>NC_079319.1:3045312-3654375 GCF_029931775.1 Euleptes europaea | reverse complement strand
ACTTTCCACCACCACCATCCTTACGATTACATTCCAAAATATACTTAATGTGACTAAGCCACAGAATCTGAGAAAATGAGCTGAACTCAAATGAAGCAAAGGCCTAGAAATCCAGCTCATTGTCCATACCAGTAAGGATCAGGTGTTTTTATTGGCTTTGCATCTAAGAGTAGATCATTTTCAGAGCAAGCGTTTCCAGTTTCTTCTTCCAGCGAGGACAAGAGTTTGCAATGGTTGTAGGGGACACACACATTCTACGTGTCTTCTAGGAGGGGATGGGGGCCACCAGCAGGGATCGCTGGGCCTGCTGGGGTCTTCATTAACTGGGTACCTTAAGACGTGCTGCATTTTCCTTTTCCATCACAGTCCAGTCCTGAGAAGGATGAAGAAGGAAGCAGCTGAAGACACCACCATGATGTAGCTGATCTGAATGCTGGCTGCCCCGTCGTGGTTGCAGAGGTCCTTGTTGCAGCATGTAACTGGCCGTGTCATACCAATCCCGTCCACGTCAGACGGGACGCATTTTGGAGAACAAGATCGTGTGACAGTTGCGTCGCCCGTGAAAGGATACACTACAAAACAAATGAGCAAAAGTAAAACATTCATCCTGTATGAATCAGTGTGCACCATGATCACTTTTTTTTCTACTAGACGGTCTTGATTATATGCTTTGGCCCTTAGTTACACAAGGCGGGCAACCTTGGTCCATTTCTTTCCTTCCTGGTGAAACTTGCGGTGATAAAATTTGTAAATCCTCTGGCCTAGGCAGATCACATCATCAAGACCATCCCTGGTGAGAAGGAGGAGGAGAAGAGTTGGTTTTTATACCCCAATTTTCTCTACCTTTAAGGAGTCTCAAACTGCCTTTCCTTCCTCTCCCTACAACAGATACCTTGTGAGGTAAGTGGGGCTGAGAAAGTTCAGACAGAACTGTGACTAGCCCAGGGTCAGCCAGCAGCTTCATGTGGAGGAAGAAGAAAAAGAGTTGGTTTTTCTATGCCGACTTTCCCTACCACTTAAGGAAGAATCAAACCGGCTTACAATCACTGTCCTTCCCCTCCCTACAACAGACACCCTGTGAGGTAGGTGGGGCTGAGAGAGTGTGACTAGCCCAAGGTCACCCAGCTGGCTTCATGCGGAGGAGTCGGGAAACAAATCCAGTTCACCAGATTAGCCTCCGCTGCTCATGTGGAGGCGTGGGGAATCAAACCCGGTTCTCCAGATCAGACGCCACCGCTCTTAACCCACAACACCACGCTGGGTTGCCAACCTCCAGGTGGGCCTGGAGATCTCCCAGAATTAAAACAGAGCCCCAGGCGACAGAGATCAGTTCCCCTGAAGAAAATGGCTGCTTTGGAGAGTGAACTCCGTGGCATTATGACCCATTGAGGCTCCTCCAAAGACTCCATCCCCAAAATCTCCAGGTATTCCCCAACCCAGAGTTGGCCAGCCCTCCGTGAAGGCTCTCACCTTCCTCAAGGGAGTACATTGTCGTCTTGCACATGGTGTCATTTGTTGAACAGTTGGCCACATTCAGGCATTTGTTAGGGCTTGTAGGCTCACTGCAAGAGTAACACCGCAAAGCTTGGGCTGCGAGAAAGAAAAAGGAAGTCTTCATTAGCATAGGGTTACTATTTCCACAGGGGTAGTCCAGGTCCGTCTGTTGCAGCAAAAATAAACCAGTCTTGTAGCACTTTTCCAACAAGATTTTATTCTAGCATGCCTGTCTGCTTCTGGCCAGTACCTCTCCTCCCTGCCTAGGGTTGCCAACTCCTGGTTGGGAAACACCTGGAGATTTTGGGGGTGAAGCCTGAGGAAGGCAAGGTTTGGAGAGGGGAGGGACTTCAATGGGGTATAACGCCATAGAGTCCCCCTTCCAAAGAGGCCATTTTCTCCAGGGGAACTGGTCTCTGTCACCTGGAGATTCGTTGTAATCGCAAGAGATCTCCAGCCACCACCTGGAGGCTATATAAAATAGGTGTACTGATCTGTAATTGTGTAACCCTAAGGAAATAATCTCAGTACACTGCCACAAATTTGTTCTCTTTTACATATATTTTCTCCAAGTGTTTCCTTCTCCAAGTATCCTCTTAGTTTTAAACTTTCAACTTGTCATAACAACATGTACACCAACAAAATTGTAAGTTCTGAATACAGTTAGATTTACCGTGAAACTTCACTATACAATATCACTTATCAGAATCTATACAATATCACTTATCAGAATCTTTTAACATTGATGAGTACCCCTCGGGAAAATCCAAACGCCGGCAGCAATGTCCTTTACTCAAAAGTAGGCAATATTGTGGGGATCGCTGTAACCCGCTCTGTGCTGGTGACAGCACAATTAAGCAACGGGATTTTCTACAGAACCTTTGGCATACGGAAGGACTAGAAGCTTGAAAAAATTCTACATGAAATGGGAATTATACCGGAAGCCCATTGCACAGTGTCTTGATTCCGTTGCTTAATTGTTGCAATTTGCATGTATGGACTTGACATGTTTTGAGCGTTTTACGCCTACGTTTACCTCATTGTAACGCCTAGTGCGCTATTGCATGGTGTCTATATTAGACCAGTTTGTAATTTCTAATTTCTTTTTTCCAACTGCGGTTGTGCTTGTGAGGTTTCACCTCTCAATATATTTTTCCAAACAGCAATATTGTATTCTAGTAGCCTTATTCAGGGCTTGTTTTTTCTTGTGCTCTGGTTTTGAATTCAGAACTCCTATCGTAAAGCCCTAATTACTTTTAGCAGTCAATGAAGTAATTCAAGGGAGAGGTTAACAATCAAGCAGGTCTTTTATTGAGGGTGCTGCTGCCCTGCTGAAATAGGGTTGCTGGTTGACATCGGGTGAGATCCAGGGTACAGCGGGCAGCATATGCATCAGCCTTGCATCAGAGCGCACGTGGCAGAAACTCTTTTTAAAAAGTCAGAGTCCTCCACCCAGAACAAAAGAGACAGATTGTTTTATAGGTGGTTAAACAGACAGCACTAATGACAGTTGCGTATAACACTTGAGCCAGTGACCATTAGAAGCGTATAAACAACTATTTGCATATCCTATAAGAGTCATCTGAAGGCGTTTACTTTAGCTGGTAATGAAGAACTGCAACTTTACATTCCAGGATGACATTAATGGTCTCATCCATCACTAGCCTGTAAGCTGGCAAGTGATCTCACTTGCACCTGACTAGTAACAGTTGTGGGTCAAGCTGACCCAGGCCTTACAGTAGTGAATGTCTCTTGACCAAAGAATCGTATTGTACCCATCATGCATAGTGATTCTCGATCTGTATATAAGAATATATATGTATGTGTGTCTCATGCTATGTGAATATACATATATGTGAAAGAATATATGTTTTCCCTATAAACTAAGTTAATAAGGCACTACGCTATTTAGCACTTGTAGCCTCCATTTGATTACAACCTCCAGGTATTAGCTGCTATTACAACTGATGTCCAACCTATAGAGATCCGGTTACCTGGAGAAAATGACTGCTTTGGCCATTAGACTCTGTGGCATTGAAGTCCCTCCCCTCCCCAAACCCCACCCTCCTCAGGCTCCACCCCCAAAACCTCCCGCCGGTGGCAAAGAAGGACCTGGCAACCCTATGGTCCGGCTAGGCTGATGCATATGCTGCCCGCTGTACCCTGGATCTCACCCCATGTCAACCAGCAACACTATTTCAGCAGGGCAGCAGCACCATATCCTCGGGGGGGGGGGGGGTGGCTTCCTTGCTCTCTTCTCTCGACCACCTAGACTTTCTGTCTCCCCGACTGCAGTGACATAAGCCCAACAGGAGGGCGAAGAGGGGGGCCAAGGAAGAACCATGCCTCATTGAAAGGGCATTAGGTTGATGACTGCTACTTGCCCCCCACCCCGCTGTGCCAGCAGTACCAGGGTTGCCAGGTCCCTCTTCACCACCTGTGGGAGTTTTAGGGGTGCAGCCTGAGGAGGACGAGGTTTGGGGAGGGGGGGACTTCAATGCCATAGAGTCCAATTGCCAAAGCGGCCATTTTCTCCAGGGGAACTGATCTCTATAGGCTGGAGATCAGTTAGTAATAGCAGGAGATCTCCAGCTAGTCCCTGGGGGTTGGCAACCCTAGCCAGAACATCACGCAGAGCCTGCAAACCCCTGTCCCGGAGAAGGGCTCTGAACCCCATTTTTGCAATTCTAAATTTTGCAATGCTAAATTCAACGGCTGCATTTAAAAAAAAAAATGGCAGAGATGAGAAAGGCACTCCAGCCTGTTTACTGGAGAATCTTTTATGGAAAAAGAAGCTTGCACAAGTAAATTTTTAAAAGCTGTCAAAGCAAAGCAAACATTTTTAATTAAGCCCTTTGCTTGATTGGCACCCGGTTGCAACAATGAAGCAAAGGCTGTAGAAAAATATCAAAGGGTTGAAATCGGGTTAAAATTGGGAGGCAGTTCATTCCTTGGTGTTATAGTCTGTCTTCTGACTGAGTTCCCATTGAGTAGCAGCTATCGGCAGGAATCTAGCCACGTTTCCGGTGATCTCAGGATCCCGCTGCTAGTAGATTATGGAAAAGTTCCGGTTCCGGTTGAAACTGAGAGCAGCATTGTGACTGAGATCCGCTCTGTGGGGCGTATTTTTACTTTCTTTTTAGCCCTAAGCCTTTGCTTAGACTATTATTTTATTTTTATTATTTTATTTTATTCCTGGCGAAACGTCAGGAAAGAAAATTCCAAGACCACGGTTACACAGCCCGGATAACCTACAAGAACCAATATTATTTTATTGTTTTATTGCTTTAGTGCCTACTTGGGCACTATAAATCTTCTGCTTTTTCTCTCCCTCCCCCCTGCAGGCTCGACAAGTCTGCTGTTATTGAGCTCATTACCGAGGCACTAGGCAACGCCTATGTAGCCAGTGGGGTGGGGGGCCGAGCTGAGAACAGCCTGCGACTCTGCAGATTGGTTTCAGTTCCACTGCTCCTGTCTAGCTTTCACTTTGCCTGTCCTGGCGCTTATTTGGTGCCTGGCTGCCTGCATTTGTGGGGATTTGATTTGTCCTTCTAAAAAAAATTTTCTTGCCTCTACCAGAACCTGAGGCAAAGAGCTGTGTGACGCTCACAAAATCCGTGGGGTGGGGTTGGATATAAGCGAGGGGGAAACCCTGAATTAGAACTCTATCATAGAAACTCACTCTTTACCCCACATCTCCTCGGGGGTACGAAAGGAGAGGGGAAAGGGTTCTTGCCAATATTGATTAAACTATTCTGAGAAAGTAGGATTTTATTGGCTTTGCCTTCATCTTATTTTAGCTGTCTCTCCCCCCACTTTTTTTGCCCCTTATTATCTTTGCTTATTTACCTCTTACACTTAAGCCATTGTAGGCTCCTACTTTTATTTTAAATAAGTGCTATTTTAAATAGGGATCTTTTTATCTTACTTTATCTTATTTTATTTTGTCTTGTTTTAAGCAGCCACACCCTTATTTTAAATCAGCTATATTTAGGTATTTCCAGTAATTCTTAATTACTCCTGTTATTTCTATCGCTATCCTTATCCCTACATCCAAAGCTTTTAATTTCTCTTAATATTATTCTAGCCATTTAAATAGCTTTGTTTTTAAATAGCCATACCCTTCTTTTAAACCAGCTACAACTAGTTATCTCTAGTAACTTCTAATTTCCCTTGCTTTTTCTATTTTTATTTCTATCTCTCTTACCTCTTCTTAGAAATTTAAATAGTTTTATATATCTCTGTATCTTATATTTATATCCACATCAGGCATACAATTAAACTATAGCCCATTTATTTATTCATTTATCTATTTGTACTCTTGAGCTTTGGTTTTATTGTTTTATTGTGCTCTATATATTCTTATATTTCTACATTTTATTATGGGCCTTGGTCTTACTGGTCTATCGCTGTAAATCTTGAAACCTGAGTACTTTGATATAGATATATACATATATATATATTTATCCTATTTTAACTTTACTTTTTTTATTTTTTTATTTTTTTTTAGTAGTATAGATCTTATCATTAATTTTATTAGTAATATTGGCACCCCTCATGTCCTCTAAAATGAGTCGAAAAAGAGGTTTCCCCTCTGATTCTGATACTGAAAACCTCCCTTTTAGTAAGCAAAGCAAGATGGATGATTTTTTTATACCTATTAACACTACTAATAGGTTTAACGTGCTGCAGGACTTGCCTACTGAGTTGCCTTCTAACCCCATTGCCCCTGATGCTCAGGAGAGTACACCATTTAGCCCAAGCTTTGCCTTTACCCCCAAAATATCCTCAAATGTTGGCAACCCCCAAGCTTGCATAGAGGAGGAGGACGGAAATACTGACCAGTATGACATCTTAAGTCTGTTAGCCTCGCAGACATTTCTTATTTCCAAAACCCTCCAGAAGATCTATGACAAATTGGATATTTTGGAAATACAACTCTCACGCTTAAACTCCCCTGATCTTGCACCAAAAGATTCCCATCAGGAAAACAATCTTCCTGCACCTATGCACAGAACCCCACTTTTTCGAAGGCATGGAGTACAAAGGTCTCACTATCCTAATTACCCTACCCTTATCCCTGATAGCTTCAGGATCTCTTTAAGCATACGTTCTTACCAGGGGCGTGTTATAAGCTGGCATGGGAAATGGCGAATTAAAGAGCATTTAGCATTCTTATCGCACTGCCACCCAAGTGATATTGACTTGAAATACTTTGATAGACTCCCAGGATTATTAAGTGAACATCGTCTGTCTCTTACTTTTTATTCCCCCCGTATCCCAGCGCTGATCCTTGAAAATCAGGACCGACTAATGACATTCGGCATTTTCCCCAAAGAATCCTTTCGCACAACAACAATAGCACCTCTGCTCTCATCTAAGATCCCTCCCAAGCCCCTCTTTAAAAAATCAACTAAATTTGCTCCCCAAAACCAGGCTGAGTCTCACAAGGTTGATAAGCCTTTAATAGATCTGTCTCCAACTAGTTTAAAGAATGCCTCCCCAGTTGATTCAAATCTAAAATTCATGTACCGTAAATTAAGCCTACCACCAGATTCTAGATGCTCTCTGCTCCAGCCATGTAACCCGGTCGATGATATACTCGAAATGGAGGATGCAAAACTAATTAGTTCTTTTCGCATTCTCCCGACAAAGGAACAAAACAATATAATAATGAGGCTAGGGAACCTTAAAGATAACCTTACCCAGATTAAGTCAGCACAGGCCCATTTACCCCCTTTTAAACCAAGGGTACCTTCCCTTTCTACTAGAACTGAGCACCAACCAAATTCCAAACACACGGTTGATATGACTCCTGACTTAGTAAACCAGCCAGCCCAAGAGTCTGACCTATTTCAAGGCAATGCCCCGGTTCCTCTGGAACCAACCATAATAGTGTGTCCTCCTACAGCAGATTCTAACTTGCTTAGGGAGATGTCTCCTACAGATCTCCCTGATAAGGACTGACTCTCACCTTGCTGCAAATTTCTCAGCTGGAATGTTGTTGGATGGGCAGCTACACTTACTGATTCTGATATACAGTTATTTCTCTCGACGTTTGATATCATCCTTGTTCAAGAAACTTGGGCCACAAATGAGATCTTTCTCCCAGGCTTTACCTCTTTTACCCAAAAAGCAATCAAAGGCTCTGTGGGCCGCCCTCGTGCAGGACTAGCATGCTTTATCTCCACTTCTTTAAGCATAAGCTCAATTGACCTTCTTTTGGCTGAAGAGTTGGTGCTAGCAGTTAGAGTAAATCTGACTTTTTCTTCACTTATTTTATTTTCTGTTTATATTCCTCCTGCTAGATCAAGTAATACTGCACGAAACTGGGCCCGTCTGGGAGAATTATTTGATGACATCAAAAACAACCACCCAACTATTCCAGTTCTTATGGCTGGTGATTTTAACGCACGAATAGGGCCGGATGATAATACTCTCTTCCAAAATCTTATAGGGAATTTTGATGAATCTTTCCTGAGTTCCCTATGGTATACTAGAACTTCCAGGGACTCGGTAATCAATTCTTCCGGCTTAAGTCTGGCCCAATTCGCTATTCAGAGGAACCTAATAATAGTAAATGGGCGATCACAGATCGACCCTAATGGAGATTTCACTTTTTTTAGCCAAAATGGTGCCAGTGTTATCGATTATTTTCTGGTTTCATTAGATCTCTTACCTCTCATCAGTAATATGGAAGTCTGCGATGACATGGGCAGTGACCATCTCCCTATCTCTCTTTCAATCAACCAATTATGTGTTCCACACTTAATACCGTCCTACCACCAAATATTGCACCAATCCCAAAAAGCCCTAGCTCATGTTTACTGGAGCCCTGAGCTTGATTCCTTGGTGCGTGGCAAAATGCAGCTTTTGGAGGTGACTTCATTGAAAGCTGCCCTCCTTGAGCAAGAGTCTGCAGCTACTGTCTTAAATGTTTTTTTTCAGTTTAATTGATTTATTTAAACCTCTATTTACTAAAGAAATCACCTCAAGCTTGCACGCTCTATACAAACGAAATTCTTGGTTTAACCGCGAGTGTAGACTACTCAAACGAGCAATAACCAGGAAACATAGAGAATTCAGAAGGAACAACACTATTTCAGTACTGAAGGAATTGTTAACTATTAAAAAGAACTACAAGGACTTGGTAAACTGGAGGAAAAAAGAGGCCCTATATAAAAATTGGAGGAGCTTGATTACAGCTATAAACAACAACGATAATTCAACCTTCTGGCGGACTGTGAATTCTTTAAGTAATGGCTATGTCAGAGTCCCTGCATGTATCCCGTCTTTGGTCTGGGTAGCTTACTTCAAGAGCCTCTTCTCCTACTCTGTGGAAAACCAGGGTCTTATACCTGTAGCACCTTCTATTTTGCTGAATTCCTGGCCAGATGTGTCTCCTAAGGATATTAAACTGCTCATTGATCGCCTGCGCTCAGGCAAAGCCCCAGGTCCTGATCTAATTCCCTATGAACTTTTTAAAGTCAACAGCGAATGGTGGGCCAACATTCTTGCTCCTGTATTCACACAAATTAATGCATCAGGAGCTATTCCAAAATCTTGGAGACATACCATTATCGTCCCAATCTTTAAAAAAGGTCAGCGCTCTGACCCAAGCTGTTATCGTCCAATCAGCCTTTTGTCTTGCTTAGGCAAATTGTATTCCTCCTACTTATTAAAGAGGCTGTTGGACTGGGTTGAGAGTAATGACATCCTTGGCTGGGAACAGATTGGCTTCAGAAGGGGTTGGTCTGTCATGGACCACTGTTTAGTGCTCTCCCATTTAGCCGAGAAATATTCCTCCCCCCGAAATGGCACCCTTTATGCGGGTTTTATGGATCTTAAGGGAGCTTTTTATACCATCTCAAGGGAGAGGCTATGGTTGAAACTATCACATTCTAATATGGATAGGAGGTTACTATGGCTTATTCAGCAATTTCATACTGGCCTCACAGCTCAGGTTCACTGTGGCAACCAAGGAGAACTAACCGAGCCTTTTGAACTGGCCAAGGGAGTTAGACAAGGTTGCCTCCTTGCTCCTCTCTTGTTTAATTTATATCTGAATGATATGGAAACCAATTTCGCAGAGTCTTGCCACCCCCCAAAGCTTGCAAGCCATTCCACCCCGATTCTACTCTATGCTGACGATGCAGTTCTCCTGTCCCGCACAAGAATTGGTTTGAAAAGATCTTTGCAAACTTTTTCTGAGTACTGCTCTAGGGAAGGTCTTAAAATAAACCATCATAAATCTAAGATCATGATCTTCACTAAGAGGAGAAAAATGCCTCTTTTTCGCTGGGTAATAGATGGCTTTGAGGTTGACCAAGTCAAGGAGTTTGTTTACCTTGGCATTCTGTTTCCCCATAACCTAAATTGGAATGCCCATCAAAAAGCAATGTCCAACAAAATTAAACCTGGGGTTGGTGCTATTGTCAATTTTTTTCACACCAAAGGTGGCAAATATATTCCAGGGGCTATTCAGGTTTTTAACCTGAAAATTACCCCAATTATCCTCTTTGGTGTTGCCATCTGGATTACAGTCATCAATGAATCTATAGATCGTCCACTGCTTCAGTTCTTACAAAAACTCCTAAATGCCCCTCGATGTGTTGCTGGCGTTACTCTTCGTTCCGAGTTTGGCCAAATGTCACTTGAAGCTAGGGCGTGGTTGGCCGCCTTTAAACTACACCTTAAACTGTGCTTTAGCACTGAGGAGTTCCTAGCTTCTCTGAAGCATGACTCTTTCAAATCCTCATGGCAAAAAATCTTAGATGAGAAACTGGCGTTGCTGGGCTTCTCACAGGATATGTTATCAGATCTTGGGAAAACTGAAGCTTTTGCCAAAATTAAAAAGCGCATTAAAGAGCTCGATTATAACAGCACTACTTTTCGTGCTCGTCGCGTCTGTTCATCCCAGTTCTTCGGAATACCCCCTCCACGTGGTCTGCCTGCCTATACATATTATCTGACAACTCCTCGTCTCTGTAGAGCTTTTTGCTTGGCTAGATTGAATGCTAACCCTTCTATGGTAATGCAGGGCAGAATTCTGAATATACCATACTCAGACAGGATCTGCCCTTGCTCTTCTGGCTCTATTGACTCATTAGCCCATGCCCTTTTGGAATGCCGTTTTTACGAGGAACTTCGATCGCACTATATTTCCCCCCTTTTAATATACAAATCCAATGCCTCTGTGACTGACATAATGCCTTTTTTACTAAGCGACAGGGACCCCAAGGCTACATTGTCAGTGGCAAGATTTGTTTCAGTCCTTATATCCCTCCAACACTAGATATATGCTGCTCAAGATCAATTGATCAAGGAGCTTCTAAGGGATAAAAGTAAAAGGAAAGGCTAGTAGATTATGAAGCATTTTCTTTTTGTTTGGGGCAGAGTTGGAGACTGAGGGTTTTATGAGTTTTTCTCTTGCGGTGTCATATAGGTGACAGTCCAGGAGAATGTAGGACAAGGAGTCAGGGCCTCCTGCACCACATCTGCAGACCCTTTCAGCGTGAGGTATTTTCAGGAATCTGCCACGTAGGGTCGCCGAGGGTAGTGTGTTAGTCCTGGCTTGCATAAAAGCTTTCCTGAGTTTGGGATTGTCAAGATGTTCCAAATAATTTAGGCTGAAGTTTGGTGGAATTCCAAAATGTTGGGGTGAGCAGATTGGCGGAATGGAGGAGAATTTGCTCTGGAGCTCGTGATAGATTAATCTTTGTTTTATTTGATTTAAGATAGAGCTCTCACTGGATAGAGATATAGAATCCAGGTCAATGCCTAATTGGGCTATTTTCTTTTTAATCTTAACTGACCACTCGGGACGATCAGTTCAGCGGGTATCTGCCAATAAGAATCTTAGAAGAGTTGATTCCCCTGCATGGTAATGGATCTGCAGCCAGAATTTTATGGTAGAGATCCAGGCCCTGGTATGTACCAGTTTCTGGTTGGTTTCCATGCATAGGATAAGGTAAGAGACACAGTTTGGTAGTCCTGTAAGACTTCTGAGGAACTGGCCTTGTATCCGTTCCACTTCGTCAGAGTAGGCGTGGATCCAAACTGGCACAGCGTACAGCAGTTGTGACAATACTTTCAGGCTGAATATCTGTAATGCTTACTTTTTCTAAGGCCATTTATGCATGGCTGTTTCCTCACAGTCACCCCACTGACTACTTCAGGACTTTGCCTTGATTATGCTTGCAATTTCCAACCATCAGAGTTCGCCCCCTCTTCCCTCACGTTTCCATGCATTTTGCCCTCCTTTACTGGATGCATGTTTAGTAGGGTTGCCAACCTCCAGATACTGAAATTCAAAATATGGCACAAGACAAATATTTCCAAAATAGGAAAATAATTCTTGCTATTAGAAGAATGTATTGAGAACAAATAAGATACAAATACACTTCTGGGGCAACATATATGTGACAATGGGTCAAAATTGATCCCAAAATAAACACAAAATATAAGAATATACCGGCGCAAAGGCTCAGTTCATATCAAATACGTTGTAAATTGAGTTCATAGATATTGCATCACATGGCAACGGAAACATGACGTGGTACAATGGAAATCCGGTATAATTCCATTTCGTATAAACTTTCTCAAGTCTTCAGTCTTTCCGTGCAAAATTCATTCAACGCTTAAAGGAGTGTACCTTTCCTATGTCTTTGGACGGCAATAGTAAGGCTGAAGACTTGAGAAAGTTTATACGAAATGGAATTATACCGGATTTCCATTGTACCACGTCATGTTTCCGTTGCCATGTGATGCAATATCTATGAACTCAATTTACAACGTATTTGATATGAACTGAGCCTTTGCGCCGGTATATTCTTATATTTTGTGTTTTTTGGGGGATCAATTTTGACCCATTGTCACATATTTGTTGCCCCAGAAGTGTATTTGTATCTTATTTGTTCTCAATACATTCTTCTAATAGCAAGAATTGCATTGTTATTTTCCTATTTTGGAAATATTTGTCTTGTGCCATATTTTGAATTTCATACTCCTGTAAGCACTTGCAAGCCGTTCATTTGATTACAACCTCCAGACACTAGCTGGAGATCTCCTGCTATTACAACTGATCTCCAGCCAATAGAGGTCCATTCACCTGGAGAAAATGGCTGCTTTGGCCATTGGACTCTATGGCATTGAACTCCCTCCCCTCCCCAAGCCCCACCCTTCTCAGGCTCCACCCCAAAAACCTCCTGCCGGTTGTGAAGAGGGACCTGGCAACCCAAGCGTTTAGCCAGCATCCAGAAAACCCTGGCAAAATACATGATAATGCACAGGGAGAGAGGGCGACCTTTGACAGTCGAAAAGTGCATGCATAATCAAGGCAAAGCCCCAAAGTAGTCCGCAGTGTGACCATAAGGAAACAGCCATGCATAAATAGCCTTAGAATTAGCAATTCTAATTCGAATTATATAACAATAATAATAAATAAATAAATACCTTAGCATTCACACAATGCTTTAGCAATTACAAAGTGCATCATATGTATTATTGAGGGAATACTTATAAAATCCTTACATGGATTAGTATTAGTAAGCCAGGTTGGTTTCCCCCGCTCCTACACCTGAAGCCAGCTGGGTGATCTTGGGCTAGTCACTCTCTCTCAGCCCCACCTTTCTCACAGGGTGTCTGTTGTGGGTGGGGAAGGGAAGGTGATTGTAAGCAGGTCTGATTCTGCCTTAAGGGGCAGAGAAAGTCAGCATATAAAAACCAACTCTTCTTCTTCTGTTATTGTGGTGGTAGAAAGTGCTGTCAAATTGCAGCCTGCCTAGTAAGGAGTGTAGGGTTTTCCAGGCAAGAGACGAACAGAGGTGGTTTGCCCTTGCCGGGCTTCCTTGGTGATCTCCCGTCCAAGTACTAACCAGGGCCAATTCTGCTTAGCTTCCGGAGATCGATCGGGCCAGCCCCTGTATTTCAACTTCTTGACTGCAACTTGGGCACTAAGGTACCAGACATACTAGATTTCTTCCACTATAAGGAGGAAGGAAGGGAAGATGTTTGGTGTGATTTAAATGGGATGCTGGCAGGACAGAAGGGCTCAGACATGTGACTTGGCACAACTAGCATTACGTTTAAAACGTGCCCTCAGCTGCTCTGCTGCACAACCATTTAAAACTCAGAAATCCCTGTATGTATTCAAGGGGTGGGGAGTTTGGTACAGTAGCGCTTAGCATGTCTGTCTGAGACTGGGTAGATCCTGGTAAGGACTGCCAACTGCCTGAAGAAAAATGTCTTACAAATACAAAAACAAATACGAAAGCCTTTATTGGCATGAAAAGGGACATCATGCAATGGAGTTTACAACAAAATCATATTATAAAATATCTGCAAGTATCATACAATAAAATTTACAATGAAATCATATAGAAACATACGGATACACTAGGTTGGTTACTTGATAATCACTACCCCAAGTCACCCATTATGGGGTGCAAAATTACGATCGCATTCTCTGATCACGAATTGTAGGAACCTTGCCGCCGAGTCAATTATTAATGGGTCCTGTGTGGTCATCAGGAAGGACACCTTAGTTTTAGCAGGTCACAAGAAAAAATGTCTTGTCCCTCTGGAAAGTGCTCTCAAGCCACAGCTGACTTATGGCGACCCCATAGGGTTGTCAAGGGAAGAGATGTTCGGAGGTGGTTTGCCATTGCCTGCCTCCGCTTGGGCCGAGAGAGATCTGAGAGAACAGGGACCAGGGTTGCCAGGTCCCTCTTCGCCACCGGCGGGAGGTTTTGGGGGAGTGGAGTCTGAGTAGGGCAGGGTTTGGGGATGGGAGGGACTTCAATGCCATAGAGTCCAATTGCCAAAGAGTTTTTGCCCAAATACCAGAGCGTCCCAGCGCCGTCTTTGGCAGTGTGATGATGTCACTTCAGGAAGTAACATCAACGCATTGATGCTGGCCTCCATTTGCAGCTGGTCATTTTCCCTCTACCCCTCCATCCCTCACCAGTTGCCAGCCAACCCTATGCTAACAGGCTTTGACTGTGCTCTTTCCAGAACGATTGGTATAAAACAGGTTTGGGGGTGGAAAGGGGCATCAAGTCGCAGCTGATTTATGGTGACCCCCACAGGGTTTTCAAGGCAAGAGACATTCGGCGGTGGTTTGCCACTGCCTGCCTCCGTGCGGGCTGAGAGAGTTCGAAGAGAACTGGCCCAAGGTCACCAAGCAGGCTTCATGTGTAGGAGTGGGGAAACTAACTCGGTTCACCAGATTTGAGTCTGCCACTCTGAACCGCTACACCGTGCTGGCTCTTTTTCTGAGTACTGCTCTAGGGAAGGTCTTAAAATAAACCATCATAAATCTAAGATCATGATCTTCACTAAGAGGAGAAAAATGCCTCTTTTTCGCTGGGTATTAGATGGCTTTGAGGTTGACCAAGTCAAGGAGTTTGTTTACCTTGGCATTCTGTTTTCCCATAACCTAAATTAAAATGCCCATCAAAAAGCAGTGTCCAACAAAATTAAACCTGGGGTTGGTGCTATTGTCAATTTTTTTCACACCAAAGGTGGCAAATATATTCCAGGGGCTATTCAGGTTTTTAACCTGAAAATTACCCCAATTATCCTCTTTGGTGTTGCCATCTGGATTACAGTCATCAATGAATCTATAGATCGTCCACTGCTTCAGTTCTTACGAAAACTCCTAAATGCCCCTCGATGTGTTGCTGGCGTTACTCTTCGTTCCGAGTTTGGCCAAATGTCACTTTAAGCTAGGGCGTGGTTGGCCGCCTTTAAACTACACCTTAAACTGTGCTTTAGCACTGAGGGGTTCCTAGCTTCTCTGAAGCATGACCCTTTCAAATCCTCATGGCAAAAAATCTTAGATGAGAAACTGGCATTGCTGGGCTTCTCGAAGGATATGTTATCAGATCTTGGGAAAACTGAAGCTTTTGCCAAAATTAAAAAGCGCATTAAAGAGCTCGATTATAACAGCACTACTTTTCGTGCTCATCGCGTCTGTTCATCCCAGTTCTTCGGAATACCCCCTCCACGTGGTCTGCCTGCCTATACATATTATCTGACAACTCCTCGTCTCTGTAGAGCTTTTTGCTTGGCTAGACTGAATGCTAACCCTTCTATGGTAATGCAGGGCAGAATTCTGAATATACCATACTCAGACAGAATCTGCCCTTGCTCTTCTGGCTCTATTGACACATTAGCCCATGCCCTTTTGGAATGCCGCTTTTACGAGGAACTTTGATCGCACTATATTTCCCCCCTTTTAATATACAAATCCAATGCCTCTGTGACTGACATAATGCCTTTTTTACTAAGCGATAGGGACCCCAAGGCTACATTGTCAGTGGCAAGATTTGTTTTTTAAAATATATATATATATATTTTTATTATTTTTCAATAATAACCAACATTAGATTTAGACATACACCCTCTATATCCATAAAAATAATCATTAAAAATAATCATTAAAAATTCATAAAATTATTAGATATATGTCTTCAAAATACAATAAAAAACATTTGACTTCCCCACCGTCTTCCTCCCTCTCTAAAATATCCAAGATCTACTTTGCATCCATGCATTCTAATTCATCTATAATAATACCAAGGAGAGAAAATGAAAGATTTGTTTCAATCCTTATATCCCTCCAACACTAGATATATGCTGCTCAAGATCAATTGATCAAGGAGCTTCTAAGGGATAAAAGGAAAGGAAAGGCTCTTTAAAAGCAGGTTTGGGGAAAAGAATATTGAGGATGAAGAAAACCTGGAAAACGAATGATTAATGCAAGACATTGTGTGGATGCTCCAGTTTGAAAGCCAAGGCAGAGAAGGAGACTCAATTGCCATTCTGTGGCAATGACTCATATAGGCTAGCCATGAAACAGAACAAAGGAAAAAGACTCCCTCTTCCACCCAATGACTTGAAGGCTGAGCAGGGATTTGAATTTAATCCAGCATTCTACACACTGACCTGACCAGTAGCAAAATAAACCAGATCTCTCTGGCAGAGATGCAAGAAAGCAAATATCTTTGTGGTTGTACTTGCACTAATGAACACATGATACCATCATTAACAGAAATACTTTTCGGAGGACGCTTAGAGAGACAAATATTATTAATCCCCATGTTTGCAGGAGGGAAATCTAAAAACAATTTAATCAGTTTTCGTTAAAAGTTTTGAAAACAGAAAAGATCCGGGCAGGGCTTTAATTGCTTGGGAAAGACCAACACGGCTACCAGTCCCTTGGGAGGTTGCCGGTTCCTTTCTCCATCGTCTAAGACAGGAGTTGCCAAATTTTCTGAGCCTGTGTGCCCCTTTGGAATTCTGACACAGCATAGTGGGTGCAGCCACAAAACGGCTGCCACAGAACTAGGTGTCAGGGGTCCCGGGTCAGCCTGCTGAAGCTTCTGCCAGAGATCAGTCTGCTGAGGCTTCCTCAGGAGTAGAAGAGCTGGAAAGTGCTGCCAATGACAGGGAGGAACCACAGCAAGCAGAGCAGGCGCAGGCAGATGACTGTGCCCCAGGCCTACAGCCACCCAGGGCAGAGGACTCACCTGGACCCAGCAGCCGTCCCCCACCACCGCTACAGCAGCAATGCCAAAGGGGTAGAACCCTCCTCCTCCAGCATAGGAGAAGTGCGAGATTGCAAGCTCTACAGAGAACCCTGCCAGCTGACAGCGATGAGGAGGACGAGCTCCCTCTGGCAAGGACTGCTGAGTCAGAGGAACTAGCAACAGCTGGGTCCACTTAGGCTTATTTAAACAAACGTTAGTAGCCAGGCTGATGTGGGAACAACTTGTGTTTTCACTCTGGGGCCTAACACACCAACAATTTACAGCATAGTATCATTGTGCGTGTTTTGGATGAGTATTCTTCATTTCCAATCGCACCATGCCTGTTAAGACTGCTCCCAAGATGGTTTATCGTCATATCGCACCTCCAAAGTAATAGTCCGAAAAGTTGAGAGGAGGAGCGTGGGGGAGCACTATGACATGTCTCCGTCGCTGATGCTTCCCTGCTTCCCCTCCCCTTTCTTTGTTTCACGCATGCGCAATTTCATTGATCCGAAGGAGCGCTGTACGCCATTAAGAATTGCCTCATTTGCACGGCAGGGAAACCCTAATCACAACCTATGCAGGCACTCCCCCCCAAAAAAAGAAACCAAAATGAGCCATTCCTTGCACAGTGCTAATCACAGAGCTGCCGTCTTTTCGGGCGCTGGTCCAATGATATTTCATTTTTTCGCTGGGATGAGCACATTAAAAAAGTTTTTTTAAGAGCAGGGAGCCATGCTGCAGTTTCGCTACTTTTCCAGCCCTCGCCCTCCTCTGCATTCCTTCCCCCTCAAGCCCACAAACCATTTACAAAATCCACTTTAAGGACATTTCATATAGGGAAATGTTTGATTGGGACCCTGCACAAATAAAAATGGTTGGTCTAATGTTCCAACGTTCCCTTGTTCCTTTGGAAGACCACAAGCACTTATGGGGGGGGGGGGTTAAGTAACAATAATGATTGGTGGATGCAAATGGGAGGGGAGGGGGAAAGGCTTTTCATTGGGTTTTGCAAAAAGAGGGGAGGAGAACTGAATAGTGTATGTAACTGAACGCACCCCTTGGATTGCCGGTTTTGAAACGACATAAAGAAATACATCGTGGTATAGGCGTTTTGGGGAAAAACAGATGTCTGGCGCTTCCAAAGCATTTCCAAGCTGAAATGGGAGGTCTGAGGTGCGATCTAACCTGGATAACACGTTTTTATAAACGTAGTATATACTGAGTGCGTTAGGCCCCCAAGTGTTACTGACCTGAAACCCTTCGTGTATCCTTGACCTTGGACTGGACTTTGACTCTTCTCTTGCACTGCGTCTACCTGCTTCTGGCCCTCGGCTTTGAACTTGGACTTCTCTTGACCACGCTCCTCTGGCCCTGGGACCTGACATTAGGGTTGCCAACCTCCAGGTAGTAGCTGGAGCTCTCCTGGCAGCCCTACACACAACAGTTCCCACAGGAAGTGGACTCAGCCACAATGTCTGCCAGAGCTTACCTTCAGGCACACAGTGACGATCCTTGTGCTGTGGGGGCAGATGCTGCTAAAGCACCGTTTTTAAAAATCTGCACAGCCAATCAAATCTTCAGCAGCCAATCAGAAGGCTTGCTTGACAAAAGCCCCACCTGGCCCCACCCACTTTCTAAAACACTTGGTGGGCACCCGAAAAGAGGTCAACAGGCACCACATTGGGAACTAGGGTTGCCCGGTCCCTCTTCACCACCAGCGGGAGGTTTGGGGGGAGGAGCCTGAGGAGGGCGGGGTTTGGGGAGGGAAGGGACTTCAGTGCCATAGAGTCCAATTGCCAAAGTGGCCAGTTTCTCCAGGTGAACTGATCTCTATCGGCTGGAGATCAGTTGTAATAGTCGGAGATCTCCAGCTAGTACCTGGAGGTTGGCAAGCCTATTGGGGAGCCCCATCTAAGATAATGATTACTTACCACCAGAACTTTTCTATATGTCCCAAACTAGCTTTCCTTTGCAGGGATGAGTTGTGATGGGGGTTCAGTCCAGTCCAGGAGCGATGTCAGACCAGGGGGGCCTCCTCACACCCCCTCGGACTTATGAGACAAGGAAAAGCTTTCACCCTCTCTGCACTGAAGGCCTCCTTTAATATTCTGGAAGGAAGCTGATCCTAGGCCCACTCCGGGACTACTTCATCCTCTCCAGAAGCTGGTGCAAATTCCAGCATTTCTTGTTGACGTTACTGGCTAGGCTACATGCTTCTCCCAGATATTCTGTCACCCACAAAATCACAACTTTTCAATGAAAAAAAACCCCACAACATTAATAGCAGCTTCCAACTCGCCGGCCATTCAAGAACTCCTGTCAAAATGACAACATACAGCAAAACCACCAAGCATCTAGCCAATAGATTTGAGTCCAGTAGCATCCTAGAGACCAATATTATTTGCAGGGTTTAGGGTTGCCATCTCTGGGTTGAGAAATACCTGGAGATTTTGTGGGAGGAGCCTGAGGAGGGTGGGGTTTGGAGAGGGGAGGAACTCCAACGCAATAGAGCTTCTGTAGCTTCATAGACTTTTAAGCATCACCCTTTTAGGGACAAAATAGCAACCATGTGTATATTTTAACTTATCTATTCCAACATCAGGATATCCATTGAAACAAGGTTGCACAGACAAATTTACAGTTTCCACGTTCCCAAATGGGATACAAGTTGTAGCCACCTAAAAGGGTGATGCTTAAAAGTCTATGAGAATTTTGAAGCTACAGAAGCTTATATTGAAATGAGTACATTTTGAAATCAATATACATAACGGGACTGAGGAAGAATTGAAACGATCGTATCCCTTTCTACCCTTCTTCACTTGAAGACATCGACCTCGGATTGATTGTTACTGTACCAGGACTGAGAAATACTTTGTTGTACATATACAATTGGCTTGTTAGCACATTGTTATACACACAGAACTGGGAAATACTTTGTTGTATATATGCAATTGGCTTGGTAGCACATTGTTACATTCAATATACTTTTGTCATTACATATTGTTATCAGCCTGTTTCTGTACTAATCACCTGGAGGATGGCAACCCTAGCAGGGTATACACTTTCAAGAGTCAAAATTCCCTTGTCCAACTCTCAAAAGCTTATACTCTGAAAATCTTGTTGGTCTTGAATCTAGAAGTTCTACTGCAGATCAAGCTGTCCTCTGAAACTAAGTTTACCATGCTAGATTCAAATGCTATTTGACTCCATAAAGCAGTCTTGATTAATTTGGTAGATCCACTATCTATGCTGCTGCAGCAGTTAACTATTGCTTCCTACGGCAGGATTCACTGTTCTGAAACATATATTACATATATTACCCACAACATCTGAACCCAACAGAGAAGCAACAGACAAGAGAAGCACAGTGTTTGGGGGGAAGCGATGGAAGGCCAGAAGGAAAAACTCCCTGTCCAGTTCCCATTTCACCCCGGTCCTTAACAGCTTTCCATGTCTTAAATCTTCCTTTGCAAACAAGAAGGCTACAAATTTTCCTTTTTAAAAAAACAAAAAAGAAACCTCTCTCATAAATCTAGCAGATGCCCTAGATTCAAACCAGTGCCCCAAGCTATTTTTTTGACTGCAACCCAAATGTAAAAGGATTTGTTTCTTTCAGAGAGGTCTTACCTAGCTCAGCATAGACCACAGCAGCCAGCAGCACAGAGAGAAACACCTTCATCATGTCTCTTGAGTAATTCCTTAGAGTCTTAGCATGCAGGTTTTCGGTCGTGCCAACTAATGCACATTCCGTGTCCTCTGCTTTTTACTGCCTGTGACGGTGTTTTCCATCCTACTTCCCTCCCCTCTAGAACAATAATGCACTGAAAAAACAAGTTTGCTGTGACTCTTGAGGGGATAAAAAGTGTCTAAAGTCACCCTACTAGTTTAATTTTACCTCTAAGAGTTCCTCACTGAGCAGAAAGGGAAATAAATCATTTCTCTCCCCCTGCCCCTTCTCTAAGCAATGCATCAAACGATAGCAAAATCCATTTTTCGCAGGTATGGCTCTACTCACATCTGTTAGGTGTACAAAGGAGCATTATCTCAGCGATACAAGGACTCAGATGTGGCTCATTACAGAATGTGGCTCATTACAGAAAATGAAATTTTTAAATTGAGGCATATCAAAGAGGGACGTAGGGCGCTGAAATAAGTATGTGAAGGGAAAGGCGGGCAGAGGTTTTTTATTGGACGAAAGGGCTTTTCACAGACACTTTACAGAAAGGGAAACCTGTCAGGATTTCAGTACCTCGTAGCATTCCAGTATCATAAACTTCACTCCAGACATTTGCAGAGAGTTTAAAGTTTATTTCAGAGAAGTATACGAGATCAGTATCCTTGAAAAGATCCAACGACAGAATGACCAGAGAAAGACAAATACAGCATATATAGAACATACAAAGAATTAATTACAAGTAGACTTTGAAATGCAAAAACATCATTTCTTTGAAGCTTCCACAAGGTGTTATAAATGACACTAGGAAGGTCGATCTCAGATTTACAGCGGGAAGGCTTTGAAGTGGAGGTGTTACAGTTCCCAGTCTCTGTCCCTTTTCCCATGGGAATGGAAGGGGGGGAAGAGTACGGAGTTTACTCATCCCGGGTCCGACTGGGTGCCCTCACTGACAAAACCTTACTCCGATTTATTCCAGTGCTCCAAAACTACAGCAAAAGGTGCTTCAGTGGATATTTGTTTATTTAAAATATTTTTATGGTGCCTTTCCACCCGAACAGGGTCCACCAGGCAGTAAACGTAAAAAAACATTAAAACGTTTGAGCAATTAAGATGCATTTAAAATTATTTTTAAAATTCAATTAAAAACATGTAACCAAACAACACTAGAAGGAGGGCTGGTAACCATTACTGGGGGGGAATGCCAGATGAAATCCAAACGTCTTCACCTTCTAGCAAAAGATACCAACAGAGAGAGTCAGACAAGCCTCAATGGAGAGTGAGTTCCAAAGATTTGGCGCCACGACCGAGAAGGCCCTTTCTTGAGTCACCACCCATCAAGCTTCGAATGGCAAGGACAACTGAAGCAGGACCTCAAAAGATGACCAGAGTATAGGGTTGCCAGCCTCCAGGTGGTGGAGATCTCATAGAATCATAGAGTTGGAAGGGGCTACCAGGGTCATCTAGTCCAACCCCCTGCACAATGCAGGAATTTCACAACTACCTCCTCCCCACCACAGTGACCCCTACTCCGTGCCCAGAAGATGGTCAAGATGCCCTCCCTCTCACCATCTGCCTAAGGTCATAGAATCAGCATTGCTGACAGGTGGCCATCTAGCCTCTGCTTAAACACCTCCAGAGAAGGAGCGCTCACCACCTCCCGAGGAAGCCTGTTCCACTGAGGAACCGCTCTGTTAGAAAATTCTTCCTAATGTCTAGACGGAAACTCTTTTGATTTAATTTCAACCCGTTGGTTCTGGTCCGACCTTCTTGAGCAACAGAAAACAACTTGGCACCCTCCAAGTGGTAGAGAAAGTTGGCATATAAAAACCAACTCTTCTTCAAATTGATTGATGGTTGCCCAACCACATAGCTGGTTGGAGTTTCTCTCTCTTATCCACCTAGGATTTAATTGGGTGTTTGGAAGTAAGGCAGCTTCAAACGAACACACATTCAGAGTATTCACAAGACCAGTGTCATATATCGGTAAAATATCTTCTGTTTATCACAGCGGTGGGAATAGAAAGAAAAAATGGTTGCAGCTCAGAGATTAGTTTCTGGATAACCTAACACTGACCTGCTCAATCCTTTATTCTAATTTTCCAAAAGCAAGTATTTCTGGTTCTGCAGCCAGCATAGGCAGCTTTATCTAGTCCATCACCTGAATAGTAGGGGCATTTTGTCCTGTGTGTAGCCCAAAGACACATGGCCATAGACTATTTACCTTCAGGAAGGAGACTTCCTGAAGACTGCCAAAGAGGGGGAGCTCACCACCTCCCTAAGTAGCTGATTCCACTGTCAAAAAACTCTTACTGGTACCTTTCCGCCCACAATTAAAACCCATTATTGCGAGTCCTGTCCTCTGCTGCCAACAGGAACAGCTCCCTGCCCTCCTCTAAGTGACAGCCCTTCAAATACTTCAAGAGAGCAATCATGTTCCCCCTCAACCTCCTCTTCTCCGGACTGAACATTCCCAAATCCCTCAGCCTTTCCTCCTAGGGCTTGGTCTTCAGGTCCCTGATCATCCTCGTCGCTCTCCTCTGCACCCGCTCCATTCTGTCCACATCCTTTTTTAAATTGAGGCCTCCAGAACTGCACACAGTCCTCCAGGTGCAGCCTGACCAATGGCTGGAGATCTCTGATATTTCAACTGATCTCCAGATGGTGGAGATTAGTTCCCCTTGAGCAAATGGCGGCTTTGGGAGGCAGACTGGCATTATACCCCATTGAAATCCCTCCAATCCCCAAACCCTGCCCTTCTTAGGCTCCAACCCCCCAAATCTCCAGGTATTTCCCAACCCAGAGCTAGCAACTCTAGGGGGGACCTCTTCAATGCAGGATTTTTAGTGTTTTGCAATAAAAAAAACTGAAGTGACTCCATGAGGAATCAGCAACTCAGCTGTTCTCTAGAAATTCCTGGTCTGAATGCACCCATGGCAGTTCCAGGTCCATTTTGTCCAGATATGTATGGTAGGGAATTTAACATGCAGCTGTCTGGAAAACCATATTGACTAATTTGTGCCCAGATATCTGACCAAGGGAGTGTTGAGTTGACTCTCAAAAGCCCATACCCTAACAATCTTGTTGGACTCTAAGCACTAATGAACTTGAATCTAGCAGTTCTGTTCCAGACCAGCATGGCTGCCCGCTGAAACTTTTATTGACTAACACAATTGAGAAATCCTGAAGCCATGCCTAATGCAGGTATGCAATTTTCCTCCAGGCCAAATTAGCCAGGAATCCTGGAGGTGTTGTTTGTTTGTTTGTTTTTGCCATCTTCTGGGCATGGAGTAGGGGGTCACTGGGGGTGTGGGAGGGGAGGTAGTTGTGAATTTCCTGCATTGCGCAGGGGGTTGGACTAGATGACCCTGGTGGTCCCTTCCAACTCTATGTTTCTACTAGAAATCTTTCCATGTAGGATTCAGTACCGAATCTGGTACCAAATCAGTTACGTGAATGGGAATCTTCCATTCTCATCTGCTCCTATTGCAAATCCATCCCTTTAGCTCTTTCTGTCATTTTCTTTTAGAACTGCATGAGCTGGGTACTTTGCTGGTATTAAATTGCTTAAATCTATACATGCATGAGAACAATGCATAGTTTCATTCGTCACACCCGAAACTGGCAAAAAGGCAAGTTCCTTTTTTTTTCCCTCAGAAGGATGTGTTTTTGGCTCAGAGTTTTTACTGAACTTACCTGCACTTTGATCGCCTTTGATTGATGGGCTTCCACACATATCCTCCTTATGGCTGGAAACCAAAGCAAATAAAATGCATGAAAGTGGAGTGAGCTAAGCCAAACCCAACGCATTTAGTGATGGTCTTAGATACTGTGTGACTTGGCATGATACAGTGAGGAAATTTGTTCTTTGTCAAAGCTGTACAGTTAGAATTTCACATTTAAAAAAAAAATGTACACACAACCAGTCAACTGCATAATAAATCACATTTGGCTAAGGTCTGGATTAAAATACACTTGAAAACTCTAAGGGTCAAGAAAAGAAGAAGAAGGAGAAGGAGAAGAGTTGGTTTTTATATGCCGACTTTCTCTACCACTTAAGGGAGACTCAAACTGACTTACAATCACCTTCCCCTCCCCCCAACACCCTTTGAGGTAGGTGGGGCTTAGAGAGTGTGACTAGCCCAAGGTCACCCAGCTGGCTTCATGTGGAGGTGTGGGGAAACCAACCTGGTTCACCAGATTAGTGTCCTCCGCTCATGTGAAGGAGTGGAGAATCAAACCCAGTTCTCCAGATCAGAGTCCACCGCTCCAAACCACCGCACTTAACCACTACACCATGCTGGTATTATAAAATGTGTACAGGATACTTTGAGGCTGGAACCAGGAGCCTCCAAAACTGCGGCAGGGCTGAAATATAATTAAAAATATAATTAAGTGCCATCAAATCTCTAATGACTGAAGGCAACCCCATGAAGTTCCATCTCATGGTGTTTTCAAGGCAAGAGATAAGCAAAGGCGGTTTGCCATTGCCTTCCTCTGCATAGCAACCCAGGTCTTTCTTGGTGGTCTCCATTGCAAGTACTGACCATGGCCAACCCTGGCCATTGATGACCCTGCTTAGCTTCCAAACTGTGGGCTAGTCTGGGCTATTTAGGCTGCTAGAGCTGAAAAGGGGAAAATTTCAATGAATATTTTCATCTGTGCTTGTGTGTGCATGTTAAATGCAATCAAGTCGCTTCCAACTTCTGGTGACCCTGAAAATCCTGGCCACTCAGGAATCACACAGCGAAGGCTTATTCCTTCTTTCTCCTTCTCAGATTGATCCCGGCTAATCAGGGATCACGCAGCAAGGGCTTTTTCCTTCTTTCTCCTTCCCAGAACGATCCCAGTCACTCAGGAAGCACACAAGCAGGCTTCATGTGCAGGGGTGGGGAAACAAATCCAGTTTGCCAGATTAGCCTACGCCGCTCATGTGGAGGAGTAGGGGATCCAACCTGGTTCTGCAGATCAGAGACCACTGCTCCAAACCACCGCTCTTAACCACTACGCCACGCTGGCAGGTGCCAGGAAAAGTGTCAGCTGGTGCCACGGCACCCACAGACACTCTGTTTGGGACCCAATGCTCTGGTTCCAGTACTAAATGCCTCCCTCATAGCTGCTAATGCATTTAAAAATAGTGGGAAGAGCTGATCCTGGATATTTGAGTTTCTCATCTGCTTCACCCTACTGTTTCTCCCTCTTTAAGCCTCATTTGGACCTTTGGGGCCTCTTCCCAGTCCTCTCGATTGAGACTTCTCTCTTTCCATTTACACGGTTAAGCCTCTTAAATCTTTTAATCTTTCTTTGCAATCCAATACATTTACATTCTCTCAGTTACTACGAGTGCAGGTAGGGTTGCAAGGATACCTTTTACAACTTCTCATTTTCTCTGTGTAGTTTTCAGAGTTGATAATGCTTCTGTCTGAAGCAATCTCGGGCAAGGGGAATGCAAGCAAAATTAATGCATTTGGCGGAATGACAGAATATACTTATACATGCTGTCATGGCCATGGTCATGGGAAGCTGTACCCAAGCGCAGACTAGGAGAGTGTGCCCTCCAATGTAAGCACTCTGCCAGCAGGTGGGAGCCTGAGCAGAGGCAAGCAGTGTGCAACGTTTCGCTGAAGTCCAAGTTGTGGAACTCCCTGCCCCAGGATGTGGTGTTGGTTGCCAACTTGGAAGGCTTTAAGAGTAGGGTTGCCAGGTTCCTTCTTCACTACTGGTGGGAGGTTTTTGGGGCGGAACCTGAGGAGGGTGGGGTTTGGGGAGGGGAGGGGCTTCAATGCCATAGAGGCCAATTGCCAAAGCGGCCAGTTTCTCCAGGGGAACTGATCTCTATTGGCTGGAGATCAGTTGTAATAGCAGGAGATCTCCAGCTAGTACCTGCAGGTTGGCAACCCTATTTAAGAGGGGAGTGGACATGTTCATGGAGGATAGGACTGTCCATTGCTACTAGTCAAAATGGATACTAGTCATGATGCACACCTATTCCCTCCAGTATCAGAGGAGCATGCTTATCATATTAGGTTCCATGGAACACAGGCAGGATGGTGCTGCTGCAGTGGTCTTGTTTGGGGGCTTCCTAGAGGCACCTGGTTGGCCACTGTGTGAACAGGTGGATGGACTTGATGGGCTTGGGTCTGATCCAGCAAGGCTTTTCTTATGTTCTTGTGTTCTTATGACAAGGAGTGCCAGCAGGGGATCTCCCATTCTTAGCAGGCATCAGGCAACCCTAACTGCTGTCAGGGAAACAACTAGGCAATTGTAGGTGGATTACACCAGCATAGAAAAGAACCCCAAGCAAGTGTCAGGCGTACAGATTCCTGGGCACAGATTGACACTGAGCGTGTGTGTGGCGGGGAGGAGGGACATTCTATCTGTGCTTACTCAGCATGGGTGATATTCAGGGCAGTTATTCATATGTTATAGTAAACCCATTCTCAGTAGGGTTTGGCAAAGTTCAGTTTTTCTCATAGGTTATGTAAATGGAGACAGCCTGCCAGCAAGGGTACATTGTCATTTTATTAGTCATGTTAACATCTAAAGTCATCCAAACACTTAACTATGCTCTCCTGAGAAGAGCTAAGTCATTCTAAGTCCATTGGCTTAAGTCAACTGAGAAGGGTGTACCTCTTCTTTGGATACCACGGTTCATCTTGGAAACTAGAACACATATTTCAAATGTGCACAAATTTACATACAGCTTAATCTCAATTTTTCGGCTTTCGGAGAACCAACCATACCTTGCCTGCCGGAGAATCCCTTTGTGTGATGCAGGAGTTTGGGGCACGTTTTAAGGCGCTATGCCCTCAGTATGTGACAGATGGTGTTCCCGGGCTGGAAAGGGTTAGGAGGCAGCCTAATAGCAGCCCCGCCCACCAGAATGCCCCGGGAATGCCTCCCAGGACGCCGGCATGAGCACTTGTGCCTGCAGCACGCCGGCGGGAGGCCGAGCCAAAGAACAGTACACTCCTTCTATCTGGGATTGTCGTCCTCTTCCACTGAGTGCGCCGCTTTGGGAGGGATGCACATGGAGCAGTGAGGGAGGGAGGGGACACCCGCCTAGACAGCCAGATCAGCCGAATCAACCCTGGCCATCAATGAGGTGACAGATGTCGCAGCCAGATCGCCCTCACAAGTGGCACTATGCTGGTGTCTGTGCCACTTTGCAGGGCACAAGTGGCACGGACACTGGCATAGGGGGCTGGTCACCTCCTAAGCCCATTCGGCCCCCAAGTTCAGGAATGAGCTCTTACGGATTCTCGGCAAGCACCCTGAGACATCCATGCGGTGGTGGGAACGTCCGGAACAGCGCATCACTGGCTGGGTAGCAGGGTGTAGCTGAGAAGGGGCAGCTCTCAGTGCTGAGCAACACCTTTCTGAACCTGGTTGTGTCTACGTGGCACATCAGGTGTGGGGGCTGGGCACCTCTCGGCACATTGTGTAGGTGATGATAAACAAAGCCGGCAGAATATGCGGGCGTTGTTTGGAGTCTAGGGTGGGTCTGCCGGAAGTCGGCATATAAAAACCAACTCTTCTTCTTTTTCTTTAATTTACATATCTAATATTTAAGTGGGCGGGTTGTGCTAAGGCGGAGTGGGGAAACCAACCCAGTTCATCAGATTAGAGTCCGCCGCTCATATGGAGGAGTGGGGAATCAATCCCGGTTCTCCAGATCAGAATCCACTGCTCCAAATCACCGCTCTTAACCACTGCACCACGCTGGCTTAGGGGTGTGCATTCACCTAAAGCCAAACCGAAAACCCCCCAAAATACATTATCGGTATTGGGTGGGGGGGTTAACAGAAAAAATGGCAATTAAAAGGAGTCGAAAAGTGGATCCCGAATAATGCTGATTTTTTTGGCATTATTCAGGGCACCTTTGGCCCCACCACCATTTTTTCCCTCTCTTTCCCCCTCACTTACCTGCTGGCTGAGTCCTCATTGTTGCCGCCACCTCTGGAGTCCACGTGGACCTCAAAGGCGGCAGGCTATTCAGAACTGAATTTCCCTCGTATTTTTCGGGTTCAGGTTTAATAAACCTGAACATTTTCTATTATCAGAAAACAAGCCAATATAAGAATTTGGCTTTTTATGGATTTTTTGGAAATTTCCAGGTTTATTAAACCCAAACCCAAAAAAATACTGGGGGGTGGGGAAACGGTGCACAACCCTAATTTAAATATGACTGTGATCAATTTAATTTATTAAACAAACTAGTTAAACCCAAGCTGTTGTTTCGGGTCTTCTTTAAATGGGTGCCTGGAGCAAACATAAAATGAAGTTCATGCAGCCTACGAGTTTGTACTCCCAGGTATGCATGTCACTTTCTTTGCATCCTGGTAAAAGCACCAGGATAGCCCAGGACAGCGCGATCTCGTCAGATCTCAAAAGCTGAGCAGGTTTGCCTCTGGTCAGTATTTGGATGGGAGATTACCAAGGAATCCTCAGGGTCACTGAGGCCGCCAATGGCAAATGACCTCTGTTTGTCTGACCTGACCTGGTGTATGAACTGGCAACCTCTTGCCCAGGTTTGAAATGCTGACAATAGCCCTTTCAGACTCCAAGTGGGCAAGGTGTGGTTCGTTTAATAATAAGGTCAAGAGCTTTTCTTTGCCAAAGCCTTACCTCTCCGGCCTTCGATTCTTCCTTGGGAAAATTGCACTCACCACATGCGCAGCTCCTCTCATTAGCTTTGTAAAACAAAATTTATGTTTAAGAAGATAAAAAAAACCACTCTCAATTCATATCAAGCAAATAAAACCATCCTACTAACTAGTAAAGGCCATCAGAAGAGGGGAAGAACCTCTGACTCCAGGACAGGGCTAATACCTTAAAAAACCTCCCCCACCAATCAAGGTCGAACACTTAATCCCTCTCCGCCAAGCAACATTCAGTCTTAAAGCCATACACCTGCTACTGCCATACACCTGGATGGCCCAGGCTAGCCCAATCTCATCAGATCTCAGAAGCTAAGCAGGGTCGGCTCTGATTGGGACTTGGATGGGATTCCACCAGGGTCATCCAGGGTTGTTATGCAGAGGCAGGCAATGGGAAACCATCTCTGTACATCTTTCACCCTCACCTGGATGGCTCGGGCTAGCAGGTCTCATCACATCTCAGAAGCTAAACAAGGTCAGCCCTGTTTAGTACTTGGATGGGAAACCACCAAGGAAGTCCAGGGTTGCTACACAGAGGCAGGCTATGGAAAACCACCTCCGAATATCTTCTGCCTTGAAAACCCTACAGGGTCGCCATACGTCACCTGCCACTTGACCACAAAAAAAGGCACAGGGCCATGGGTTGGATCCAGCTTTTCGCTCACTCACCTAATTCCCATCCCCATCCCATATGGCTTTCATGCACACTGGTCCCATGGTTCCCAGCACAGCCTTTTCAGTGATCTCTGTAAACTCTTCCACCTTGGAACGAGGCTGGTCACCTAGGGTGTCTAAACAGCTCTTACACAGATAGCCATAGATAAGTTGTGAAATATTCATCACATCAAGCCAACAAGAGATTACTTGTATAATATATTGCAAGCCAAAGGTATGAAAGGCCTATCACACGCAAAACATTATCTGACAACATGTTAGAATTGACCTGCTTTAATATACCAATATTAAGAGTAAACGTAGATGAACAGAACTCAGACTTTCTTCATAAGTCAAAAGCAGCTGTTTGTTGATTGAGGACATTTGAGAAATTCCTTGAAGATCTCCCTTCCAAATACTTGCCAGGGTCGACCCTGCTTAGATTCTGAGATTTGACGAGATCAGTTCATTTCCAGCCTACTTGCTTCTGTAGTGCCTGTGTAGTTGGTGGTGTCGATAACGTTGGCAGAACTTATTTGATGGTACTGCAGCTTCCAAGCAGTACGGTGCAAGAACGTACAAAGTATTTGTCATCTGATTTAAAAGGAGGGTTGAGAGAAGAGGAAGAGGAAGAGGAAGAAGAAGAGGAGGAGGAGGAGGAGGAGGAGGAGGAGGAGGAGGAGGAGGAGGAGGAGGAAGAAGAAGAAGAAGAAGAAGAAGAAGAAGAAGAAGAAGAAGAAGAAGAAGAAGAAGAAGAAGAAGAAGAAGAAGAAGAAGAAGAAGAAGAAGAAGAAGAAGAAGAAGAAGAAGAGCTGGTTTTTATATGCCGACTTTCTCTACCACTTAAGGAAGAATCATACCGGCTTACAATCACATTCCCTTCCCTTCCCCGCAACAGACATCCGGTGAGGTGGGTGAGGCTGAGAGAGTGTGACTAGCCCAAGGTCACCCAGCTGGCTTCATGTGGCGGAGCGGGGAAACAAATCCAATTCACCAGATTAGCATCTGCCACTCATGTGGAGGAGTGGGGAATCAAACCCAGTTCTCTAGATCAGAGTCCACCGCTCCAAACCACTGCTGTTAACTAGTACACCCCGCAACCCCTGCTTTTGTAAAAAAAACAATATTTCCTGAGCAAATGGGGACGGAGGAGGTCAGCTATGGGAATATCGTGTGGGAAACTTTTTACATTCTTAAATTGGGCTGCTAGCCCCAGTACATGCAACTCTGGCCTACCTAGAATCCCTTTCTCAGGGGTTGCTGCAGGGCATGCCTATTAAGGCTTGGGATTATGCACAGTGCACGCCTATTAAGGCTTTATGCATGAGCACTAACCATCCAACTTAAATGGGGCACAACTGAGTGGAATCCTGCACTGAAAGGGTGTGTGTGCAGGGTTTTGAAAACGCTCAGAGCCTTGTTCAAAGCAGGTCATGGGCAACGGCATGGCTACCCTGTCAAGCAAATTTTTCAGTTTCGATGCTTTGTGCATGCTTTGTAATGAGTCAGAAGCCTTTGGGAGGGCAGTTCTAAAAAGAGCTGTTTGCTATGGCAAGAAATACATTCAACTAAAAGTGGCAAGATGCAGACTGCAATCCCCTCTTGGCTATGAAGCGCAGGGGTGGAGCTGATGTCAACATACCTTTGTTACGGAGAATGCTGGGGGTCTCCAATGTTTATATGGATATTAGCTTATTGGAGACTAAATTTAGAAATCTAACAAGAGGCTTGATTTAAAGTGAGGTCTTGTACCTATGTATACAAGGAATGAGAAAATCAGGAGGAATAAACTGACATAAAGCAATTTAAACAGTGAAACAGGTTTTCTTTATTTAGGGGAATGAAAGGGGGTACACACAGAGAGAGAGAGAGAATGCAATAATCCAAAACACACACACAGATTCCTAACAGGGATAGGGTAATTGGAAGTTAAAGCTACAGTCAGAGGTCCGGAGAGAAGTTAAGGAGAGTAACTGCAGAGGGAGTGAAGACCGCACGAACAGCACGGGGCAAATGTTTGGATCCAGGAAAACGGATACAAAATTGGCACTGTGAGGGTGGCTATATTTATACTAAAATTCTGCCCTGAGGCAGGGTGACTCAACGGGACGGTGGTCTTGAGTAACCCCCAAGCCTTTTCAAGAGATTTAACCCTCCTAACTGTTCCTTTCAACTTCCTCTTTACCAGTTTTCTCATTTTAGAGAAGTTCCCTCTTTTAAAGTCAAAGGTAATTGTGTGAGATTTCCCAGTCACTTTCCCACTCGCATATAAATTAAATTTGATGCCATTGTGATCACTATTGCCAACTGGCTCAATTACATCCACATCCCGCACTAAATCACTGGCAGCACCGCAGAGTATTAAATCCAGGATCGCCTCCCCTCTGGTTGGGTCTATGATCAACTGTTCGAGGGCACAGTCATTTAGGATGTCTAAAAAAATTTTCACTTTGGCTTGACTGGAGCATACATTTATTCAATCAATATGAGGGAAGTTGAAGTCTCCCATTATTACTACTTCATTACCTTTACATGCTTCCCTAATTTCATTCTCCATCTCAAGATCACCCTGAGCCATTTGGTCAGGGGGCCGATAGAACGTCCCCAGTACTAAATCTCCTTTGGGGCCCGGAATCGTCACCCATAAGGATTCTGTGGACATGTCTGCCCTTTTTATGGTCTCTAGCTTATTAGACACTATACCTTCCTTGATATACATAGCAACACCCCCTCCAATACGCCCTTCCCTGTCATTTCTATACAGTTTGTAACCAGGGATGACTGTATCCCACTGGTTCTCTCCCCTCCACTAGGTTTCTGTAATGATCGCAATATCTATGTTTTCTCTTAAAACCATGCCCTCTAATTCCCCCATTTTTGCTTGGAGGCTTCTAGCATTAGCATAGAAACACCTCCACACTGTTTCTCTCTTTCGACTTGCCTGGCATGTGCCTTTGGGTATCTTTAAGTGGCTATCCATCTTTTTTTCCCCATTCCCTTTCATGTCTAATTAATTCCTATGTGGGCAATCTGAAGCAATTTTTCCTTTGTCCATGTGCACTGAGTTTTCCTGAACCGGATGCTTCTCAGCTCCTGTCGGCTTTCCCCCCAGGTTCAGTTTAAAAGCTGCTCCACCACCTTTTTTATATTATGTTATGCACTAGGGGTTGACTGCTTCAGATGAGAATGTGGAAGCTCAACAATATCACCTCAGGACTCTTCTTATTGAAAAGAAAGCACTTCAAAATAGAATCTTACCATCCTTCTTTCTTCAAAAACCTGTTACAACAGATCTTACCCAGGTCCACCCAGCCATTACATTTCATGATGGCAATCTCTTTGGTAAGTGATACCTCTATAATCTCACTGCAAAGTCAATGAGTCCAGTTGTGAAAACTCAGAAGTTTCACTGCCATAGGAAACACATTGTGAAAGGGAATTTTTGCATGCGGGGTGGACATCATGAAAGCTTTGGCTAACAAGACATGTGGGAGAATGCAACATAAAACACACGTGTCACTCAGATGAGAGAAGAAGAAGAAGAAGAAGAAGAAGAAGAAGAAGAAGAAGAAGAAGAAGAAGAAGAAGAAGAAGAAGAAGAAGAAGAAGAAGAAGAGCTGGTTTTTATGTGCTGACTTTCTCTACCACTTAAGGAAGAATCAAACCGATTTACAATCACCTTCCCCTCCCCATAACAGACACCCTGTGAGGTAGGTGGGGCTGAGAGAGCTCTAAGAGAACTATGGGTAGCCCAATATCATCCAGCTGGCTTCATGTGGAGGATTGGGGAATCAAACCTGTTTTTCCAGATCAGAGTCCACCACTCCAAACTCACTGCTCTTAACCACCATGCTGGCTCCCACCAGTTGGAATCAGAAATCATTAGAACGCAACTAACAAAGACCTGAACCACCAGTTACCCAGTTTTATCATGAGTTCATCAGATGGTGTTAAACAAATGGTTGGCCAGAAGAATTTTGTTCAGAAGAAATGAAACCTTATTAAATTAGAAGGAGGGAACTGAGTGTGAGTAGTAACACCACCCTAGCCATTATTCTTGGGCAGCTCCAATAAATCAGATGAAGGAAGCAGACTGGAGTTACCACATGCTTCATCAGAAGACACAGGGTACTTTCACACATATTGAATAAGGTGATTTGTACTTGTTCTCATTTCTTCCCCAGTAGCTGATTGAGTGCCATCCAACCTGGGGGTCGTGTCTTCCAGCACTACATTTTTTTTATTTTGGATTGTCTCATCATAGGGTTTTTGAGGTACGGGTTGGTCAGAAGTGGTGTACCATTGCCGCCTTCTGTGCAGTACTAACCAGGGTTAGCCATAGTGGCACTGCCGTTGTCTACGAAAGATCCTCCACCAGTATCACCTTCCACTACTGCTGCTATCCAGCAGCTACCCTTCAAGGATTCTTCCGCCCCATTGCCATTGGAGCTGCCTGTTCTTTTCTGCGGATGTGTCCATTGATTCCTGAAAGGAGTGGATACACCTTACAGTCCATTCCTGAGGACCACAGCTGTCAGGGATGGTGTGGCTGCGGCACTGCCGCAGCGCCTCCAATGAGGTTTCATGGCCATCGCAGTGGGAAAAAATGGTTTTTATTTTTAAAAATCCAAAAATGGGGGAAAGGCCTAGGCTTCCCAGGTCCCCCCTCTCCTCTGGCAGGAGGTTTTTGGGGCGAAGGTGAGGCAAGATTGCGCACGTGCATGGCCGCACCGACATGATCGCGTCACTTCCGGTTTACACCTGGAAGTGCCGCATCGCAAGTTTGAGTGGCAAACGGCCCCTTGCGATGTGACGCTTCTGGGTGTAAACCAGAAGTGACATGGTGCCGCAGGCAAACGCGCATGGACACGTTGCCCACCGACTCTCATGGTCAGCGGGCAGCCACGTGGATTGGCGGGGATTTGCCCACCACCCCCTGGCACTTGGCAGCCCTAGAAAGGCCCCATTGCAAACAGCGGTGGTATACCACCAAAAGTTGTGTCGCAGCAACGCTGTTGCGTTAGGGGGCATCCCCAGTGCAAACGGGGTTAAGAAGCTACCTAACAGCAGCTCTGCCCCTCTGAACACCCTGGGAATGCTTCCCGGGACGTTGATGTGGGGACTTGCACCCGGAGAACACCGAGAGGTGGCTGCGCCAGCATCTGAGGGGGGCTGGCGTAAGTGCCCCAATGCTAGCATCCGTGCCAGTTTGCATGGTGCAAGTGGCACAGATGCCAGCATAGGGGTCACACCACCTCCAGAGGAGTTTCGCTCCCCCCTCAGGAATGCACTGTTAGTCTGGCGTCTCAGCTGTGACCGTCCCGCCTTGAGTGACTCTGCGAGGAGTTTAGCCTCTTGATGGAGTCTAAACTCCTTACGGTGTTGCTGTCAGCTTCACTAACACACTCAAACCCCCTCACCATGTTCTGAGTATCCGAGAGGAGGTATTATTAATTATTATTACCAAAAAAAATACAGCATTTACCAAAGCAATCCACTTACCATTCCAGTCAGGATTTCTATATAGGTGTAACAAAAGAGGTGACGATAGGCAACCCTGCCTAACACCATGGTTATCATTCAAATCTCTCTGTGGCCCACTGCTTAGCTAAAACCTGAGCTCTTGGAGTTTGGTAGTTTTGACTTTAAGAGCTTTAATAGCTTGTTTAATATCTTCTAACCTCAATGGATCATCTAAATGATCGAAACTAAACCAACACCTTGAAATCTTAGCTAAGAAGCTTTCTATATCTTCTAGGCGTACTTGTTCTTCATCATGTAGTCTGCAGAAGTAGTTACAAAACTCTGCCACAATCTCTTCGAGAGACGAAACCAAATTCCTAGAAACTATTTTCATTACGATTGGGTTATCTGTTTCTCTGCTAACCATGCAAGTAACTGACCACAAAAAGCCCCGTGGCACAGAGTGGTAAGCTGCAGTACTGCAGTCCAAGCTCTGCTCATGGCCTGAGTTTGATCCCAACGGAAGTCGGTTTCGGGTAGCCGGCTCAAGGTTGACTCAGCCTTCCATCCTTCCAAGGTCGGTAAAGTGAGTACCCAGCTTGCTGGGGGTAAAGGGAAGACGACTGGGGAAGGCAATGGCAAACCACCCCGCAAACGTAGTCTGCTGAGTAAACGTCGGGATGTGACGTCCCCCCATGGGTCAGGAATGACCCAGTGCTTGCACAGGGGACCTTTACCTTTACCTTTAACTGACCACAGTTATCCCCTGTTTGAACACAGTTTGTCTAGCATGCATCACAGTTTGTGAAACTAAATAAGCTTCATACAATTTCCACTTACCCTGTACTGAAACAGACTCGCTTTCATCTTCAGCATTCTGTGGTTTTTAACGTATGTTTCTTGCATAAACAAAATGTCTAAACTGTCAATAAGGTTTTAATATTTAATATGCAATAATTCAGTGCAGATGGGAGCCAGTAGATACAGAAGTAGGGTGTTTCAAAGACGGCTAGTATCTTGCAAGAATGTTCTCTGCCTATCCAATCTCCATAGCATCCCAAGAGGTGATGATGCAAAGGCCTCTGTTTCTTCTGTGTATTCATTAATGCTGGGCAACACCTGATTGGGTATGTGCAAAGCTGCACACCTCACTGAGATATTACAAGACAAGGCAATTGATTTGGCTTACTTAACTGAAAGAAGACGTTCTGTTCCTTGGCTCCATCATCAACCAAATGAGAGACTGCAGCCCAGAAATCAGAAGGAGATTGAGACAGAGAAGGGCAGCCATGAAGGGTCTAGAAAAGATTCTGAAGTGTAAAGATGTGTCACTGGCAAACAAGATCAAGTTAATTCATGCCATCGTATTCCCTTTTACTATGTGTGGGTGTGAAAGCTGGACAATGAAGAAAGCTGATAAGAAGAAAGTAGATTCCTTTGAAATGTGGTGTTGGAGGAGAGTGTTACGGATCCCGTGGACAAGCTGAAACGTGTCCAGAGGAGGGCAACAAAGATGGTGAGGGGTCTGGAGACCAAATCATATGAGGAAAAGTTGAAGGAGCTGGGTATGTTTAGCCTGAAGAGGAGAAGAATGAGAGGGGATATGATAACCATCTTCAAGTACATGAAGGGCTGTCATATAGAGGAGGGTGCGGAGTTGTTTTCTGTTGCCCCGGAAGGTCGGACCAGAACCAATGGGTTGAAATTAAATCATTAGGAAATTAAATCAATAAATTGTTTTCTGTTATCCCAGGTTGGACCAGAACCAATGGGTTAAGATTAAATCATTAGGAAATTAAATCATTAAATTGCTTTCTGTTATCCCAGGTTGGACCAGAACCAATGGGTTAAAATTAAATCAGAAGAATTTATGTCTAGACATTAGGAAGAACTTTCTAATGGTTAGAGTGGTTCCCCAGTGGAACAGGCTTCCTCAGGAGGGGGTGGGCTCCCCTCCCCTGGTGGTTTTTAAGCAGAGGCTAGATGACCATCTGTCAGCAATGCTGATTCTATCATCTTAGGGAGATCGTGAGAGGGAGGGCCTCATGGCCATCTTCTGGGCATGGAGTAGGGGTCACTGGGGGTGTGTGGGGGGAGGTAGTTGTGAATTTCCTGCATGGTCCAGGATGTTTGGACTAGATGACCCTGGTGCTCCCTTCCAACGTTTTGATGCTATGATTCTAACCTCTACCTAAAGCCTTTAGGATAAATCACCTGTAGCTTTGGAGCAGAATGTCATTAATATGTGGACGACACCCAACTTTAAATCTCTCTATCCAAATCCTCTGGTGATGTAGCCAAGGTCCTGAGCCACAGCCTGACTGCTGTCATTGAATAGCTGGAAGCAAAATGAACCGAAACTGAACCCAGACAAGATGGAGGTGATGCTGGTTGGGGAGGGGGAGGCTTTGAACAGCATTCTTCTTCTCACTTTCGATGGGATTCAGCTGACCTTTGCTGACTCAGGTAAGAGCATTGGGGTTATATTGGATCCAGCATTGCTGGAGAAGCAAGTTAATCACCTTCACTTTACATAGAACTGGCAGCTTGATTTCCTTCCATGTATCTGAGGTCGTGGGTGGTGATTCACAAAAGCTCATATTGGGCACTCTCACACATGCCAAATCATGCACTTTCAATCCACATTCAATGCACTTTGAAGCTGGATTTTACTGTGTGAAATGTCAAAATCCACTTGCAAACGATCGTGAAAGTGCATTGAAAGTGGATTATTCGGCATGTGCGAAAGTGCCCACTGAAATGAATATCGTTCTTCTTTGATACACACATGAAGCAGCCCTCTACTGAATCAGACCCTCAATCCACCGAGGTCAGTATCGTCTACCCCAACTGGGAGTGGCTCTCCAGGGTTTCAAGTTGAGGTTCTTCACATCACCTACTGCCTGGTCCTTTTTAACTGGAGATGCCGGGGATTGAATCTGGGACCTTCTGCATGCCAAGCAGATGCTCGACCACTGAGCCACAGCCCCTTCCCACTGGCTTTTTGTGTTAAAGGGAGAAATCCTGGGAATGCTACAAGCCAGAAAGAGGACAATGACAAGTGGGCTGTGTGGTGTTTCTGGTGGCCTCAGACCAGGGCAACCCTCGCCAGATTAGCAGGGTGCCCTACCTTGCTCCTCACAGGCTGGGTTTCCTTCCACGGCTCTCTCCTTTTGGGCACAGCCTTCGGCTTGTATCCCTCCAGCAGCATCACCTTCCTTCCTTTTTTCCATCCTGGCCTGCGTCCTCCTCCTCTCCAACAGCCTCCCTGGCCCTAAACAGCCTTCTGCTGTTCCCTGGGTCATCTTTAAAAGCGTTCCCCTGGTGTAGTGGTTAAGAGCGGTGGTTAGGAGCGGAGGACTCTAATCTGGAGAACACTCTCTCAGCCTCACCAGAGGTCTGTTGTGGGGAGGGGAAGGGAAGGTGACTGTAAGCTGGTTGGATTCTTCCTTAAGTGGTAGAGGAAGTCAGTGTATAAAAACTGGCTCTTCTTTTTCTTCTTCTTCTTCTTCTTCTTGTGCTGTGGTGGCAGCTGCTGCCAAAGCAACCTTTTAACAAATCTGCCCAGTCAATCAAATCTCCAATGGCCAATCAGAAGCCTTGCTGGACAAAGCCCCCCTCCGTCCCACCCATGTTCTATAAATGCTTGGTAGGCCCCAGGAAATGTGTCAGCTGGCACCATGGTGCCGTTGGCACCATTTTGGGGACTCCTGGTATAATGGAACAGCTCCCTTACTTTCGGAAGGGAACAGGATTGTAGCCTATTGCAATGTACATATCGCCTTACTAGAACTGCATAATCCAGTCATTTTGTAATCCACTTTCTACATTATGGTGGTGCCTTAAGACACCTCTTTGATGGCCTTAATCCCATAATCCTAGACCTATTGCATTGTGTGTCAGATATCTCACAATGTCCTGATTGCATTGTTCTTTTTCTGTTTGGTAATCCTCCTCCTGATTCAGTGATAAAGGTCAGCTGTGAATGAAGTAAATCAATCAATCCCCAACCGGCATCACCTCTATCTTGACGGGATTCAGTTTCAATGTGTTCACCCACAGGCATTGAACAGCAATGGCCAGGCATGAGATGGGGGCCGTTATAGCGGAGCCGGGTATGGACAGGGAAATATAAAGCTGCAGTAGGGTTGCCAACCTCCAGGTACTAGCTGGAGATCTCCCGCTATTACAACTGATCTACAGCCGATAGAGATCAGTTCAACTGGAGAAAATGGCAGCTTTGGCAATTGGACTCTATGGCATTGAAGTCCCTCCCCTCTCCAAGCCCCGCCCTCCTCAGCCTCCGCCCCAAAAACCTCCCACTGGTGGCAAGGAGGGACCTGGCAACCCTAAGCTGGGGTCATGAGCATAGTGATGGCACCCAATTCCACAACCATGTTAATATATGCAATGTTAATATAACAAATGGCTTCCACAATAGGGTTGCCAACCTCCAGGTACTAGCTGGAGATCTCCTGCTATTACAACTGATCTCCATCCGATAGCGATCAGTTCCCTTGGAGAAAATGGCCGCTTTGGCCATTGGACTCTATGGCATTGAAGTCCCTCCCCTCTCCAAGCCCTGCCTTCCCCAGGCTCCGCCCCCAAAACCTCCAGATATTTCTCAATCCGGAGCTTGCCAACCTACTCCACAGTGTAGCCCACTTGTTATCTGGCAGGAAAAGAATTAGGCTTGCCAGCTTCATGCTGGGAAATACCTGGAGATTTTGTGGGTGGAGCCTGAAGAGGGCAGGGTTTTTTGAGGGGAAGAGGGACTTCAGTGGAGTATAATGCCATAGAGTCCACCTTCCAAAGTGGCCATTTTCTCCAGGTGAACTGTCTCCAGGAGATCAGTTGTAATAGCGGGAGATCTCCAGCCACCATCTGGAGGTTGGCAACCCTAAAAAGAATGCAATTGCATCGTTCTGGAGCCAGGACTGGGTATAACAGGGAGAAGTTTTGTTTTCTTCCTGTGGAGGTAATTTGTTATATTAACATCGCTTCCAGCATGAGGTTTCCTATTGTTATACAGACCAGCCCTGGCTCTTTACTTAGTACATATTTTCTGTATTCTAGTAATGTTTTAATGGGGTATATTTGATGACCACTGAAGACATGATCAAAACTCATCTGGTCACGCATGTATGATTTGTCTTATACAGAGGTCATTTGTACCCGTTTGGTACTTTTTGTATACATATATACATATTGTTTCTCTGCAACTTTTTATTCCTTGGTTTTGATTCTTGTTGCATTCGTTCCTTTTTTGCTCAGTTTTATACTGAATCAGACCCTTGGTCCATCAAGGTCAATCTTCTTTACCCATGCCCCTAGGGGGCTTTATTGAAGGTTTTTTAAATCAGAAATGAGCATGTTGATATAATGATATATCACAGTGTCCATTGCTGGGTTTTTTTAAAAATTGGAAAAACCCAGGGATGGGGAATGGCCACCATGGGGAGAAGTGGTGGAAACAGCCATAAAATCAAAGACTTCCTTGGTGGTCTCCCATCCAAGTAGGGCTGTGGCTCAGTGGTAGAGCCTCTGCTTGGCATGCAGAAGGTCCCAGGTTCAATCCCCAGCATCTCCAGTTAAAGGAACCAGGCAAGTAAGTGATGTGAAATACCTCTACCCTGAGACCCTGGAGAGCCGCTGCCGGTCTGAGTAGACAATACTGACTTTGATGGACTGAGGGTCTGATTCAGTATAAGGCAGCTTCATGTGTTCATGTGTACTAACGAGGGCCAACTATGCCTAGCTTCTGAGAGCTGACAAGATCAGGCCAGCCTGGGCCATCCAGGTCAGGGCCAATCTACCATTGCGCATGTAAATTATTGTGTGCCATAACTTAGGGCAACCCCCCTCCCGGGATTTTCAAGGCAAGAGAGGAGCAGAGGTGGTTTACCATTGCCTGCCTCTGCATAGCAACTCTGGACTTCCTTGGTGGTCTCTCATCCCAATACTAACCAGGGACGACACTGCTTAGCTTCCAAGATATGATGAGATCAGGCTAGCCCGGGGCTATCCAGGTAAGGGCCAAAGACATACAGACCTGGTTTGCCATCGCTGGCCTCTATGTAGCAACCTTGGACTTCCTTGATGGTCTCCCATCCAAGTACTAACTAGGGCCAACCCTGCTTAGCTTCTGAGCTCTGACAGGATGGGTCTCGCCTGAGCCATCTAGGTCAGGGTACCATAGTGACTGGGACTGTAAGGAAACCTGCTATCTGGAAGCCTTGTTGGCGTTGGGCTGCTACCGCATCGGCAGCTACAGAGACCCCGTTCTTTCCCTAGAGAAGCATTGGCTTGTGGGAAATGCCTTGGTCTAAATATAATCCCCACCACACACACACACACACACACACATTTTACAAATCTCTGGGACACCACTCTCCCTCAGTCTGTTGTTTATTAAGCGATAATAATAGATAATAATAGGTGGGATAGCTCAGAAGCATAAGGTGTGGTGTACACGGAGCAGAAAACATTTCGAAAGCGCTTTGCACATTGCACAAAAAAACCTCAAAACAATATTTCCTGGTGAGGTTGGGCAGGTGTAGAAATGGCGAGCCGGCACAATGGGCAACATTGCTTGGCCAAATTATTTCCCATCGTGGAGTGGACCCAAGTTTGACTTTGGGCAGTTGATTCGCAGCTACAACCATGACCTCGTCCCACGAGCAAAGCAAGGTAGCAGTCCAGCAGCAAGACGGAGGAAACGCCGAGGGCTCGTTTGCTCCTGGGTTGATCAAAGCCACCAAATATCCACACGGGCACCACTCTTGAATCCATCTGTGGTGAACCAGGAGCCTGCCCTCTGCATCTATCAGGAATGCGATCCTTGCGGTCGCCATCTCTTTGTGGATTGGGCGAGATGCAGATTTCCCATGCTGGTACTGCTTCCATTGACGTGAACCAGAACCCGGCTTCAACTGAAATGATGACCACAAGGACTGAAGGCACCACGGAGACTCACACGCTCCGGATAACATACAGGCAGGCTTCTGATTTGCGTGGAAAGGAACGGTACGCCCTCAGAGTTACGCTACTTCCATTCCTCAAAAGTTCAGTTCAAGGAGGCAAGATTCAGACTCAGTTCAGAAGTAAAGAAATAAAGATCTAATGCTGTTCGTTGACGGAGCCGGGGGTGCCCTTGGGGTGCTGTGATTTAAACTAGATGGAAAATATAGCAAAGAGAAGATCTTGCCCCTTCCGCACACGCTGGCCCCGTCAGGATCCCAGGATAGCCAAAGCTCGAACCAAGCTGACGAATGTGGCCGTCGTGAGCAGAGTTCGGTGGCTCACCACGCCGCTGGCTCCGTTGCACCGGTCGGTTTGGCAGCACATGAAAGTATATAATGGCGGCCACCTTTTTTTAGCGATGGGACAAATGGTGGCACAGGACTGCATGATCTGGTAGCCAGATATCTTGGTGACTAAACAAAGAAGAAAACGCAGAAAGAGAAATGAGTGCGGAGGGACCGTCAGTAACAAGCCAGCATTTTATTGCTCAAACCCAAGCCGAGAGAGGAGGAGGAGGAGGAGGAGGAGGAGGAGGAGGAGGAGGAGGAGGAGGAGGAGGAGGAGAAGAAGAAGAAGAAGAAGAAGAAGAAGAAGAAGAAGAAGAAGAAGAAGAAGAAGAAGAAGAAGAAGAAGAAGAAGAGATGGAGGGCATCTTGGCCATCTTCTGGGGATGGCGTATGGGTCACTGGGGGTGTAGGAGGGAAGGTAGTTTGGAATTTCCTGCATTGTGCAGGGGGTTGGGCTAGATGACCCTGGTGGTCCCTTCCAACTCTATGATTCTATTATTCTATTCTGTGATTTAAAGAAGAGGAAGAAGAAGAGTTGGTTTTTATGCCGACTTTCTCTACCACTTAAGGAATAATCAAACGGGCTTACAACCACCTTCCCTTCCCCTCCCCACAACAGACACCCTGTGAGGTAGGTGGGGCTGAGAGAGTGTGACTAGCCCAAGGTCACCCAGCTGACTTCATGGGGAGGAGTGGGGAAACAAATCCAGTTCATCAGATTAGCCTCCGCCACTCATGTGGAGGAGTGAGGAATCAAACCCACCACTCCAAACCATCACTCTTTAACCACTACGCCACGCTGGCTCTCACAGGATGAGCCTGTGTTTCCCCTCCTTGCTCTTTAGACCACTCTACACTGAGACCGGAGCAGGGACCAAGGACATGCTTACCTGTTAATCTTGTGCAGAAATGTTCTGTGGCAGAGCAGTTGACAGTAGTGGTACAACCAATGTATTTTGTGGAGTTGCAGATGAAGCATTCCAAGGAGGACGCTGCAGAGGAGAGGAAACTCTTTTCAAGATGGTTGGTCATACCAAGAGACAAAAACGGGGAAACTCAGGCACAAGGATGCTGGGTAATTGGGGAGTCTGGGTTCGCCTTTCTATTCCACCATAACCACCAAACAAATATACTTGCACATCTAAAGGAGAAACACCCTCTTTCCTTCTTTTAGCTTGAAGAAATGCCTTTTCTTTTTTGGGGGGAGGGAGGCTACCAAAATAGCTTCAAATTCCCTTTCTCTTACTGATCACCAGGGATTTCACACCTTCCCCCCCAACAAACATTAGGGTTGCCAACCTCCAGATAGTAGCTGGAGATCTCCCGCTATTACAACTGGTCTCCAGCCAATAGAGATCAGTTCACCTGGAGAAAATGACCACTTTGGCCATTGGACTCTATGGCATTGAAATCCCTCCCCTCCCCAAACCCTGTCCTCCTCAGGCTCTGCCCCAAAAGCCTCCCGCTGTCAATGCCATAGAGTCCAATTGCCAAAGCAGCCATTTTTCTTCAGGAGAGCTGATTTCTGTCAGCTGGAGATCCATTGTAATAGCAGGGGATCTCCAGCTACTACCTGGTGGTTAGAAAATGGGTACAAGAGCGACACAATACTAATTCAGGGTGCAAAATAGTCTCAAATCTCAACATGTCACAAAGTGATAAGCAATCTGTACAATAAATCCTATACATATACAAGTTCATCTCAAAATCCAAAATGTTTCTTCATAGATGTAATGCTGAAGTAATATATATTTCAGATGAAAAGGTGATACGGCCATTTCAAGATTCTTCAGTAAGGAGAAAAAAATGCTGGAGATTTGCTTAACCACTGGTCCCAAGCCCTGAATGCAGAAATAATCTTTTTTTTTCCCCTTTCTCTTCCCCTTCCTTTGAATTGCAAAGGGGCCCAGGGGCATGCCATCCTTGAGAAGCTAAACGGAGATAATTTCAATGCATTTCTTTTTAGAAGTGTGCTTCAGCTCAAGCAGGAAAAAGCGAATTTATCATTCACTCCGCCATGACCTTCGGGTCCTGAAAATGAGATCATGAGATGGGAGAATGCAGAGAGCAAGGTACAAAATCTGATCATTAGTATACTGGCTAATTGATGTACATAAAAAGGACAATAAAATGCAAAAAAGGATGAAGGCTTAAGGCAGGTTCTATGGAAGGAAGACAAGACTTGCAAGACGAGGATGATCAGGGGCCTGGAGACCAAGCCCTGCGAGGAAAGACTGGGGGAGCTGGGAATGTTTAGTCTGGAGAAGAGGAGTTTGAGGGGGGACCTTGAAGTATTTGAAGGGCTGCCACTTAGAGGAGGGCAGAGAGCTGTTCCTGTTGGCAGCAGAGGATAGGATTTGCAATAATGGGTTTAAATTGCAGGTGGAAAGGTACCGGCTGGATATTAGGGGGGAAATTTTTACAGTAAAAGTTGTTCAACAGTGGAATCAGCTCCCTAGGGAGGTGGTGAGCTCCCCCTCACTGGCAGTCTTTAAGCAGAGGCTGGACAAGCACTTGTCAGGGATGCTCTGGGCTGATCCTGCATTAAGCAGGGGGTTGGGCTAGATGGCCTGTAAAGACCCCTTCCAACTTTATGATTCTAAGTTACATGGTCCAAGAGGTCCAAGAGTTTAAAAAAACACACACAGGTGAATAAATTGTTCTGAATCCCCCCGTTCTTTCTCAGAACTTTGGGACTTGACTCACGTCCTGTCCTGACCATCTACAAACCTTAGCCCATTTCACAAACATCTGGAGCTCCACCACGTCCTTCCAAATTGCAGTGTGTCACAAGCCACCGTGTGGGAGGGAGGCAGGGAGGGAGAAGGGCCCACCCCACCCCACCCCACACAGAAATGTCTCACCGTGTTGCTTACGTGAGTGAAGCGTGCTCCAGATGAGGCAACCGTCATCCCCGTTCACTAGAAATCCCTCCTGGGGATATTCTTTCTAAGCTCTAAAAGGGACCACTTGGTGAGAGACAGAACCCTCTAGGGAGGACGCATCGGAGGAGGCTGGGAAGTACAAGATGCCGGCCTCCAGGTGGGACCTGGGGATCCCCCGGAATTGCAGCTCATCTCCAGACTACAGAGATAGCATTCTATGCATACCTGTTCTCTCCAGGATCAGAGGAGCATGCCTATTACCTTAGGTGCAGTGGAAAGCAGGCAGGATTATGCTGCTGCAGTCATTTTGTTGGTGAGCTGCCTAGAGGCACCTGGTTGGCCCCTGTGTGAACAGACTGCTGGGCTTGATGGGCCTTGGTCTGATCCAGCAGGGCTTTACTTATGTTCTTAAGTTCTTAATACTTGTCATGATGCATATCTATTCTCTCCAGGATCAGAGGAGCATGCCTACTATCTTAGGTGCTGTGGAAAGCAGGCAGGATAATGCTGCTGCAGTTGTCTTGTTTGTGGGCTTCCTAGAGGCACCTGGTTGGCCACTGTGTGAACAGACTGCTAGACGTGGTGGGCCTTGGTCTGATCCAGCAGGGCCTTTCTTATGTTCTTAGAGATCAGTTCCCCTGGAGAAAATGGATGCTTTGGAGGGTGGATGCTATGGCATTCTACCCCACTGAGGTCCCTGTCCTCCCCAGGCTCCGTCCCCAAATCTCTAGGAGCTTCCCAACCTGGATCTGGCAACCCTACCCCTCACCCCCCGCCAGTGGCCATGGGGAACCTGCCAACCCTAAGCAAAACCACCAGGTCAAATCTCACCCCACCCCAGGTACAAACTCTCTTCTAGGACCTTCCCACTGACATCCATGGACTTAGAAGGGTGTAACTCTGCTCAGAATTAGGCAAGCTTCTGTCCTCTCACACTTTCCCTTGCCTACCCCTGCCACCTGTCAGATGGGAATATTTATGATGTAATGAAGAAAGCTGATAGGAAAAAAGTAGATTCCTTTGAAATGTGGTGTTGGAGGAGAGTGTTACGGATACCGTGGACTGCCCAAAAAACAAAAACAAATCAGTGGGTCATAGATCAAATCAAGCCTGAACTGACCCTAGAAGCTCAAATGACTCAACTGAGGCTGTCGTACTTTGGTTGCATTATGAGAAGACAAGAGTCACTGGAAAAGACAATCACGCTAAGGAAAGTTGATAGCGGCAGGAAAAGAGGAGGACCCAGCAAGAGATGGATTGACTCTATAAAGGAAGCCACGGACCTCAGTCTGCAAGACCTGAGCAAGGCTGTTCATGATAGGATGTTTTGGAGGACATTGATTCATTGGGTAGCCATGAGTCGGAAGCGGCTTGATGGCACTTAACACACACACACACAGTGTCACCTACCTTGTAGGACTGTTTTAAGAATGACAGGTGACTTATTCAAATCTTCAAGGTAAGTTTTCTGCTATAAATGAATATGGTCGGTAAACATTTGAGCAAACTATACCATCTATCCTAAAACCCAAACCAGCATGGGGTAACAACTAGATTCAAGTCCAGCAGTGCCTTAGAGATCAACGAGGTTTCTGGAGTATAAGCTTTTGAGAGTCAAAGCTCCCTTTGTCAGATACAAGTTCAAATGGAGAGTCCTTATACATCAGTCTGAGGGTGGGAGGGATGTCGCAAAGAAAGGAGTCAGGATGCAGAGATTCGATGCAAAGTGTAATCGGCCTGATTAGGACAGGAGAGAAATACTCAGAGGGCAGAATTAGCATCTGCAGTAAGATAAGGCCCTGACCTGGATGGCCCAGGCTAGCCCAATCTCATCAGATCTCAGAAGCTAAGCAGGGTCGGCCCAGGTTAGTATTTGGATGGGAGTCCACCAAGGAATTCCAGGGTCGCTGCACAGAGGCAGGCAATGGCAAACCACCTCTGAATGTTGCTTCTTTTGAAAACCCTACTAGGTCACCATAAGTCAGGTGAGATTTGATGACAAGAAAAAATGAGATAAGAATCCTATGTCCCTATTCAGCCCTAGAGGGCCCATTGTTCTGAACCTGTGAATGAACTCAAGTTCAGGAATCTCCCGTTGTAATCTCCTCTTGAAGCTTCTCTGTTAAGACTGTTCTCTGTTAAGACTGCCATTCTTAAGTATTGATTTGGAGGCTATGGCCAACTCTTGAGAAACCTACATCTTCTGGGTGATCCAAAGGAGGATCTGGGATATGGAACAACAAATAATAATTGCTGGAGCGAACAAGATCTGTTCACCACGTTTCTTCGGCCTCACCTACACACAGAAGGCCATGGCCCAGTATTTTTCAAATGTAGTTCTCCCCCAGCAGCGTAGAGCCTTCATGTTGGCCAGGCTGAATATTTTTCCTTCAGCTATGGTTAGTGGCAGATATAAGAAAGTGCCACACGAGAAAAGGTTTTGCAGTTGTCATCTGAAAGAACCAGACACAGTCCACCATATTCTCTTGCGCTGTCCGTTTTTTACCCAACAGCGTTCACAACTAATTAATCCTCACATACAAGTCCAAATAAATTCAGTAGACAAGAGTATTAAATTCTTATTGATGGATAAAACCCTGGAAGTTGCTAAGCATGTCGCTGAATTTCTTGCAATTGTTATAAAGATAGAGAGAGAGAGAGAGAGAGAGAGAGAGAGAGAGAGAGACTGAATGAATGAATGAATGAATGAATGAATGAATGAATGAATGAATGAATGAATGATGGTATAAGATAAGAACTGTGACCATAAATATGCATCAGTGTATTTGACGTTAAAGGGTCTAGATGGTATTATCAGCTCGTCATATGAAAAGGAGAGTTTTTTTAATGTTAGTTGTATACTGATTTTAACAGATGGTCATTTTACGATGGAACGTGATTTCTTTCTTTAAGGTGTCTGTATAAATGCATGTTGTAATGTGGTTATTATGCCAATAAAGATCTATGTAGGGACCTACTGGGCTAGCCTCTAATTTTTCTACTGCAGACCAACATGGCCGCCCTCTGAAAATATCAGCATGGGGTTGTCAGTCATTAGCGTGGATATGGGAGACCCAGGTTCGACTCCCCACCCACGCCGTGGTAGCTCGCTGGGTGACCTAGGGCAAGCCACTCGCTCTCAGCCTAACCTACCTCACAGGGTCGTTGTGAGGATAAAATAGAGGAGGAGATAATGATGCACCCCACCCCGAGCGCTTCGAAAGAAGGGCGGGATAAAAATGTACTAAATAAATAAGTAAACAAAGCCACAAAGGAAGAAATACTATGAGATTATTTTTGAAAAATCACACCCTTGTACGTTTTGCTGTTCTGCTGCCTAATGCACATTTCTGGTGGAATCAGGACTAGACTGAACAGTGGCATGTCTCCGGCAGAGATTCCCTCCCTAATTATCATTACTAATAATGTCTCATCTGCTTGTCTGCATGCAATGAGTGTTAAGGTTCTCAGAAAGGAGCAGTCACATGGTGGAGCCGTGCTTCTCAAGAGAACGTTCCCTGGTGACCCCAGTAAATGTGAGCCACTGTGGAACCTTCCGGCAGTCTTAAGAATAGCTAGGAATGTGAACACATGAAGCTGCTTTATACTGAATCTGAGCATCAGTCCATCAAGGTCAGTCTCATCAAAACAGCTAAAAGGAGGTATTTCTTCATACAGGTAAAGTAAGGTAAAGGTCCCCTGTGCAAGCACCGGGTCATTCCTGACCCATGGGGTGATGTCGCATCCCGACGTTTATGAGGCAGACTTGGTTTATGGGGTGGTTTGCCAGTGCCTTCCCCAGTCATCTTCCCTTTACCCCCAGCAAGCTGGGTACTCACACAACGCATAGTTAAATGATGGAACTCCCTGCCCCAGGATGTGTTGATGGCTGCCTACTTGGAAGGCTTGAAGAGGGGAGTGGACATGTTCGTGGAGGAGAGGGGTATTCATGGCTATTAGTACAAACTAATACTAGTCATGATGCAAACCTATTCTCTCCAGGATCAGAGGAGCATGCCTGTTATATGAGGTGATGTGGAACACAGGCAGGATGGTGCTGCTACAGTCATGTTGTTTGTGGGCTTCCTAGAGGCACGTGGTTGGCCACTGTGTGAACAGACTGCTGGACTTCATGGGCCTGGGTCTGATCCAGCAGGGCCTTTCTCATGTTCTCATGTTCTGCTCTGACTAGCAGTGGCTCTCCAGGGTCTCAGGGCAGAGTCTTTCCCATCACTTACTGCCTGGTCCTTTTTAACTGGAGGTGCCGGGGATTGAACCTGGGACCTTCTGCATGCCAAGCAGATGCTCTACCACTGAGCCATGGCTCTTCCCGATAAAAATGAGGACAAGTGCACACATGGACACACACATGAAGCTGCCTTATACTGAATCAGACTATCGGCCCATCAAGGTCCGTACTGTCTCCTCAGACTGGCAGGAGCTCTCCAGGGTCTCAGGCGGAGGTCTTTCACATCACCTACTACCTGATCCTTCTTTTAACCGGAGATGCCAGGGATTGAACCTGGGACCTTCTTTATCTGCCACTGAGCACAGCGTTGCTAGGTCAAAGCAACCCAGGATTTGAACAGGCAACATCTTTCTCAAGCCAGGGCAGGGGTCTGGAATATGTTTGAGACTTTCCTTCTACTCTGCAACTGCAGTTTGCCCTGGGATCAGTTGGTGGGTCTTTCTATAGTCTCATGATAGGTATAAACAAAGGAAGGAAGGAAGGAAGGAAGGAAGGAAGGAAGGAAGGAAGGAAGGAAGGAAGGAAGGAAGGAAGGAAGGAAGGAAGGAAGGAAGGAAGGAAGGAAGGAAGGAAGCTACAGCCCTCAGTTTGCAAGATCTGAGCAAGGCTGTCAAAGATAGGACATTTTGGAGGACATTGATTCATAGGGTCGCCGTGAGTCGAAAGAGACTTGACGGCACTTAACACACACACATGATAGGTATAATGACGGTTACTTTGTCGCTCTCTGTGGTGAAATCCTGGGCTTACGAGAAGCCAAGGAAAGCCGCAAAGCCTAGAAATCCCTTAAGCCTGGATGCCTCAGAAATCAACGGCTCTTTCAAGGTTCTCGCATTGTTTCCCAAGGTTCATTTGCTCTGCCAGGTGTTTCTCTTGAGTTGCTGGCCAGGTGTCTGGCTGGCAGGACAACAACGGTGTAATCCTGACAAAACCCAGCTGACTGTGCAGCAAGCAGTGGTTTTTCATAGTGGCTTATGCATAGGAGTTTTACCTGAGGGTTGTTGCTTGCTGGACCCACACTTTCTTCTCGCAAAGGTATGCACCAGCGGTCTCCAAGCTCAAAACAAAAAGCCCCTTAAAATGCCACTTTATAATAGGCTGTAGTGCTTAGATGTTGTCCCCCCAAACCCAACTGCAGCATAAAAAATCATTTTAAAAACAAAAACAAAAAAAGAGCTATTTGAAAGGAACGGGAGGGGGGATAAACCCAAGCCTCATTTTAAAAAGCCTTTCTTTTGCTCAGAAATAAATCCAAGGAAGCAGGAAGCATTTGAATCCCCGCCCCTTAACACGCTGCTTTGTAATTGGCTGTACCGCTTGCTGTGAGAGAAACCAAGCTTCCGTGTCCCGTGCTTTGCCTTATGCATGGGGATTTCACCCAGGCTGAGCTCAGAGGAGATGGAAGAATTGGGCTAACAGAGGGACAGGAAGTCCCGGGATTTGCGAGGGCTGGCAGCCAGGTCATCTCTAACGGAGGGAAAACTCATGCATAACTCCAAGGAACAAACGAGACAGATGGGGGGCAAACATGAGTGAAAGTACCTATGCATAAACTACCATTCTCTCACGGGCAAACAGATTTGCCCGATGGCAAAACAAGGAGCGCTGAATCGAGACTTACCTCTTTTAGCCCAGGGAGCAATGCCCAGGAATAGCAAAAGAAAATATATCATCTTTTTGGGTCCCTCGCAGACTCCTGGGATCGGACGGGTGCAGACGGGTCTTGAGGACTCTGTTTCCCTTTGGTGCAAAAAAGCAGCCGGTCAAAAAACCAAACCAAGAAACACACAACGCTGTCACAGCAATCCCCATTGTGGCAGCTGCCACGGCAACTGCCAGTGCATTTCTCGGGTACCTCTCTTTCACTCTTACACCTGTCTTTCTTTGCAGGTCCTTCTTTTATCAAGGGGAATGGGGGATTTCCTACCCCAAGTCCCAAGCTGTTAGACCACAGTGAGGAGTCCACATCTCCAGTTTTATCCCAGTTCATAATAAGGTAAGCTCTCTGCTGCCACCCCCAGGCCATTAGAAGCACTGCAGTCTCTCCCTCCTCAAGGGAGATTCCTCTGTCTCCCTAGGACAGGGGTCGTCAAACTCATCAGTCAAAAGAACCAAATATCAACAGTACAACGATTGAGATTTCTTTTGAGAGCCAAATTTCTTAAACTTAAACTATATAGGTAGGTACACTGTTTATTAACTTAATAAACTTTAATTAAAGTTTTAAGTCTTAATTAAACTATAGGTATACTGAATAAAACTTGATATCATACTTAATAGTGATCTTATTTATTGATAAAAATTTAATTGTAAGTCCCTGCCATTTCCCCCTCCCTGTCCGGAGTCCTCGTCTGGAGGCCTGGTCTACCGCCATAAAAGCCTATTGGTAGACCTGGCCTCCGGTAGAGTCCCATTGGGAGGCCAGGTCTACCCATTGGCTTTCTTGGCAGTAGACCTGGCCTCCAGAGGCCCATAGAAGCCAATTGGTAGACCTGGCCTCTGAAGGGGGACTTTTCCCCTCCTCGGAGTCCAGGTCTACCGCCAAGAAAGCCAGTGGGTAGACATGGCCTCCCAGTGGGACTCAGCTGGAGGCCAGGTCTACCAAAGGAAGCCCGCCCCGCCCAACAGCTGATAGGCGGGGTGGGGGCCAGGAACCACCGAGCCGCCCGCCCAGCAATCGCGCGGCTAGAGGGGAGGGGAGGCTTTAGCCTCCCAACCATTGAGGGCAAGGGCAAGGGAGACCCACTCTCTCTCTCTCTCTCAGGCCACCGGCTCCGCAGCCTGGCTGCCGGCGCGAGCAGGCACAAGAGGAGGGGCTCCGAACCAAGTTCGGAGAGCCGCACTCAACGGGCCAAAGAGCCGCATGTGGCTCTGGAGCCGCAGTTTTGAGACCCCTGCCCTAGGATCGTAGGCCATTTATGCACGGATGAATTTGCTGCTCCCTCAAAGCTCTTTTTTTAAATCCGCCTTTTAAAATGCTTATTCATGGCACCGAATCAAATGAGAAAGTCCAATGTTGATTGGAGCCGCGAATTATGCAATGGTATCCCAACGCGCAGAACTTTGCTCCGATAGGGCTGGGTTATCTCAATGGTGTTCCTCCCACAGACATTTACCCACCTCTTTCCCCGCCCTCTGTCATCCCACACATGCGCGCAGCGCGGCGGCCACCCTCAAAAAAGCCTGTTTTCCGTTGGTGGAGATCTCGCTAAGGACTATGTCATCCTTTTTTTAAAAAAAATCTCCCTGATAAAATAGAGATATACTGATAAATTGGTACCTCCCTCATGGGAGGTTTTGCCTTGGATTTGCCGCTCTCCGGATGCACATCTTCCCCACCCGAATTCTCAAAACTGAAAAACAAGAGGTCTCAGCATTCGCGGCAATGGAAAAATATGCATCTACAGAGCGGAAAATTCAAATCGAAACCTCCCATGCAGAAGTATCTTAATTCCCAAAGCAAAGTTTTCTTGCCAGCCCAAAGCAGAGGCTGCAAGAATCCTAGCTGCACAAAGAGAAGCAGGGTGTGCGTTGTGTGCCTTCTGCACAGGGTAAAAGGCCTGGGAGGATCACCCTCCCCCCGCCACCCCCTTCACCTCTGAGCTGCAGCTCGTTCACTGGAACCTCCTGAATCCTCGCAGACTCCCCCCACCCCCATGGCCCTGCTCCCCCAAAGAGAGAGGTTTTTCCTTCAGGGAGCAGAATTCCAGACGCTTTTCCCAGAGCATGCAGAGAATTCCAGAGCTTTTCTCCTGCAAGCCCCCCACCCAAAAAAGGCAAAATGTGGGCCCAGTATCCCAACCTCTAGAGCAGGGGTGGGGAACCTTTTTTCTGCCAAGGGCCATTTGGATACTTATAACATCATTTGCGGGCCATACAAATTTATCAACTTAAAAATTAGCCAACCAATACGTTTCTCCATGGCCCGGGTGGGAAAGGATTAACACAGTTTCTTGGGCGGTCCTAGCAGCTCCATAGCTAACGACTCTTCTGCAAGGGGGGAAAAGACTCCTTTTCTCGGCAAAACAAACTCACATCTGCCTTGAATAGAGGCTATTCCTGTCCGCGGGAGGGGGCTGATCGCCAGTCTTAGATCCTTCTGATCTAGAGATCTGCCAGGACCTATGAAGGGCCAGACCAAATGACTTCGCGGGCCTTAAACGGCCCCCGGGCCTGACGTTCCCCACCCCTGCTCTAGAGAAAAGGAACAAAAGCTATTGATAGAGAAGTCTAGTGCTTTATCGCAAGAGCTGGGGGGGGGGGGACAAAATTCCCACATGGTAGGGCATGCCTTGGATTTGCCACTCTCTAGATGCACATTTTTCCCAATGGAATGTTGAACGCTCAAAAACAAGCACCCCTGCCTGCTTAGGAAATTCACGGGAAAATATGTATTTATAAAGCAGCTAATTTGAGTCAAACCTCAAATGCCATGAAGAGGAACATGGGAGGTCTTGCTGTGGATTTGCTGCTCTCTAGATGCACATTTTGCCCAAAAAATGTTCAGAAGTCAAAAACAAGCACCCCTACTTGCTTTGAGAACTCACGGGGGAGAAGATGCATCTACAGATAGAAGGGGGGGTTATGAGACCGCGGAAAAAAGTTGCAGGTATCTGAGAAAGAGTGAAGCAAGAGAAGAATATGGTGCATGGCAGTGGCGAGATAGCGAAATAGCGATTCATTGATAAAGGAAATGAAATAATAATAAAAAATAACGGCGAGTTGTTTGCATTCACGCCGCACTCTGCGTGCTAAAAATGAACAGGGAAATGGCTTCCTCCCTCGACGGCAGGTTCGGAAAGGGGGTGGTGTCGGAAAGAGCAGGTAGGCAGTACAAAGGTGGGGGAAGACCTGGGTGGGCGGAGAAGAGGCGAGGACAAGATCATTCACGGCTTTAATTATTCATGCAACCTATCACGGGTTCTTCGCAGTCACGGCGGGGCGGTCCAAACAAGTCGCATTAGAAGTGCTTTTCCAAAATGCGAGGTTTGTGAACACTGGCTGCACAGTGGCTTCTGATTCATCGATTTCCCGTCCAAAACTTAAAAAAAAAAACTGTGGGGTACTTCAGCATGGACCGCACAGCAAATTGCCATGCATAAATGGCCGTAGAGCTGGACGGTACCACCAGGGTCATCTAGTCCAACCCCCTGCACAATACAGGAAATTCACAATGACTTCCCCTCCCCATACCCCCAGTGATCCCCTACTCCATGCCCAGAAGATGGCAAAAAAAAAAATAATAACACCCTCCATGATCCCTGGCCAATCTGGCCTGGAGGAAAATTGATTGCTAACCCCAAAGTGGTGATCGGCACTACCCTGGGCATGCAAGATCGGGCCCCGAGAGCCAAACTCTGATGCAACCCTTCCTGCCCTCCTTCTCATGATCTGCCTAAGGTCACAGAATCAGCATTGCTGACAGATGGCCATCCAAGCTCCGCTTAAAATTTAATGTTTTAATGTTTTTTAAATATATTTTTATTATATGATATTGATAAAAACAGAACATAAAAAGAGAAACAGCACTGAGGTTACTACTGATGAAATAGGAGGACTCATGCCCCCAAAAAACTCCTTTGAAAATAACATCGTGAACATAATATATATTAGGAAGAATATCATTATTTGGAGAAAATAAAGAAATTCAAAAATAAATACACTAATAAACAATATATGATGAAATACGTGAATAGATTGTACAAATCACCTGACTATTTCTATTCATCTCCACCTATATTTCTACTATAGGATCAATTAACTAATATTATTGTCGAAGGCTTTCACGGTCAGAGTTCATTGGTTCTTGTAGGTTATCCGGGCTGTGTGACCGTGGTCTTGGTATTTTCTTTCCTGACTTTTCGCCAGCAGCTGTGGCAGGCATCTTCAGAGGAGTAACACTGAAGGACAGTGTCTCTCAGTGTTACTCCTCTGAAGATGCCTGCCACAGCTGCTGGCGAAAAGTCAGGAAAGAAAATACCAAGACCACGGTCACACAGCCCGGATAGCCTACAAGAACCAATAACTAATATTACTTTGCAATAATTCAAATGTTTTAATGTTCACGCCTTGTGGACCTTGATGGGGTGGAAAGGCGGCATAAAAATGTTTTCAAAAATTAATGAATTCATAATGGTTCTGTGTGTCTTAAGCATGTCTGCCCCTCTTCTAGAAGGGCAGAAGTCTAGAAACAGTTGGACACTTTGAGGCCAAACCCCACCTCTCCTGTCTCATGAGTTGTCTTCATTATCCTACTGGTAGATTTACTGCCACATTCTACAGCTTGGGATGGAGAAAAGGGAGAAGGCTCTCTTTCCCCTAATCAGACTACTTGCCTGGGTGGGGGGAAGAAGAAGAAGAAGAAGAAGAAGAAGAAGAAGAAGAAGAAGAAGAAGAAGAAGAAGAAGAAGAAGAAGAAGAAGAAGAAGAAGAAGAAGAAGAAGAAGAAGAAGAAGAAGAAGAAGAAGAAGAAGAAGAAGAAGAAGAAGAAGAAAGAGTTGGTTATTATACCCTGCTTTTCTCTACCTTAAGGAGTCTCAAACCGGCTTGCAATCTCCTTCCCTTCCTCTCCCCACAACAAACACCTTGTGAGATAGGTGGGGCTGAGAGAGTTTGGAGAGAACTGTGACTGGCTCTAGGTCATCCAGCAGGCTTCATGTGTAGGAGTGGAGAAACCAACCCGGTTCTCCAGATTAGAGGAGGAGTGGGGAATCAAACCCGGTTCTCCCTGGTTGAGACGGGGAGAGTGAATCCCCGCTCCTCCACATAAGTGGCAGAGGCTAATCTGGTGAACTGAATTTGTTTCCCCACTCCTACACCTGAAGCCAGATGGGTGACCTTGGGCAAGTCATAGCTCTCTTGTAGCTTTCTCAGCCCCACCTGCCTCACAGGGTGTCTGTTGTGGGGAGGGGAAGGGAAGGTGATTGTAAGCTGGTTTGATTCTTCCTTAAGTGGTTGAGGCTGAGAGAGCTTAAGTGGTAGAGAAAGTAGGCATACAAAAACCAACTCTTCTTCAAAATTCAAGGGACAACCCCCAGGGTTAGGGATCCCTGTTCTGCTTCCTGGTGCGTGTCTCAGGCAAAGAGCCAGTTGTCTCAGGCAGTGGGCAATCAGGAATCATAAAGATGGATCATCTAGTCCAGGGGTGGGGAACTTTTTTTCCGCCAAGGGCCATTTGGATATTTATAACATCATTCGTGGGCAATACAAAATTATCAACTTAAAAATTAGCCGACCAAGCCCCAAGCAGGCAGCTGCCCCAGATGACTGCAGGCAAGCAGGCAGGCATCCAACCGGTGGCGTACTCGCCCACCTAGTGGCACAGGATGGTCTGTTGCACCAGCTGGGCGTAGCTGTCCAGCCACACGCTGGAGTTGCTCCTGCTACCTCCACCTGCAGGGGTGAAATGAGGACACACTGGCTAAGAACTTACCCTCCCCCCCCACGCATTCTGGCCCTGCCCCCTTTAACCCCTCCATTGTCGCCACTTCTGCCCCCAGCCCTCTTGTAGTACAGAGGGAATACGTTTCTCCACGGCCCTGGTGGGAAAGGGTTAACACAGTTTCTTGGGCGGTCCTAGCAGCTCCATAGCTAACGACTCTTCTGCAAGGGGGGAAATGTTCCTTTTCTCGGCAAAACAAACTCACATCCGCCTTGAATAGAGGCTATTCCTATCCGATGGGAGGGGGTGGATCGCCAGTCTTAGATCCTTCTGAGCTAGAGATCTGCAGGACCCACGAAGGGCCAGACCCAATTATTTCGCGGGCCTTAAACGGCCCTCGGGCCTGACGTTCCCCACCCCTGATATAGTCCAACCCACTGGACGATTCAGGAAACCCCCACCAGAGTCATCTAGTCCTACCCCCTGGAAGTTGCAGGAAACCCCAGTGGCCCCTACTCCAAGCACAGAACCCTCCAGGATCCCGGGCCAATCCGGCCTGGAGGAAAAATGCTTCCTGTGTGGCGGTCAATCGGCATTACCCTGGGCACGTAAGAAAGGGCCATGAGAGCCAAGCACTGGTGCAACCCTTCCTGCTCTCCCATAAGGACCCCAGGGCCTGCGAGGGGGAAGGGTCACCATACAGGAGCGGCTGCAGATCCCTCCTGATGTACAAGGGAGCTTTCAAATTGTGTGGGACTGCCGGCGGCTCTCTGCTCTTTGCCCTGCTCTGCTGTCCTCTAAAAGGTGACTCCCAGGAACCGGTCTAGCCATGTCTACCTGCCTCTTCACTTCTCCGGATGAGGACCGTACGTTTAGGAACGCACAGGGCAAATCCTGTCTGAGAGACTGGCAGGGAGGAGGGTGGAGTTTGGGGAGGGGGAGGGACTTCAATGCCATAGAGTCCAATTGCCAAAGCGGACATTTTCTCTAGGGGAACTGATCTCTATCAGCTGGAGATCAGTTGTAATAGCAGGAGATTTTCTGCTATTACTTGGAGGTTAGGAAAATAGTATAGGAGCGAAGAACATTTACAAACAAGGTGCAATTTATATAAGCTACTGAGATACCTATATACATACAATGTACAAACACAAGTAACCGCACTATAACCAACACACAGTATGTACAAAATATACAATCAAAGGGCAAAAAGTCTTTCAAAGGTCTCAGCAGAGTACCAAGTAAGTAATGAGTTCAAGTTCAATATTCAAGATGAATGAGAAGCCACAATCTTCAATAGGATACGGCCGTTTCAAATTCACAATAATGTAGAATCCTTCTTCAGTCCTTCAGAGAATTGCTTCTAAAGAGTGTATAGTCATACACAATCATTTTCATATCCCACACAGGGTAAGTATAAATCAGGTTACTATAAGACGTCCAAAAGGTACTCCACATCATGCAGCATTTCTCACCCATTACTTGGAGGTTGGCAACCCTAGCTCCAAACCACCGCCCTTAACCACTGCACCACACTGGCTCCCAGTGGACTCTATGGCATTAGACTCCAAAAATTGTCAACAAGTTGAAAAAGGATCCAGAGGAGGATCGCTAAGTCCCAAACACAGGTGAACACCAGATGCATCAATGTGCCAGATACGGAGGGGGGTGGGTGGGGAAATCATCATTCACTGGCTCCTCTTCCTAGAAAGTGAGTTTCGAGGGGGGGGGTTAAAAAACAAGTGTGCAAAAACAGGGGAGCCAAAGACACGAGTCTGCAAACGTGTGCGTGAGCCGGGTGATCCAATCTCCCCTCCAATGTCTACACTATACGCCTGAACAGAACGGAATCGCCTGCACAAAATCACATGGAGCTGGCAAGAGATGCTGGCGCTGAAAATGGTACGAGGGAGACAGTGTTCCTTGGTGTTGGAGACGCTCGCCCAGCTGCTGTCTTGGGGTAAACTGGTTTTGCAGGTTCAGGCAAATGCTCCCCAAAAGCCACAGAACATGTTTGACCTGAAACAGGAAGGGGGAGGTGGGGAGAGATGATCAAGGCTCATCTGGGCAACCGTCAGCCCTCTGGAGAACATAAGAAAGGCCCTGCTGGATCAGACTAAGGCCCATCAAGTCCAGCAGTCTGTTCACACAGTGGCCAGCCAGGTGCCTCCAGGAAGCCCACAAGCAAGACGACTTTAGCAGCACCATCCTGCCTGTGTTCCACCGCACCTCATATAACAGGCATGCTTCTCTGATCCTGGAGAGAATAGGGATGCATCATGGCTAGTAGCCATTTTGACTAGTAGCCATGGATAGCCCTCTCCTCCACGAACATGTCCGCTCCCCTCTTAAAGCCTTCCGAGTTGGCAGCCATCCCCACATCCTGGGGCAGGGAGTTCCACAATTGAACTCTTGTGTTGTGTGAAGAAAGACTTCCTTTTATCAGTTTTGAATCTCTCACCCTCCAGCTTCAGCAGATGACCCCGCGGTTCTAGTATTATGAGAGGGAGAAAAACGTCTCCCTGTCCACCCTCTCCAAGCCATGCATAATTTCATAGACCTCTATCATGTCTCCCCTTAGCCGCCTTCTTTCCAAGCTCAACAGCCCTAAGGGTTTTAACAGCTCCTCGTAGGGCAGTTGCTCTATCCCCCCTGATCATTATTCTCTTAACTGCTGTCCGTCTCCAGCCTGGGAATCGACAGGTGGCCTGCAAGCACTTTGACAGCCCGGTTGTTTCTTTGGCCGCTGGGAGGGTCACCTTTGGGCCCTGCCTTCCCGCCTCAGGGAAACGGAGGTATCTGAGCAAGCATGAAAACAAGACATGCCGTTCCCGATAAGTGGCTTGGGAAGGGACCAGAACAGGTGGTCAAGAAGAGATCCTCCTTCTCTCCCTGCAGAGGAAGAAAATTGCCGACAAGTCGAAAAAGGATCCAGAGGATTGCTAACTCTCAAGCACCAGATGCATCAATGTGCCACGTACGGAAGGGGCGGCGGGGGGGGGGGAGATCACGGTTCACTGGCTCCTCCTCCTAGAAAGTGAATGTCTTTAATGCATTTTTAAAATCCGCAGAAAGGTGTCATATTACCTCTGACACTTCTCAGTTTAACTCCTGGCCCACTCTGAGCATCCTTGGAAGATTTTAGAATAGTATGTTCCAAAACACACCTGTTCACACCACCCACCAGAGGAACTCATTGCCCCAGTATGTTGCAAATGGCACATGCAAAGATGGCCTACCCTCCAATTTCCTGTGCTTCAGATGAGTGGTAAGAGCCGCCACCCAGTTTTGGAACCCCGAACACACGAGAAGCTGCCTTCTACTGAATCAGACCATCCGTCCGTCACGGACTGATCAAGGTCAGTATTGTCTGCTCAGACCGGCAGCAGCTCTCCAGGGTCTCAGGCTGAGGTCTCTCACATCACCTACTTGCCTGGTCCCTTTAACTGGAGATGCCGGGGATTGAACCTGGGACCTTCTGCATGCCGAGCAGGGGCTCTCCCACTGAGCCACAGACCCTCACCAAGCCAGTTTTCAGAGGCAAGAATGCCAAGCTAGGGAGACCAATGGCTGTAGCCCCTTCAGGCTGCTCACCCACCTCCAGCCCCCAAAGCATCCTCTGTTGCGTAGCCTCGCCCATTTTTGCTTCTCTGCATACTCTGGCTCTCATTGCCTTACCTTCTGGCTCACTTCCCCATTCTCAGAGGCCTTGCCTCTGCCCAGATCAGCCCTCGCCAAAGGGATCCACACAGAGAGCCCCGCCTTTGCAGCGGGCACGTCCGCCAACTGCCACAGAACTCTGCGGCTGTCAGTTCTACTGGAATCAGGAAGCTACAGAAACAAGAGTCCAATGAGACAATCGGGACTAGAACCCCTCCCTGGGAGAGGGAGCAGTGGGGTCCCCCTACCTTTTCAATGCTAGCTTTTAAACGGGGGGGGAATTGGGGGCAAACCCCCAATGTCTCAGCAAACCCACTTTGCTGTTTTATGGTCCTTAACATTATGGATTGATGTAAGACTCTTGGTCTCTCTCTTCTATATTTTAACCTTGATCTAGTCCGGGTAGGGTTGCCAGGTCACTCTTCAATGCCATAGAGTCCAATTGCCAAAGCAGCCATTTTCTCCAGGTGAACTGATCTCTGTCGGCTGGAGATCAGTTGTAATAGCAGATCTCCAACTAGTATCTGGAGGTTGGGGGGGGAAAGGCACCACTGTACCGGTATCAAAGGATAAGGAACTTAGTACAGGAGCAAAACATACAAGGTGCAAAAGTACAAACTTTATATATAGTTTGTACTTTTGCACCTTTTTGTATGTTTTGCTCCTGTACTAAGTACCTGGAGGTTGGCAACCCTATGTCCGGGGGTCCCCAACATTCGTATCTTCGGGACCGCCTCTCCTGGTATGTTCCCCAGAGAAACGTACGATCGCAGAATAACAACTTGCTGGCAGTCCCCGGCCCAAGGAATGCCCATCTGGCCTGGGCCAGGGCTTTCTCTGCCCAGTTGCTTTGGAACTACAACAGGGCAGAGACCCCAAGGCCTTCCCCTGATGTTGCCTCCTGGCATTGGGATTGAGGTTGACTACCTCTGGACATGGAGGTTCCCTAGAAGGACACAAGAGGAGCGCTGCTGGATCAGACCAGGGAAGGTCCATCTGGTCCAGCATCCTGTCTCACACACTGGCCAACCAGTTCCTCTGGAGGTCCAACAACAGGGCCTAGAGGCCAAGGTCTTTCCTTGATGTTGCCTCCTGGCATTGGGATTCAGAGGTTGACTGCGTCTGAAAGTGGAGGTTCCCTTTTGTCACCATGGCGAGTAGCCACCAATAGACGTATCTTCCATGAATCTGTCTAATCCCCTTTTAAAGCTATTTCTGCCTGTGGCCATCAATACTTCCTCTGGCAGTGAATGCCTTCAGAAGGCCAACCGAATTCCCCTATTTCGGAGCAGCAGCTCCCAAAGTATTCCCTTGGTTCCCAACTAATCCAATTCCCACAGGAAAGACCCTATCCCAGAATCCGCTGAAGGCTTGGGAGACGGTCCATCAACCTCCACCCCCTCACATGTCCCTGTAGGACCTCTCGCTTTTAAGCCCCCGACAAAACTAAAACTAATAAAACACACTTCAACGAAGATTAATGTAAAGTTCTGCATTTAGGTAGGAAAAATCAAATTCATAATTATAGGATGGGGGAGACTTGTCTCAGCAGTAGTGTGTGCGAAAAGGATCTTGGGGTCTTAGTAGACCAAACGCTGAACATGAGTCAGCAGTGTGCTGCGGTACATAAAAAGGCAAATGGAGTCTTGGGCTCCATCAACAGAAGTATGGTGTCCAGATCACGCGAAGTGATGGTATCGCTTTACTCTGCTCTGGTTAGACCTCACCTTGAATACTGTATTCAGCTTTGGGCACCACAATTTAAGAAAGATGTAGACAAGCTGAAACGTGTCCAGAGGAGGGCAACAAAGATGGTGAGGGGTCTGGAGACCAAGTCCTATGAGGAAAGGTTGAAGGAGCTGGGTATGTTTAGCCTGAAGAGTAGACTGAGAGGGGATATGATAACCATCTTCAAGTACTTGAAGGGCAGTCACATAGAGGAGGGTGCAGAGTTGTTTTCTGTTGCCCCGGAAGGTCGGACCAGAACCAATGGGTTGAAATTAAATCATTAGGAAATTAAATCAATAAATTGTTTTCTGTTACCCCAGGTTGGACCAGAACAAAAGGGTTAAAATTAAATCAGAAGGATTTCTGTCTAGACATTAGGAAGAACTTTCTAATGGTTAGAGTGGTTCCCCAGTGGAACAGGCTTCCTCGGGAGGGGGTGGGCTCTCCTTCCCTTGAGGTTTTTAAGAAGAGGTTAGATGGCCATCTGTCAGCAATGCTGATTCTATGACCTTAGGGAGATCGTGAGAAGGAAGGCATCTTGGCCATCTTCTCAGCGAGGAGTAGGGGTCACTGGGGGTGTTGGGTGGAGGTAGTTTGGAATTTCCTGCATTGTGCAGGGGGTTGGACTAGATGACCCTGGTGGTCCCTTCCAACTATGATTCTATGAAAATCCAGTGAGAGAACAGAAATCGAAGCCTCGGCAAGGGGTAAAGGGAAGAACATCTTTATTCAAGTTCAAAAAGCACAGCACAACATTCTTCTCTCCCCCTTTGGCCAGGTAAAATGTAACAGGCAAAAAAACACGGATCAGAATAAATGTCTTACAAAAAAGAGATCCCACTAAATAATCTTTGCTCCCGGCTTAGTCGTGACAGGTGATGCAAGACACTTTAAGGCCCCTGGAATGTTTTATTTTTTAAAGCCCTCCGAAAGGTTTAGGAATGCTTTCATATGGTGAGTTTTCGGGAGTTTAGTGGCTCATTTTGACAAACTATTCTTATCCATGTGAGCAAGACTATCGCCCGCCTAAAGAGGGCAGCATTGGTCACCCAAGCTATTGCTGCGCAGAATTTAACAAATAAAACCAGGATCCCTCTCTGAAGTGTGGTACAAAATACAGAATAGTGACATATCTGGATGCAGAGACATAACCGGCTTACAGGGGCCAGAAGCAAGATAGTTGAATGCCATTAATGCACAATCTTTGCCTTCTCACGGGAGGAGGCCAAGCAGATCAGGAAGAGCCTCTGATCACAGCCGGCCTCGAATTAGGTAAAAGAAACTGGCCAGGATCCCCATGGCCAAGATCAGGTGGTTGCTCTTGACGCTGGAGGCTCCGCTGATGTTGCAGAGGGAAGACGAGCAGCACTTGACGGAGGCGGCCGCGACACCGAGGTTTATCCCACCCTGGGGGCAAATGGGGACGCAGCCTTTGCTGATCGACTGGCTGGAATAGCCACCTGGAGGGAAGGAAAAAGAGGGGTGAAGGGTCTGCAGAAAAATGAAACTTTGAAAGGGGGTTTAAGTCCCCCCAAAACTAAATAAAGCATTCTCGGCACATGCACATTCTCCTACTGTTGGTGGCTGCCATTGTCCCCACCAGCCCACAGACAGCTGCTCCAGACCGGTGGGGACAGCGACAGCTGCCTAGAGATCAGGATGGGGGGGTGGCCTCGGCGGGCTCAGCAATGTGGGAGATGGCATGAGTTCCACGAAGCCCCACTTGTAGTTATAAATTTAATATGAAAACACACCAAGCTGCCTTCTACTGAGCCAGACCCTTGGTCCATCAATGTCAGTATTGTCTACTCTGACTGGAAGCGGCTCTCCAGAGTCTCAGGTGAGGTCTTTCACATCACCTACTTGCCTGGTCTTTAACTAGAAAGGCTGGGGATTGAACCTGGGACCTTCTGCATGCCAAGCAGAGGCTCTACCACTGAGCCACGGCCCCTCCCCTAAAAAGAATCAGACCCTTGGTCCATCAAGGTCAGTATTGTCTACTCAGACCAGCAGCAGCTCTCCAGGGTCTCAGGCAGGGATCTTTCACATTACCTACTTGCCTAGTCCCTTTCACGGGAGATGCCGGGGATTGGACCATCTGCATACCAAGCAGAGGTTCTAACACTGAACCACAGCCCCACCCCACCATAAGTTATCATCCATGTGTGTTTGGTGGGGTGGCACACAGAAGTCATATGATCTTCAAGTACTTGAAGGGCTGTCTTATAGAGGAGGGTGCAGAGTTGTTTTCTGTTGCCCCAGAAGGTCAGACCAGAACCAACGGGTTGAAATTAAATCAAAAGATATTGTTGAAGGCTTTCACGGTCAGAGTTCATTGGTTCTTGTAGGTTATCCGGGCTGTGTAACCGTGGTCTTGGTATTTTCTTTCCTGACGTTTCGCCAGCAGCTGTGGCCGGCATCTTCAGAGGAGTAACACTGAAGGACAGTGTCTCTCAGTGTCAAGTGTGTAGGAAGAGTTATATATAGTCATATATGATTTAGCTCAAACCCAACCCCTTTCTGACTATATATAACTCTTCCTACACACTTGACACTGAGAGACACTGTCCTTCAGTGTTACTCCTCTGAAGATGCCTGCCACAGCTGCTGGCGAAACGTCAGGAAAGAAAATACCAAGACCACGGTTACACAGCCCGGATAACCTACAAGAACCAATAAATCAAAAGAGTTTCCGTCTAGACATTAGGAAGAATTTTCTAACAGTTAAAACGCTTCCTCAGTGGAACAGGCTTCCTTGGGAGGTGGTAAGTGCTCCTTCCCTGGAAGTTTTTAAGCAGAGTCTAGATAGCCACCTGTCAGCCATGCTGATTCTATGACCTTAGGCTGATCATGAGAGGGAGGGCATCTTGGCCATCTTCTGGGCATGGAGTAGGGGTCACTGGGGGTGTGGGGGGAGGTAGTTGTGAATTTCCTGCATTGTGCAGGGGGGTTGGACTAGATTACCCCGGTGGTTCCTTCCAACTCTATGATTCTATGACTCTTTTGGTTAAATGGCCATTGTAAAAACATGGCTCTCCGTGAGATGAGGAGTGAGCACCACTGACCCCGATGAACCTTTGGTTCAATCCAGCGCAGCAGGTCTTCCAAATCTGGAGAGACCACAACGGTAAAAACTACCTACCGATTCCTGCTCCCATATATGTTGTAGCGCAATAGTTGTCAGTGTCGGAGCACCACTGCCATCTCCAGCAGCCCCAGTTGGATTCCACGCCGTCACACCACCAGCAGACCAGCGAAAAAGCTGCAAGACAGGAAGATGACCTGTTACAGGCTTTGACATACGTGTGTGTGTTCAGTGCCGTCAAGTCACTTCCGACTCATGTCCTATCTTTGACAGCCTCGCTCAGATCTTGCAAACTGAGGGCTGACCCTTCCTTTATTGAGTCAATCCATCTCTTGTTGGGTCTTCCTCTTTTCCTGCTGCCCTCAACTTTTCCTAGAATGACTTTCTTTTCCAGTGACTCCTCATAATGTGACCAAAGTACGATAGCCTCAGTTTAGTCATTTTAGCTTCTAGGGTCAGTTCAGGCTCAATTTGATCTATAACCCACTGATTTGTTTGTTTTCGGCAGTCCACGGTATCCATCACACTCTCCTCTAACACATTTCAAAGGAATCTACTTTCTTCCTATCAGCTTTCTTCACTGTTGAGCTTTCGCACCCATACATAGTAATAGGGAATATGATGGCATGAATTAACTTGATCTTGGTGGCCGGTGACCCATTCTTACATTTCAAAATCTTTTCTAGCTCTTTCATGGCTGCCCTTCCCAGTCTCAATCTCCTTCTGATTTCTTGGCTGCAGTCTCCCTTTTGGTTGACATATGAGACCATATGAAATATTATGTTAGCATTGTACATAAGACAGAATTTCCCTGTTTTTCTCACTGAATTCCATTCAAGGGCTTCTCTCTCCCTAGTAAAAGCTGGGAGGCAAGGAGCACTTCTCTCTACAGAAAGAGGTCTGTCTCTTTCTGTAACTTTATTGAAGCATATTTCGGCCACTAAAGAGGCCTTGAATACAGTCAGTGAAAGGCCTTGAATACAGTCAGTGAAAGGGCCTTGAACAGTCAGTAGAAAGGCCTTGGAAATATTCCAAGTCTTAAGTCATCTAGCTGGGTGTCTAAAGCACATCTCATTGACAATACGATGGCCTTTTATGCATGGGTTGGATCTCCCTGGTTGGACCTGGGTTCATTGCACATTTATGTAACCCGATTTGGGGAAAACTGTATGCATTGGCTTGAATGATCAGGGACGAAACTGTGTGCTAATCGAGCCATGAATACAGAAAAACAGTCTCCCAAGCTCAAATCAAGTCCCACCCCGTTAAATGCTGCTCTGTAATTGGCTTAGCGTGAGAGTGTTGTGCCCAGAACATAAGGGCTGATGCAAAGCGCACACACATGCACACTATGGTTTGTTTATGGAGGATGGCACCAAGCGATGCAAACCTTGACACATACACACATCAGGGCTTGATAGGGCCCCTCAAACGTGAAGTAAAACCTTCCATGATTTGATGAAGGGAACTCTCTTATCCGTAGTTAAAAAATGCCGTTTCTGTTTCCCGCTTACGAACGCAAGAACTATCTAGGAACGCCTTTGGGCTACATTATAGGCTATGCTAATTAATGGCATTCATGTATCTAATTGTGTATTAGCTCTTTTGTCTTTTTGTTATGTGAACTGTTTCCTTGTAAGCCAATGTACCTGCCCTGATCCTAAGGTATAAAGGATCCTTTCCTTTCTTTGTTCCTTCGTGGTGACTCTCCGCTTTTGTATTAGCGGTTTGCCCACCCAGCTCTATTATTTAGCGAAATAAAGAACTGACGGCTTAAATCTTAACCTCCTCCTCATTGTCTGTTTATTGGACTCTACGGACAATTAGGCACTCCAAGAGAAGATTTCCTTCCCCACCAAACCTAACTGCCGCATAAAAAAGCATTTTAAGAACAAAAAAACAAAAAACGGAGCAAGGGGGGGGGGAATCCAAGCCTCGTTTTTTTAAAAGCCTTTCTTTTGCTCAGAAAGAGCTCCGAGGTAGCAGGAAGGAATTGAATCCCCGCCTCTTTACACACTGCTTCAAGATTGGCTGTGAGAGAAGCCAATCTTCTGTGTTTCCCCCTAACGCAGTACGCACACTCTGTGACTCCGGAATGAGCCAGGATGAACGGTTTAATTCGGACCAGAAGAGGAAGGGGGAAAGCCGGGTTCGTTTTGCATCGAAACAGCGTTGAGCTTCCAAGGAATGAGACAGCGTGCATACTGAAAAATTTGATCCTGGAAGAAATAGGGAATAAAGGATCTTAAAGCGACCGTGCATAAATGACCAATGAAAGGTGGCTGAAGAGGGCTTCACTGGGACTATTAGAATGGTATTAGATTTATAAACAATATAAATTAGATTTATTAGATTTATAAACTATAGGGACTGAATATTGATGGTATACTATGCTTATTTTACCCGCATTTCTTAGGATATGAAGCTGCTAGTAAAATTACATGTGTTAGATATGTTGAATTAATAATATATAACCTGCTTCAACACACACACACCCGACACACGTTAAATGCACGATGAAATTTCGGGCTTCTGTCTTGCGAGCCCTGGGAACGCAGTGAACTCTAAGAGCTTGGTTCGACCAGCAAAGGGAGGGAATGAGGGATTTAGTCAGCCACTGCAATGTATTGCACACTATCCAGATCCATCCTCCTTTTGGTGAAGTCTTCTTCTAATTTATACTTTATACTTTAGTTATTCATTTATACCCCAACTTCCTTTCTAAAGCATCGTTCGTTTCCCTTCCATTTTATCTTCACAACAACCCTGAGAGGTAGGTTAGGCTGGGAGCATGTGACTGGCCCAAGTCACCCAGCAAGCTTCCATGGCAGGGCGGGGATCTGAACCTGTCTCCCGGATCCTAGTCAGACAATCAAACCACTATCCCCCAGTGGTTCTCGCTGGATCTTGTCGTTTGCAATGTAGCACCATAAGTTGCCATAAATCGGCTGTGACTTGATGACTCTTTCCACCACCACATCATCGGTCTCAAAAGCAGAACTACCAGCTCCGTCCCACCAAAAGCTCCTCCCTTGAATATTCAGTGGCAGTGGGAAGTGGTCCAGATCCACTTGGATAGGATCATCTGCTCAGCTAGACCTTGTTTTCACATGAGTGCCACATGGTAAGGTAACCCAGCTACCTCTGGAGTGGTGGGTTTTTCCCAACCACATCTGGTAATGATTTCCTCCACCGCGGCCACTTTTCTTCTGTTTGCACCCACGCATGTATACACCTACCAACTGTAACGCTTTGCACATTTTGATGAAGCAGGTTTTGTGTCAAAAGTTTCAAAGAACAATTCGTCTTTACAGCACTACCAGAGTCGTTCTGGCTTAAGATAAAAGTGGAGGTTATGACAAACCTGTTTCTTCCCTAACAGAACTGTCTACAGAAGCAACAATCAAACACACTGAAGCCCGGTTTTCTACAGAAAAATAACCAAAAGGGGATTTTTAAAAATCCCAAGTTTCAATTCACACATTAGAAATATGACCCAACAGGTAAACGAAGTTGTATTTCTTACAAAGTCAAACGAAGGGAATGGATTGAAACCCTTAGTCCAATCAATGGTCAGAGACAGAATCTAAGCCAAGGGTCCCCCAATGGAGTACCCGCGGGTGCCATGGTACCATCCATCACATTTTCTGGCGTCCACCATGTATTTTAGACCCCTGATCTAAACAAAAAATCTTGCAGGGGACATGGTGAACACATGAAGCTGCCTTATACTGAATCAGACCCTTGGTCCATCTAAGTCAGTATCGTCTGCTCAGACCGGCAGCGGCTCTCCAGGGTCTCAGGTAGAGGTCTTTCCCATCACCTACCTGCCTGGTCCCTTTAACTGGAGATGCCGGGGACTGAACCTGGGACCTTCTCCATGCCAAGCAGATGCTCTGCCACTGAGCCACAGCCCCTCCCCAAATGGTGAAGCATTTTCAATTAAGCTACCTAGTACTTTTTGATCCCACCCTTCCTCCAAGAAAGTTAGGGTGGCATATACTACAGTCACCTCCCCATTTTACCCTCAAAACAATCCTCACCACAAGTATGTGACTGGCCCAAGATTTCCCCAGAGGGCGTCAGGGCAGAACGTCGATGTCCAGAAAAGGGCTGGATCCTACCGGTTGCTTTTGTTTTGTTTTTCATTCAACCTCATCCAGTTCCCCTCCTCATTGAAACCCCGGCGCGGCAAACCTTTCGCTCACATCCTCAGCATAAGAGCTTTCTTGGTGGTCCCTTCCCCAACAGCCAACCCAACATACACTCACCACTTTCTATAGAAAGATGACCCAAAGTAACCCGAATTAAGGCACAGAGCTGTTTCCCCAAACCAGTCTCAGTTTTCCCCCTGCTATTTCTAACAGGGGAAGCGTCACTTTCGTCTCATCTGTTTGCAAGTGTGAGCTAAAAGAGCACTGCTGTGACTACCTGTTAAAATCCCCACTTTCATCATTTCCACCTTCAGGAGCTCAGCTTTTTTTCCTCCCTTAGAAGAAACACCTGATACTTTAAATAACCACCCAGCCTCCAACCCACCCAAATGATTTTTCCCCTTTTTTGCTATCCTATGAGACCCCTCCCTGACCTGGATGGCCCAGGCTAGCCCGATCTCATCAGATCTCGGACGCTAAGCAGGGTCAGCCCAGGTTAGTCCTTGGGTGGGAGACCCCCAAGGAAGTCCAGAGTTGCTACGTAGAGGCAGGCAATGGCAAACCACCTCTGAATGCCTCTTGCCTTGAAAACCCTACTGGGTCACCTTAAGTCAGCTGCAACTTGATGGCATTTTCCACACACAGTAATAATGGGAGGGGCCGTGGCTCAGAGGTAGAGCATCTGCTCAGCATGTAGAAGGTCTCAGGTTCAATCCCCGGCATCTCCAGTGAAAGGGACCAGGCAAGTAGGTGATGTGAAAGACCCCTGCCTGAGACCCTGGAGAGCCGCTGCTGGTCTGAGTAGACAATACTGACTTTGATGGACCAAGGGTCTGAGTCAGTAGAAGGCAGCTTCATGTGGATTGTCCCTTACCTGGATGGCCCAGGCTAGCCTGACTTCATCTGATCTCAGAAGCTAAGCAGGGTCGGCCCTGGTTAGTATTTGGATGGGAGACCCCACAAGGGTCACTACCCAGAGTCAGGCAATGGCAAACCACCTCTGACCATCTGCCCCAACCTGGATGGCCCACGCTAGCCCAATCTCGGCTGATCTTGGAAGCTAAGCAGGGTCGGCCGTGGTTAGTATTTGGACAGGAGACTACCAAGTAAGTTCAAGGTTGCTCTACAGAGGCAGGCAATGGCAAACCCTATGAGGTAGTCATAAGTTGGCTGTGAATTGACAGCAAAAAAAGAAAGAAGAGTTGGTTTTTATACCCTGCTTTTCTCTACCGAAAGGAGTCTCAAAGTGGCTTACAATCGCCTTCCCTTCCCCTCCCCACAACAGACACCCTGTGAGGTAGGTGGGGCTGAGAGAGCTCTAGGAGAGCTGTGACTAGCCCAAGGTCACCCAGCTGGCTTCGGTGAAGGAGTGGGGAAACCAACCCGGTTCACCAGATTAGTCTCTGCCGTTCATGTGGAGGAGCGGGGAATCAAACCTGGTTCTCCAGATTAGAGTCCACTGCTCCAAACCACCGCTCTTAGCCACTACACCACGCTGGCCCTTCAGGCCGACCTCCACCACCACAGAGACAAAGCATGCATTGCAAGGTATATGGAGCATGCCTCATTCTTCTTTCCTTCACCCTCTCTCTGTGGAACTCCCTGCCGCTTGAAACCGCCGGCATCTCAGATCCTCAAGCCTCCACTCTGCATTATCTTTTCATTCTCCTTCCTTCTCTCATCTGGCCCTACGTTCCTTCCCAAGTCAAGCACACACACAGCAGCTCTAACAGGTCCCAAGAACAGTTTGAGGGGGACATGCCAACATTTATCTGCTCGAGGGCCTGACAATGTGAAGCTGAAGATGATTCTCATTTGCATGCGCCAATTTTACTTTATTAAAGGGAATGGATTTGAAAGCAGTTTGCCAGGGCTAGTCTGCTAAAGCTATCTACCAACATAACTGTCTTTTACTTGCCTTTTCATCTAGCAGCTTTGCTACTCCCATAAAATAAATCTAGTGAAGCACTAGAGTGTTTGTTCTTTTGTTTTCTTTGGGAGGGAAAACTACAATAAGAGCGTGTAGTTCACCTCTGTAACTAGGTCTAAAATTGCCGCAATCCCTCCCGATGTATTTTGATTTTTTGACAACCCCGCCATACAGACGATTATTTATGTTGGCTAGACAGAATGCCATCCCATCAGGGGAGTTAATGAGATGTTTAAATAGGGTACCATATTGCGAGAGAATATGTCGGTTCGGTTCTGGCCAAATAGACACTCTTCAGCATTCCTTGTTTAGCTGCGACCTGCTCAATGAAGCTAGAAACAGATGGATAAAGCCTTTTATGTGGGAATCTGTAAATTAGATGATTTTTTTTGGATTTTATATGCCGACTTTCTCTACCACTTAAGGAAGAATCAAACCGGCTTACAATAACCTTCCCTTTCCCTCCCCACAACAGACACCCTGTGAGGTAGGTGGGGCTGAGAGAGTGTGACTAGCCCAAGGTCACCCAGCTGGCTTCATGTGGAGGAGTGGGGAATCAAATCCAGTTTACCAGATTAGCGCCCGCTGCTCCAAACCACCGCTCTTAACCACGACACCACGCTGGCAGTTCTTTTAGCAGGGGTGGATTTTAATACTACATAGGCAGTTGCCAAGTTTTTCCCCCAGTCAATCAAGATAAAAAATACTAATTTTCTTATGGGTTATCTAAGGGGGGGGGGGTTCTTTAATTTTTGATCTCCGTGTGACATTGTTTAGGGCCATATGAACAGTATCATTAAAGTAAAGTAAATAAAGTATGGGAAGAAAATGCCACCTGTTGTATCTCTGCTCTCAGAAGAAGAAACCCCCAGCCTGGCCGGCCCCCTGAGCATGCAAACGGTGCATAACAAGGTTTCACAGCTTAATCTGAGGCCGCCAACTTGAACAAGACAAAGCCTTCCTCCAAATGCCAAAACCAACATGTAAGGACACACAGGTAAAGTGCCCTTTGGCTGACACCTTGCAACAATTGTGTGAGGTCCCATGCAGGGTGGTGGCAGAGAATACATTTATTCCAGAATGCCACAGTTCGGCAATTATTAGGAGCTAATAAGAGCGTGTCCTGACCTGGATAGCCCAGGCTAGCCTGATCTCGTCAGATCTCAGAAGCTAAGTGGGGTTGAGCTTGGCAGGTATATGGATGACGAAGAAGAAGAGTTGGTTGTTATACCCCGATTTTCTCTACCCTTAAAAGAGTCTCAAACCGGCCTTCCCTTCCTCACAACAGGCACTTTGTGAAGGAGGTGGGGCTGAGAGTTCTGAAAGAACCACCACTAGCCCAAGGTCACCCAGCAGGATTTATGTGGAAGTGGGGGGGAAACCAACCCGGTTCACCAGATTAGAGTCCGCCGCTCATGTGGAGGAGTGGGGAATCAAACCCGCTTCTCCAGATTAGAGTCTGCTGCTCTTAACCACTACATCACTCTCGCTCTTCAATGGGAGACCTCCAAGGAATACCAGGGTTGGCAAACCACCTCTGAACGTCTTTTGCCTTGAAAACCCCACTAGGGGCTGCCATAAATCAGATGTGACTTGACAGCAAAAATAAATAAAGGAGCCCACCCATTCCGCAGTCAGTTCACTGGCTGCCCATCAGTTACTGGGTTCAGGTCAAACATTGGCTATCACATGCACAGACCTGCATGGTCCTGGAGCCTCACATTTGCAGGAACACCTCTTGCACTATGTTCCACCAAGACTGCTTCGCTCACCAGAGCAAAGCCTTCTGAAGATGACGCCCTAAAAATGAGCAAGATCTACCAATGACCATACACTTGCTTTCTCTGATGTGGCTTCCACCTCGTGGAAAGGCCTGCTTGAGGTTATTAATGCTCCCAACACTTCTGTTATTCCACAAACTATGTCAGAATTGTCCAGGAAAGCATTTTTATAAAGGGAATGGGGCTACACTGTAATGGCACAAGGGGGAACACATAAGGACTTGAATAGGGCTTCTCCTTATCCCCACCCCCACTGTTTCCTCTTTCCCTCCCCTGGCAGTCACCGTAGCCTCTCCCCCTTTCTAGCTTCCTTCTCTTTCCCACCCACCACCCAACCTACCTTTGAATGCTGTCTTCAGCTTTCCCTCCCCCTGGCTGCCTGTCCCCAAAAAAACTCTGGCACAGTTGTGTGGTGGAGAAGCTGCAACAACTTTTGGGGGACTCTTGTGTTTTCCCTGTATACTCTCCTTACACTATTTTCCCTTTTCCTCCTCCTGGCAGCCCTATAGCCTCACCTTTCCCTGCTTTCTTTTCTCCTTCCCAACCACCCATCAATCTACCATTTATCTGCCCCCCCTCAGCTGTATTTACTTCATTTTTACCATACAATGGGGACCCAAAGTAGGTCACATCACTCTCCAGTCATCCATTTTATCCTCATAACAACCCTGCGGGGTAGGTTAAGCTGAGAATGTGTGACTGGCCCAAATTCATCCAGTGAGATTCCATAACCAAATGGTAACTGGAACCCAGATCCTAGTCTGAAACTTTAACCCCTACACACTGTCTTTTGTGGGGTGGCTGCTGATGAACAATAGCAACCAGCCTGTCCTGGATGAGTCATGGAAGTCACATGGTAGCAAATTACCTGGTCGGTGCTCCCAAGCTTGGCCCTGCTGAATCATCCCCCAAATACCAACCCAGCCTAGAAAATGACCTGGTCCCTCCCCTTGCCTTTTACTGTCAGACACCAAGGCATGAAGCCTATTAGTACTGTGGGGTTGCCTAGCAATTGCCTTTAAGGGCATTCATTTCTTAAGGCTACAGGTGCTGTTTTTATTAGGGGCATGCATTCGGATACACTAGAGTTGAAAATATTCCCGAAAAATACTTTTTATCAATATTTTTCGGGTATATTCAGCATCCCAAATATGTCCCCATCCCCGCTTGGATTTGTTCTGCTGTCTGTGGTTCTTTGGATTCACATCAGTCCTGTTGAGCTTGCACCGCCAGAGTGGTTCTGCTGGGCATTCTGCACATTTTTATGGGTTCTGCTGGGTGTCCCCCCCACCCACATATGGAGTTTATACTGCAGAGATTCTCTGGTTTTATTTTGATTCTGTTTGGCTTGGCACATTGGCTTGTGGTTCCTACTGGGATTACTGGGTTCTGCAATGGTTCAGCTGGGCTTATTGAGCTGGTTCTTCCATGGGAGACATTTGACCAGTAATTGCTGTTTGCAGACATGACTTTTCCCCTGGAAGCAACTTGGGAGGTTTTTTGTTGTTTTTCCCCCTCCATAGGAAAAAAACGGAGGATGGTTGGGGGCAACCTGTTCAGGGGCTCAGACCCCTTAGTCCAATCTACTTGAATTTGGTGGATATTTAAAGGATAGACACCAGCAGCTCCCCTGCAAAGTTTCCCCACAGGGAGTAACGGACCCAAAAAATTCAGAGAACCAAAAATAACCCAAATCCAAATACCATATCGGTATCAGAATTCAGGAATATTGAGAATACCAATATTTTTAAGTCCAATATACCTGAATCTAATAAAACATTTTTTTCTTGCACACCTAGCTTTTATTATTGGGGGGTTAAACCCCTCCCCCCGTTTTTTCGTTGAGATTTCAGATTTTACTGCAAACCTGGGATGGTTTTCATGTTTGCAGAAAGATCTGTCTTGTCTGTTCATGGCTCCAATCTCCAGATTTAAGTATCTGCAGATGTGGCCACACTGAGAATTAGATATATTGATGGTTCAAGAAAATACTTTAATAAAGGGAACAGGAGTGCAAAGCAAAAATATGCACTATACGGAGGCCACATAGTTACACTATACTACTGTGTATAGTATGGATTATCTATTTGGTGTATGTTTTATCCTACTCTAATTGCTTTGTAATTTATACTTATGTAGCATCATTCCCCGCATTGTTTCACATACGCTTCATGCTTTATTTCCGACAAGCTACAATCCTAGCCCAGTTACATTGTTTACTAGACGCCTCATCTTACTGACTGCATTGATTTACACTGTGTAATCCACCTTGACACCAGAGTCTTTCTACAAGTTCTAAATACAAAAAGGTTATCTACGACTCCACTAATGGGTAAGAAGGAAGAGGAGTTTCTCTTTGCTGCGCCCGGAGCTGCTCTTATTAAAACGGTCATTCAGATCTGTCGGAGGCAAAACGGAGAATTCCAATAATGCAGATATAGTTATATCACAGCATGCCTGATTTATAACAGTCTAGTCCAAATGTGTTAGACTCTCTGGTCAAAAATTTCCTAGCTGAGAAACCGAAACTACTAAGGAGTACAAGAGTATATGTCAGTTACATAGTTTTTGCCACACACCCCTCCCAGTGGGGGAAAAAAAGAACAGAAACCTACCTCCTGAAGGTTAAATGGGAAAGAAAGATAAAGAGAAGAAACTTTCTCCAGTGCAGCAAGCATCATCGTCTACACCTTCAATAAGAAGGGCTTCTACTCCAAATATTCCAACACTGACACTTCCAGCTATGGCTGCTCCTCAGATCCCAAAAGGTGATAAAGGCAAGTCTAAAACTAACTGTCAAACTCAGGTGTCCATCCCTAGCATCCCATAAACTGACACACTCAAGCCGGTGGTCCTAAGCAATGCTAATTTATTAGGAGCAAAAAGACCGATTGACCGAAGTTGACTGCAACTCACGCAGGAGAAGTTGCTAACGGGGTCTATGCAGGATGGTTACAGCATAAAAGCATTTTAGACAAGAAAGAAAAACAAAGTGAAACCACAGCGCAGCAACTACGAGAAAACGGTTCCCGCAGACATACCATCGGAGAGAAACAGGACACAGGATTTGCAGCATGAAAACAAAGCCTTGACTAGCAGCCAGAACCTGGCCTTGACAGGAAGGCAGCCTCTGCCCTGCAATTGCCAAACTCCTTCTCCAAAGGTAGCAAAGACCTGACACTAACTCAGAGGAAATGATGGCTTCTATTCATGATACGGTGACAAAAAGCTTTCAGATTTTGAACCAACATACTGTTCTTTTGACACAGCATTCCCAAGAAATTTCACAAAATACTGACCTTTTAAAACAGTGGTTCCCAACCTTTTTTTGACCAGGGACCACTAGGACTTTTTTGTTCGGTGCAGGGACCCCAAGGTTCGAAATAAAAATTCTGAGAATTTGAAAATAAACTTGAATCATAACTGTGAGTTAAACATTAAACTTAGAATAATATTTGAATATACATTTTTATAATAGAGAACTTTTAATTGAAAATATTAGTTTATTATGGGTTTATAACTTTGTTTCGCGGACCTTAATTTACTAAAACAACATTCTGATATGATGCAGCAGAATACTACAACAATCCACTCAGTGAAGGACAGTCTGACCACTCTTATGGCGAAACAAGGCAAACTGGAGAGTAAACTTCAAAAGACTCTACAAGATAAGAAGGACACAAAGAGTAGAAGTCTTGGAAAGTAAAGTTGAAGGGCTGCAAGAAAGAGAAGCAGATTTACAGGACCAAATAGCTATGCTAGACTTAAAACTTAAAGAATCAGTTTTCGAATTAGAGGCATAAAAGAAGGAATAAAAGGGGGAAATTTAAGGGGTTTTGTCACCTCTCCGCTTGCTCAATTTATGGAAGAAGATGATGAAAACACAACTGAAGGCATGTTGGTATCAACCTATAGATTGAACTCCTTTTACTCCAGAAAAAACAATGTGCCTAGAGATTGTATAATTCAGTTAATATCAAGAAATTATAGAGATCTTATACTTCGTCAACACTTCCAAAATCCTCTTACAATTGAAGGAGTGAAGCTACGCCTGATGAAGGAGATCCCCACAAGAATTTTAAGAAAAAGAAAGGACTTCACCTTTCTCACTGAAAGGCTCAAATATAACCGAATTCAATTTCGTTGGGAAAATCCACAGGGTGTTTCTTTCTTCTACAAAACCAAGAAACAGAATCCTAGATACTTTGAAAGCACAAGATTTTTTAAGAAGATACAACAAAGATCTTGTTAAGCAAAAATTACCACCACCAGAATCATTGGATACAACGGAAGATAAGAAGAAAGATGAAGCGTCTGGAGGAGGACTACAAGAAGAAGATTTAGATACTGACCTTACAACTTAGGGAGTGAAGATAAGCTTTTGTTAAATATGGAAGGGGGAGGCAATGTTTGAAATGTTGTTTATCTATGCGGTGGGAGGAAAGGGGGGGCATCACATACCAAGTCTTTTCTCTCTCTTTTCTTCTTTTTTTGCAGTTGTGGCGACAATATGACTAAAGATTGAATTATATAAAATATTATAAAACAAATTGAATTATATAAAATAACAGGATGTAAGGTAGAAAACAAAGTTAAATATTTGGGAATTTGGATTACAAAGAACAGTATAAACTTATTTCAAAGTAATTACACAAGAGTGAAGTGAAGAAAGCTGATAAGAAGAAAGTAGATTCCTTTGAAATGTGGTGTTGGAGGAGAGTGTTACAGATCCCGTGGACTGCCAAAAAAACAAATCAGTGGGTTATAGATCAAATCAGGCCTGAACTGACCCTAGAAGCTAAAATGACTAAACTGAGGCTGTCGTATTTTGGTCACGTCATGAGATGACAAGAGTCACTGGAAAAGACCGTCATGCTAGGAAAAGTTGAGGGCAGCAGGAAAAGAGGAAGACCCAACAAGAGATGGATTGACTCAATAAAGGAAGCCACAATCTTCAATTTACAAGATCTGAGCAAAGCTGTCAAAGATAGGGGATTTTGGAGGACTTTCATTCATAGGGTCGCCATGAGTCGGAAGCGACTTGACGGCACTTAACACACACACACAAGAGTGTGGGAAAAGATCCAAAGTGATTTAACAAGTTGGCAAAATCTACCCATATCAGTTACAAAGGATTTCTATAATTAAAATGACGGTTCTTCCAAAAATGTCATTTTTGTTTCAAAATTTGCCAATTCTGAATGGAACCAAAATTTTCCAACAGTGTTAAAAAGTCTTGGTAAGATTTATTTGAGGGAAAGGTAGACATAGAATTGCATATAAAAACCTTATAGATGCTAAAGAAAGAGGAGGGCATGCCCTCCCAGATTTAAGAATTTACTACGAAGCGACTTGTTTGGGATGGATTAGACAGTGGATTTTATTTAAAAATCCCAGATCGCTAGATCTAGAAGGTTATAACCTGAGATTTGGATGGCATGCATACCTATGGTATGATAAAGATAAGATAAATAAAGATTTTAACCATCACGTTATAAGATCAAGCTTGTTGCAAATCTGGAAAAGGTATAAAAGAGGACTTGAACCTAAAACTCCAGGATGGCTCAACCCAATGGAAGCTTTTTTGAGGAGAGGACCATCAAGAGATCCTAATTGTAAACCATACCGGGAGTATATACAAACAATTAACGATCAATGGATATTAAAAAGTAAAGAACAGTTAGATATGTAAGATTGGTTTAAATATTATCAGTTGAATGATATTTTAAAATAAGATCAAAAAATGGGATTTACAGAGAAGTCAAATTTGGAGACTATCTTAATTTCAGAGAATAAAGGTCTTATAGCGAAATTATATCAATTGTTATTGAATTATAATTTGGAACAGGAAAGAATTAAGACAGTTATGATTGCTTGGTCTCTGGATTTGGGACATAATATTGATTTGAAAGATTGGGAAAGGCTCTGGAAAAAAGAAATGAAGTTCACAGTAGATAATGAGATTAAGGAAAACATTTACAAGATGTTTTATAGGTGGTACATAACCCCGTTGATGTTGAATAAAATGGACAAGTCCATATCTGAAAAATGCTGGAGATGTAAAGAATATAGGGGGACGTTTATTCATTTGTGGTGGTCCTGTAAATTAGTTTAAAAAATCTGGAAAGAGGTTATTCAGGAAACTAACAATTTGATTCAAGGAACTATAAAAAGGGAACCTGCACCCTGTTTAATAGGTATCTTTTCTAAAGATATAAAAAATGCAGATAAGAGTCATCTGTCACTGCAGTTTTGCTGCAGCCAGAGTAATAATTGATAAATCTTGGAAAGGGGAAATTAGGCTAAAATTAAAAGACTGGAGAGAAAAACTATGGCATTATATACAGATGGCCAAATTAACCAATAGCCTACAGGGCAAAGATATTGAAGAGTTTAAAAATGACTGGCAGAAGGCCTTTGAATATTGGAAGAATACAACAAAGATGGATTTAACTAGGACCGTGAAGAAGCTGTAAAAAAGTTTTTTTTTCTTTTTTGTTATTTATAGTAATACAATTGTTAGAAAATATATAACCTGAGTGATACTTTTTCTGGAAGTCACACGGGGTGGAGGGTGGACACTAAATAAGGGGAAGGGAAGTGGGGTGTTTTATTGTTGTAATATATTAAGAAAATTTCCTTAATAAATAATAAATTTTAAAAAGAAAATACTTTAATAAAGGGAACAGGAGTGCAAAGCAAAAATATGCACTATACGGAGTCCACACAGTTACACTATACTACGGTGTATAGTATGGATTATCTATTTGGTGTATGTTTTATCCTACCCTAATTGCTTTGTAATTTATACTTACGTAACATCATTCCCCGCATTGTTTTACATATGCTTCATGCTTTATTTCCGACAAGCTACAATCCTAGCCCAGTTTCATTGTTTACTAGATGCCTCATCCTACTGACTGCATTGATTTACACGGTGTAATCCACCTGGACTCTCAGGGGGGAAGGCTGCCTATAAATAACATCAATAAATGAATTAAAAAAGGATATTGAGCAATAAATGCACAGTTGTTATTCAGTTGCTGCAGGTGGCCCAAAGACGTACAGCGGTCGTGAGGAAGTAAGCCACCTACCCACACACACACACACACACACACCATTTAAACCACAACCTCTTGCAAGTAAGAAAACATCAAATGTTCTCCACCTATCACAAGGTAACCTCCCCACGCCACCTCTCGTGAACACACATCAAGCTGCCTTACACGGAATCAGACTCTTGCTCAATCAAGGTCAGTATTGCCCTCTCTGACTGGCAGCAGCTCTCCCGGGTCTCAGCACGTCACTGCCTACCTGGCCCTTTTAATTGGAGATGGCAGGGATCGAACCTGGGACCGATGATCTACCACTGAGCCGCAGCCTCTCAAGTCCACCCATGTGACTTAGTCTGAAACTATATGGAATGCTCAGCTGTTCCACTAAGCCTATGATTGAGGGTCATCAACAATGGCCTCCCCAGCTTCTCCCCCCCCCCTTTCTTCTTGGTTTGAATTAGGGGGGGGGTCTGTACCTGCCTTATCGGCAAGCTGGATTTTAACGCCATCTAAAATTTTAGCGCCAGGTACTGTTAGGTATGTGTTTCTAGTCTGATGACTGATGGTTTTAAAGATTTCCGTGTGATATTGTGTGGTTCTGCAGGAGAGGGAGGGAGGGAGGGAGGGAGGGAGGGAGGGAGGGAGAAAGAGAAAGAGAGAAAGAAAGAGAAAGAAAGAGAAAGAGAGAAAGAAAGAGGAAGAAAGAAAGAGAAAGAGAGAGAGAGAGAAAGAGAAAGAGAAAAAGAGAGAGAGAAAAAGAGAGAGAAAGAGAAAAAGAGAGAGAAAGAGAAAAAGAGAGAAAGAGAGAGAGAAAGAGAGAAAGAGAGAAAGAGAGAGAGGGAGAAAGAGAGAGAGAGAGAGAGAGAAAGAGAGAAAGAAAGCAAGAAAGCAAGCAAGCAAGCAAGCAAGCAAGCAAGCAAGAAAGAAAGAAAGAAAGAAAGAAAGGCTGCAGTCATTGAACCTAGAAGACTGCCTCATAAGGAGTCAGACTCTTGGTGCTTATAACTTTATTTCTTTCTCTCTGCCTGGCAGTGGCTTTCCAGGGTTCCCGGAACTTTCCTGGGATCCTTTTTTAAGCCCTCTTAATTGGCACGTCTCCTACATCTGTCTGCTCCCCCACAGGAAATAAAACAACTTGGGGAGGGATGGACAAGCGTGGCATAGTGGCTAACAGCGGTGGTTTGGAGCAGTGGACTCTGATCTGGAGAACCGGGTTTGATTCCCCACTCCTCCACACAAAGCCAGGTGGGTGACCATGGAACAGTCACAGCTCTCTTAGAGCTCTCTCAGCCCCCCCTACCTCACAGGGTGTCTGTTGTGGGGAGGGGAAGGGAAGGTGATTGTAAGCCGGTTTGATTCTTCCTTAAGTGGCAGAGAAAGTCAGCATATAAAAACCAATTCTTATTCTTCTTCATTTTCAGCAGAAACACAACCAGGAAGCGGGGGGGGGGAGTCATTCCAACCCTCAAGATGCCAAGCCCTTTAGTGGTTTTTGATTTTTCAAGAACTGAAAATGAGGAAGGGAGCACATGACTGGTCACACCTGGAGAAACCCAACAGAAGCAGCTGATTTCCAGTTCCCATGACATCAGTGGAGACTAGTGGTTATTGGGGGGAGGTAGTTGTGAATTTCCTGCATTGTGCAGGGGGTTGGACTAATGACCCTGGTGGTCCTGTCACAGTCTCTGACATCTTACAGCACATGAACCATGATATTGTGTTGTACATATGCAGAAATATTCACTATAAAACTAAAACTACACATACAAACAACAAACTACACATACAAACTGCAAACTATATAGCTGAAGTTTTATGTTTCTGAAATATACTGGCAAATATTTCAGGGTCAGAGCTGACTGACTTGCTGAGCTTTTCCTATTTTTTCCTGACCTTCCCCAGCCATTTCAATGGAGAAGAGCAGTAGCCCCTGGTAGCCCCTTTTATATATTTTTTCAGCTAAAGAACATGTTCTGTCTTCCTGCCTTTCCAATGGCATCAAGAATAGAGATGCTCTCCACCCTCCACACTACAAGGCCATTCAATGCTAATGATGACAGAATGCATTCTAAACAATGTGTTTTATGATTTAAACATGTAAACATTCTACTATTGATTCATAAATGAATGCAACGAAAGAGTATTATGCTGGAGATGAGAATTATGTTAAAATTGAGTATATAGAGTTATCACAAAGCTCAAAACTGATTGTTTGTAGTTTAGTAAAATAGACTAAAGGAAAGGAAGTCCATATTTGGTAATGAAAAGGAGGACTACTAAGCAGTACAAATTTTCTCAAGATCAGCATTATTAAGGGGTTTGAAACAGTATAAATACAGGCACAGAAAGGCTAGATTTTCAGACCTCTCTCAGAGGTTCTCAGAGGTTATCCAGGCTGTGTAACCATGGTCTAGGGTCTCTCTCAGAGGGTCTCGAAGATGGTGTTGGTATGTATGGCTCTAAAATATTTTATTCTAGATCCTGTGAATTAGATACTTTGAACTAAATCAGACTTATTTGACCGTTATATCTTAAAGAGATGGATTTTAAAACTGAATAGTATGTAAGACTTGCTTGCTTTACTGCATACATAGAGTCATAGAATCACAGAATCATAGAGTTGGAAGGGACCACCAGGGCCATCAAGTCCAACCCCCTGCACAATGCAGGAAATTCACAACTACCTCCCCCCTCCACACCCCTAGTGACCAGAAGATGGCCAATGTGCCCTCCCTCTCATCATCTGCCTACATTGTAACTGAATAGATTGTTACTGCATACATTATAACTGAATGTAAAGACTTTGTAGGAGCCCCGTGGCGCAGAGTGTTAAGCTGCAGTACTGCAATCAAAAGCTCTGCTCACGACCTGAGTTCGATCCCAACGGAAGTTGGTTTCAGGTAGCCAGCTCAAGGTTGACTCAGCCTTCCAGCCTTCCGAGGTCGGTGAAATGAGTACCCAGCTTGCTGGGGGTAAAGGGAAGATGACTGGAGAAGGCACTGGCAAACCACCCCGCAAACAAATTCTGCGTAGAAAATGTCGGGATGTGACGTCACCCCATGGGTCAGGAATGACCCGGTGCTTGCACAGGGGACCTTTACCTTTTTAAAGACTTCATAACTTGCATTTACGCATATTTACTAGAAGTACTTTTTAAAAGTAGGTAAAGTCGTTGAGTCCTGCTTAGTAGCAGGGTAACATATCACTTCTCAGGAAGAGGTCCATTCTAAGAGCACAGTCACTCAAAGGCATGACCCACTTCAGTCCCTTCCAACTCTCTATGATGCTACGATTCTAACACCCTCCACCCCCACATGAAGCTGCCTTCTACTGAATCAGACCCTTGGTCCATCAAAGTCAGTATTGTCTACTCAGACCGGCAGCGGCTCTGCAGGGTCTCAGGAAGGTCTTTCACATCACCTACTCCCTTTTAACTGGAGATGCCGGGGATTGAACCTGCGACCTTCTGCATGCCAAGCAGATGCTCTACCACCGAGCCACGGCCCCTCTCCATCTGCCAGTCATTCTGAGAACTTCCTGTACGGATGTGTTCCAAGGTCTTGGAATTTTTAAAACAACACTGAACTTGTTTTCCGGCTGTTCTCCTACACAGGGGCTTTCAAACAGCTCTGCTGGGGAATCCCATGGGCAGGGGTTCCTTGGAGGCTTTCCTGAATTCAATATTGTCTGGCTGGCTGTCCTGAAGATGATGTCAAGCCACAACTCCAACACGTACCCCAAGGCGCACTGGGCGCATCCTGGCTGTTTCACTAGCGGAGGCCCAGAAGGGCCAACCAACACATTGTAGGAACTGAGCTTGCACCCTAGAACTCTACCCCAACCCCATAGTCCTTGGCAGGATTGTGGGACAGACATGTAAGTAGAATGAGGTTTCAGCAAAATAGGAAAACCATTCCTTCGAGGCAGGCAGAAGCAAGAGAAGATTCCCCCCTCTAGTACCTTCAACAGCCACACAGAGGGAGGGATTTTACCTGGTGCGATTTTTCTCACTCCCCGAGCAACATTGGCCAAAACTCTTTCTTTAAGCAGCTGCATTACAGAAGGTAATCCCTACATGCATTCACAAACCTGTACTGATGTCCTTCTTAGGGTTGCCAACTTCAGGTTGGGAAATTCCTGGAGATGTGGTGGTAGAGCCTGGGGAGGGTGGGGAAGGGTCTAATGCCATAGAGTTCACCCTCCAGTAGCCTTTTTCTCCAGAAAAGTAGCCCTTTTCTCCAGAAGAGTTAGTTTTTATATGTCGATTTTCTCTACCACTTAAGGAAGAATCAACCTGGCTTACAATCTCCTTCCCCTCCCCTCCCCGCAACAGACACCCTGGGAGGTAGGTGAGGCTGAGAGAGTTCAGAGAGAGCTGTGATTTGCCCAAGGTCACCCAGCAGGCTTCATGCAGAGTGGGGAAACCGACCCTGGTTCACCAGATTCGAGTCTGCTGCTCATCTGGAGGGGCGGAGAATCAAATCCGGTTCTCCAAATTTGAGTCTACAGCTCTTACATAACCACTACACCACGCTGGCTCTCCAGGGGAATGGATCTCTGTCCTCTGGAAACTGGTTGTAATTTTGGAAGATCTGGCCCTGCTTGGAAGTTGGCAACCCTAAGGCTCAGGTTGGAAGCCAGCATGATGTACTGGTTAAGGGCAGTAGTTTGAAGCAGTGGACTCTGATCTGGAGAACCAAGTTTGATTCCCCACTCCGCCACATGAGCAGCAGACTCTAATCGGGTGAACTGGGTTGGTTTCCCCACTCCTACACATGAAGCCAGCTGGGGACCTTAAGCTGGTCACAGTTCTCTTAGAGCTCTCTCAGCCCCACCTACCTCCCAGGGTGTCTGTTGTGGGGAGGGGAAGGGGATTGTAAGCCGGTTTGATTCATCCTTAAGTGGTAGAGAAAGTCGGCACATAAAAACCAACTCTTCTTCAAATGTGTGTATGTGGGTGGGGGGGGGGAGCAATGAGTCTGTCAAGACGCCCTTCCGCCATTTGGGGAAAGCTTGTTTTCTCCAGGGTTCTTTCTTCACTCTAATTCTTCCAGGGCTGGAAGAATTAACTGTCTTAAACTGGAAGAATTAAATGTCTTAAACTTAAAACACATAGTTAAATTGTGGAACTCCCTGCCCCAGGATGTGGTGATAGCTGCTAACCTGGAAGGCTTTAAGAAGGGAGTGAACATGTTCATGGAGGAGAAGGCTATTCATGGCTGCTAGTACAAATGGATACTAGTCCTGATGCATACCTATTCTCTCTAGTATCAGAGGAGCATGCCTATTATTTTGGGTGTGGTGGAACACAGGCAGGATGGTGCTGCTGCAGTCGTCTTGTTTGTGGGCTTCCTAGAGGCACCTGGTTGGCCATTGTGTGAACAGACTGCTGGACTTGATGGGCCTTTCTCTGATCCAGCATGGCCTTTCTTATGTTCTTATTTGTATTTATTTATTGTATGTATACCCCGGCCAACTGGGCTAAGGGTGGCTGACGACATACATATACCTATAAATACAATGGTTAAAAATGGAATGAAAATCGTAAAACCAAGGACAATAGGGGGCCAACAATGCTGACTCTGTGACCTTAGGCAGATCATGAGAGGGAGGGCATCTTGGCCATGCATGGAGCAGGGGTCGCTGGGGAATATGGGCGTGGAGGAGGTAGTTGTGAATTTCCTGCACTGTGCAGGGGGTTGGACTAGATGACCCTGGTGGTCCCTTCCAACTCTATGATTCTAGGATCAACTCCACTCCTTCAGAGGGGTGGAGTCAGAAGGACACAGGAAAAGGGAAATCATAAAGGGAAAGAGGGGAAGTACGGGGAGAGAAGGAAAGGGAGGCCAGTTGAAGACAGATCACCACTGCTGTCCTCAACCAAAGGCCTGGCGGAGCATCTCCCACTTGCAAGCCCTGCGGAGCTGGACCAAGACCCCCAGGGCAGGGGAGTCTCACTAGCCAGAGATTTCCAGCAGGCTGGGGGCAGGGCCAAAATGGGGTGGGGGACCCTTAGGCCCCCCCTTAGGGGAAAGAGCCCTTCCTTGCTGCTTCCTCCAGGTCTGCTCTTCCCCTTCCCCACGCCCCCAGCATCAAGGCAACAGGGAGCCCAAGCGGAGCTCTTCCGCCAGGCCTTTAAAGGGGGGGCAGCCGCAAGAAGACCCCTCTTTCTGGCCTCCCCGTCCCGCCCCCACTCTCGAAATCTGGGGCGGGGGGGGGGGGCGATGTGCTGGTATTCATTTCGCCCTGACCCCTAGGTATATTCGCGGCCGTTTGATTTATGAAGATGATGGTTTTAAGGATGACAATTTCATAGACCGGGTACTGATGCTTTCGATCGTGGCCCGCCCCGAGCCTGGCTCGCGGGGGACGAGGGCGGGCTAGACATCGGAAACATTAAATCAACATATAGGGCTCAACTCTATATATTAAATCAACATATAGGGCTCAACTCTATATATTAAATCAACATATAGGGCTCAACTCTATATATTAAATCAACATATAGGGCTCAACTCTATATATTAAATCAACATATAGGGCTCAACTCTATATATTAAATCAACATATAGGGCTCAACTCTATATATTAAATCAACATATAGGGCTCAACTCTATATATTAAATCAACATATAGGGCTCAACTCTATATATTAAATCAACATATAGGGCTCAACTCTATATATCAAATCAATATATAGGGCTCAACTCTATATATCAAATCAATATATAGGGCTCAACTCTATATATTAAATCAACATATAGGGCTCAACTCTATATATTAAATCAATATATAGGGCTCAACTCTATATATCAAATCAATATATAGGGCTCAACTCTATATATTAAATCAACATATAGGGCTCAACTCTATATATTAAATCAACATATAGGGCTCAACTCTATATATTAAATCAACATATAGGGCTCAACTCTATATATTAAATCAACATATAGGGCTCAACTCTATATATCAAATCAATATATAGGGCTCAACTCTATATATTAAATCAATATATAGGGCTCAACTCTATATATTAAATCAACATATAGGGCTCAACTCTATATATTAAATCAATATATAGGGCTCAACTCTATATATCAAATCAATATATAGGGCTCAACTCTATATATTAAATCAACATATAGGGCTCAACTCTATATATTAAATCAACATATAGGGCTCAACTCTATATATCAAATCAATATATAGGGCTCAACTCTATATATCAAATCAATATATAGGGCTCAACTCTATATATTAAATCAACATATAGGGCTCAACTCTATATATTAAATCAATATATAGGGCTCAACTCTATATATCAAATCAATATATAGGGCTCAACTCTATATATTAAATCAACATATAGGGCTCAACTCTATATATTAAATCAACATATAGGGCTCAACTCTATATATTAAATCAACATATAGGGCTCAACTCTATATATTAAATCAACATATAGGGCTCAACTCTATATATCAAATCAATATATAGGGCTCAACTCTATATATCAAATCAATATATAGGGCTCAACTCTATATATTAAATCAACATATAGGGCTCAACTCTATATATTAAATCAATATATAGGGCTCAACTCTATATATCAAATCAATATATAGGGCTCAACTCTATATATTAAATCAACATATAGGGCTCAACTCTATATATTAAATCAACATATAGGGCTCAACTCTATATATTAAATCAATATATAGGGCTCAACTCTATGGGGGGGGCGAGACGGCGGGCCTCCCCGGGCACCCTCCTCGCCACGTGCCCTTCCCTGCATCTTTCGCAGCTGGAGAAAAAGGCACCGATACGTGCGAGTCCATTGATGCCGCCCCCCAAAAAAAAACCCTCTCTCCCCCCCCCCGGCCGAGGCTCGGACCCCAGCGGCGCAGGCCCACCCGGGGAAGGATGCCAGGCGCCTCCCTGGCCCCCGACGGGTGCAGCAGCGCCCCCCCCCGGTGCATCGCGGGGAAGGGCGGGGGTCTGGGCCGGAGAACGGGCAGCGCGGCCCCCTCCAGGAGGCAGAGCCCGCCCGCTGGGCATCCTTGGCGAGGGGCAGCGCCCTGGAGCAGCGCTTGCAAAAGCGGGGGGGAGCCCGTTTGCAAAAGGGGGAGTCGGAAGAGGGGAGAAGCGAGATGGAGCAGGGCTCCCCGGAGGCTGGCGGGAAAAAAAACCCTCCCTGCCGGCCCTCCCGGCCCCTCCCGGCCCCTCCCGGCTCACCTCCCTGGGCTCCCAGGAGCGCCGCCAGCAGGATGCCCACCGCCGCCTTCATGGCTGCAGCGCAGGCTCGACTGGCGCAAGAGCCCGGGCGGCGGGGGAGGGGGTTTGGGGGAGGGGGCCCGCCCCCGCGGGGCGCTCCTCCAATCCGAGGCGGCCGGCCGCGCCCCCCCCCCGCCCCCGCCCGGCCCCGCCTCGCTTTCGTTTCTCCCTCCGGACCCTCCTCCCCGGAGCCAGAACAGAAACCCGGCCGGCCGCGCGCCCCCGGGGAGGGGGGCCCTTGCCAACCTCCAGCTGGGACCCGGAGACCCCCTGCAATCACCCCTGCCCGACAGATGAGAACGTCAGGGAAGCCCTGCTGGGTCCCAGCCAGGCCCATTAAGTCCAGCAGCCGGTTCACACGGGGGCCTCCAGGAAGCCACAAGCAAGACCGCTGCAGCGCCATTCTCCGCCCTGTGCTCCACCGCACCCAAAATAGTAGGCATGCTCCTCTGAGACTGCAAACGACCTAAGAAAGGCCCTGCTGGAGCAGACCAAGGTCCATCCAGTCCCGCAGCCTGTTCACCAACCAGGGGCCTCTAGGAAGCCCATAAGCAAGACAACTGCAGCATCCATCACCAAGAACATCAGAAAATAAGAAAATCCCTGCTGGATCAGATCAAGACCCATCCAGTCCAGCAGTTTGTTCACGCAGGGGCCAACCAGGGGCCTCTAGGAAGCCCCAAACAAGACCACTGCAGCATCCATCACCAAGAACATCAGAACCTAAGAAAGGCCCTGCTGGATCAGACCAAGGCCCATCAAGTCCAGCAGTCTGTTCACACAGTGGCCAACCAGGGGCCTCTAGGAAGCCCACAAACAAGACAACTGCAGCAGCATCCTCCTACCTGTGTTCCACTGCACCCAAAATAATAGGCCTGCTCCTCTGATACTAGAGAGAATAGGTATGCAGCATGACTAGTATCCATTCTAACTAACAGCCATGAATACCCCTCTCCTCCATGAATATGTCCACTCCCCTCTTAAAGCCCTCCAAGCTGGCAGCCGTCACCACATCCTGGGGCAGGGAGTTCCACAATTGAACTCTGCGTTGTGTGAAAAAATACTTCCTTTTATCTGTTTTGAATCTCGCCCTCCAGCTTCAGCAGATGACCCCATGTTCTAGTATTATGGGAGAGGGAGGAAAACGTCTCCCTGTCCACTCTCTCCAAACCATGCATAATTTTATAGACCTCTATCATGTCTCCCCTGAGCCGCCTTCTTTCCAAGCTAAACAGCCCTAAGCATCCTAACCGCTCCCCATAGGACAGTTGCTCTAGTCCCCTAACCATTTTGGTTGCTCTTTTCTGCACCTTCTCAAGCTCTGTAATATCCATTTTTAGGCGTGGTGACCAGAACTGTACACAGTATTCCAAGTGTGGTCTCACCATAGATTTGTACAAGGGCAGTATGATATCAGCAGTTTTATTCTCTATTCCTTGTCTAATTATGGCCAGCATGGAATTTGCCTTTTTTTACAGCAGCCGCACACTGGGTTGACATCTTCATTGAACTATCCACTACCACCCCAAGATCCCTTTCTTGGTCTGTCGCTGCCAGCACAGATCCCATCAGTGTATATGTGAAGTTGGGATTTTTTGCCCCAATATGCATCACTTTACACTTACATTGAATCTCATTTGCCATTTTAATGCCCATTATTCCAGTATGTAGAGATCCTTCTGCATCTCTTCACAGTCCGATTTTGTTTTAACCACCCTAAATAATTTGGTGTCATCTGCAAACTTGGCTACTTCACTGTTTAACCCCAGCTCCAGGTCATTGATGAACAGGTTGAAAAGCACCGGTCCCAACACAGATCCCTGAGGCACCCCACTGCTCACATCCCGCCATTGGGAGAACTGACCATTGATTCCTACTCTCTGCTTCCTATTTTTCAGCCAGCTCTCAATCCATAAGAGGACTTGTCCTCTTATCCCATGACTATGAAGTTTGCTTAGCATTTTTTGGTGGGGGACTTTGTCAAAAGCTTTTTGTGAAATGCCTCAATTACTTCAATTGCCCAAACAAAGTAATTCAGGAGAGGTTATCAGGGATAAACGATTCTTTTATTAGGCCAATAAAAGAACAGCGCGCATGGAGAATGTCCTTTAAAGCGTCAGAGCATTTCCCACCCAGAACAAAGGAATACATAGTGTTTTATAGACGTTAGGATTGACAGCAATAATTACAATTGAGTAAAACATTAGAGCCAATACATATAAGAGCCGTATACACAAGCATTTGCATGTCCAATTAGAGTGGTCTTAAGGCGTTCACTTTGTCGTGGGCTAAGGCAATAATTGACCTGAGCATATGGTTTTCCTCTGGATCTATACAGTGGCGTAGCGTGGGTTGTCAGCACCCGGGGCAAGGCAAGTAATTTGCGCCCCCTAACCCGTGGATTTTAGCACTCGAGTCTCTTCCACTAGATTAGTTAAAGAAACCCTTACCCCCTAAGCACATGTATTGTTTGTGCTGATGTAATTAAAGTAAAATGACTGAACCTGGGGCCTTCGGTATACCAAGCAGCTGTGGGACTTGCAAATACCTCTGTACTTAATAATTTGTGTTTAAGAGGTGTTTGGAAGATGCAATACAAACCTTATGCCTGCTTGTCTTTGGGCCATACTCCTCCTGTGTTGTTTAGGTGGAAAGCAGCCACTGGCTTCCTTTTGGGACTTCATGTACCCCCCCCCCATTCATTTTCATATGCCCAAAACATATATTTACTGTTTACTGATATGATGCTTGCTATACACCTCTGTGCACATCCTGGCCACAGGAGGCAAAGATGTATAGTAAATTGGCCCATGCTGCAAAACTAAATTAACTGTATACAATTCAAATTCACCAATTAGTAATAAGTGGAAGATGAGTTTGAAAAAGAAAAGTCCAGGAGGCAATTCTCACTAAGCATCAAATTCTAATCCACAAGTGGTTTCTCTAACAATGTGTGTGTGTGTGTGTAAAGTGCCGTCAAGTCGCAGCCGACTTATGGCAACCCAGAGGCCACTTACCGGCATCATCTTCGCCCCGAACCGCATTGAGGCGGGTGGCGCCGGCTCCCACCACCCGGGACCGAGGCGGAGACCAACGGCCGAGGCCTGGAGGAGTGCGGCGGCCTCGCGTGCCCAGGAACCTGTTGCAGGCGGCGCTCCCGGGCCGGTGGGACGGCCCTCGCGGGACCGGCGCCTCTCTCAGGGCCCAGCGCCGCCCCGCGCCCTTCAGCTTTGTCTCGCCTTCGCCCCCCACCCCTCCTTCCCCGCCGCCTCTGCTCGCCACAAACAAGACGGCCGCCGCCCTCCAGCCTCCTCTGAAACTCCCCCCCCCTTCCGCTGGCCCGGCAGGGAGGAGCTGCTGAGTCCCACCCCCAAGGTGGGCTGGGCCGGGTGAGGCCGACGCTGTGGGCTCCGCCGTGCGGCCCTGCCTCAGCGGCGAGGGGGAGGGAGATTAATGCCTGAGGCGGCCCTGCCGTGAGTTGGGGAGCGGGGCCGCGGCTTTCCCGCCCCCTGGAGGCCTGCTGAGAGTTTGAAAATGTTATACAAAAAACACCGCTTTGAAAGGGTTTTTTGGATACCGCGGCTTATGAATGGTTGGAAGACGTCTTCACTGCAGTGAGAGAGAGTGAGTGAGTGAGCCAGGCAGGGGCAGAGAGCTGCGAGTGCGCCCCCCCAGATGTTGCGCCCGGTGCGGCCGGCCCCCCCTGCACCCCCCACGCTACGCTCATCTATATGAGTAAAAGGCATTTCTTAAGAACTGATACAGTAATGTGGGGTAAAGTTCATGCTGACTGAAAGCTGTTTTAAGATAACTGCACGGCTGCAAGGTTAAGACTTTTTAACGCTGCCCGCTTGATAATTGGGTCTCCAGAGTGCTCCTCTAGGCATAAACTAGAAGGTCATCTCTGTCTGGGGGTTTTTTGGTCTCTGTTTTGAGATACAGTGTAAAAAAGGAATTATGTCACGTCCGATAAGCAGTACACCAGCTGTACACACTTTAAGCAGTACACCAGCTGGTGACCTTGGGAGCTTGGTGACTTAATGCCACATTAATACATAGTAGAGCTTTCTCCACAGACCAGGTAGAGGTTGACAATGCCAGTCACTATCAAGAGTGACCAATTTGGACCTAGGACAGAAGCCTTTAGCCTCCTCAGCTCAGATAACCACTGGTCTGAGAGAATATAAGGAAGCCTCAAACAGCCAGAAGGCAGGAGGGTTGGTAGAGGACAGCTGAACGCTGCCTGGCTGCTGGCCCTCCCCAAACATCCACTAAGATGTAAAACTAGGAAGGCAGGGAGTTGATGGAAGTTAGCTGACACTGACTGACCTCACTCCCTATATCTGTCTCTTGCGTGAGACACAAGAAATGAGTTACAGAGAGGGCAGCAAGTCTGTCTGGCCATAACTCATTCTATTATTCCATATCTTGCGTGATATGGATGGCTTATTCTATTATTTCATGTCTTGCGTGACATATCATTTCACAAGCTCTCTGTGAGGATGGGAAAGACTCTCCTTGAGAGCAATTCATTTCAAGATGACCTGCTAAGGCTGGACATCTGAAATGACTGCTGGCAAACTAATAATTTAAATGGTCTGACCTGGCTTTCCTTGAGAAACATGGAAGTTGTGAAACCCAAGTTACAGAACTGGTTTCTCCAGTTCCCAGAACCAGAAACGGGAAAAAGAGTCAGAGGTTCCCCCAGCATAACAGGGGAAGCTTCTACACTCAGAATAAGAGGCAGAGATGTTCCTGGGGGGGGGGGGGGAAGGAGAATCTCTGTTCTCTATAACAAAGCTTAAGCACATATAAAATGCTTACATAAAACATATACAAAATCTATTAGGCCTATTCATGGAGACTCTTAGTCCAGGAAACATATTCACTGAAATTGGCAAAGCCAGAGAATAACTGAGTCTTCCATACAAACATTAATACAGCCTTAAGCTTACACATAATGAATTATACATAATACATAAGCTTTGCATTGCTGACTGTTAAGAAATACACATACCATCAGCATGTGTGAAGCATTCCTGATCTTAACAATGATCAGAAGTCCATAAACATAAATATAAATTATAAAGTTACTACACATAGCTATAACAACTGACTATAGTCTCAAATAGCTCTAACTTCAGCTTTCTCTGATAAATAGACTTCAGAACAGTATTTCAATGAACCTAAACTGGCATGAAATACTCAATGAGCTTTTGGACTATAAATCTCAAGTAAACTAAGAACCAGAGAATCAAAGATATGGTAAAGACATAGAAACATGGGAAAAGACTATGTCCTTACAGAAAAGGTTTGCAATATCCTAAATATCAGCTATGCGTATGAGCTGGAGAGGTTTAGAAATAATATGTTGTACTCAATTTACTATAACTTATAGTTTATATTTCAGTTACTCTGGATTAAGAAGCTCTTAACTATAACAGGTCTTTTCCCCATTATATTTAACCATATCTTCTCTCCCATAATACTATGTTTTTACAAGATTCTGTAACTGTAGTATTCTAAATGAATCTAGAGATACAAGTTAAAATCTCATAGAGAGAAATGCATTAAAGGTTTAAGGTTAGAAAACCTTACATAGAGAAATTGCTTATAAAGATTGTATGAAACTGCTTGCATATATTAACATAACTGAACATGTAAAAGACTCATAATGTTTGTACTTTTTGACACGTTTTGAGAGTGTGGAAATATTTACATGCATATATATATATATATATATATATATATATATATATATATATATATATAATGTGAAATAAATGTTATTTAAAGGAAGTCCCTTGTTCATAAATTTTCTGGCACTTCTCAATAGAAAGCCTACAGTCCTTGTAGGAATTATCATTGACTTCTGGCTGTGAGGTCTCGCTGAATAGATAGCTCCATTTCTCAGTAAGTGGTACATTCTAGGAGTGTAGACCCCTTAACGCCACAAGCGGTGACAACTTTAGGTGGCCATCTGATCCCTTAATGAAGAACCGAAACCCAGCATTCCTTTTTGACACTTCTGGTGTCTTCAGCCACTGGCTCTTAGGGCTTGTTAAGGAGCCTGGCTGTACCAGGCCTGCAGGATGAGCTCACTGACACCTGATTCGCAATGGCTGCCAGCTTATGCTAACTCATATTCACACACTAGTGACTATGAACCAAAGATTAGTTCTCTTGCCCCTTATACATGGGGCAATGCCTTTACATATGTGTGCAGAATAGATATGTGTCTGATGCTGATGCTCTCATACCTGAGCATAGCACCTTATAATTCTGTGAGTGTTCATACATGTGAAAGAATATATGTTTTCCCATAAATGAAGTTTATAGGCACTTCATTTGGAAATCCAAATACCAAGGTGGCAGCCATCACCACATCCTGGGGCAGGGAGTTCCACCATTTAAGTGCCTTGTGTGAAGAAATACTTCCTTTTATCTGTTTTGAATATCTCACCCTCCAGCTTCAGCAGATGACCCTGTGTAGCAGATGACAAGTAGGAGATCCCTAAATCTTTATATTCCAAGGGGAAGGGGTGTTGCAAAGGAAGGAATCAGGGTGCAGAGGTACAATGCAAAATGTAACCAGCTTGATTAGAGCCGAAGAAATGCTTGGGGGCAGAAAATTAGCACCTGTAGGAAGATAAGAATCGATGCCCCTATTCAGCCCTGGGAGTTCCATTGTTCCGAATTGCTGAAAGAACTCCAGCTCAGCAATCTCAAATTATAATCTCGCCTTGAAACGCTTCAAAGATTGCCACTCTTGGGTCAACAATGAAATGTCTTGGAAGATTAAAATGCTGGCACTTGATGGCACACATAATGTTGGAAGATGAACAAGCCAATGAACCTGCGGCAATATGGCTAGTGTTGTTAGGTTCGGAGATCGTATCCTTGAAGTGAACATGGCAACAGAGTTGGCATCTTGACTTACTGCAGGACTGGTACCTTGCTGGGTCAGAAGAAGAAGAGTTGGTTTTTATATGACGACTTTCTCTACCACTTAAGGGAGAATCAAACCAGCTTACAATCACCTTCCCTTTCCCTCCCCACAACAGACACCCTGCGAGGTGGGTGGGGCTGACAGAACTCTAAGAGAACTGTGACTGGCCCAAGGTCACCCAGCTGCCATGGGGAAACCAACCTGGTCCACCAGATTAGCCTCCGCCGCTCATGGGGAATCAAACCCAGTTCTCCAGATTAGAGTCCACTGCTCCAAACCACCGCTCTTAACCACTACGCCACGCTGGAGCTTTGACTCTTGAAAGCTGATACCCTCCCCCAAATCTTGTGGGTCTACGGGACTCAAATCTAGCAAGGTGCTACGGGACTCAGATCTAGCAAGGTACATGTCTAGCATACATGTAAGAATGGGATTTGGGTGAAAAAACAGATACGGAAATGTCGAATTCAGTCTCTTGATCGTAAATAAACTATGGAAGGCCGAGGGAGGGTAACAGCCTATTTCCAGGCATGCTTTGGGGTGCTGTTTGTTCACCTTTAAATGGTTGGGGATCTTTTCCCATATGAACCTGCCTAGCAGCAGGGATCATCCATTAAGCTTCTTTTTGGGGTGTCCCTATTTTCAGACGCTAGGCAAGGGAGTCCTGGAGCAGGACCTTTTCTGGGGATGTACCCCAGCTCCTGAACTGCCTCTCAAAGGATTTGCCAGACACCATCATGGCTGTCTCTTAGGAGCCTACGTTCCTTAAGAGTGAGTGTGACTTCAATAGAAACATGCACGCTGTAATATTTTAAACCTCTTTGTTTGCCCCGTTGCAGCAGGAAAGTAGAACAGAACATTTTTCAACTAATAAAACTACACCCTAGGGGTAGCATCAACATCTGGGACATTCTCTTGCTCTAGCTCCATTTTATTCTCCTTGTTCATTTCCCCTTCATTTCAAAACAAGTTGGTTTGGGAGAGCCTAGGCTTGCCAACCTCCAGGTGGGGGCTGGAGATCTCTCGGGATTACAACTGGTCTCCAGACGACAGAAATCAGTTCCTGGAGGAAAGGGCTGCTTTGGAAGGTGCATTATACCCTGCTGAGCCCCTTCCCCTCCCCAAGCCACACCATCCCCAGGCTCCAGCACCACCCCAAAATCTCCAGGAATTTCCCAACCTGGAGTTGGCAACCCTGGGAGAGCCTCTTAACTTCATTCAAACCCTGCTAGCCTGTTCAGGGGCTGCATGAATTTTTACTGAAACTAATTCACATGGCTACCCCCTCTGGGAAGATTCCTAGGCTCTTTCTATCTCTTGCCTCGACTTTAAAATGCTGGAAGGGCATTTGTAGCAACACCTAATCCTGTGAGTTTTCCAGCAGCTAAGTCAGGACTTGCTACAGGGTGTTTTGCATGGATCTGGCTGGAGAGGAATGTGATTTTCTGTTTCGGTTACGAATGGAAAGCATTTTTTGCCAAGGCCCAACCAAAAGGAGAATTCCAAGGGCATGAAACCAAGTGTTTTGCAATGGGGGGGGGGGAACGCCCCTTTTCTTTTTCAAAAGCTCTGATGCAAAGAGCAGAGTGCCCCTGAGAATGTGCACAGTGCTTCCCGCAGAGGAATATGTTGATTTCAGAGAAGGAGCCCAAGGAACTGACTTGCCTCTCAGAATGGGCAGAGTGGCCTTTCCTCTCTGCCAATATATCGTTCATATTTAATTTAAAATAGTTCTGTTTTTGCAACGTCCAAAGTAGGGTCATGGCAGAATCAAATTTATATGCAATGAAACACCCAAAACGCACCTCTGGCTGCCAAGAAAAATAACAAATCTTTTGCTTTTTTGGCAGAATGTCAAAAGGGAAGCAGCTTCCTGTTTGTTGGATTCCAAGAAGAAGGGCTGGCGCCTGAAAAGTTTCGTTTCTTGCCGCCACCACTTACCGGTATTGCAGATCAAAAGGTCATCTGCTGTTCCAATTGTAATTGGTCAGCGGAGCGGTGGTCCTTCAGATATGTGGCAACCCTATGATTTGGTTAGACCGAACATTTCTCTCCCTCCAGGTTTTTCTAGAGGCTGCTCCTTGATGGTGAAGCATTGGGGTCTAAATTGGCCGAAAACCAAATCTAGGGTTGCCAACTAGCGTGGGATAACCATCTTGTTGTGGTGCCTCCCACGTTCCAAATTCTAGTACCATTAGGATTAAGAACATAGGAACACAAGAAGAGCCCTGCTGGATCAGACCAGTGGTCCATCTAGGTCAGCATCTTGTCTCAAACAGCAGCCAACCAGTTCCTCTTGAGGTCCAATAACAGGACATAGAAGCCAAGGCCTTCAGACATTACTTTCGACTGGTAGTTAAGCTAGGCTTAGCACAAACCCACCTTATTGCTGGGTTTGGGCACGCACCTTTCCATGCTTCCTTCTGGCACAGAGTCCCAGTTAGAAACTCTCTGTTTACCCATTTATGTTTTCATTTGCTTATCCCCCGCCTTTCTCCCTAATGAAGACCCAAATTGGCATACGTCATTCTCCTCTCCTCCACTGTATCTTCACCACAACCCTGTGAGGTAGGTTAGACTGAGAGTGTGCAACTGGCCCAAGGCCACCCAGTGAGCTTCCGTGGCAGAACGGAGATTTGAATCTTGGGTCTCCCTGATCCTAGCCTAATACGCTAACCACTATACCACTCTGGCTCCCCATGATGAGCAAAAACGGGCAGGCAGGTTAACTGGGGTTAGTTTCCACTTGCACGTAAACAAGGGCTCCAACTCTGGTTTAGACTCTTACTTTGTGGGGCGGGAACTTAGAAAGAGTGAGTTTCTAGCCATGGTTCTGCCTGTGAAAAGGCTGTGCTGGAAAGAAAGCCAAGGTCACGCACATCTGGAAGTCAAAAGCGACCACTGAATGGTTCATGGGTGTGGTCACTTGAAGGCAAGTTTAACAGGAAAAGAAGGGTTCTGCTTTCTTGTAAACAGTCTTTTCTGCAGAACAGATGTGCAGCTAAGGGCAGGCATAGGTAACTTGGACATAATAATATATTTCTGACACAATATGTGGGATTGGATAAGGAGTGGGGAGTCATGGAAGTAGGGGTGTGCATTCAGAAACATCGAGCCAGCTTGGTGTAGTGTTTAAGAGCGGTGGTTTGCAGTGGTGGACTCTGATCTGGAGAACCGGGTTTGATTCCCCACTCCTCCACATGATGATGGTGATGATGAAGAAGAAGAGTTGGTTTTTATATGCCAACTTTCTCTACCACTTAAGGGAGACTCAAACCGGCTTACGTTCACCTTCCCCACAACAGACACCCTGTGAGGTAGGTAGGGCTCAGAGAGCTGTGACTAGCCCAAGGTCACCCAGCTGGCTTCGTGTGGAGGAGTGGGGAAACAAACCCGGTCCTCCACATTAGCCTCCGCCGCTCACGTGGAGGAGTGGGGAATCAAACCCGGTTCTCCAGATCAGAGTCGGCCGCTCCAAACCACAGCTCTTAACCACTACACCACACTGGTTCCCATGTGAGCTGTGGAGGCTGATCTGGTGAATGGGATTTGTTTCCCCACTCCTCCACATGAAGCCAGTTGGGTGACCTTGGGCTAGTCACAGTTCTCTTACAGCTCTCTCAACCCCACTTACCTCCCAGGGTGTCTGTTGTGGGGAGGGGAAGGTGATAGTAAGCAGGTTTGATTCTCCCTTTAAGTGGTAGAGAAAGTTGGCATATAAAAACCAACTCTTCTTCTTCTACCAGAAAAACACTTTTATCGGGAAACGAGATGCAGTTTCTTCTAGGGAAACAACAGAATAGTCTGTCTAAACTTTAAGCATCTGTAAAGCTTTGGTGATTCTATAGTATCTTTTTAAAAAATATAGCTTTCGACTGCAAAATCAAGCTGAGTCTGCTACAGCTGGCAACTTTTGAAGCTTCCTCTAGGCCTGTCCCTTTAAGAATCGCTGCCTCTGCAGCAAGGAGCAGGTGATTCTGTTCAGCTCTGCACTAAGGAAAGCTTCAAGCTGCTGTGGCCGGCATGTGGCACACCTCTGATAAGGCACAAGAGCAGAGCAGTTGGCATCCTTGCAAAAGCAAAAGAAATCACACCAAGATTGTTTTTTTTTAATTATTATTATTATTAATGTTCAGAGATTTCAGTGAAAAACAATGTACACTTTACCATGAGGGAGGAAAGAAAATACCAGGTTACAAACATTTTCTTGAACATTGAGATTCTTCTGGGGTCATTTATAGTGCATGACCACGCGTGGCCCTTCAGAAATCCCTCTATGTTCAGTAGAGATAGATCACGATGGGTAGCCGTGTTAGGCTGTTTGTAGCAGTAGAAAAGAGCAAGAATCCGGTAGCACCTAGAAGACTAACAAAATTTCTGGCAGGGTAGGAGCTTTCGCGAGTCACAGCTCACTTCTTCAGAAGAAGCGACTCACAGAAGTGACTGAAGAAGGGAGCTGCGACTGACGAATGCTCAAACTCTGCCAGAAATTTTGTTGGTGTTTAAGGTGCTGCTGGACTCTTGCTCTTTTCTGTGCTCAGTAGGGCTTTCTCCTGCATGATTATGCATGGGATTGCAGCTTTGGGCTGGATATCGATACTTGGCCTTTTGAAAAAAGCAGACTTGCAGGTCCTGGAATGGTGCAAACAAGAGGTCAGGAATACTGTCCGTTAGCAAAACGATAATAAAAATAATAATAATAATTTCCCCATCCTGTTATTTTTCTATGAAAGGCTGCATATATGAACTCAGCCTCAAGAGGGCAGCATTGTACCACAGAAGGTGGCAAAACACAATAGCTGGTTTTCCCAAGATTTTCTGGAGCTGTTTGTACCTTTGTCTCAAATGATGGCCATGATCTGGCATCCACTTTCTGTTTTTTTTGTTGCAGGTTAGCCAGCACCTCCTTGGGAGGAGGGGCCGCGGCTGTATGGTAGCCCACCTGCTTGGCATGAAGAAGGTCCCCGGTTCAATCCCCGGCATCTCCAATTAAAAGGATCTGGAAGTAGATGATGCAAAAGACCTCAACCTAAGACCCTGGAGAGCCGGCTGCCGGTCTGAGCAGACAATACTGACCTTGATGGTCCACTGGCCTGATTCAGTATGAGGCAGCTTTATGTGTCTTTAAAGAGGACTTTATTGCACAGTTCCTCCCAGTGAGACTGGCAAGAGAAACACTGTTTGAACGGGAGATCCTGCAGAGGAGTGCTTACTCAGGAGGTTTGCAAGCAGAGGTGCTTACTCACAGGTAGTCCTACTTAAAAGCAAGCACCGCCACATTCTAGTTCTCGCAGTGTTGCCAGCTCCGGATTGGGAAATTCCTGGAGATTTGGGGGTGGAGCCTGAGGAGCCGAGGGTTGGGACCACAGCTGGGTATAATGCTATAGAGCCCGCCCTCCAAAGCAGCCATTTTTTCAGGGGAACTGATCTCTGCGTCTGGAGATCAGTCACAATTCTGGGAGATCTCCAGGCCTTACATGGAGTCTGGCAACCCTAAATTAGCAAGAGGCTGAGCGGCCTACCCACAGGTGAATTTATGGAGGGGTGGGGGGTTGTGGCGGACTTTCCCAGCCAGGCTGCACAGAAACAATTTCGCTGTCCTGAGAGTTACAAAGGCCCAGAGATGTACTTAGGAGCATGTTCTTAACTTCCAGCTTTGCATGGGAAGGGGATCGGGGCCTCTCTCTGCGGGAGAAGCCGCCTCGGCCCCACGAGTCCTCACAGTTTGGCGCCAAAGATGTACAGGAGGCTGGCCAGGGTGCCCACGGCCAGCATCACGAAGCTGCTTTTCACGCTGGCGGCCCCGCTGATGTTGCAAAAGGAGTTCTCACAGCATTTCACCGAGAAAGCCACGACGCCCAGATCCACGCCGCCTTGGGGACAGATTGCAGAGCAGCCTTTGCTGATGGACTGCTTACGGTTTTCACCTGCAAGGGAAAGCAGAAGAAAGTGAAAGTGACTAGTATCCATTTTGACTAGTAGCCATGATATATGCTCGCTAGATTAAATGTATTCCCATCTGCATTACTACAGGGAAGATTTAATATAGTTCCATATCTGGATAGGGTCTGCCCATGTGGGGAGGGCGACATAGGAACAGTTTTACATATCCTCCTTAAGTGTCCGCTCTACGATAGGGGCCGATCTAATCTCATAGACCCATTACTTGCTGATAGGGAATGGTTACCTACCAAATCTAACGTGTCCCACCTTATGACCACGCAGGATCCAATAATTATTGACTCGGTGGCAAAGTTTTTTTCAGCTCGTAATTAGAGAACGTGATTGTTACTCTGCACCATATAACAGTTAAGTCAGGATTGAAGTCTGAGTATGGGGCCGTACCAGCGCTTATCAACTGCTGTTGAGTTCCAATCAGGCCACAGAAGCGAGAGGGCGTCCCACTACCTGACCGGCTGCCTGTTCATGGCTAGGGTTGCCAGGTCCCTCTTCGCCACCGGCGGAAGGTTTTTGGGGCAGAGTCTGAGGAGGGCGGGGTTTGGGGAGGGGAGGGACTTCAAGGCCAAAGAGTCCACTCTCCAAAACATCCGTTTTCTGCAGGTGAACTGATCTCTGCAGTCTGGAAATGAGCTGTAATTCTGGGGCATTCCCGGGTCCCACCTGGAGATTGGCATCCCTAAAGAATTCCCTATTCTGTAGCCTGACGATGCACTGATTTAAAAGTAAAGTTCCCCACCCAAATTGTTCTTTAAGAGTTTATATTAACTGTTCAGAAATTAACCTTGTCACTTGTATCCTTTGAAATCGTGGGCTGTGTGCCACATTGTTAGGGTTGCCAGGTCCCTTTTTGCCATCAGCGGGAGGTTTTCAGGGTGTAGCCTGAGGAGGGTGGGGTTTGGGGCGGGGAGGGACTTCAATGCCATAGAGTCAGATTGCCAAAGCGGCCATTTTCTCCAGGGGAACTGACCTAGGGCTGTTGACCAATTTTTTTTCCGGTATTTTTCGGGTTTGGGTTTATTGAACCTAAAAATTTTCAGAAAACCCAGATTTTCTGAAAATATTTGGGTCAATAGACCCGGACCCGACCAATGCCAAAAATTCAGCACAGATCCACGCAGGGAGTGATTAGTTAAGATCCACGCTGCCAGATCTCTTTGAAGCACCCCTCCCTCGCCCACCTTCTTGGGAGTCCTGGGACCACCCCCCGCCCACCTTCTCGGGAGTCCCGGGGAGGCAGGCAGGGGGGAGCTTAGTTAAGATCCATGCTGCCAAGCCTGGCAGCATGGATCTTTTTGAAGCACCCCCTGCCCACCTTCTCAGGAGTCCTGGGAAGGCAGGCGGGGGGTGCTTTAAAGAGATCCACGCAGCCAGGCTTGGCAGCGTGGATCTCAAGGAAGCCTCCCCCTCCCGGCTGGAAATGGCCGAATCCCGAACAAGCCGAATATTTTCAGCTTATTCAAGAATCGGCAATTTTGGCTCGGTTTTTCCCCGACTTTTTTTGCATTCAGTAAAAACCGAACTGGAAAAAAGCCGAAGTGGCATTTTTCTGGCTTTTTTCCCGGTTCGGGTTTTACCAAATGCACAGCCCTAAAATGAGCTTTATTGGCTGGAGTTCAGTTGTAATAGCAGGAGATCCCCAACTAGTACCTGGAGGTTGACAACCCTATTCATGGCTGGTTTTAGCAGGTCACGCATTGGTTAGGCCTGATCTAGAATTCCAAGTGAGTCCCAGCCTGATGCTGCCTAAGAAAGACTGTGATGTCCAAACACCTACCGAATCCTCCTCCGAGGTATTTTGTGACGCAGTACTTGTCCGTCGCCTCGCACTGCTTCATGTTTAAGCAATTAATGTTGCGCTCCTCATTGTCGCAATGGAAGCAGTGGAGTGACGACACTAAAAGAAGGGTACACAAAAACAAACAGTGTGATCATTAGACTTCTAGCACGACGGATGCATAAAATAGGTGTACAGTCCCAGCTTGTGGTCTCATGAAGAAAGCCATTTGTTGACACTGCAGATTCAAACATTGCTTTGTTTCTGTTTTTAAAAAAATAAAAGAACAGCGTGATCCTGAGAGCATTACGAACCTTGCTTGGCCATAATAGAGCTATTTTTATTGGCCCTTTTGCATTAAGTTAAATCCCCATCGTCAGGATAACATTGCCTCTGTGCTTGACGTTGGTAAAAAGAGTGCACCACGAGAACTACGTTCAAGGAGAATGCTGAGTGAAGACTACATTTCCCGGCAGCCCCTGCATGTAGACCTGATAAGGAAGGAAAGGGCTGGGGAGAAAGGGGGAGGAAGCCCAGGGGGAATTGGAGAAAGGATTACAGGCAGCCTTGCCAGTGACAATGGAGGAAGCACCAATAGGGGAATTGGAGTGGAAGATTTCCATGTGGAACTCCTTGCCCCAGGATGTGGTGATGGCTGCCAACTTGGAAGGCTTGAACAGGGGAGTGGACATGTTCTTAGAATCATAGAGTTGGAAGGGACCACCAGGGTCATGAACACACACACACACACACATGAACACACATGAAGCTGCCTTATACTGAATCAGATCTAGTCCAACCCCCTGCACAATACTAAGTCATCTAGTCCAACCCCCTGCACAATGCAGGAAATTCACAACTACCTCCCCCCACACCCCCAGTGACCCCTATGCCATGCCCAGAAGATGGGCAAGATGCCCTCCCTCTCATGATCTGCCTAAGGTCATAGAATCATGGAGGAGAGGCTATCCATGGCTAAGGGTACTAGCTGGAGATTGTTATTACAACTGATCTCCACCTGACAGAGATGAGTTCACCTGTAGAAAATGGCTGCTTTGGCAACTGGACTCTATGGCATTGAAGTCCCTCCCCTCCCCAAACCCTGCCCTCCTCAGGCTCTGCCCCGAAAACCTCCTGCCCGTGTCGAAGAGGGACCTGGCAACCCTACCATGGCTACTAGTCAAAATGGATACTAGTCACGATTCATGCCTGTTCTCTACAACAAGGGTGTCGAACTCATTTGTTACAAGGGCCAGACATGACATAAATGTCACTTGGTCAGGCCGGGCCGTACCTCGCCAGCCCAGATTGGGACTGGAGGGGGCACTTGCCTTGACTGGCTTGCGGGCCAGATAAGTGCTCTCAAGGGGCCGAATCCAGCCCGCGGGCCTTATGTTTGACACCACTTGCTCGACATTATCAGAGGAGCATGCCTATTATATTAGCTGCCGTGGATGGTTTGTGCTGCTTCAGAAACTGGCAAGTCTTTTTGATCAGATTGGACATTGGAACAAGAGAAATACATGTAGCTTGTAAGGAGATAAAACTTCTCTCGAACCTCCTTCACCTCTCTTAAAATTGTCTGTCTGTAGCCTTAGATGAAATTTGCATGTATAAATGAACAATGCCAAATATTATTATACTGGAATATTTTTCATATTTGTTTTGAAGAGCTTAACTGCATTTGATTAGTCTCAAATATGTTGCAACATGTGGAAAACTCTTTTGTATTTCTTGCTTACTCACTAAGCATTTCCTGGTTAAAAATTAAACACCTGATAACCATCCTTTCAATGTAACTTAGCCTATTGGCTTCTCCTTCAAAGTTTCACCCTCAACTGCTTTATAAGGGTATAACTAGGGTTACCAGGTCCCTCTTCGCCAGGCTGCTGCGGTCATCTTGTTTGTGGGCTTCCTAGAGGCACCTGGTTGGGCACTGTGTGAACAGACCGCTGGGCTTGATGGGCCTGGGTCTGATCCAGCAGGGCCTTTCTTATGTTTTTATGGAGGAGAGGGCGCTCCATGGCTACTTGACAAAATGGATACTAGTCATGATGCACACCTATTCTCTCCAGGATCAGAGGAGCATGCCTATTATATTAGGTGCTGTGGAACGCAGGGAGGATAATGCTGCAGTCGTCTTGTTTGTGGGCTTCCTAGAGGCACCTGGTTGGCCACTGTGTGAACAGACTGCTGGTCTGTTCTTATTGACCCTCCTAAAAATCCAAGATGTTTACCAAATTTTGGAAGGCTTTAAGAGGGGAGTGGACATATCCATGGAGGAGAGGGCTGTCCATGGTTACTAGTAAAAATGGGTGCTAGTCATAATGCACACCTATTCTCTCCAGGATCAGAGGAGCATGCCTATTACATTAGGTGCTTTGGATCACAGGCAGGATGGTGCTGCTGCAGTCATCTTGTTCAGGGGCTTCCTGGAGGCACCTGGTTGGCCACTGTGTGAACAGACTGCTGGACATGAGGGGCCTCGGTCTGATCCAGCAGGGCTTTTCTGATGTTCTTATGAAGCTTTTTGCTCCACTCCTATATAACATCTACTTTGGCACTGTGTTTGGAAGACCGCACAGATTAAGACAATTCACGGAACGTCATGCAAATGTCCTTTTCTCCCCGGGTACCACTGTATCCAGAGCCACAGTATAAGCAGTCTGCAAAACTAGACCTTATACAGGAGGGGCATGAAAAACCTTTCTTCTGTTTCCCTTGTCCTTCTTTATGACCGGATTGGTAGATCTGGGATTGTTCCCAGGTGAAATGTGCTGGGGATGCCGCTATCTCCTGGCAAGCCTGGACACGTTTGTTGCTGACTTGGAAACCCGAGGAGCGTGGCCAAAGGTGCACATTACTGCCTGGCCAACATGTTTATGCGGCACCGCCTCCTTGGCGCCTGCCAATTTCCCTGTCTCCTCTCCTCTCCTCAGGCACGCCTGCTAGTAGCCGTCCCGCCCGCCCAACCTCGGCCACCAGGTTTAGTGTCGAAGTTGCTGACCCTGGAGAGCTTCCTGTCCTAGTTGCAGAAGCACCTGACTGATGCATGCTCTCTCGACACTAATGTTCCATTTTGAGCATCGCTGTTGCGTGGTTTCCACCCTCTTGCCTCACATTTGTGTATTTCCCGTGGGCCGAACTGTTGGAGGAATGTCACGGGACCTGGAAAATCGATCGGCGCTTCAGGATCTGCTTCTTATGTGCTAATTCTCTCTCCTGGATGTACCCAAAACGGCTTCCTGCTGAGCCAGTGCTCCATCGGTTCTAGGACAGTTTGCCAGAGGCATGCCAAGATCACAGGTCCTTTGAACTGTAGCGGGAGCTTCTCAACCTCTTTGAGTCTGTGGGCACCTTTGGCAATCTGACACAAAATGGCTGCTGCTGGAGGCGGAGCCAGACACAGAATGGCTGCCACAGCTTAACTTCAGCCACACGGCGAAGACCCTTGTGCCGTGCTTGCAGCTGTGGCCAAAGCAACATCTTTAAAAACCTGCACATCCAGTTAAATTTCCGGTGGCCAATCTGAAGCCCTGCTGGCCAAAAGCCCCACCTGGCCCTGCCAGCAAAGGTGTCAGCAGGTGCCATGGCTCCCATGGGCACCGTGTTGGGAACCCCCAAACTAGAGAATGAAAAACTGGACAAACACATGAACACATGAAGCTGCCTTATACTGAATCAGACCCTTGGTCCATCAAGGTCAGTATTGTCTATTCAGACAGGCAGTGGCTCTCCAGGGTTTCAGGCTGAGGTCTTTCACATCACCTGCTTGCCTAGTCCCTTTATGGAGATGCCAGGGATTGAACCTGGGACCTTCTGCATGCCAAGCAGACGCTCTACCACTGAGCCACGGCCCCTCCCTGAGACCTTGTGTATGGCCACTGAGTTGCAGAGATATAGCGAGTCCCCGAACAGAATTGGGGGGGGGGCACTTAAGCTAGCAACATGCTGATCCCTCGGCCCCAAATGAGGCGGCTGTGCGAACAGAGCCGTCTCTGACCCTCTAGGGTGCTCCATGTAAGGAGAGATTGGCAGTACTCTTGGGGCAATGCCGCCTGGGGCCCCTGACAGGTGCCAACTGAGCCCGCCTGTGCTGTCCCACCCAGAACATTCTCCAAAGGTACATGAAAGAACCACATCATGCCTGATCTCAACAGCAGATTCCTTGAGATGGTGACACTGTGTGGGCAGGGTGGCTTATTTTTCCGAGCATATCCCCAGAGGACTTTTAAATGACTGCGTAGTAATCTAGCATCTGGGAGGGGAAAACAGCTGCACGTGAGTGGAAAGGAATGGCGGTACAATGCTGAGAAGCATGATGCGCAAAAGATAACCAGTGGCAGGGTGTGTCATGTGAAACGCCAAGGCAAGGAGTTGTCCCACGTTCTAAAGGATGTGGATCCTTTGTCTACCTATAGCTCAGTTCAGACGTTGGGACAGTTGTGATGAGTGCACACCTGGTTAATGAAAGGAACCATGCACTCTTCCCCCCACATCATGCAGTGCGCCAAGACTGAAGGAAGAAGTCGACAACAAACTGCAGTGAGCTGTTGCAACCTCCGAATGTGTGTGCCTTAATAAACCGAGGTTTCTTTCTTCCCTGGTTACTAACCTCAGTTTGTTAAGGCGCACCCCTTGGGATGTCGCGACTAATTGGAGTTTGCGGAAGACTTCCGTCTGCAGTTGCCACATGTCATGCAAGGGGAGGAGGGAGGGAGCGCATAATTGCAGCGATTTACTGGGTTTGCACCCCAAACAAGCACACTCCCATCCGGCCAAGGTAGCCCAAGAGACGGCTTCTGCCTCTAAGGCCTGTCACAGTCTCCTAAACCACATTCCTCATTATTCTTGGTGGTTTTCCCCAGCTGTGGTACTCTCCTCCCCTGGAGACTCAGCAAACCCAAAGCATTGTGTGGAAATATTTAGTACTGGCCTGGAAAATGCTTCGAAGCCCAGGAAAACGCCGGCGTTTGGGCACCCCTGCTATACAAAGCCGGGTTTAATTGTACTGGACAAACTAGCCTTCAAGGGCCAAAGTGAAGGATGGAGAGACCCTTTCACAGGCTAACTAAAAAAATAATATCATTAATTGGCTTTGCCTATGTCTTCTGTAAAGTTTGTATCTCCGGTTCCTGGCAATAAATTTTATGGCACACAATGCCCAGCCTGCCAGAGTTATGTCATATCCAGCCCTCCTAACAAATGAATTCTCTTCCTGCCACTTTTCTGCTCCAAATCACTTACTTCCCAGCCTGCTTTCCCAGTTGTAGGGAGCAGACATGTCCATCTTGAAAAGCAGATTGGAGAAAGCAATTTTGAACGGACAAAGAAAAGGAAGGCAAAGGGATAAATACCCCGTTCTTTCCCAGCCTGCCGTTCCTGCATTAAAGCTAGCCTTCCTCCAGTAATCTTTAAAAAAATAAAACCTTCCCTGCATTCCTACGCTCAATCAGGCCCGCACTTAGGGTTGCCAACCTCCAGGTACTAGCTGGAGATCTCCTGCTATTACAACTGATCTCCAGCCAATAGAGATCAGTTCACCTGGAGAAAATGGCCAGTTTGGCCATTGGACTCTATGGCATTGAAGCCCCTCCCCTCCCCAAACCCCACCCCCCTCAGGCTCCACCCCAAAAACCTCCCACCGGTGGTGAAGAGGGACCTGACAACCCGACCAGCACTGTCTTGCATAGCTTGGTTTCAAACCAAAAGGAACACTTGGGTGGGGGCCAATATTGTGTCCCCTCTTTGTCCCTTCCACCCTGATGATCAGATCAATGACATGCCGAACACTCTTGGGGAAGAGATTCCTTAGCAAATAGCCTTTGAGGCTTGCTAGGCGGTGGCATCCATCAGCTGTTCATGGAAATCTCCTGCATGTGACGTGCATTGGTCCTTTGCCCCTTTTCTTCTCTGCCATGCAGCTGGAGACACAGACTGGGAGGAGGAGGGAACAACTCAGGAAAGGCCGACTTCTGAAATGAAGCTGTGGCATTCCCCATGCGTATACAACTCTCTGCTTGGTGGGGAGCACAGCTTTGGAAAACAATCGTCAGGTTCCATATGCAAGCCTCTCCCTTTCCCTGATGACTCCAACTTCTCATTTCCCCTGCGTTCCTTTCTCTATATCCAGAACTCTTGGGAATAAAGGCAACCCCAGGGTTGGAACAAGCTGTTCCTCTTGCATTGGTCAAAAACTGGGTTTGCACCAGTCATGAATAAATCAGTGTTCTGTTTTGCTTTTCTCACTGCTCCCGTGCCTTTTGCGCATTTCCCCTTATAGCTTCACAACAAAAAGGGCTGGAGAGATACTTTTTTAAAAAATGAAAGCTGGGAGCTAGTACTTTCTGGCAACAGATTGTAAAACGGTTTAGTCATATAACTATTATGTTTTTTTAAAAAACTGGGAGATCCTTCTGGATGAATATGTAAAAAAACAGTCATGGCATATGAGGTAAGTAAAATGGTACAGATGTGGGTGGGGCATGCAAAAATGCATTCCTTCCCATCCACGTGATGTCCAAAGGCGCATTGACTATGATCTTTCCAAAAAGATTGTATCTAACTGGTTTAGGGGAAATATGGCAGCAAAGCAGGGGAAACACAGAAGTGGCATGAATAGAGAATGGCATGGTGCGGATATGCCCCAAAACAGCGCTGCTGTTAGGGCTGCCAATTTCCAGGTGAGGACTCGAGCTTTCCTGGAATTACAACTCATCTCCAGATGACAGAGAAAATGGCTGCTTTGGAGGGGGGACTCTATGGCACTATAGCCGCTGAGGTTCCTGTCCTCCCCAGGCTCCATCCCCAAATCTCCAGGAATTTCCCAACTCAGAGTTGGCAACCCTAGCCTGCTGTAAAGAAGCCAGGGAGGAGCAAAACATCGGTGTGGGGAAAAACCCTGTGTCTGGTTTGCAGCTGGCAAGCTGTAACACAACAGAGCATATTGTCTGGTGGTTAGACTCGCTAGATCCTTGGGAGATGAGGCGGGAGCGGCAGTGGGGTGGCAGGCAAGCAATGCCTTGCTCAGTTCTTTCACACAAAACCTTTGCCTTCACACACACACACACACACACCATACACACACATCTGATTTCTGTCAGGAGGGATGAGCTGGGGAGAGCATCTTGACCCCTACCACCTCCCCCCCCCCACCCCAGATCAGCAGCTGGTCTCCGGAATAAGATGTGGCAAGAATGCAATAAAGAACCTAGAAAGGCTGGCTTGGGGCCAACCCTTGGTGGCTGGCCCCTCCACCAGAATCAGAGAGCTCGGGAAATTGCTCATCTTTTCTCTAACCACCTACAAACATTCACTCCTGCTCCTGGGTGCCAGAAGGACACATGAACACATGAAGCTGCCTTCTACTGAATCAGACCCTGGGTCTATCCGAGTCAGTATTGTCTACTCAGACCGGCAGTGGCTCTCCAGGGTCTCAGGCAGAGGGTCTTTCACATCACCTCCTTGCCTAGTCCCTTTAACTGGAGATGCCGGGGATTGAACCTGGGACCTTTTGCATGCCAAGCAGATGCTCTACCACTGAGCCACAGCCCCTCCCCTATGGACAAAGCGAATGGAAGCCCTCGGGGGTCCCTGCAAGCATGACGTTCCCTCCAAGGTGATCCAAACCAGTGATCTAAGTTTCTGGCGAGAGAGAAGGCTCCGGAGAACTCTTTCCACAATTAACAGTGCTTCGGACTTAAAAGAAAGTTTTCACCCCGCATTTTGCCCCCCTCCCAATATTCTGGTGTCCCAGAATCAGATTTCCTTGAGCTTTTTTCTTTTCCCCCGTCTGCACAACTCAGCAAATGATATGCTCATTCTTCCTGCAATGTGAAACCTGCCGTCTCCGTGATCGTGGGAAGGCTTCTGAATTCTTGTCAGACCGGACTGCTACTGGCCGTGTTTTTCCAAGAGCTGCGTCCAGACCACAGAAAGCATTCAGAGGAAGAGCCCTCTCTCGTGTTCTGGAAATTCAAGCAACCTTGCTTTCTGCCAGGGCCTGACAAGCTCTCTCGCCTCTCCCGGCTGCAGATCCACTGTGTCTTCCAAGAAGGTGAGTCTGGAAAGTCTACTGCTTGTTAGACCCCCCCCCCCTGCAATTTGCATAATCTGATTTGTGAAGCTGCTGCATGATCTGTCTAGACCAATATTGAAACTTGGACGGGGAGTGGCGGGCAGAGACGTTTGCTGCAAGAGAGCCCCCCAACTGAAGGAGAGGTTTTCTGCCTGAAACATGCAGATGGTTCCTCCAAACTGCGGTCGTCCCTTGGAGGCACAGCAGTAGCTGTAGGACCAACAGGATGCTGCCCTTGAGATCCCTGATTGGGTCTCCCAACGAGTTTCCTGACCCCCGCTATTCCCCCAGTCGGACTCCCCAGTCTCCCCTTCGCTCCACGAGGTCCAATCGGACCCAAGTAGGGATAGAAGACTTGTGTCCAATGAGGGGGCTAACTGAACCATGGTAGGGGCTGATTCTGATCAGGAAAATGGTGCATGGGGGAAGGGAACAACCCCACCCACCCAGATCTGAATGCCTCCCTTTAAGGATGCTTCTTGGGATAGCAACACTTTGGAAGATCCATTTCCAGACCTCTGGTGTAATATGTAGTGCAGCCTTAGAAGTCTATGCTTTTTGGAGAAATGATTGTAAGCTCTTTGGGGCAGGCAGATCGTTTTTGTTGTTGTTGTTGATAAGTTTCAGGTGGGTAGCTAAGTTGGTCTATGGCGGAAGAGCAAGATTTGAGCCCAGTAACGCCTTAAAGACCAATAAGGTCTCCAGGGTATAGCTTTCAAGAGTTAGTACCTCCTTGATATCTGATGAAGTGAGTCTTGCCTTCGAAAGCTTATACCCTGGAAATCTTGTTGGTCTTTAAGGTGCCCTGGATTCAAATCTTGCTCGCTTTTGTTGATGGTCCCCTCATTTGCTGAAACTCCCAGGTAGGAAGCAACATCTCAAAGCGGCCTCTGTTTTTTGTTCTTATCTCCGTTTTCAACCCACCCTTTCCGCAAAGATTTCAGGGCATCAGTCAGGGATTCCTCGCCTACATCGTTTATTTATTTTCTGAGATCTGTGCCTCCTTTCAGCCCCAATTCAACCTTCAAGGAAGTTGACAATGCGCTTCACGGCTGGGTGGGTATTTGAACCCGGGTCTCCCTAAGTGCTAGACTGCCCCATCTCGCCTTCCCCTGGCCGCAGCCTTACCTCTCTCCACACACAGGAGGACAGCTATCAAGGCTGCAAACGTCGCCTTCATCCTTAGCAATGATCCTTGAGCAAATCCAAGCGGTCAGGTGTCTCCTTCCGAGGAATCTGGCATCTGCTTTCCTGATGTCCTATAAGGGCTGAGTAACTAGCAGGGGAGGGGCCAGGAGCTGTGGGCTGGGAGGGGGAGGGCCGGTCCAGCCACTGCTGACATCCAAATCCAGCCACAAGGAGGATGCCAATCCTAGCGCTCCAAAGGGATGGATTTCGGTAGGCTGTTTTTGCTCCAAGAGGGTCTTTCTCCCAGGCCCCGAGAGCTTCCAGAATTCGGCTGAGCTCCAAGCAACGCAGCTGCCCATTCTCCTTCAGTCCAACAAAGGGAACAAAGAGCGATGCTTTCCCTCCATCGCTTCTCCTTTTAGCCTGAGTTTGGTTTTCATTCACTGCTGGTGAGGCTCCTTGGTGGGCAAATGAGGCACCCATCTGGAAGGGGCCGGAACTTTCCATGGGACTGGGCAAGAGCACCGAAATGTGAATTGTGGTGGGGAGGGGCCATTGCGCACTGGCCGAGCGCATGACTTGCATGCAGATTGTCCCGGAGTGGAAAGCATCTCAGTTAGCAGGGGCTGCTAGGGAAGACCCAGAGGGGAGGCTCAGTGGTAGAGCCTCTGCTTGGCATGCAGAAGGTCCCAGGTTCAATCCCCGGCATCTCCAGTTAAAATGACCAGGATGGAGGTGATGTGAAAGACCTCGGCCTGGAGAGCGGCTGCCAGTCTGAGTTGACAATACTGATCTTGATGGACTGAGGGTTTGATTCAGTAGCCATTCTTAGAGAACTCCTAGCAGGCAAGGCAGAAAAGAGAAAAGTGGGGTATAAAAACCAACGCTTCTTCTTCTACCTTGCCACCAACCATCCTGGTTGCGCATGAAGAAGAAGAAGAAGAAGAGTTGGTTTTTATATGCCAACTTTCTCTACCACTTAAGGGAGACTCAAACTGGCTTACCATCACTTTCCCTTCCCCACAATAGACACCCTGTGAGGTAGGTGGGGCTGAGAGAGTGTGACTAGCCCAAGGTCACCCAGCTGGCTTCGTGTGTAGAAGTGGGGAAACAAATCCAGTTCACCAGGTTAGCCTCCGCCGCTCATGTGGGGAGGAGTGGGGAATCAAACCCGGTTTTCCAGATCAGAGTCCATTGCTCCAAACCACTGCTCTTAACCACTACAGCACGCTGGCTCTCTAATGTAACTTGCTGCCCTGCATTGGCTGCTTGGGCACTGCCAACCACCCAGGCTGCGCAGGACTCTTGGAGAAAGGGCATGCAGGGTGCATGAGGGTGGGAAGAGGGAGGGAATGCAAGTGAGTGCGGGAAGGATGCCCAGGTGGTGGCCGCATGAGTTGGTGGGTGGGAAGGGAGCCTGGTGGGCATTAGAAGGAAGGGGGTTCCTGGACATTGTGCCCAAAGCTTGGAACCAGCCCTGGGAGAATGGCTCTGCATGGTTTTCTTTCTAAAAAAAAAATATGACCCACCCACCCCCCAATTCAGCATTCTTCGTACCAACAAGCAGGTGCTCTGTGATCCACTAAGAGCCAGTGTGGAGTACTGTTTAAGAGCATCGGACTCTTTACCTGGAGAGCCGGGATTGATTCCCCCACTCCTCCACATGAAGCTATTACAATTGATCACCAGATGACTAAGATCAGCTCCCTGGGAGAAAATGTCTGCTTTGGAGGATGGATTAAGTACATAAGAAAGGCCCTGCTGGATCAGACCAAGGCCCATCAAGTCCAGCCATCTGTTCACACAGTGGCCAACCAGGTGCCTCTAGGAAGCCCACAAGCAAGACAACTTTAGCAGCACCATCCTTCCTGTGCTCCACGGCACCAAATATAATAGGCAAGTTCCTCTGATCCTGGAGGGAATAGGGATGCATCATGACTAGTATCCATTTTGACTAGTAGCCATGGATAGCCCTCTCCTCCATGAACATGTCCACTCCACTCTTCAAGCCTTCCAAGTTGGCAGCCATCACCACATCCTGGGGCAGGGAGTTCCACATTTTAACTATCCATGGCATTATACCCTATCGATGACCCTCCCCTCCCCAAATCCCACACTGCCCAGGCCCCACCCCAAAAATCTCCAGGTGTTTCCCAACTCAGAGCTGGCAACCCTATCCATGAGTCTCGAAGACTCTTTGGGAGCCACGTATTTACTGTTTTTGTTGTCTTGTGTGACTGTTGTTTTTTTGAATTGCACTATCCTCACTTCACTAAATTGTGTTTGCGTTCAGCATAATTGCGTGTTTTGGTACTGATTTTTTCTCAAGTACCTGGAAGTTGGCAACCCTAGGCTTTTGGGGTGGATGATTAGCAGGTTTTAAACCCCAGCAGCTGCTGACCTATATTTTTTTAATAAAAAAAATTGCTGCCGCTGCTACATTTTACAATATTTTATATCGCTTTTTTAACATCTGGTGAATTTAAATTGTTCCTCTTTAATTACAGCTCTCTGTTTTGTCTTGATTCTCAGCCACTCCATTCTGCCGAAAGGGGGAGCGAGAAATGGAGAAGAAGGACGGAAATAAAACAAGTCGATTACTGCGCCGTAGTACGTGTTGCTGTGGATTCCTCATTTCCCTGTTCCTGCCTGCTGTATATCCTCCCCCTCCCTGGAAGTATAAATCCCAAAGTGCAGTGTTTGGGTTTATATTTAGTTCCCCTGGGATTTTCCCTGCATTCCAGATTTGAGGCTGTATCATTAACGTGCGGAGGAAGATCCTGTCCTGGACTTGTGAAACTAATTAGGAGACGGCTGGAGGAGGGGGTGGGGAGAGCACCGAATTTAATAACCCAGTTGGCTGACTCAGAGGGAAAATACCCGTTCGGCCTCAGGGCAACTGCAAAGAGCAGGCCTTGTGAAGGAGACTCATACGGGATGTTTTGGTTGCTGAGGCTTCAAGAAGGGCTCTGGGGTAGGGTTGCCAGGTCCCTCTTCACCACCGGTAGAAGGTTTTTGGGGCGGAGCCTTAGGAGGGCAGGGTTTGGGGAGGGGAGGGACTTCGATGCCATAGAGTCCAATTGCCAAAGTGGCCATTTTCTCCAGGTGAACTGACCTCTATCAGCAGGAGATCAGCTGTAATAGCGGAAGATCTCCAGCTAGTACCTGGATGTTGGCAACCCTAGCACAGCCAATCCTATCTCTGTAGGGTTGCCAGGTCCCTCTTCGCCACCAGCGGGAGGTTTTTGGGGCAGAGCTTGAGGAGGGTGGGGTTTGGGGAGGGACTTCAATGCCGTAGAGTCCAATGGCCAAAGCGGCCACTTTCTCCAGGGGAAACGATCTCTATCAGCTGGTGATCAGTTGTAATAGCAGGAGATCTCCAGCTAGTATCTGGCGGTTGGCAACCCTACCCTGCAGGGAGGTCTGAAGACCATCTGCTCCCTTATGTCCTGGTATTTAACGAAGGGAGCTTTGACTTTCAAAAGCTCATGCACCCAAAATGTGTCTCTAAGGTGCGACTGGACTCGAATCTAGCTCTTCTACTACGGACCAACAGGGCTAACCTCTGAACCTCCCTTAGGGACTTTTGCTGTAAAAAAGAGTCAGTCTACACTATAAACTAGGGTTGCCCAAGTCCCCGGCAGGGCTTGTTTTGCTAAGATCTTCCCAAACCTGGTTTAGTTCAATCTTTTTGGAAAGATCTCAGTCAAAGCATCGTTGGGCACATCATTAGGTGTTCATTTTTGCAGCTCCCGCCTACATCAGCACCGTTCCCTTTACCGCATGTTCCCACAACAACTGTTTCCCCACGCACACACATACCACAGAGGGATTTTTTAAAAAAAAAATCAGTAATTGCTAGGCCACTACAGCATTATATATAGCCCTGATCTTGTCAGACCTCGGAAGCTAAGCGGTTTGATTCTTCCTTAAGTGGTAGAGAAAGTTGGCATATAAAAAACAACTCTTCTTCGCTTGTGCATTTTAACACCAAAAATCAGATTTTCACCTCTTTATCCCAACAAGTCCCCTCTGATGACCTTCTACCTCTCTATTAGAGAATACATATAAACACGTGAAGCTGCCTTATACTGAACAAGACCCATGGTCCATCAAAGTCAGTATTGTCTACTTAGTCCGGCAGCGGCTCTCCAGGGTCTCAGGCAGAGGTCTTTCACATCCCCTACCTGCCTAGTCCCTTTGACTGGAGATGCCGGGGATTGAACCTGGGACCTTCTGCATGCCAAGCAGAGCCACAGCTCCTCCCCTTGCAATACATCTGCCATAGACAACCCCATTGAAGAAGATCACAGCAGTTACCTAGACCTCATTGCTGGTGGGAAGGGGCTCGCTGTATGGCCTATTGTCAAGGACTCCACCCCACCACCCTGTCCTCTGCCATTTGGGCCTCGAGGTCCTTGCAAGGGCAGCAAGGTCCTTTGGACCTTGTTGGATATTGCCCTATTATTGCTGGTTGCAAAGGGGCCCCCATAACAGTTCAAGCTTTAGGGTCGCAAAAATGTAGGTCTGCCATTGGCAGCCGCCTACTACCTACCTTGCAGGGTTATTGTGAGTTTAAAATTTGGAAAGAAGAGTTGGTTTTTATACCCCATTTTTCTCTACCTTTTAAAGAGACTCAAACCAGCTTATAATTGCCTTCCCTTCCTCTCCCCACAACACTTGGCCATTTATACTTGGTAATTAGCAGCGCATTCCAGGCTGAAGTGACCCACATATTTTGGTTTTAGTTTTTCATGCTGAACTGTCATTCAGGAAGCGACTGTGAAGCCAGCACATACCTGCTTCGCATTTCTTAACAGCCCCTTTAACGCGACCTTTTGTATTTGCTCCGCCCCCGCACAGAAGCATTTACTGAAAGAACCATGTAAAATCACAAATGCAGTTTAGCTATGCAAACGACCATTGCCAATGGCTATGCAAACAAAGCAGAGAGGAGCAGGTGAGTGGAGGGTGGAATTTCTCCTTTTGCATCAGGACCGTGAATAGGCATTTTAAAGGTCGCATTTTAAAAAAGAGCTTTGAGTGAGCATCAAAATTGACCATGCATAAATGGCCCTTGTGAGGTAGGTGATGCTGAGAGAATTCAGAGGGAACTGTGACTGGCCCTAGGTCACCCAGCAGGCTTCATGTGTAGGAGTGGGGCAACCAACCCGGCTCTTCAGATTAGAGCCGCCACTCTTAACCCCTACACCTCGCTGGCTCTGGAAAAATAGGTCAGCCTGAATAATTTGGAGGAAAGGAGGCGTGAAAATGGATGGCAGGACTAGAAAGAAGCAAGGTCCCTTTAAAACCTAAGCCTCCGTGGTTTGATAAAGTGGTAGAACCTGTGTCGAATTCACCATCCTTCCTCTTCACAGGGTTGGACTAGATGATCTTTAGGTATACCCTGCCAGAACCACGTATGATTTCTTTGGGTTGAAAGGGCCACACACTCACACAGTGCTTGTTTAAATTAAAGATGGCGACCCCGTAGGCTTCTGTGCATTGCCCAATTTTACACTAGACCGAGAATTAGGCAGGTGATGGTTGGTGAGTCAACAGATCTGACCTCTGGCGAGTCACTTGACAGTGGGCAAGTCTCTAAACTGCTGGTCTCTGTTTCGCTCTCCGGATTAGGTAATGAGGATTGTTGGGGATCCCAGATCCTAGACTTCCCATGGGTGTGGTGGGCATGTTTACAACTTTACCACTGCTTAAAAACACTGGCAACTGTCTCCTGAAACAGACCTGCCAATTTGCATGCTACAAAGGAAACACACCAGTATCTTGCAGTCTGTTTTTCCATTCGATGTTGGTCAACAGAGCTATCAGTCCTTGGCTCGGTGGAGTAGCAACACCTATTTCGTGATCTCACTGTGGTGATGAAGCAAATCTCTGTACCCACATGAGTTGCAGAATGTAACACAACTTCTTTATTGCAACTCAATTCAGTAACACCGAAACTAAAAGCAAGAAAAGAAAACAGTCCCAGGGGGTGGAGTTTTCCTCCAGCCCGTAATCAGGTTCCAGTTAACTCTAGGGCTGTTGATTCGGTTCGTCCCAAACCGAAAAACAGCCGAATTTTCCCCAATTCGGCTGTTTTCAGTACGGATGGAACCAAATTCAAAAAAAGGCCAGAAAATGATGAGCCGAATTCAGCGAGTTCGGGGCGATCGCCAAATAAATTCGGCAAATTTGGGGGCTCCGAATCAGCAGCATAACCGTCAGTTAGTAAGCAACTAGCAGCATTCTCCCGTGGCCAATGGTGGCCAAGCCGGGTCTTCTTCTGGCCAATCAGTCGCGGTTGAGTACATATGAGGCCAGCTGCTGCGCGGCCCGGGGAGAGAAAGAGAGAGTGTCTGTTTGTGTGTGAGAGAGAGAGATCCCCGTGGGGGGGTGCGTGTGCACATTCGCGCCTTTCCATGGCTCTGGGGGGGCATTTTTGGAGGTAGAGGTCCCAAACTTTCAGCGTAGCTTGAGGGGACCCTTCTTGCAAGAACCCCCAATTTTGTGAAGATTGGGTCAGGGGCCCCTGAGATACGGGGCCCAGAAGGGGTCCCCCCCATCTGCCCATTGCAATAAAGCCTTTAAAAACACATTTGCGTTGGGCCGTACCATTTCCCCGGCCCGGAGGTCTGGTTGCCTCGGCAGTTGGGCTGTACCATTACCCCGGCCCGGGGATCTGACTAAAAGGCAATTAATCCCGAGTTATGGGGTCATCCCCATCCACCCATTGGAATGAATGGGAGCAGGCAATCCTTAATGTGCATCTAGAGAGTGGCAAATCCAAGGCAAAACCTCCCGTGCATAAAATGGCCAGAGAGTATGTGTGTGTGAGTCTGATAGAATCATATTGTATTACTCCTGAGTGCTGACTCCCAGTCCCTGCTCCTGATGGAAGAGAAGAAGACATCCACAGTAAGACCCATTTTGGGGTTTTTCTCTATAATTCTCTATAATTTTTTTCCTGTGTGTGTGTGTATGTGGGGGGGGGGGAGATTCTGTGTGTGTGTGTGAGAGAGAGAGGGGGGGGGAAGCCAAAGGGGGGGTTTACCTGTTCTGCTGGGGGGTGGGCTTGATTGCCTCTGTGTGGGACTGTGCTTTCTACTGTTTTCACCGGTTGCCAACTTCGTATGGAGTTAACTGTGGGTCAGTGAGTCTCTCTCTGGCTGGTTCCTATTGTTTCCAATGGGCTGTGCAGCTGCTCCTGTTGTTTCGATTGGGCTAGCCTGTCATTCGTTTTAGTACATCCCCTTTAATGTATTTCAGTGGAGTCAATGCAAGTCAACTGACATTCCCCTCTCCTATTATCTTCAATGGGCTGGGCAGCCTCTCCCATTGCATCCAATGGGCTGACTTGTCATTCGTTTTAGTACATCCCTTTTAATGGCTTTATTGCAATGGGCAGATGGGGGGACCCCTTCCAGGCCCCATATCTCGGGGGGCCCTGACCCAATCTTCACAAACCTTGTGGGTTCTTGCAAGAAGGGTCCCCTCAAGTTACACTGAAAGTTTGGGATCTCTACCTCCAAATATGACCCCCCCCCCCCGGAGCCGCGGAAAGGCACAAATGTGTTTTTAATGGCTTTATTCGGCCGAATTTTTCCCGAACTCCGAACTTAGTGCCAAATTCCACTGATCCGAATCAGGGGAGTTCAGACTTCGGTTTTTCCCAAATCAAAACGAGCTGAATTTTGCCAAATTTGAATTTTACCGATTTTTTTCCCCACAGCCCTAGTTAACTCTTTACTATTCATGTTGCTACAATATATTTGTCTTGTCAACTGATGAAAATGTTGCAAAATACAAAATGAGTTGTCTACTCAGGTGTTAAAAGGTGAACCTGAAAACACTGGGGCACCTGAACTAAATCTTCAGCACCCAGGAATATCTTCATGCCTTATTGTGTGAAGTCTCACAAAATCCCCCTCTATGTTTCTGCACAAACATGGCCTTAGGGTTGCCAGGTCCCTCTTCGCCACCAGCGGGAAGTTTTAAGGGTGGAGCCTGAGGAGGGCGGGGCTTGGGGAGGGGAGGGACTTCAACGCCATAGAGTCCAATTGCCAAAGCGGCCATTTTCTCCAGGTGAACTGATCTCTATCGGCTGAAGATCAGTTGTCATAGCAGGAGATCTCCAATTAATATCTGAAGATTAGCAACCCTTCATGGCCTATCTGACAACTCTCATGGCAATAATTAAAGTGCCATCAAGTTGCAACTGACTTATGGTGACCCCGTAGGGCTTCCAAGGCAATAGATGAGCAGAGGTGGTTGGCCATTGCCTGCCTCTGCGCAGCAACCCTGGACTTCCTTGGTGGTCTCCCATCCCACTACTAAGCAGGACCTTCTGGGCCTTCAAAAGACCCTTGGTGGCAAGCAGGACTGAGAGAAGGAAAGCATATGCTTTGGCACCTAGCTACAATCTCTCCCCAAAGACAGTTCTCACAGGAAGAAGAAGAAAAAGAAGAGGTTTTTTTTGCCGATTTCCTCTACCTTTTACGGAGAGTCAAACCAGCTTATAATCGCCTTCACTTCCTCTCCCCCAACTGACACCTTGTGAGATAGGCGGGGCTGAAAGAGTTCAGAGAGAACCATGATTAGCCCAAGGTCACCCAGCTGGTTTCATGTGGAGGAGTGGGGAAACCAACCCAGTTCACCAGATTAGACTCCGCAGCTCATGTGGAGGAATGGGGAATCGAACCTGGTTCTCCAGATCAGAGTCCACTGATCATTCTTCTTCTTCATCAGAGAAGACTGAGAGGGGATATGATAACCATCTTCAAGTACTTGAAGGGCTGCCACATAGAGGAGGGTGGTGAGTTGTTTACCAGATGGTCGGACCACAAACAAGGGGTTGAAATTAAATCAAAAGAGTTTCCTTCTAGACATTAGGAAGAATTTTCTAACAGTTAGAGCGGTTCCTCAGTGGACAGGGGGTTGGACTAGATGACCCTGGTGGTCCCTTCCAACTCTATGATTCTATGATCACAATGCACAGGCAGGCAATGGCAAACTACTTCTGCTCTTTTCTTCCCTTGAAAGCCCTGTGGGGTCGCCAGAAGTCGGGTGCGACTGGATGGCCCTTTCCACTACCAAAACTGGAGAAAAGGGTCACACTGTTCTCCAAAATGCTGAATACTGGGGATCACAACAGCTGGAGGATCATCTCCAAAGGGATTTCAAACATCCTGAAACAGCAATGGGAGATTGCAAGGAGTTGCCACCAGCAATACATGGTGTACTTGGAGCCCAGCACCACTCCCTCACCCTTCCACTGGGCCCCACAAATTGTAAATTGCCCCTGGCAGAAGGCTGGTTTCTCTGCGGGTTTTTACATTCTGGTATTTGCAAGGCAGCTAAACTGGAATCTGTGAATCATGACACCCACCTTGCCAGGCTTGGGAGAGTCTGTTTCTAGACTGGGGAGGGACCGCCGAGGCATATAGAGGGGCCGTGGCTCAGTGGTAGAGCATCTGCTTGGCATGCACAAGGCCCGAGGTTCAATCCCCAGCATCTCCAGTTAAAGGGACTCAGCAAAGAGGTGATGTGAAAGACCTCTGCCTGAGACCCTGGAGAGCTGCTGCCCGTCTGAGTAGACAATACTGACTTTGATTGACTGCTTCATGTGTTCATCAGTTCGCCCTCCAAAGCAGCCATTTTCTCCAGGGGAGCTGATCTTGGTTGCCTGAAGACCAGCTGTAATTCCAGGAAATCTCTAGGCCCCATCTGGAGGTTGGCAACCCTAGAGAAGTGACACCTAGAAAAGGTATAAGTGAGATCGGTTGTGAGGTGGAAGACAGTGCAGTGTAGAATTGCCATCTCTGGGCTAGGAAATGCCTGGAGATTGAGCAGTGGAGCCTAGGGAGGAACCTCAGTGGGGTATATTGCAGTAGAACCCACCCTCCAAAGCCATTGTCTCCAGGGGAATTGATTTCTTATCTGGAGGTCAGCTGTAATTCCAGGAGATCTCCAGGCCACACCCAGAGGTTGGCAACCCTAGTGTAGTGCCTGGTCTTCAGCTCTCCCCCACCCCAGCCAATTCACATGTTATAAAGTCCTCCTGCCCCCACATATCTGCTCTGGCCTCTTCAATCAGTAGGGCTGCCCACTCTGTGTTCACAAATACCTGGAGATTTTAGGTGGACTCTGGGGGAGAATGGGGTTTAGGGAGGGGAGTGACCTCGGTAAGGTATAATCCCATGCCGTCCGCCTTCCAAAGCAGCCGTTTCCTCCAGGAGAAGTGGAATAAATCTTAATTAATTATTAAGTGATTTGTTAATTAATTAACATTTATTCCACTTCTCCTGGAGGAAACGGCTGCTTGGCTGGGTGATTTGAATGGCGAGGCTGACAAACCAAAATAATAAAAGACCAAAAGAAGAATTTCAAAATAACTAGAAACTTCATTACTCATATTACTCATATGTTTGTTAAAATGTTGTATAAGCAAAATTGAGTTTGGGTAGATATAGGCTTATGTAAAGGAAAAAAACATTAGGTATTAAATTAAAAATAAGAACGTTAATGTTAAAAAAATATTAGCTACATAGAGAATAAGCTAGCAAGTAGAAAATAAAGAGAACCATATATTAAGAGGGTAGGGATATAATATATTATCTAAGCAGGAAAGAATAATAAGTATAAGGTAGATTGATCAAATTTTGTATTTCCACCCAGAACTTTTGTGCATTACTTTCTATTTTTTTGGTTTTTTTTCTATTTTTGATTTCTATCTATCTATCTATCTGTCTGTCTGTCTGTCTGTCTGTCTAGAAATGAAAATAAAATAAAAAAATAAATTAATAAGTGATTTGTGTAGCCTTGAGATCCGTTGTAATTCTAGGAGATCTCCAGACCCAACGTGGAGGATGGCAACCCTATCACTCAGACTTGTGCTTTTATTGTGTTGTTTTCTACTTACACGATACCATTTTTTGCATTGTTTAACATATCCAGTGTGGTGTAGTGGTTAGAGTGTCAGACTAGGATCTGGGAGACTCCAGGTTTGACTCCCAGCTCTGCCATGGAAGCTCTCTGAGAAGAGTTGCCAGGTCCCTCTTCGCCACCAGCAGGAGGTTTTGGGGGGTGGAGCCTGAGGAGGGCGGGGTTTGGGGAGGGGAGGACTTCAATGCCACAGAGTCCAATGGCCAAAGCAGCCATTTTCTCCAGGTGAACTGATCTCTGTCAGCTGGAGATCTCCAGCTAGTACCTGGAGGTTGGCAACCCTATATCTGGGGGGCTTTGGGCCAGTCACACACTCTCAGCCTAACACATGGTCACACACACATGAAGCTGCCTTATACTGAATCAGGCCCTCAGGCCATCAAGGTCAGTATTGTCTACTCAGACTGGCAGCGGCTTTCCAGGGTCTCAGGTGGAGGTCTTTCACATCACCTACTACATGATCTTTTTAAACTGGAAATGCTGGGGATTGAGCCTGGGATCTTCTGCATGCAAAGAAGAGGCTCTTCTACTGAGCCACAGCCCCCTCCCCTAACAACCTACCTCCCAGGGTTGTTGTAAGGACAAAATGGAAGAGAGGACAACAATGTAATCTGCCTTGAGTCGCCATTGAGGTGAAAGGTGGGGTGCATAAATCATGTCTAATACGTTTTATTTCAGATTAATTACCTGGGAGGAGGAGGTCATGGAGGGAAGGCAGTATGGTATTTCCCAATGTTGCTAGATCTCAGAAGCTAAGCAGGGTCAGTACTTGAAAGGGACACCAAGGAAGGCTCTGCAGAGGAAGGCCATGACAATCCACCTCTGCTTCTCACTTGCCTTGAAAGCCCCTTGCTGGGGTCACCATAAGTCAGAGAAGAAGAAGAAGAAGAGTTGGTTTTTTATATGCCTACTTTCTCTACCGCTTAAGGAAGAATTAAACCGGCTTACAATCGCCTTCCCTTCCCCTCCCCACAACAGACACCCTGAGAGGTAGGTGGAGCTGAGAGAGTGTGACTGGCCCAATGTCACCCAGCTGACTTCATGTGTAGGAGAGGGGAAACAAATCCAGTTCAGCAGATTAGCCTCCGCCGCTCATGTGGAGGGAAATCAAACCTGGTTCTCCAGATCAGAGTCCACTGCTCCAAACCACCGCTCTTAACCATTACACCATGCTGGCTGCGACTTGACAGCCCTTTACACACACACAAACACATCAATTGCCTATTAGATGCCTCATCCTACTGATTGCATTGATTTCCACTGCGCAATATGCCTTGAGTCTCAGGGAGGGAGGAGAACAATGAATAACATTAATAAAATAAATCGCATAAATTTAAAAAAAATGTGTGGGTAGTTCTGTGCATTGAACATAATTCACAACGGTGAATGTGGACCTGGTATGCAGGGAGAGCCGGTTCAGCCCTTCTCCCCACCCATGATTGAAATGCCTGTATTATTGTATCAATCCCAATGACAATAAAACAGCAGGAGGCTGAAGATTCAAAGCAGTTTGTTTATTGGCCAATGCACAAAACACCTGGTGAAAATTGCCCAAAGCGCAGGACAATTCACACCGACATCAAAGGATTGCAAGCACTAATATAGTCTTTGGTAAAGACGCAATACATCACGTAAGGACCCAAATACCCAATACTAGGGACCCCAGGATTAGCATACCCTATTAGAGAATCGGAGGCATTGTAGAGAAAGTAGTGATCTAATGCTCTCTAATGAGCAGAGAAGACCCCCCAGTGTCAGGTGCTTTTCTGTTTGATCCTAAATCATTGCTATTCTTATCTTGGACCTTGGTGCCTGCCAAGGCTAACTAAGGAGGTTCCTAGCTGGTCCTTATGAGTGGGAAGCCAGCTTATGAAAACATACTATAGATTCTTTAATTAGCTTCTAACTAAGGAGCAGCACTGGGCCTCTTATACTTGAGGCCTGTAACATATGCAAGTGCTTGGTGTAACTATAATAAGGGATGCCAACTCTTATATACTGAGTGTGGCATGTTTATGAGTGCAGATATACTTTATTGAGTACAAAGAATATATTTCAAACCAAAGAATACATTTCCAAAACATTTCCCATAGCATATATTGATTTCAGGCATTACATGATCGGGGCAGAGACGTTGGCAAGAGAAGAACTCTATAACATGTGACCTGGGCTGGGCCTCATGAGGATCAGATGCAGAGGGGGTGGATCTGATCCCTGCAGTACAGGGGTTCTCGCTTTTGTGAGCCCACGGGCACCTTCGGAATTCGGACCCAGCAAATTGGGCACCAACATAAAATGGCTGCCACATAGGGTTGCCAGGTCCCTCTTCACCAGATTTGGAAATTCCTGGAGATTTGGGGGTAGAACTTGGGGACGGTGGGGTTTGGGTGATGGAGGGACCTCAGTGGGGTATAAAGGCATAAGTGTCCATCCTCCAAACAGCCATTTGCTCCAGGGGAACTGATTTCTGTTGTCTGGAGATCAGTTGTAATTCTGGGAGATCTCCAGGCCCCACCTGGAGGTTGGCAACCTAGGGTTGCCAGGTCCCTCTTTGCCTCCTGTGGGAGATTATTGGGGTGGAGCCTGAGGAGGGCAGGGTTTGGGGAGGGGAGGGACTTCAAGGCCATAGAGTCCAGTTGCCCAAACGGCCATTTTCTCCAGGTGGACTGACCTCTATCGGCGAGAGATCAGTTGTAATAGCAGGAGATCTCCAGCCACCACCTGGAGGTTGGCAACCCTATGCAGGGCTCTCTCTCTCTCTCTCTCTCTCTCTCTCTCTCTCTCTCTCTCTCTCTCTCTCTCTCTCTCTCCTCTGAAGGAAAGTTCTGCCCCTGTAACTTCTTGGTGCTCGGGGAGGCGGAGGGAATGGATTCTGCAGAACCTCCAAATGGTACCAATTTCATAGAACCCTAGGTTAGCTTGGGAAAAGAGCGTCAACAGATATTCCTTGCCCTAGATCCGGCTTTCCATTGAAGAAAGATTGATGTTTCTGTGCGTTTCTTCTTGTCTTATGTAAAGTCTCCGCGTGCTCCCTCTTTCCGCGCATCTCATGAAGCATCACACTGGGGCAGCAATCGGTTTCTCCTTTGCGCAATGCCCTGGAGTGTGGAAACAGGACTCGGATTATTCTGCAGGTAAAGACCCCTGTCACTTCCGCTGCTGACCAGACGCCTCCTTTTTCCCTCCCGTCTTAAAGACAAAAACCCCTGAACGTGAATGCAGGAAACGAAAAGTCTTGCCCCATCTGCAAGAAGGAATCCCAGCGTGTCACAAACGCAAAAGCGTAGGCCACCGAAGTGTAGAACCAACAATCCTTATACACATTGTGTAGATCTTAACAACAGCTGGTCTGAAGGCCTTGACCATGTGGACGGGGAGTTAACTCTTCCCCTAAGATCACTATCCCAATTTTAATGCCCCTTATCCAACCTTCTCCTTGCACTATGGGGACAATCTTGCAAGAATCCTGTTGTTGATTAAGAAGAGTGAGCGAAAGGAGTAACTTGATCTCACCAGGACCTTCTTAAGCTAGGGCTGCCAACCTCCAGGTAGTAGCTGGAGATCTCCTGCTAATACAGCTGACCTCCAGCCGATACAGATCAGTTCACCTGGAGAAAATGGCTGCTTTGGCAATTGGACTCTATGGCATTGAAGTCCCTCCCCTCCCCAAATCCCACCCTCCTCCGGCTCTGCCCCAAAAATCTCAAGGTATTTCCCAACCTGGAGCTGGCAACCCTAGCTGGAGATCAGTTGTAATAGCAGGAGATCCCCAGCTAGTACCTGGAGGTTGGCAATCCTAACACCTGCTAGCTAGACAAAGCTAGAACTGCTCCCGGAAGTCATCTTTTATGTCTGCCCCATCCATGCAGATTCGCATCCCTCGTGGTGGTAATCCAGGCTCCACTGAACCGGCCGGATGGGTCCTTTGATGCAGGATGGGAAACACATCCGGATGGACAGGCACTGCTGGCTACACCCAGGTAATCGCCCGCACTGCCAGCATGCCCTTGAGGGATTCCCTGCATGTGTAGGGAATAAAGGCCTTCATCAAGTCCCAAAAGGCAGCAGAAAGAGGAATTAAAAAGCATCAGAATGAGAAAGGAGATGACCTGGGTGGGAGTCTCACACGATTGTTTTCTTAAGACGGAAATTGCTGGGTGGGAAGATAACAGAGGCCGGTAATGACCACCAGGCATCTGCAATATGAACACCAGCGCCACGGCTTATCAGCACAATGCCCTGCAGCTTCCCACTCCTGCCACAGGGAGAAAAGGATGTGAGGAACAGAGGGAGGGCACGTACGGTTGCCAACCTCCAGCTGGGCCTGGAGAACTCCTGAAATTACAACGGATCTCCAGGCTACAGAAATCAATGCCCCCTCTTCTCTACAAACTCCTCCTTATCCAGGCTCCACCTCTATCTACAGGAATTTCCCAACCCAGAGTTGGCAACCCTATCTGCTCTTTGGAACACTTTTCCAGAGGAGGTCAGGGGAATCCAACCCCCTGGCTTAGCATCGTTCTGGGGGCATTGGATGAAGTCACGCAGATAAGGTTGCCAGCTCTGGGTTGGGAAACACCTGGAGATTTTCGATGTCGAGCCTGAGGAGGGCCCCCACACCCGTCCCCTGCCGCTCATCTGTGCCCGTGCGCCCAACCTGCCAACTCCCAAGGGCCGTTTAGCTTGGAAAGAAGACGGCTAAGGGGAGACATGATAGAGGTCTGTAAAAATATGCATGGTTTGGAGAGAGTGGACAGGGAGAAGCTTTTCTCCCTCTCTTGTAATACCTGAACACAGGGTCATCTGCTGAAGCTGGAGGGTGAGAGATTCAAAACTGATAAAAGGAAGTATTTCTTCACACAACTCATAGTTAAACTGTGGAACTCCCTGCCCCAGGATGTGGTGATGGCTGCCAACTTGGAAGGCTTGAAGGGGGAGTGGATATGTTCATGGAGGAGAGGGCTATTCATGGCTACTAGTAAAAATGGCTACTAGTCATGATGCATACCTATTCTCTCCAGGATCAAAGGAGCTTGCCTATTATCTTAGGTGCCGTGGAACACAGGCAGGATGGTGCTGCTGCAGTCGTCTTGTTTGGTGGCTTCCTGGAGGCACCTGGTTGGCCACTGTGTGAACAGACTGCTGGACTTGATGGACCTTGGTCTGATCCAGCAGGGCCGTTCTTATGTTCTTAACATCACTGAAGAAGTGCATGTGAGCAGAGTGCAGTGGTAGTGCTCCTGATGGCAATGGCGGCACCTGGAGTTGCCAACCTTCAGGTAGTGGCTGGAGATCTGCTATTACAACTGATCTCCAAAAACCAGTGTTGAAGAGGGACCTGGCAACCCTAGCAGCAGCCCTCCTGGCTGCATGAGCTGGCCAGCATGGATAAATTGTGGAACTCCCTGCCCCAGGATGTTGTGATGGCTGCCAACTTGGAAGGCTTTAATAGGGGAGTGGACATATAGTGAGGGGGAAAAGTATTTGATCCCCTGCTAAATTTGCCCGTTTGCCCTCTGACGAAGAAATGACCAGTCCATAATTTTAATGGTAGGTTTATTTTAGCTGTAGGTTCATTGTCCAATTTCACACCCATACATATGATGGCATGAATTAACTTGATCTTGGTTGCCAGTGACACATCTTTACACTTCACAATCTTGTCTAGCTCCTTCACGGCTGCCCTTCCCAGTCTCAATCTCCTTCTGATTTATTGGCTGCAGTCTCCCATTTGGTTGTTGATGGAGCCAAGGAATACAAAGTCTTGAACAATTTCAATGTCCTCAGTGTCAACCTTAAAGCCAATACACCAGACCAAATGTTAACATTTTTACGCTCACGCAACCCACACGCATTTCAGAATCACTTCGGCATCCGGGCTTGGTCCTCGTTAAAGATTGCTCTTTTGGGATCGCGCAGCTGCGTTGCAGCAAGATCACACACACCATAGATAAAATATTAGAGAAGCCTTGTAGCAGTGGAGGAGAAGGGGTCCCTGTGCCCAGCTCTCAGCTGAATGTGGGGACGTGGAAGCTCACTGCACTGCACTGAAACAATAGGTTCCAGGACGCTGGAAAGTTTTTGCGACAACAGCTAGAAACAGACTCTCTGGAGCCTGGCAAGGCGGGTTTCATGATTCACAGATTCCGCCATTTAGCTGCCTTGCAAATACCAGAATGTAAAAACCCGCAGAGAAACCAGCCTTCTGCCAGGGGCAATTTACAATTTGTGGGGCCCAGCGGAAGGGCGAGGGAGTGGTGCTGGGCTCCAAGTACACCATGTATGGCTGGTGGCAACTCCTTGCAATCTCCCATCGCTGTTTCGGGATGTTTGAAATCCCTTTGGAGATGATCCTCCAGCTGTTGTGATCCCCAGTATTCAGCCCTTTGGAGAACAGCGTGACCCTTTTCTCCAGTTTTGGTAGTGGAAAGGGCCATCCAGTCGCACCCGACTTCTGGCGACCCCACAGGGCTTTCGAGGGAAGAAAAGAGCAGAGGTGGTTTGCCATTGCCTGCCTGTGCATTGCAACCCTGGACTCCCTTGGTGGTCTCCCATCCAAGTACTAACCAGGGCTGACCCTCCTTAGCTTCCGATATCTGACAAGATCGGGCTAGCCTGGGCCATCCAAGTCAAGGCAAGAGACAAACAGGGATGATTTGCCATTGCCTGCCTCTGCATAGCAACCCTAGTATGTCCTTGGTGGTCTCCCATCCAAGTACTAACAAGGGCTGACCCTGCTTAGCTTCCAAGATCTGACAAGATGGGGTAGCCTGGGCAATCTAGGTCAGGGCAGAGGTGGTTTGCCATTGCCTTCCTCTGCATAGCAACCCTGGACTTCCTTGGTGGTCTTCCATCCAAGTAGTAACCCTGACCCTGCTTAGTTTATGAGATCTGATGAGATCAGGCTACCTGGGCCCTCCCAGTAAGGGCCAGTCCATTATTGTGTGTGTTAAGTGCCATCAAGCTGCAGGCGAATTTCAGCGACTGCGTGGGGTTTTCGAGGCAAGAGAAGAGCAGAGGTGGTGTGCCATTGCCTTCCTCTGCATAGCAGCCCGTTTTCCTTGGTGGTTTCCCATCCAAGTACTATTTTAGGGGAGGGGCCGTGGCTCAGTGGTAGAGCATCTGCTTGGCATGCAGAAGGTCCCAGGTTCAATCCCCGGCATCTCCTAAAAATTAGGTCAGCATTCTTTTCATAACTGTCTGGGCTGCGACCCAGTGAGTCAGCTTAGTCCAAAACCACAGAGACAGAGCCATTCTGAAGGACTCAGAACAGCAATTTCCCAAGCGTTTTATATGTCCTGAGCCAGAGCAAAAAAGGAAAAAAAAAAATAGCACAAGATTGCCGAGGATGGTGCCAAGCTGTTTTCTGTTGCCCCAAAAGGTCGGACCAAAACCAACGGGTTGAAATTAAATCAGAAGAGTTTCCTTCTAGACATTAGGAAGAATTTCCTAACAGTTAGAGCGGTTCCTCAGTGGAACAGGCTTCCTCAGGAGGTAGTGGGCTCTCCTTCCCTGGAGGTTTTGAAGCAGAGGCTAAATGGCCAACTGCCCGCAATGCTGATTCTATGAACTTAGGCAGTTCATGAGAGGGAGGCCACCTTGGCCATCTTCTGGGCATGGAGTAGGGGTCACTGGAGGTGTGTGTGGGGGGTTGTTTGGAATTTCCTGCATTGTGCAGGGGGTTGGACTAGATGACCGTTGTGGTCCCTTCCAACTCTATGATTCTTTGATTGGACAATTTTTTGGAAGGCTGGAACCATCGTTTCTGGAAAGAAGAACACTTTCCTTGTCCACCACTATAACCTAGCCAACATTTTCTTTAGCCAGGAATGAAGTATGCTCAAGAGGTGGTATTCTAAGCAATTGCTGTCAAGAAACTCATACACAGGGGAAGGCCATGAAACTAGTGCAATTGATTATATGCTCGTGTGCAATTCCCTATTGCCAGAGGTTAATACATTCTCAGTACTACCATATTTAGAGGATGATCATCTCCCCTTATGCACTCAGATTTCCTTGATGCCAAAACAAGCCCATCTTACGAATGGCTATTTGACCCAGTTAGAATATAGTGGCACTCGAGTCAGTTGGTCAGGGTGCCTTGATGTCAAGATAAAGGAATTTTTAAATTCTGAAAATTTGCGAAAGTATTGCTCAGCGATTCTAGACAAGCACGCTGAGCAGGATCTTTTGACTGTATTCCTCCCACAAACAATTATTTTGGCACGTTAAAGAATAACAAGCTTTTCTGTTACATGTTCAAGTTGATAATAACATTTAGCTTGTCGGACCAAAAGGACTGTTCGGTCTTTCTTGTTTAAGACCGTGTTTCGTATTTGTGAATTATTGCTCTCCAAATTCATTGTTTCCTAGAAGCACACACGTAGTTTTAATGGGTAACCTCAAAGCCAGAATGTGCAGTTTGAGATATCATGGGGCATACAAGTCTGGGAAATAATGATTAATACCTTCATTCCTTCAAGTTGGAGGCTGATGGATAGACTAATACATTTTATTTATCCATTGGTTCTTGTAGGTTATCTGGGCTGTGTAACCATGGTCTTGGTATTTTCTTTCCTGACGTTTCGCCAGCAGCTGTGGCAGGCATCTTCAGAGGAGGAACACTGAAGGACAGTGTCCCTCAGTGTCAAGTGTGTAGGAAGAGTAATATATAGTCAGAAAGGGGTTGGGTTTGAGCTGAATCATTGTCCTGCAAAAAGTAATAAAGGTAATGTGCTAATCATTGTCCTGTAAGTATCAAGATAATGTGCTAATGAGGGTGTGGTATGTTAATATGGAACCATTGTATCCTGAAGTGATCTGTTAATGTGTGAAATCCAAAGCTAATCTGCATGGCTATTGTGGACTGTAGTCTTTGTTAGTGTGGAAGTTTTCAGGACAGGAAGCCAAGCCTTATTCATTCTTAAACTCTCTTCTTTTCTGTTAAAGTTGTGCTGATGTTTATGAATTTCAATGGCTTCTCCGTGCAATCTGACAAAATAGTTGGTAGAATTGTCCAGTCTTTCAGTGTCTTGGAATAAGACCCTGTGTCCTGTTTGTGTCAGTCCATGTTCAGCCACTGCTGATTTCTCAGGTTGGCCAAGTCTGCAGTATCTTTCATGTTCTTTTATCCTTGTTTGTATGCTGCGTTTTGTGGTCCCGATGTAAACTTCTCCACAGCTGCAAGGTATACGATATACTCCTGCAGAAGTGAGGGGGTCTCTTTTGTCTTTTGCTGATCGTAGCATCTGTTGTATTTTCTTGGTGGGTTTAAACACTGTTTGTAGGTTATGTTTTTTCAAAAGTTTCTCCATCCTATCAGTGACTCCTTTAATAAATGGCAAGAATACCTTTCCTATGGGAGACTGTTTTTCCTGAATTTTCTGATTTTTGTTTGGTTTAATGGCCCTTCTGATTTCATTTCTGGAATAGCCGTTTGCTAGCAGTGCGTGATTTAGATGATTAGTTTCTTCCTTGAGAAACTGTGGTTCACAGATCCGTCTTGCACGGTCCATTAATGTTTTGATTATTCCTCTTTTCTGTCGGGGGTGGTGGTTGGAGTTTTTGCGTCTAGTCTTTCATTGCATATAGTGCCAAATAGTGTTAACATGGGTACAAAGACCTCTGTAAAACATAAATGTAAACCATATACAGGTTTTGGAATATACATAGATCAACATGCAGTATAATAACAGAGTCATAACAAAATCATCCAAGCTTACCCGTTTTCAACCAGCCGACCCCTATGGTTCTATTCTATCTCTCTAGGCTGGTGCAAACTCCTATAGTTTCAAGATTAAATTGATGCAACCCAAAGTACCACAGCTGAAAAGTATCAGGTCAGAAAAATGCCTTAAAGGAAACTAGTCAGTTTGAATTCATTGTTTAAGCCTGCAGGGGACAACGTTTTAAAAAGGTACACAAACTTCATTTCTTTTCTATGCAAAATCTTGGCCACGTCCTCACGGTGGTATTGGCGTGGGTTATACTGCCAAAGTGCAAAAAATAATAAATCAGAATCTCTCTCTCTCTCTCTCTCTCTCTCTCTCTCTCTCATTTTCTCTCTCTTTCTCTCTAATTTTTTCTCTCTCTCTCTTGCATACCAACACAAACACTCTGCCACCCCTTTATAGCTAAACTTTGGCTGTTTATGCTTGGTAATTAGCAGCGCGTTTCAGGCTGAAGTGCCCCACATATATATACTTTTTAGTTCTTCATGTTGAACCGTCATTCCAGAAGTCGTTGTGAAGCCGGTGCATACCTGCTTCGCATTTCTTAAGAGCCCCTTTAACGTGACCTTTTTTATTTGCTCCGTCCCCAACTCGAAGCATCCACTCAAGGAAGCATGAAGAATCACAGCCACAGGTTAGCTATGCAAACGACAATTGCTAATGGCTATGAAAATGAAGGGTTGAAGGAGCAGGCAAGTGGAGGGGATTTGTTTCACTTTCTCCTCTTGCATCGGAACTGTGAATAGGCATTCTAAAGGTCGGGTTTAAAAAAGGAGCTTTGAGTGAGCATCAAAATCGACCCTGCATATATGGCCTTTGTGTCCATCAGGGTTGCAGGACTCACTCTAAGTAAGACTGTTGATGAAGTAAATCATAAACAAACACCCTTACCCTCTGCTATGTTAGAGGGGAAATTTAAGAAGATACCCAGGTAAAGATAACCTGTAAATCCTGGGATTTAGAAACCACTAAACATGTTCTTCTGAACTGTAACTTTTACACAAGACCTCGTTCTAAGTTTATTGAGCCCCTCATACTGAGAATGGGACCCGACAGGGAAAGAGAAAACATCGAAAAGCTCCTACAAGGAGATAATCCTTCAATCACCTCTCAGGTAGCAAACTTTTGTACGGCAGCAATGAAAATTTGTTGCCATAGAGTAGTCTCTTAGTCCAAATGGCAGATGTAACTTGGATGTTATTTACTTTTTTAAGTGATTTAAGACTCGGACTGTAAACCTTTGTCTGTAAGACTATTTTTGTCCATGTATTTTGTTTTATCTGGCCAAGGGCTGTAAATAAACAATCTATCTATCTAATAAACACTCTTCTGCATTGTAGGGTTCTGCATTCCCCGTTGTAGGGTGCCCAACCTCCAGCTGGGGCCTGAAGATCTCCTGGAATTACAATTGATCTCCAGGCTACATAGACTATTTATTTATTTAAAACGCTTATTCCACTTATTCCCTCCCCTCCCCAATCCCCACTCTCCCAGGCTCCACCCTCCAATCTCCAGCTCTTTCTGAACCTGGAGTTGCCAACCCTATCTGCAGAGGTGAGGCAAATGGCAACCAGGACAGGGCTTTTTCAGCGGTGGCACCTTGTCTGTGGAACGCCCTCTCTCCTGAGGGTCACCTGATCACTACCTTACTGTTTTTTAGGCACCAAGATAAAACATTCCTTTTTACCCAAGCTATTAGCACTGCAGTCCTAGGAGTAAGTTCCATTTAGGGAGCAATCCTAAATGGATCTACTCAAAGTATGACTCATTTTCATCAGTGGGCTTACTCCTGGGAATGTGTATTTAGGATTGCAGCCCTAATAGACCTAAGTACGATGATGAGTAAACCTGGTTAAGATCATAAAAATTTTAAGAAAGGCCATGCTGGATCACACCAAGGTCCATCAAGTCCAGCGGTCTGTTCACACAGTGGCCAACCAGGGGCCTCCAGGAAGCCCACAAACAAGACGACTGCAGCAGCACCATCCTGCCCGTGTTCCCAAGCACCTAAGATAATAGGCATGCTCCTCTGATCCTGGAGAGAATAGGTATGCATCATGACTAGAACCCATTTTGACTAGTAGCCATGAATAGCCTTCTCCTCCATGAACATGTCCACTCCCCTCTTCAAGCCTTCCAAGTTAGGATTGTAGTATAAATGAAGGATTCAGTCTTTTTTCTTTCTTTTTTTGAGCTGATCTTTCTCTAGCCTGAGGGCAGTTTTATGAATCATTGTATGGCTTGTTTAATATTAACAGACATAAAAATAATAATATTGTCATTTTGATGATGTGATAGTACTTTTATTTTACCTTGTTCATCGCCTTGAGCAAGTCTCAAGAGAGAGGTGGCATATTTTCTGAACCAATAAAGCTCCACCAGGGAACAAGAGCTGATAATTTTACAATTTATTCATGACTACCAAGAGAATGAGGAAGTTCCTGGAAAACAGGAAGAAACTAATGAAGCTGGAAGGAGAAAGAAGGGCGAGATTTTTTTTAAAGGATCTCCAGTGGGGCAGCTTCCTCTTGCCAAAGACTGAAACGCCCATGACAAAAAGACAACTCTGTGGCAATCCATTCAAAAGATGCAGTTGAAGACAGAAATAGGTTGTCAGGGGATGTGCTGTGGAGTCATTCAAATAAGGATGCCAACCTCCCAGAAATCTCTCAGAATTACAGTTCATCTCCAGACTGCAGAATTCAGATCCCCTGGAGAAAATGGATGCTTTGGAAGGCGGGCTCTATGGCATCATACCCCACTGAGGCCCCCCTCCACCCCAAACCTCACCCTTCCCAGGCTCCACCTCCAAATCTCCAGGAATTTCCCAACCTGGAGTTAAGAACCTTGTAGACCAGACTCAAAGAATTGCCACTGGAGACCAGTTATCATCAGTGTGGACATATCCTGTGGTGTTTCACAGAGCAGTCCCATTCCCCCCCCCCCAAATTTATTTTTTATTCAGCCTCTATGTAAAACCCCTTAGGATAAATCATTCATAGTTTTGGAGTTGGCTGTCAGCAATAAGCTGATGAAACTCAGCTGTATATTTCCATATCCACATTTCCTGGCAGTGTGGTAGAGCTCATCCAGAATTGCTGCCTGGCTGCTGTGGTTAAATGACTAAGAGCCATCAAATTGAAACAAAACCCCAGAAAGATAGAGGTGATGCTGGTTGGAAAGGTGGAGATCTTGACCGACATTTCGATATGGTTCAGCTGGCCTTTGCTGACTCAATTATCGGCCATGGGTGTCGGTGTCAGTGTCAGGCGTTTGCCCCTAGTATCCTTCACGCAAACTCATCCAGACAGGTAGATCTGAAGCAGTGATACTTTATTAGGAACTAAAAGGCAAATCAAAGAACTGACTGCAGGCAGGCAGGAGAGGTTAGCAATGGAGACCCAGTACAGGTTACCTGCTTAAAAACATTAGGACTTGAGCATAAGATAAACCTTGCTAGGCAACAGCGAGATAAGCAGTTCCCATGAGGAAAGACAAAACACACCACAGCTGTGATATAACCGGTACTAACGAAGTATACACAGGAGCTTCCAAACCCTGGGAACCAAGGTCTTGACTTGTGGCCAGAACTCGGCCTGAACTCATGTCAAGAGCCTGTCTGGATCTTGCGTTCAGTGAAGAACCTGACAATGGGGTTATACTAGACCCAACATTGCTGGTGGAGAAGCAAATTATGCATCTCCAAAAAACGCTTTTTACTAACTTAGTTTAGCTCAAAAGATGGACTTCTGCCTTGAGAGCCAGCATGGTGTAATGGTTAAGAGCAGTGGTTTGGAGTGATGTACTTTAATCTGGACAACTGGGTTTGATTCCCCACTCTTCCACATGAGTGGCAGATGCTAATCTGGTGAACCAGGTTGGTTTCCCCACTCCTACACATGAAGCCTGCTGGGTGACCTTGGGCTAGTCACATCTCTTAGAGCTCTCTCAGCCCCACCTACCTCACCGGGTGTCTGTTGTGGGGAGGGGAAGGGAAGGTGATTGTAAGCCAGTTCAATTCTTCCTTCAGTGATAGAGAAAGTCGGCATATTAAAAACCAACTCTTCTTCTTTTTCTGGCGACCTGGGTCCATGGCATGGTAACATCAGGCAAGACTACTGTAATGCACTCTGCATAGGTCTCCCCTCGAAGCCAACTTGGAGACTCCCCTTGGTGCAGAATGCTGCATTCATATTAGGCCCATTCTGAAGTCGCTCCGTTGGCTGCCCATCAGTTACCTGGTTCAGTTCAAGGTACCGGCCATCACATACAAAACCCTTCATGATCTTGGCCCCTCATATCTGCGGGACCGCTTCTCCTTCTATCCTCTGCCACGACAGCTTGGCTTATCTGGCCAGGGCCTTCTGGGGGTACCCACCTGCGAAAGGGCAAAATCAACAACTGGCCGTCCATACTCATTCTCTGTTGTGGCCCCCACCTTGCGCAGTGGCCTGCCGGAGGAGGTCAGGAAGGCTCCCTCTCTCCTGGCGTCTCGCAAACGATGCAACGCAAAACTGAATTATTCAGGAGAGTATTTTGAACCAAGGTAATGGGGTGTTATTATAGTGGAATGACTCAGGAAGAATGCTTTAATAAAAGGAAAGACGCTGCGGACTATACTTACTGTGTACAACACGTACTATCTGTTGATGTACATATTAGCCTATTATGCAATTTCTGCATTGTTCAATATGCCACGTTAATACTTACCCTTCGCTTCAGCTCTGTTCCAGATGATTACTTGATTTTAATTTCTGTGTCCTAACCCTATTGCCCTGCTTACTGGATGTCCCATTTTATTGACTGCATTGACTTACCCTGCACAATCTGCCTTGAGTCGCAGTGGTCGTTTATGCATGGGTACTTTCCTTCACATTTGCCCCTGGCCTGACTCAATTGTTCCTTGGAGTTCTGCATGAGTTTTCCGTCCCTTAGAGATGACCTAGTGCCCAGTCCTCGCAATGTCCGGGTCTCCCCGTTGCTGTTAAAACCCAATTCTTCGATCTCCCCTGAGATCAACCCGGGTGAAATAATCTTAATCTCCATGCATAAATCAAAGAGTGGGACAAGGGAGCTGGGAGGGGGGGTGATGTTTTTCTCACAGTAAGCACTACAGCCAATTACAAAGCAGTGTTTCAAGGGGCGGGGACTCAAATGCTTCCTGATTTTTGTCTCCCACTTAGAGTTCTCTCTGAGCAGACATTTATCTCACATAAGAAAGGGTTTTTAAATGATGCTTGGGCTTCTCTCTCTCTCTCTCACACACACACACACACACACACTTTTCCTTTTAAAGACCTCCATTATGTGAAATGGTTTTTAAAACGGCACTTGGGTTTCCGCAGGGGGAGAGGGGAACTGGACGTTTTTCTCACAGTAAGCACTACAGCCAATTACAAAGCAGCGTTTTCAAGGTGCGGGGACTCAAACAATTCCAGATTTGAGCTGGTGCTTTTGCTGGTGCGTGGCAATTTTTGGATACGCAACAGAAAAGTGTGAGTCAAGCGAACGTCAAACCTCAGGTAAAACTCCTATGCATAAAAGACCAGTGAGAAAGGTGGACTCTAAATAATGTAAATTATAGAGGGCCATCTCCTTCCATATAGCCCTGTGCACCAGCTACGGTCATAAGGCAGCTATCTGTTGGCTATCTCACCACCACTTAGGGTGGCCCGCCTGGCATCGTCCAGGTGCTGGGTCTTTTCCATTGTGGCTCCATCTCTCCTGAAGAGATGAGGTCGGTCCCCTCCTTGGAGATCTTCATCAGGCGCCGCAAGACCTGCCTGCCTGTTTGCCAGGGCTTTGGAGGGGGTTTGAACAGTAGACATCTTTTAAGGGGGGGGGGCAATTGAGGGGTTGCTATTTTATTTTTGATTTTAGCTGAGGATGTTTTCACTATTATTCCTGAACCATGAGGAAAGGCGGGATATAAATGTTTTGATAAATTAATCATAAATAAGTAAATAAATTTGGAAGGCCATTCACTTCTTTGTAAAACAAAATGACATTTTAATAGCATTTAGCATGTATAATACAAACCGCATCCAAGAGTCAATTAGATCGAAACAAATCTAAGGTGTGGAAGCAAAGGAAAGGAACAGCAAGCAAAGGTCATTTTGGGAGACGCCATATTGAAATGGTAAAACACGGCAGGTTCTAGGTGAAAATCAAATAAGTCGGCAGAGGAGCCACAGAAATTGCAGTAGGAAAAGTTACTTCCATTTGTGAAGGGCCAAGTCAGAAGAACTGGCCAAGACCACAGCAAGAGAAGATTGGGGGCAAGACACTTGAGCAAAGGATAGAACTTATATGGCCTCATAAGGAATGACTGGGTACCAGTTTCAGGAGGGTAGCTGTGTTGGTGTGCAGTAAAAGAGCTAGTTTACAGTTCACTAGCTACCGGATTCGAATCTAGCTCTGAGTACCAGGAACAGACTTAATGAAGAGGAGGAGGAGGAGGAGATGAAGATGAAGATGAACAGTTGGTTTTTATATGCTGACTTTCTCTACCACTTAAGGAAGAATCAAACCGGCTTACAATAACCTTCCCCTCCCCACCACAGACACCCTGTGAGGCAGGTGGGGCTGAGAGAGTGTGACTAGCCCAAGGTCACCCACCTGGCTTCATGTGTAGGAGTTGGGGAACAAATCCAGTTGACCAGATTAGCCTTCGTTGCTCATGTGGAGGAGTGGGGTATCAAACCTGGTTCTCCAGATCAGAGTCCACCACTCCAAACCACCACTCTTAACCACCACACCACTCTGGTTCCCTGAACAAGAACCTACATTCCCAGTTGCAAGACATTCTGTGCATACAGGAGCATTAGTCACAATGGGATTTAGAACGGTTCTGATCAAGAGAAGGTGGAATTTCAATTCCATTCAAGATCCCATTACTACTAAAACACCTGAGCGCCAAATGCTTAAAATGGCACTGTTGTCTTTTGTCCACTAGGGAGCAGCATTCCTCAGGTGAGCCTTTCGGGGTGCTTCAAGTTATGATTCATACTGATGACCGACTGTTCCGTGGGCCAGCAGCCCAAACTGGCCTTTGCTAGCCAATGCTCATTCTTTCCATGGTCTCTGTCAGACCCCTGGGGAGGGAGGCAAGGATCAAAAGCCCTGGAGACTGTTGGCACACCTGTGAGGCTTTGGTTGGCGCTATGCCTCTCTCCTGCTAGTGAGGGTCATGTCTGGTAGCAGGTAACATGGTGGAGGAAGAAAAGAGGCACTTGTGATGCCAATTCTCATCCCAAGGCAAGTTGGAGGCAAGAGCCACTTTCACCCAGTTGCCAACTCTAGCTTGGGAAATTCCTGGAGATTTAGAGGTGGGCCTGTAGAGGGAGGGGTTTGGGGAGGGGCCTCAATGGGATATGATGCCATTGAGTGCTCCCTTCAAAGCATTTCCTCCAGGAGAACTGATCTCTATGGTCTGGAAATCAGTTGTCAGTCCAGGAGATCTCCAGGTCCTACCTGGTAGTTGGGAAACCTAAAACCCAGGAAGATGAAAGCAAGCAAGACCCACTGGTAGAAGCCAAGAACAGGATTGGCGGGGGGGGAGGGGAGAGAGAGAGAGAGAGAGAGAGAGAGTGAGTGAGTGAGTGTGTGTGTGTGTGTGTGTGTGTGTGTGTGTGTGTGTGTGTGTGTGTGTGTTTTGGAGAGTTTCTCCAAACACGGTTTGGAGAAAATTCAAGAGACAATCTACACATTATGTGGAATGAAGTGGCAGAATTCTAAGGCCATTTATGCAGGGGTATTTAGTTCGCAGTCCCTGCTGGACTGCATCAAAGCTTCCTTTGCATTATTCATGATTTTACTGACCTTCAGGTGTGACTTTGCTCTGGCCTCATTCTTCCCCCGCAGTTCTAGGCTCCTGTTTTAGAACGAATTTAAATACTGCTTCGAGGCAAGAGCGATGCAAATTCCCCCTATTTTCATGCATAGGTCTTAACTTCGGGTTTCTCTCCCCACGCCCATTTTGGCTGCTCCCTCCCACGTGTTTGTCCCTCCCATCCAACCCCTTCCCTCAAAGCAAAGCACAAAAGAGGGAGTTAAACCTTCATGAAATGTGCAGGAAGACATTGAAGAAGGCTGCAAAGGTTGGAAGGCAGCTCCCGGCAGGGAGGAATACCCAGCAAAAGCATGCACAGCCCCTTTAAGAGCTGACCCACCCCTCCAAGTTAAGTGCAACAAGGCTGCATTTTCAGGGGGAGGGGCTCAGAAGCTCCATGATTCACTGGGGATGCTTAATTAATCATAGAAACATAGAGTTGGAAGGGACCACCAAGGTCATCTAGTCCAACCCCCTGCACAATGCAGGAATTTCACAACTACCTCCCCCACACACCCCCACGACCACTACTCCATGCCCAGAAGATGGCCAAGATGCCCTCCCTCTCATCATCTGCCTAAGATTATAGAATCAGCATTGCTGACAGATGGACATCTAGCCTCTGCTTAAAAACCTCCAGGGAAGGAGAGCCCACTACCTCCTGAGGAAGCCTGTTCCACTGAGGAACCGCTCTAACTGTTAGGAAATTCTTCCTAATGTCTAGATGGAAACTCTTTTGATTTAATTTTAATCACGGTACTCCTGGAATTGGTGGGGGGGAGAATCTCTCATGCATATGATGTTTGAGAATTCGGAGCAGAAAACCGTACAGCAAACCAAACACAAATTTCCCCTGCATAAATGACCCTAGTCTATATTGTAACTTTGGTTTCAGCTTTTTTGTCCCCTATTTTTTAATATTTCCACCCTCCCCACACACAAACCATAAAATTCCTCCATAGCCTGGCTACATAAACCCTTTACTCCCTGAGGAGCTAGCTTACTTCATGCAGGGAGTTTTTACAGGGGAGAGTTTTCAAAAGCAGCAGCATCCAACATCGTGCCTAGGAAATGCAGGAAAGATGGCATTCTGCATACTAATGTCTCGAACAGCCAGAAAAGGGCTTTTCAGGGGATGGCGGGGGAGGGGGGTCAGCATCTCCCATAAGCTTCCAGAAGGCACGCTCCAGACGTCTTCTCTCCTTGCCTCCATCACAGCCCCGTCCGGAGGACGTAGAAGCAACTGGCAAGCAGAGCTGTGCCCAGGAGGGCAAAACTGCTTCTGACGCCGCTGGCACCGCCGTTGCAGTAATCACTTTGGCAGCAACTCACTTCTCTTTTCCCCCCTTTTTTCTCGCTGGACTTCGGGCAAGTTGAGGAACACCACTTGGAGACTGACACCTCCTGACCTGGAAAGGCGAGAATTCGGGAGAGGGAGAGAGCAAGGGGCCAGAGAGAAATGGTGAGAAGCTGGCATAGGATTCGGCTACGGGTACCTCGGTTGCTCTGCGGTAGAGAGCCAGCATGGTGTAGTGGTTAAGAGCGGTGATTTGGAGCAGTGGAGTCTGATCTGGAGAACCGGGTTTGATTTCCTCCCCCCTCCACATGAGCGGAGGAGGCTAATCTGGTGAACTGGATTTGTTTCCCCGCTCCTACATATCAAGCCAGCTGGGTGACCTTGGGCTAGTCACAGTTCTCTCAGCCCCACCCACCTCACAGGGTGTCTGTTGTGGGGTGGGGCAGGGAAGATGATTGTAAGCCAGTTTGATTCTGCCTTAAGTGGTAGAGAAAGTCTGCATATAAAAACCAACTCTTCTTCTAGAACAGCTAGAATCGAATCCATTTGCACCTTAGAGACCAACAAGATTTCGGAGAAGGAGCTTTCAAGAGTCAAATTTCCCTTCGTCAGATATCTAGCTGTCCTTTTTCTTTTCATTTTTTAAGAAAAGGTTTTGCTTAAGGGCAGGCTGGCAAGAGATGAGCCTCGAAGCCGGGGTGTTTCGTTGTGCAGAATAAAACATTGAAAACATTGGGGTTATACTGGAGAGTCCATGAGCAGATCTTGTGACCAGAGAAATCATTGGGAAGGACTATGGCTCAGTGGGAAAGCCTCTGCTAGGCATGCAGAAGGTCCTAGGTTTGACCCCCGGCATCTCCATTTAACAGGACTAGGCAAGTAGGTGATGTGAAAGACTTCAGCCTGAGACCCTAGAGAGCCACTGCTGGTCTGAGTAGACAATACTGACTTCAATGGACCAAGGGTCTGATTCAGTATAAGGCAGCTTCCTGTGTTCATGTGACTGAAATCAGAGCCGGGACATCAGGTACTAGGGATGGCAGTGTCCAGGTAGGACCTGGGGATCCTCTGGAATTACAGCTCATCTCCGGACTACAGACATCAGTTCCCCTGGAGGGAGAGGACTCTAGGGCATTGTACCCCACAGGGGTCCCTGTCCTCCCCAGGCTCCATCCCCAAATCTCTAGGTATTTCTCAACCCAGACTTGGCAACCCTAGAAAAACCTCGGTGGGGTACAATGCCATAGAGTCCACCCTCCAAAGCAGTCCTTTACTCCAGGGGAACTGATCCATGACATCTGGAAATCAGTGGTAATGCCAGGCGATCTCCTGATCCCACCAGGGTGTTAGCAAACATAGGCCCAAATCCTGGATCCAGCCTAGGGAACTATTTGGGACTGTGTCCAAAATCCTGGAATGAAGATATCAGCTGGCATCAGGGCGGGCAAATGGAAACATTTTGCTGCCATCTTCCAAAATAGACGTAATAATTTTTGCCCTTTTATCTTAGATAATTTAAAAAAAATATTTGCTGTAGCAGCGCCTCCCCCTGGTTGTGGGGGTAGTATGCTCAACCCAGTTGCTCTTCATACAATTTACTTTGGGGGCTATTTTATCACATGGCTGCTCACCAGCGGCTTTTTTGATCTTGTTGACATCCTTCCACAGCTGGGGCATCCCCCAAACGCTTAGGGCTGTTTAGCTTGGAAAGAAGGCAGCTGAGAGGAGAGATAATAGAGGTCTATAAAATTATGCATGGTTTGGAGAGAGTGGACAGGGAGAAGCTTTTCTCCCTCTCTCATAATACTAGAAGGCGAGGCCACCTGCTGAGGCTGGAGGGTGAGAGATTCACAACTGATAAAAGGAAGTATTTCTTCCCACAATGCAGAATTAAATTGTGGAACTCCCTGCCCCAGGATGTGGTGATGGCTGCCAACATGGAGGGCTTTAAGAGGGGAGTGGACATGTTCATGGAGAAGAGGGCTATCCATGGCTACTAGTGTAGTGCCCAGATATAAGGGCAGGTATAAAACACTATGTTCTCATATGCACACACATAGCAGCTTTTGGGAATGTTGGCATCCACAACTATAAGATGCCAACAGCTTACACTTGCTTGCCTGGTACAGCCTCTCACTAATAAGATTGACGTGCTTGATTTAGAGCACCTGCTGGATCCGTTATCTATCCTTAGGAATTTAGTTTCGGTTCCTGGTTAAAGATTAGACCCTTTCCTGTGTTACGCCTTTGGGCTACGCTAATAGGCCATGCTAATTAACATAGAGTAGACACCTAACGTGTATTGGTGCTTTTGTGTATCAATCTGCTTGTAAGCAGCTATGGGCCTGCCCCATTCTAATGCATTAAGGATGCTGACCTTCCTTTGTTCCTTTGTGAGTAACCCTGTGCCTTATCTGTGGTTCTCACCCAGCTCTGTGTTTAGCTAAATAAAGAACTGTTTGCTTTTGAGCTTAACCTCCTCCTTGCTATCTTTATTGAACGCTATAAGATAACGGGGCACTTCACTAGTAAAAATGGATACTAGTCATGATGCATGCATATGCTCTCAAGCATCAGAGGAGCATGCCTGTTATCTTAGGTGCTGTGGAACACAGGCAGGACGGTGCTGCTGCAATGGTCTTGTTTTGTGGGCTTCCTAGAGGCACCTGGTCGGCCACTGTGTGCACAGACTGCTGGTCTTGATGGGCCTCGGTCTGACCCAGCAGGGCTTTTCTGAGGTTTTCTGTTATGATTGTCGCGCTTCAGTTAAATTCAGCCCCACTGGTTAGGAACTCTACCCCGGTGTGCCTTGCGCCGCACTTCCCGTTGCCCTATCGGCAGGTCACAGATCCCTTGGAAACTTACCAGTAATTTCATTCTTTGCTGTCACACAATAGGAGTCCATATCTGAACACTTAACCTCTTTACAGTCCTTGTGATAATGTGCGTTCTCGCACTGGTAGCACCACAGAGATGTCGCTGCAAAGGAGAGAAAGAGAGAGAGAGAGAGATGGGAGGTTTTTAGGGCCGCTGAAGCAATTCGTTTTCCAATGAGCTCACTTTTGGATGCAGTTAGAAGTAGGGTTGCCAACTTTGTGTTCAGAAATTCCTAGAGATTTGAGCCTGGAAGGGTGGGGTTTAAGGAGAGGAGGGACCTTGATAGGGTACAATGCCATGCAGTCCTCCTTCCAAAGAAGCCATTTTCTCCAGGAGAAGTGGAAGAAGGTTGTTTTTTATATGCTGACTTTCTCTACCACTTAAGGCTTACAATCACCTTCCCTTCCCCTCCCTACACAGACACCCTTTGAGGCAGGTGGGACTGAGAGCGCTCCAAGAGAGCTGTGACTAGTCCAAAGTCACCCAGCTGGCTTCATGTGTAGAAGTGGGGAAACGAACCCGGTTTCACCAGATTAGTCTCCGGCGCTCATGTGGAGGAGTGGGGAATCAAACCCGGTTCTCCAGATCAGAGTCCACCGCTCTTCACTACTGCTCTTAACCGCTACACAATGCTGGCTTTCCAGTGGAATAAATGTTTTAAATAAATAAACAACAAATAAGTTATTTATGTAGTCTGGAAATCAGGTGTAATTTCAGGAGATCTCCAGCCCCCACCTGGAGACTGGCAACCCTAGTTAGAGGTTAGAGGCCTTCAGCTCTTCCATAATTAAAATAAAATCAACTATATGTTGACTAATAGTTAGGGTTACCAACTGCCAGGTAGTAGCAGGAGATCTGCTAATTCAACTGATCTCCAGCCGATAGAGATCAGATCACCTGGAGGAAAATGACCACTTGGGCAATTGAACTCTATGGCATTGAAGTCCCTCCCCTCCCCAAACCCTCCCCTCCTCAGGCTCCGTCCCCAAAATCTCCCACCGGTGGCAAAGAGGGATCTGGCAACCCTACTGATAGATCTAGGCAATTTGTTTCCCCCTTTTCTGATCCAAGGTCACTTAAGGAAGCAGAAAATAAAATAGATAGCAAAAGATTATACACGGAAAACATTTCTTAAAATTAAGTAGCAAATGGCTAATGAAAACGGTAGGCAAGAAGCAGACAGAAACATTCCATGAAAAGCCATGCAAACTAAACAGCGGTACGATCATCTAAAAAAAGATTACCGTAGCTGTCACCTGGAAAGTTTTCCTTAAAAGCTCTTAAAAAACCAGTTCAATAAAGAATTGGTTCAGATTCTTCCACCCAAAATTTTTAAAATATTTTAATACTTTGCATTTTAAAATTTTCATATTTTCATATTTAACAACAGCATTCAGATCAGGACCCAAGCAGACGTGCTGGAATTCCTGCATCTTCATCACTCTGCCATGCCAAAGGAAGAGGGGATTTAACCCTGATCTGGAGCCTTTTATGCATGGCTGTTTCCCTCAGGGTCACCCCCCAGTGACTCTGGGTCTTTGTTTTGAATATGCATGTTGTTCCTGACCGGCAGAGGTCGCCCCACGCACCCCACCCCCCCGAGTTTCCCCGCGTTTTCAAATTCGAGATAAAACAGGTCTTTCAAAACGCGGGCAAAACGTGGGGAAACGCAGGGGGGGCGCGAGGTAACCTCTGACAGTCGGAAATGGCATGCTTATTCCAAAGAAAGACCCGAAGTCATTGAAGGGGTGACCGCAAAGGAAACAGCCATGCATAAAAGACCTGGTTTGCTGTTTGAAACTTTTTTGGGGTAATATTTATTGAAATATGCAGAATATTACAGAATATGTAAAAAATAAACAAAAAACATAATATGCAAAAAAAGAAAAAGAAAAAGTGAGATATAAAGCAATACAGAAACCAACTTCCAACTCTCCTCATACAGAACAGATTATTATATATCTTATTTCTTTTGTGAATAACTTTGATTTTATCTGTTTTTACTTTAATTATTATTTAGCTATTTTCATCTTAGTCTACCATTTAATAAGTTTAGGTTCTAAAACCTAAGGTCATTTTTTTATCCCTAAAATATTGATTTATATATACTGACCATACCTTCCAGTCTATATCAAAGTCGGAAACCCAACTATCGAGATAAAAAAAAGTTAGTTTCGTTTTCCCACCAAGTAGCCTTCAAGGTTTGTTTTGCTTTTGTGAACTCTTTGAAGCCGACAGTAACCCGTGAGAATCACGGTGCCCTTGGGCTGTTTGTAATCTGTAATCTCTTGAAGCTGTATCGTTCTGCTGAATGCTTTTTCCAATGCTTTTATATTATCAAGTGCAAGCCAATTTGCTCCATTGCTGTCTTAGGTTCTCTGTGCTCTGCTAACCTAAATGACCAGTAAAACCAGCTTCTTTGGACAACTGTCTCCTGTTGTGGTTTGTGGTTCTTGTTAGGCCAAGTGCTCACACTTCAATAGATTTATTTAACTTGGCTATCTTGGCCAACTCCATAACTTTCTGTTGCCATTCATGCAACGCGGGTACTTCTTTTGTTCTCCATTTTTTCGCCCATACAATTCTTGCTGCTGTTGTCAGATATCTAAGGATATCTCCCAACTGTTTTTCTAATGTCCAATCTAAGATACCCAGTAAATATATTTCCGGTTTGAGTGGAATTTTTACTCCCATAACTTTAGAAATTTCCTCATGAATATCTTTCCAAAACATTTTCACTTTGCTACAACTCCACCATTGGTGGAAAAAATGTTCCCACCTCACTTTGACATTTCCAACATTTTTCTATTCCTCTTTGCTGTTTGAAATGGAATTCCCATGTTTTAAAGGGGAAAAGTCATGTCCTTCAAAACAGCTTTCCTTTAAAACGGATAATAACGGCATGGGATGCCTGCCTGGTTTCACTTAACAAACCAGCCTGCGGGTGGAGGATTAAATCCCTTTCCCACACAACCTTGATGCAAATCAGAACTATGAAGCCATCTTATACTGAATCAGACCCTTGGTCTAGCAAGGCCAGTATTGCCTACTCAGACTGGCAGCGGCTCTGCAGGGTCTCAGGCAGAAAGGGGTCTTTCACATCACCTATTGCCTGATCCTTTTAACTGGAGTTGCCAGGGATTGAACCTGGGACCTTCTGCATGGCAAGCAGAGGCTCTACCACTGAGCCACAGCCCCACCCCACACTATTTGTATGTTCAATTCACCTTGAACAGACTAATGAAGATCCATGACCACATGGGACATTCCAGTATTTTCTTTAGAAAAGTCGTATTGGAAGGCAATTTCAGTTGAGTCTCTGTGCAGTGATAGCCTTCTGAACACAGTGTTATGCACACTGAAATCAATGCACACCAAAGAGGAGGGGGGGGTGCTGTGGCATCTGCTTGGCATGCAGAAGGTCCCAGGTTCAATCCCTGGTATCTCCAGTTAAAGGGACTAGGCAGTTAAATCTCCAGTTAAAGGAACTAGGCAGGTAGGTGATGTGAAAGACCCTTTTCTGCCTGAGACCCTGGAGAGCCGCTGCCTGACTTTGATGGACCAAGAGGGGTCTGATTCTGGATAAGGCAGTTCATGTGTTCATCTGAGGGGGCACATGCAGTCTGACCCCACAGGCCACCTAAACAGTTCGTGAGCACCAAGTCCACACATATAAGAAGTGAAAAGGCAGCCTTCCCAATCACAGCAGGAGCACCTATGCGCATAGTTGTATGCATAGGCTCCATGCTCCTGAGCCATCAAGCTTGGATAGCTGGGGGGCGGCGTAAGGGCAGCATGCTTTTGCTGGCTTCCCCTCTATGCACATTGTATTGGTTAAGAGTGGCAGGCTCTAATCTGGAGAACCGGGTTCGACTCATCCACATGAAGCCTGCTCAAAATTCTCTCAGCCCACGTGGAGGCAGGCCATGGCAAACCACCTCCAAACGTCTCTTGCCTTCGGGTCACCATAAGTCAGTTGTGACTTGACGGCACTTTTCCACTACCGCCGCCACGTGCAGAGTTGTACAACCGCCTATGCTCACCCTGAGCACTTTGGAGGAAGGGAAGGTGAAAACCATTAAGTGACAGCTCGGAATATCTGTAGGGAGTGGAATTTCTCAAAGAAGTGGCAAACCATAATTGCTCCCCGTCAGAAGCTAGTTAACGCTTTGTTAATTTTGGTTTCTGCATTCCAGCCTGGTGTAGCATTTTCAGTGTTGGACCAGGATCTCGATGGGTAGCCGTGTTAGTCTGTCACTAGCAGCAGAAGTAGAAAAGAGCAGGAGTCCAGTAGCACCTTAAAGACCAACAAAATTTCTGGCAGGGCGGGAGCTTTCGTGAGCCACAGCTCACTTCTTCAGATGAAGATGTGGCTCACCAAAGCGCATACCCTGCCAGAAAGTTTGATAGTGTTTAAGGTGCTACTGGATTAGTATATGGGAGACCCAGGTTCGAATCGCCACTCTGCCATGGAGGCTTACTGGGTGACCTTGGGCGAGTCAAGACGAATTTGTATATATATATATTTTTATTACATGTATCACTGGTATTGTCTTTGTTGCACCGTGTTTCACATTTTGATATAATGAATACAATGTTTGATATAAATTGAGTCTTTACTGTTTCCTTCCTACAATTGTTTGTTAACAGTATAGTGAGTATTTTTCTACTAGTACCTGGAGATTGGCAACCCTATGTACTCCCCTCCATACCAAGAGCCCCTAGCAAAACACATGGCTTTCAATCAAACCAAATGAGGATTTTTGCAACAGAGAGTAGACCTTGACAACCCCTTTTGTTCCCCAAGGATGTTTCCATGCCAGGCAGGTTGTTTTGTGTGGTTGCCACCCATCTAATTGAATTTGGGCAAGTCAAAGACGCACATTGTCTCGTGAGGAGGCGTGAGCTGGAGATGCTGGGAAAACCTCCACCGCACACATGTTCATGTCTCATGCGTCGGAGAGTCTCTCCCAGCCTCTGGTAGCAAAGAGCACGGTTGAGTGCCAGCTGAGTGGGGCAGAGAAAGGGCAGGGATGGCGACAGGTGGATGGGGGAGATCCCAATGGAGGCGTGAGGAGCTGGAAAACAGGCCTTTGGCGTGCCGTTGCATGAGCAGACGCGGTGCTGACCTGTTGAAACAGGCAGTTTTTATAAAGGCCACCTGGGAGGACAGGATGTGCTTTATTGGCAACACCTGGAGACAGTGTTGTCACAAGTTCCTTAGGAAAGCATCCGGCTCGGAAGGCATTTCTTCTGCTCACGCCCAGCCAAAATGAATGGGAGATGTGTTCCCATTCACTTCAATGGACCCTGCACAGAAGAAATCCCCACTGGGTCGCCGGCTCTCGGTTTTGCCTGTCCTGCTCCAAAAGCCTAAATGGGACTGTAAGGAACCAGATGGCTTGTTTACGATGCCAGATTTTGCAGTCTGAGGTTAAAGCCAGCAGCAGACGGGCCCAGTGAACAAGAAGCTGGCAGATCCAAAGGTGTCTGACCCCATTTTAAAGACATCTAAGCCAGTGTCTTGTCTCTGCATGTGATGGCAGCAATGAGCTAATTATGGACTGGGTGAAGAAGTGTTTCCTCTCTTGGGCAGCCCTTAACAGCCCATTCCTGAAATAGCGGCGTGCAGCGGCACCTCTTCCTAAGCCAATTCGCGTATGCCATAAAACAAAAAAAAGCTGTTTCGCAGCTTTTTTGTTTTGTTTTACAGGGGCTAAAAGCCCCATTGAAAACAGCGAGGCTGCGCCTGCTCAAAAGCAGGTGCAGCACTGCCGATCCCGTTCGGTGTATCTGGCCGAACTGGGATAGGAAGCCGCCTAACCGGTGGCACCTCCCCTCGGCCTGCCCCCAGAACACCCCCCTGCGCCAGCGTGGCCTCTCTAAGCTGTGGCCTGCACCATGGAGAGCTCGCGCTGGTGGAGGGGCGAGGCGTGGTCCCACGGTGCTTGACCGCTGGCGGGACTGGCCTCCCCTCCAGCATAAGTGCGTGTAATCATGGTTTTACACACACATGCTGGTGGTGGGGTCACGCCGCCTCCTAAGAGGTTTCAGCCCCCCCTTTCAGGAATGGGCTGTTAATCTCCTACCCACACAACACAATATCGAGCACTGGGATTTAGGGTAGCCAGGCCCCTCTTCGCCACCGGCGGGAGGTTTTTTGGGGTGGATCCTGAAGAGGGGAGGGGAGGGACTTCAATGCCCTAGAGTCCAATTGCCAAAGCGGCCATTTCTTCAGGTGAACTGATATCTATTGGCTGGAGGTCAGTTGCAATAGCAGGAGATCTCCAGCTAGTACCTGGAAGTTGGCAACCCTATTGCCAGCTCCAAACTCAGAAATACTGGGAGATTTGAGGGTGGAGCCTAGGAGAGTGGGTTTTAGGGAGGGGAGGGACCTCGGTGGGATACAATGCCATGCAGCCAACCTTCCAAAGCAGCCATTTCCTCCAGGAGAAGTAGAATAAATGTTTTAAATAAATAAGAACTACATAAGCGATTTATTTGGGTGCAGTGGAACATAGGCAGGATGGTGCTGCTGCACTCGTCTTGTTAGTGGCTTCCTAGAGGCACCTGGTTGGCTGCAGTATGAACAGACTGCTGGACTTGATGGGCCCGGGTCTGATCCAGCAGGGCCTTTCTTATGTTCTTATGTAGTCTGGAGATCAGTTGCAGTTCTGGCAGATCTCCAGCCCCCACCTGGAAGTTGGCAACCCTATATGCAAAAGTGGAAATTAAATTTTCACACAGCAGACCTGAAGCGTTGCTGTGCTTGGCATGTACATTATAACCAGCAACTGTACATCATGTTCCCATTCCGAGGCACCAATAACAGCAGAGTCATTGGTCACTTCTCACTTGAACAGTTGGCTGAACGGTACATCTATCCATTCATTTTTTCCCCTTTCCATATGACTTGGATGGCCCAGGCGAGCCTGATCTCATCAGATCTGGGAAGCTAAGCAGGGCCAGCCTTGGTTAGTCCCTGGATGGGACTAACCCCCAAGCAAGTCCAAGATTGCTGTGCAGAGGCAGGCAATGGCAAACCACCTCTGCTCATCTCTGGGTGGCCCAGGCTGGCATGATCTCACCAGCTCTCGTAAGCTAAGCAGGTTCAGCCCTGGTTAGTCCCTGGATGTGGGATCACCAAGGAAGTCCAGAGGCAAGCAAAGGCAAACCACCTCTGAACATCTGCTGCCTTGAAAACCCTACAGGGTCGCCATGCATCAGCTGCGACTTGACGGCACTTTCCACCACCACCATAACTGTATTCCATCTTCCACCAAAGAGCTCAGGATAGCGGGCATCTCTCTCTCCTCCTCCGTTTTACTCTCACAAAGACCCTGCAAGGTAGGTTAGGCAGAGGGAAAGTGGCTGGTCACTTGCTTTGCAATCCTACCCATAGTGAGACCCTTCTAAACCCGCTGAGTGCCGTAGATTCAGAAGGGTGGAACTCTGCTTAGAATTGTACTGTTGGCGAGTTTCATGGCAGAGTAAGGATTTGAACACAGAACTCTGAGGTCCTGGTCTGATACCCTAACCACTCTGCCGGCATCATGTTTCCCCTTTAAAAGCGCACACCGAGGCAGAAGGAAAAGGGAGGAACAAAGTGGTAAATCTGGGTCACGGAGGTGGATCACGTGCAGAGATCTTGTGATAAGGTATTTGCATGACATTTTGTGATAAGATATGCAGCGTTACCCTGTTGCCTGTTCAGAATAATTATCCACAAGAAACTCTGCTTCCCTTGCATCTCTAAGGGCATCATAACCTCCCCTTACACCCCTATGCTTTCAGTACAGGCATTTGTGCTCCAGACTCTTCTTCTTCCTCACACAACTCTGCCTGTTCTCTCTTGAAGCTATTGATCTCTGGAACTCCTTCCCACAACAACTGTGTGATACCCTCTCTCTCACTTACCCCATATCCCTCCTCAAGGCCCACCTTGGGCACGATCCCTCTTCCCTACTGAGGCTGAACCTAAGCAAGGGTTGAATACAGATTTGTCCCCCCCCCCCTTAACCTCCTCATGAATTGCCTTTTGTGAATCAGACCATTGGTCAATTTAGGTCAATACTGTCTGCTCAGACTGGCAACCACTCTCCAGGGTGTTAGGCAGAGGTCTTTCACATCACCTACTCCCTGGTCCTTTCTAACTAGAGATGCCAAGGATTGAACCCGGGACCTTCTGCATGCCAAGCAGATGCTCTACCACTGAGCCACGGCCTCTCCCCTATAATACATGAACACATGATGAAGCTGTCTTATATTGAATCAGACCGTCAGTCCATCAAGGTCAGGATTGTCTACTCAGACTGACCATATCTCTCCAGGGTCTCAGGCAGAGGTCTTTCTCAGCACCTACCACCTGATCCTTTAACTGGAGATGTCATGGATTGAACCCAGGACCTTCTGCATGCCAAACAGATGCTTTGTCACTGAGCCATGACTAGGGTTGCCAACCTCCAGGTAATAGCAGAAGATCTCCTGCTATTACAACTGATCTCCAGCCGATAGAGATCAGTTCACCTGGAGAAAATGGCCGCTTTGGCAATTGGACTCTATGGCATTGAAGTCCCTCCCCTCCCCAAACCCCACCCTTCTCATGGTTCTGCCCCCAAAACCTCCCACCGATGGCGAACAGGGACCTGGAAACCCTAGCCATGACCCCTCCCGTTTCCCTTTTCGGTCTCCCTCTTCTTATACTAGACACATTGCCAGGGGAACAGCTGTGCCCCAGACCAGACTATGGAGACCCACTGCCTAAAGCATGGTCACAGCTCAGGGCAAGAGAGACCTATGGACTTGTTAAGTCCGTATACATACACAACAGGTCTCACATTAGAATCCAGCCACTTTGAGAGCCACTAAGGGTCAGTCTGTGGCAGGAGGACCCCAAACTGTAAAAGGAATTAACAAATACATAAATGCACAAACAGCTTGGGTTGGATCCAGCCAGCTCTTTCGCTCAAGCTTGCCCTGTTCCCATCCTTATTACGGCCTCCGTCGCTCATGCCTTTTGTCCAGGCAGGCCCCAAGATCCCCAGCATAGCCTTTGGGGGTGATTCAGGGGACCCCTCCTTCCATTGGTTGGATCCAGCCCTTTATACTGGAAATTCAAGAACATCCGAGCTCCCAAACTGGTTTTCTGCAAGGCAAGGCAATCTCTACCACACCATCTCAGCAATAACAGTTGGGCGGCTTTATGTTTGGGCTCCGTCTCGGAAGATTCCTTCTCAGGGTCGCCCTTGAGCACCATTCAACATCAGGGAATATCCCGGGGGCTTACCTCTCTGCACACACAGCGCTGCAACCACCAACACGACGGGGAATTGCTTCATCCTGGCGAGGTCTTCCTGGCAAATAAAGAACAGTCAGCTCTTCTGACATCTTATATCTCCTGGCTACTAAGGAGCCGGCCGTGATGTCAGTTTTGGGAGTGCCAGCGAGGAGGGGCAAAAGAATTTCCAATGTGAATTCTGTTCAGGAAACGTTAACGCACTAGAGCATGAGCTAAGCTTAAGGGACATTTAGTGGTTTTGCCAAGAAACATCTGTGAAATTTTCTTGTGGTTTTTCCCCTAACTGTCAACACTGCGTCCAGGCTTGCAACACATGAGTGTTTCCTAAACTATATGCATGTGCCAATCGGCTATCTTTTGTAACAAAGCTTGAAAAAGTTCCCCATGATGTTCTGATAGGTGAACTAGAGGACTGTGAACTGGACCCTAGGTTAGTTAGGTGGATAGGGAACCGGCTGGAGAACCGCACTCAAAGAGTAGTTGTCGATGGCATTTTATCTGAATGGAGGGAGGTGTCCAGTGGGGTGCCACAGGGCCTGGGACTTTTCAATATTTTTATAAATGCTTCCATGTTCAGTGGTAGTTTACCTCTGAGTTCTAGCTGCAAGGCCAAACCGAGAATGAAGGGCAGTTGCTTCATGCCCTGCTTGTAAGACGTATCTGGTTGGCCACACTGAAGACAGAATTCTGGACTAGATGAGTCTTTGGCCTGATCCAGAAAAGAGTTCTTTAATTCCCTTGACCTGTAGGCTGGCTAGTGGGTAAGTCTGGTAGCACTCAGCCCTTCGGGCAATAGAGGTCAGAAATTTGGGGAATTATATCTCCTGGCTATTAAGGAGCTGGCCGTGATGTCAGTTTTGGGAGTGCCAGCGCGGAGGGGCAAAAGAATTCCCAGTGTGAATTCTGTTCATTGGTGCAGGGGTGTATTTTTCAGGGACGGTCTACACAAAACGTATCACAACTTGTGTGAAATTCCCCCAGGGCTTTGCCCAAGAAATAGCAGTTCATTAATGATAGCAATATTTATTGTTGAGAAAGTGCGTTCATGACTAGATCCTTTGCTGTCTTTGTTGCTGCAGGACTACTAGGGTTGCCAGGTCCTTCTTCGCCACCGGCGGGAGGTTTTGGGGTGGAGCCTGAGGAGGGTGGGGTTTGGGGAGGGGAGGGACTTCAATGCCATAGATTCCAATTGCCAAAGCACCCATTTTCTCCAGGTGAACTGATCCCTATCGGCTGGAGATCAGTTGTAATAGCAGGAGATCGCCAGCTAGTACCTGGAGGTTGGCAACCCTAAGGTCTACAGCAGGGGTGGGGAACATTTTTTCCGCCAAGGGCCATTTGGATATTTATAACATCATTCGGGGGCCATACAAAATTATCAACTTAAAAATTAGCCTGCTATATTTGGTCAAACATTTAGCCAAGAGGCACGACCAGAGACGGCTCTGAGTGTCTGCCACATAGAGCGACTCGCTTTTGAGCTCTGCCGTCCCATCTGGGCCCAAGAGATTCAGGCAGGGCAGCATCCTTCTGAGCTAGGAATCTACCAGGACCCATGAAGGGCCAGACCAAATGATTTTGAGGGCCTTATACGGCCCCCGGGCCTGACGTTCCCCACCCCTGGTCTACAGTCTCAAAGACAGAACCATGACAGAATGGGAGTATAAAATTTGTGGTGGTGGTGGTGGGAAGCGCTGTCAAGCCGCAGCTGACTTATGGCGACCCCGTAGGCTTTTCAAGGCAAAAGACATTCAGAGGTGGTTTGCCATTGGCTGCATCTGCAGCCCTAGGCTTCCTTGGTGGTCTCCCATCCAAATACTAACCAGGGCTGACCCTGCTTAGCTTCTGAGATCTGACCATAGTGGTAGGGTTGCCAATCTCCACAGCACCTAAGATAATAGGCCTGCTCCTCTGATCCTGGAGAGAATAGGTATGTATCATAAGAACCTAAGAAAGGCCCTGCTGGATCAGACCCAGGCCCATCAAGTCCAGCAGTCTGTTCACACAGTGGCCAACCAGGTGCCTCCAGGAAGCCCCCAAACATGACGATTGCAGCAGCATTGTCCTGCCTACGTTCCACAGCACCTAATGGAATAGACATGCTCCTCTGATCCTGGAGAGAACAGGTAAGCATCATGACTAGTATCCATTTTGTCTTGTAGCCATGGATAGCCCTCTCCTCCATGACCATGTCCACTCCCCTCTTCAAGCCTTCCAAGTTGGCAGCCATCACCATATCCTGGGGTAGGGAGTTCCACAATTTAACTATGCGTTGTGTGAAGAGAATTCCAGATGCAAAACTGTATTTGTGTCACAGTTTTGTTTGGCATTCACCTGTCTGCCTCGTAGAGACACCCCAGGCAAGTAACTATGAAAACCATAACATCCTATCAATCAGATAGGGCGGCATCATGAAAGAGCTCCAAACCAGCCATCGTTTGGTAAAACCATCATCTCAATACACCATCGGCAAAGGCCTTATGGAACAAAGCAAGTCACCAAACAAACAATCAAGCAGCAGGTTAAGAAATGGAACGAGAAAAGATGAAGCCGAGAAAGAGAATTTGCAGTGATGGAATGGAAAGGAGTAAATGTTATTAATATTTTTTTTAATGAAAATATTTGGCAGGGGAGTTGAATAAAAGAATAATAGGAAAGAGAGGACTCAGAGTTAATACTATGGGAGATCAAAAAAGGACTCAGAGTTAATACTATGGGAGATAGAAAAATGGAGGAATTACCAAAGAGGAAGGAAAAACGAAGAAGATGATATAGATGAAGACAGATGACAGAGCAGTAATACAGTTCTGTCTGACGTTAAGCTTCGGGAATGGTTTAAGAAACATCAGCTGGGGGAGATCTGTGGAAGGAAAGATGAAAATCAGATGGAAGGGAAGGGCTACAGCTCATGGGGGGGGGGGGAATGGAGGTAGATAAGACCAAAGAGGAGGGATCCAGGACAGATCTTTCAGGGACTCCAGTGAGAAGAGGGAAAGAAGACTTACCAGTTCCAGAGACAGAGAAGGAGCCCAGAGAAGGAGAATGCGAAGAGCGACAGCAGAAAAGATGAGTCACTGCGTTGGCAGGGGCAGCAGATCAGTTTAACCCAGACGCATCGGGCATGCTACACCCCGCAGGGGGGGGGGTGTTGGCCTCCCATCACGTTGAAATCAGAGAGAAGGGCGAAGCAATATGAGACGTCTGTTTACTAGTCGTCTCTGGATTCACTGCTTTGATCAGAGCCATGCGACAGTGTATGTCCTTTATGCCAGACACTGGGATAAGGATAGATCACTATGGGTAGCGGTGCTGCCAGTCTGTCCGTAGCAGCAGAAAAAAGCAAGAGTCCAAAATTTCTGGCGGGGTGTGAGCTTTCGTGAGCCTCAGCTCCCTTCTTCAGGCATACCCTGCAAGAAATTTTGGAGAGCCAGTGTGGTGTGGTGTAGTGGTTTAAGAGCAGTGGGCTCTAATATGGAGGTCTGGGTTTGATTCCCTGCTCCTCCACATGAGCGGCAGACTCTAATAGGGAGAACTGGGTTTAATTCCCCACTCCTCCACATGAAGCCTGTTGGGTGACCTTGGGCTTGTCACAGTTCTCTCCGAGCTCTCTCAGCCTCACCTACCTCACAATGTGTCTGTTGTAGAGAAGAGAAGGGAAGGAGAATGTAAGCCGCTTTGAGACTCCTTAAAAGCTAGAGAAAATTGGCATATAAAAACCAGCTCTTCTTCTTCTTCAAGGTGCTACAGGACTCTTGCTCTTTTCAATTGGGATAAGGAGGCAGCTTAGTTCCAACCAGGAGGAGCACAGTCCAATAACTCTGCTTCTTTCTCAGTGGGGAACTTCAGCAACCACAACTTCTTTGCTTCCTGGTCCTCTTCATACCAAGCCCTGGAGTGGACTCGGTGCAGTCAGACAGCACAATCTTAAGAACATTTTTTCTGGGAGTAAGGCCCATTTAGAATAGTAGAATTTTGAGTAGACCTGTCTAGGATCGCTCTCTAAAAGACTTTCCTGAATTAAAGGTACAGAGTTGTCAAAAATATCCCTTTCAGTTCCAAGAATGTTTCTTTAGAAGTGTCAGAAGATGATTTTGCTGATGGGGAGGTACTGGGGGAGGAGCGGGTTCCCGCTTCCCCACCCCCAGCATGGTGGGGAGGAGCGGGTTCCCACTTCCCCACCCCCAGCATGGTGTAGTGGTTAAGAGACGTGGAGAACTGGTTCGGTTTTCCCGCTCCTCCACATGAAGCCTGCTGGGTGACCTTGGGCTAGTCACAGTTCTCTCCGAACTCTCTCATGCCCACCCACCTCACAAGTAGGGTTGCCAGGTCCCTCTTCACCACCGGCAGGAGGTTTTTAGGCGGAGCCTGAGGAGGGCGGGGTTTGGAGAGGGGAGGGACTTCAATGCCATAGAGTCCAATTGCCAAAGCAGCCATTTTCTCCAGGAGAGGAACTGATCTCTATCAGCTGGAGATCAGTTGTAATAGCAGGAGATCTCCAGCTAGTGCCTGGAGGTTGACAAACCTGCTCACAAGGGGTCTGTTGTGGGGAGAGGAAGGGGAGGCTATTGTAAGCCGGTTTGATTCTCCTTAAAAGGTTGAGAAAATTGCCATATAAGAATCAATTCTCCTTCTTCCTGAGCGTAAAGAACCCCCAGTTACAAGTTGCTTGCATAACTTTGGAGCTGCGAGTGTTCATACTTAGTACTGCCAACTCCAAGTTGGGAAATTCCTAGAGGTTTTGGGGGTTGGAGCCTGGGGAGGGTGGGGCTTGGGGTGGGAGTGTATGCCCAGAAGGTGGCCAAGAGGCCCTCCCTCTCATGAACTGCCTAAGGTCATAGAATCAGCATTGCTGACAGATGGCCATCTAGCCTCTGCTTAAAAACCTCCAAGCCTATCAACAGCTATTGGCAATGACAGGAAAATGGCGTTTCCACGTTCAGTGGTAGCTTACCTCTGAGTTCTAGCTGCAAGGCAAAACCGAGAATGAAGGGCAGTTGCTTCATGCCCTGCTTGTAAGACGTATCTGGTTGGCCACACTGAAGACAGAATTCTGGACTAGATGAGTCTTTGGCCTGATCCAGAAAAGAGTTCTTTAATTCCCTTGACCTGTAGGCTGGTTAGTGAGTAAGTCTGGTAGCACTCAGCCCTTCGGGCAATAGAGGTCAGAAATTTGGGGAATGGCTTCCAAGAAGGCTGCAATCATACCACACTCCCTTTTGAAACATACTATGGCATCAAAGACTTCTCCCCTAGGTCCACCTTCTCTGTTGTTTGAGGCCCCATTCCTCCACATGAAGAGTAATACTTTAGGGATCTCTTGTCACATATGAGTGGCACAAGGGCTGTGGCTCAGTGGTAGAGCATCTGCTTGGCATGCAGAAGCTCCCAGGTTCAATCCCTGGCATCTCCAGTTAAAAGGACTGGCCAGTTGGTGATGTCAAAGACCTCTGCCTGAAACCCTTGAAAGTTGCTGCCAGTCTGAGTAGACAAGCTGGCTTTGATGGACCAAGGGTGGGGAGGGGCTGTAGTTCAGTGGTAGGGCATCTGCTTGGCATGCAGAAGGTCCCAGGTTCAATCCCCAGCATCTCCAGTTAAAAGGCTCAGGCAGTAGGTGATGCAAAAAACCTCTGCCTAAGACCCTGGAGAGCTGCTGCCAGTCTGAGTAGACAACGCTGGCTTTGATAGACCAAGGATTCATAGAATCATAGTGTTGGAAGGGATCACCAGGGTCATCTAGTCCAACCCCCTGCACATTGCAGGAAATTCACAACTACCTCCCCCACAAACCCCCAGTGACCCCCTACTCCATGCCCAGAAGATGGCCAAGATGCCCTCCTTCTCATGATCTGCCTAAGGTCATAGAATCTTACTATAAGTATAAGGCAGCTCCATATGTTCAACAGGATACCCAGGAAGGGAGCTGAGCTATGTAATCTGCCATTCACTGCTCTTCAGAATGATGTTTTCTTTCATCCCAGACAAGCTGTGGCTAGCAGACCAATATTTCCATCCGTCGCTGGCTTCTTTCCTGCTTTTTCTAGCAGGCATCGGATGTTCTCATGCTGCCCTAAATGGTCCAGTCCTTCTTATAAACAACTGAGCTCTTGCCAAGTCAGCCGGTCACTTGCCAGGAATTCCAGTAAAAGAAAAGCAGTTACCATGCATTCCTGAGCCGTGCTGGCGGCCAGGACAAAAGTCTTCAGGAGACCGGCGAAGGCGCATGCCAGCGTTTGTGGCCCCAGCGCCAGCGTGCCGTGCCGGACACCGGTCACCGGCCACTGCCACGGCAGCACCAGGCCCAACCGCTGGCAAAGGCCATGGCGGAGTCCCAGGAGGCATTCCCAGGGCATCCCAGCGTCCCGGGAGGTGTTCCTAGGGCGTCACGGTGCTGGCCAGGGTACGGGGCCTCTGTTAGGAGGCCTCCTAAGCCGTTATGGCTTGGGAACGTCCCCTTTTATTTTTGAAGAGATGCGCCACCTAAGCCCGGCGCAGGCATTCTGCTCGGGAACACACTGTTACTGAATTCCACTTGTAGGCAGTGTGTTGTTTTTTTAATTTGTTTTATTTTTATAATATAAAACAAAATAAACAAATACAATAATAACAAAAAAATAAAAAGAAAATACAAAAATACAAAAGAGTATCAATTATAAGAGTATCAATTATAATTATACAAAGTTATACAATTCAACAAAGCAAAAATATCCTTTTGACCCTCCACCCACCTTAAAAAGGGACCCTTCACCTGACTTCCGCAGAAGTGTCTAAACAGTTTTGAAAATTATTAATAGTAATAGTAGAAAAGTAAGTAAACTTGTTTCTATAACTCACTAACTAAAATAGTAAAATCCAATTTTGCCATTTTATCCCAATAAGTGATGGCCTTTGCCCAAGTTTTTTTTTTATTCTTCCATATCATTTTCGTGTAAGAATTCTGTTAATTTGGCCATCCTCATATACATCCATAATTTCCCTCCACTTGTAGGCAGTGTATAAAAAGCTCCCTCTGACTTGGTTTATCCATTTTATTTATTTAAAAGGTGCTCAAAGTGATGGACAAAAAAAAAATTCTGCTTCTCATTCTAGATCCTGGGATGAAAAAAGCCTCTGTCTCCCCCCCCCCTCTTTTGTGAGCTCCAATCACAGCCATTATGAAGCAGGGCTGAAATTCATAGCCCATTAAATAAGCAGAAGCAGGAAGCTGGTACGACAGAAAGCAACTTTTCTTGGCTGTCGAGCCTTACATTTACCCCTAGGTTTACCAACCTCCAGGTGGTGGCTGGAGATCTCCCGCTATTACAACTAATCTCCAGCCGACAGAGATCCCTTCACCTGGAGAAAATGGCCACTATGGCCATTGGACTCTAGGGCATTGAAGTCCCGTTTGGTATGTGGTTTGGTATGTGGTTACAGAGATCAACCCTAGGAAATGCCATTGTGCTATTTTAATGATTTTAAAATATTTTTAACTTTTACATAGCGCTTCGAATAAATTATATTTTCAGTATTTATATACTTTTTTTTCCTACCCAACCTTGGGTACCCAGCTTCTGTTTTCAGAGTGGGTTTTATTCCCCTCTTTTTTCTTCCGGCTCTGAATAAGTATCGTGTGTGTGTGTGTGTGTGTGTGTCTTAAGTGCCGTCAAGTCTCTTTCGACTCACGGCGAACCTATGAATGAAAGTCCTCCAAAATGTCCTATCTTTGACAGCCTTGCTCAGATCTTGCAAATTGAAGGCTGTGGCTTCCTTTATTGAGTCAATCCATCTCTTGTTGGGTCCTCCTCTTTTCCTGCTGCCCTCAACTTTTCCTAGCATGTCTGTCTTTTCCAGTGACTCTTGTCGTCTCATGATGTGACCAAAATACGATAGCCTCAGTTTCGTAAGTATCATGGAATCATAAAATCATAAAGAAGGATGAACATAAAAACATAAGAACAGCCCTGCTGGATCAGACCCAGGCCCATCAAGTCCAGCAGTCTGTTCACACAGTGGCCAACCAGGTGGCCACCCAGGAAGGGACCTCCAGGGTCATCTAGTGACCCCTACTCCATGCCCAGAAGATTGCAAAAAACAAAACAAAAAAAAAACCTCCAGGATGCTTAGCCAACTGTCCTGGGGGGAAATTGCTTCCTGACCCCAAAGTGGTGATCAGCATTTCCCTAGGCAGGTACAAGAGGGCCACAAGAGCCAAGCACTGATGCAACCCTTCCTGCCCTCCCTCTCAAGATCTGCCTAAGTTCACAGGGTCAGCATTGCTGACAGATGGCCATCTAGCCTCTGCTTAAAAACCTCCAAAGAAGGACCTGGCAACCCTAGGAACTGGGGTGAGACAACTGTTGGAGATCCCTTACTGGGTGGTTGGGGAACAAAGCATATCACATGGCTATTAACTTCATTCCCACCTTTAATCCCTCTGAGGCCTTTCCTGTTTCTCCTTCCCACAGCATAACTTCATTTCGGGGTCTATTCACCCTGACAACTCCTTCATTCCTTCCCAATTCTGTCACGGTGCCATCATTCCCCTGTTCCTTCTCTCCTTCTTCTTGTAAACATCTCCTGCTGCCAGAAGGGCTGGGAAGAGGTGTGGCTTCTCCTGGTTAATCCGGCAGGTACCAACTGTGAGGTAGCAACACTTTGAAAAGAGAGTCGGCAGGTGTGCCTCCTTAGCACATTCCCAAATGGGGATGTTGCTAAAAAGAGGACGTTCGATTCAGTAATTTAAAAATGTTGCCCTGGCAAAATGTTTTCCTGGCACATGCCGTTGAGTGCCTGTTAGCATCCCACTGATCACGATAGTCTTCTGGCTTGTTGCCTTCCTGATGTTACCCTAAATAGGCAGTCTCCACTTTGGTTGGTGGAATTAGCTGAGGAGACAGAGCTAGCCAGAGGGAGTAATTGGGATCTATAATCTATGTATACCAGGATTAATACTAGGAAAAATGATCAAGTAATCAGTGTGGGGGGAATCTGTTGTGTGCCCCCCACCTTCTAGTTCGTTGTGCATGGCCCTCTCTGCCTGCTTCACTTACCAAAAAGCAACCCAGAGAGATCTGGATATAAAAGGACCTTGCATACAGAGAAGCATTCTTCCACGGTCATTCCCAAACAGCATTCAAGCAATATAAGTAGTAAACAGTTTTATTGAACTTACAGAAAGAGTATGAAGCAAAGGAGAAAGCAATATTTAGTTGAACATATATTTAACAAACGTATACATACATTGACCGACATACAGAAACAAAGGCCTTTGGATCACTTCCAGAGACAGAGATGGCAACCATTCAAAGGGTCTGTGGTCTCTCAGTGGAAGGACAAAGGACTGGGGTTTTGGGTTGTTCCTTTATAGAGAGGAGAGGGGGTCCCATATGACCCCTCCCTGTCACATTCTTAGGAAATGAGTTTTCTGCAAATCATGACTTATTTGTTTAGAAATATCTTGTTCCATAATAATTCTTTCAATGTCAGTTTTGATATCTGGTTGTCTTGTCCATCCATCAATGTTCCCAAAACAATCTCCTCCTAGAGTGGGCAGACAATTTGCCGCCTGCTTGAACGGCCTTGATTTGGAGCACGCAATGTGCTTTGGGTGACTAGCTCCTGTGCCCTTTAGGGTCAAGAGCCTAATTAGAGCTGATGTCAGCTAAAAGTCAGGTCTTGTGTGACTATAGATTATAATATTAAGGTATGCATGTGGTTATTATTTTGTTAACCCAAACTCATTTAACATAAGCTAATATGTTTAAAAATTCTCACAACATCAGGCAGTTGTACAATTCAAAAAAGGGTTTTATTAAAGCAGCGGTTCCCAAACTGTGCTCCACGGAGCACTTGGTGCTACGCGAAACATCTGCTAGTGCTCCGTGAAGAGATCGGAAAGAAAAATACTACTGTCATTCGGTTTAGTATATACGGAAGGTACTAGGTGAAAATTAGAGCTCCATGACGAATTTATCTCCTGAAAAGTGCTCCATGACTCGAAACGTTTGGGAGCCGCTGGATTAAAGAATAAAGTAATAATGACTATACTGTCAGGCAATGAACATACACACACGAACCGAACAAAACCTAAGAGGGAAAGGGTGGAAGTTGGAGAGCATTTCAGGGATACGCAATGTTTGCCAGTCTTGGAGCAACATCCAGGGAAAGCAGCGCTGAAGAGGGAAACGGCCAGCGTTTCTGGGAGTGAAGGAAAGCGCCCACACGCAAGTGGGGGTGCACACACGGATCCAAAACACACACACACTATGAATAGCCAAAGGACCAATATTTATACCCCAAAATGGGTTCTGAGGCAGTATGCGGTAAGCTGGAAGGAAAGCCAGAGATAATGAAGAAGAGGAGGAGTTGGTTTTTATATGCCGACTTTCTCTACCACTTAAGGGAGACTCAGACTGCCTTACAATCCCCTTCCCCTCTCCACAACAGACACCCTGTGAGGTAGGTGGAGGTGAGAGAGCTGTGACTAGCCCAAGGTCACCCAGCTAGCTTCGTGTTTAGGAGTGGGGGAACAAATCCAGTTCACCAGATTTGGGTCTGCCGCTCATGTGGAGGAGTGGGGAATCTAACCCGGTTCTCCAGATCAGAGTCCACCACTCCAAACCACTGCTCTTAATAGGGTTGCCAACCTCCAGGTAGTAGCAGGAGATCTCCTGCTATTTCAAATGATCTCCAGCCGATAGAGATCAGTTCACCTGGAGAAAATCTCCGCTTTGGCCATTGGACTCTATGGCATTGAAGTCCCTCCCCAAACCCTGCCCTCCTCAGGCTCCGCCCCAAAAACCTCCCGCCGGTGGTGAAGAGGGACCTGGCAACCCTAGCTCTTAACCACTACACCACACTGGCTCTCAAAGAACTGGTTGCTTTTCTGGGGTCTGAACAAAAAGATAGGAGAGGATCCAAGAGAATTAGTCATCGGGATCCAAGAGAATGCCTGGGCTATTCTCCTGAATACCGATTGATTGTCCATGATGGGTGCAGCTAGGATAATTAAAGGTCAGCTCGGAGCGCTGATTACATTTGCTTAGGGTGACACAATGGAGACTAGCTGGCCCCATTGTCTAGTCAGGCACACCTTTGGGACATTGGAAAAGTACAGCTGTCAACCACCTTCCTGCTCAGGCTTGACACACAAGATAGATCCCAAAATTCTCCGAAAGGCATCCCTTTTGTGTGGAGTGGTGTCTTCCTCTTATACCAGTCTTTGGTCCCTGTGCCATCCATGGCACCCCTTAGAGGGAGGAGGGGTCTGGCAACTTCCAGTGGGTGAGGGATCGAGGCAGTGTTTTTTTGGTGTTTCCAGTCCCACCTAGCAGGTATGTGTCAGAAGGTGGGTCTAGGAGACAGCTACTCCACCTGTTGATTTATGGGGTGCTGCATTCCATTTTGTCTCCCACGCTATTTAGCATCTACCTGAAACCACAGGGTGAGTTCATTGAGGAAACTGGAGTGCAGACGCTTGTCTGTTTCTCCGTCTTGCACATTTGATGATGTGATGTTCTAAACAGGTAGCCAGCATCAGCGATACACTAGATGAGGACACTTCAACTTAAATATAATCCAGACAAAATGGAAATGTTGGTGGAGGGTGGATTAGGTCATTCTGGACCAGGTGTTCAGTTTGCACTGGATGCAATCAAATTCTTTCAGAATCAAATTTGCAACCTGGGAAATTTGGCCGAAAAGAGTGTTTTCCATCTTAGACTAGTGGTTTTAGTTGTGTCCACTCCTGCATTGGATGGGTCTGGCCACTGTCATTCCCTTTCTGGAACTGGTAAACTGCCCTGTGATGATACCACTCTGAGAACCTTTCCAGAGAACCAAGCCCAATTTCATGCGATGGATCACATGCAGTGGCGATTTCCCCCACGAGAGCGCTTTTTTGAGCTTCTTTTAAAAATGTTATGGCAGGGGTGTCAAACTCATTTCTTATGAGGGCCAGATATGACATAAATGCCACTTGGTTGGGCCGGGCCATGTCTCGCCAGCCCAGATCGGAAGCGGGGTGTGGCTGCCTCGGCTAGCAAGCCCGCAGCAGGCTTGCCAGCCCAGATCGGGACTGGAGGGTGGCCGCCATGGCTGGCTTGTGGGCCAGAAAAGAGCTCCCCCAGGCCATACGTTTATCACCTCTCTTTATCACCTCATTATAATTTTATGACAATCTTTTGCAACAATATACTAGTCTTTAGCTCTTTTGGTTGCAGAATTATAAGGGGAAAGACGGTGGTTGCACATCTCTCCTGATAGTTCCACAATCAAAAGCACTTTTTAAAATGAAAGCTAGTATCTAGTGCATTGTTGCTATAGCTATTGTGTTATAGCCCTATAGCAACATAGGTATTTATTGATTTTACTTAAATCCTGAAAGGCCCTCTGGTGGCAGAGAGGAAAGAGCAGCCACTGAGAGCAAAGGCAAGGAAAGAGCACAGGAAACGTTCCTGTGGATGCTCCATTGCCACTTCAAATGCCTCTGCTTTCACGGCACCAACAAGAACTAAATGGAGAGCCATCTCCATGCGGAAGCAACCATGCATACTCCACCTAGCTCCTCCCAGTAATTGAGTGATAGAATTCTGAACCAGCTGGAGTTTCAAGGGCAGGCCTGTATAAAGAATGTTAGCCTTGAGGTTACCATAATATGGATTCATATGTCCACTCATCTTCCAGGCTAAATGAAGATGGAAGAAAGCAAAAATTTTTATACTGAATTAATTTGCTTCTCCAGCAATAATGCTGGATTGAGTATAACCCCCGACTCTTAGCAGAGTCAATGAGAGTCAGCAGAACCCCCTCAAATGTGGGAAGCAGGGTGCACTCCAATATCTAGGGTTGCTAGGACCCCCCCCCCCGGGCACTGGCAGGGGATGGGGAGCCTGATCTAGATTGTGAAACGCCTGGAGATTTGGGGATGGAGCTTGGGAAGGACAGAGACCTCAATTGGGTACAATGCCAAAGATTCCCCCTCCAAAGCAGCCATTTTCTCCAGGGGAACTGACTTCTCTATAGACTGGAGATCAGCTGTATTTCCAGGGGATCCCCAGGTCCCACCTGGAGGCTGGCATCCCTACAAGACCTCAGCCTTCCCAATCAGCTTCATCTCCATCTCGTCAGGATCCAGCTTTAACTTGTTTATCCTTTACCACTAGACCCCAGCAGCCAGCCTGCCAGTGGCTCAGGTCAGCAGCAGCAACATCAGGGCACTCTAGATGAAGCGATATATCGCCAGGTGTCCTCAGCCTATTGATGACATCCTTAAGAGCGGTGGACTCTAATCTGGAGAACCGGGTTGCTTTCCCCACTCTTACATGAGCGGTGGTCTTTAATCTGGAGAACTGGTTTGGTTTCCCCACTCCTACACATTAAGCCAGCTGGGTAACCTTGGGCTAGTCACCATTCTCTCTGAACTCTCTCAGCCCCACCTGCCTCACAGGGTATCTGTTGTGGGGAGGAGAAGGGAAGGTGATTGTAAGCCGCTTTGAACCTCTCCTTAAAAGGTAGAGTAAGTCAGCATATGAAAACCAACTCTTCTTCTTCTTCTTCCTCTTCTTCTTCTTCTTCTTCTTGTAGGGATTAAATAGCATGGGGTTTTTATTTTTTTTTATTTAACATAATTGTACCCGACTTTTCCTCTTGACTCATGGCAGAGTTAAACATGACCCTTGCAAAACCCACATGGCAAGTCCCACGCACACATTCTCTAGATTGGACTTCTGACTCCTCTCAACTACAATAGGGCTGTGAAGGTACCTCAATAAATTAAGTGTCCTCGTTTTGCAATAGACTTGCTTGAAACATCTTTGCGGCGGGTGAGTCCACCCTTCCCTGATGGTGCAACTTTGCTATACAAACTTATAGATATATATCCAATAGTTACTAATATTAAATTGAGGAGGAGCCAACAAAATACCCTGCTCTGAAGTCCTTGGAGAAAGCGTGGGATAAATATGTGATAAATTCGATAGATTAGGCAGACACAGATAGGAAGCCTGGAAACCACTTTGTAGATCCTCTGTCAGTCATAATCAATGGATAAATATAAATGGATACTAGTCATGATGCCTACCTAGAATAATAGAATCATAGAGTTGGAAGGGGCCATACAGGCCATCTAGTCCAACCCCCTGATCAATGTAGGATCAGCCTAGAGCAACCCTGATCTCTCTCCAGGATCAGAGAACCTATTCTCTCCAGGATCAGAGGAGCATTATCTTGGAACACAGGCAGGGGAATGCCGCTACAGTCTTCTTGTTTGTGGGCTTCCTAGAGGCAGCTGGTTGGCCGGGTGTGAACAGACTGCTGGGCTTGATGGACCTGGGTCTGATCCAGCACGGCTTTTCTTTTGTTCTTATGTTCTTATAATATTGGGCTGGATGGACCAATGGTCTACCAATTATGGCTGCTTCATAGGGTGGCTAAGCACGTAGTGTCATGGGCTATAATCCTTAGGTATCAGTGACCTGTTTGCAACTCCATATTTAAAGTAATTAAGATAATCTTACTTAACACCTATGATAAAGCTATGAGTCCATGCATTGTGCTGTTGTGCAGCCCATGTTTTGCCCAACTACAAGATGGCAACACAACTTCCATTTCTTCCCAGATGAGCCCCTCTTGACAATTTCCTCTTGACAATGGATAGGGTTGCCAGGTCCCTCTTTGCCACCGGTGGGAGGTTTTGGGGGTGGAGCCTGAGGAAGGTGGGGTTTGGGGAGGGAAGGGGCTTCAATGCCATAGAGTCCAATTTATGGAGTAGCTAAATGCAGCCTCCATGTTCAAAGGCAGTATGTTGTGCCAGGCAAACAGCAGGACAGGGTAGTTGCCTTTTCGGGATGCCAGGTGCCTGGAGGGAAAGTCTAGTGGTGTAGTGGTTAGCAGCAGTGTGGTTGTTAGGAGGCCTCTAATCTAGAGAACTGGTTTTTTTCTTCTCACTCCACATGAGTGGCGGACTCTAATCTGGTGAGCCGGGTTGGTTTCCCCATTCCTCCACATGAAGCCACCTCCCAAGGAAACCTGTTCCACAGAGGAACCACTCTAACTGCTGGAAAGTTCTTCCTAATGTTTAGCTGGAAACTTTTTTTATTTAATTTCAACCTGTTGGTTCTGGTCCAACTTTCTGGGGCAACAGAAAACAACTCAGCACCCTCCTCTATATGACAGCTGTGTGAGGACTTACAGCAGCCTTGCGTGAGGGTTACACTGCAAGAGATGTTCAGAGGTGGTTTGCCATTGCCTGCCTCTGTGTAGCAACTCTGGACTTCTTTGGCAGTCTTCCATCTGAGTACTAACCAAGGCTGACCCTGCTTAGGTTCCAAGATCTGATGATATCAGGCTAGCCTGGGCCACCCAGGTCAGGGCAAAAGGCATACAGAGGTGGTTTGCCATTACCTACCTCTGCATAGCAACCCTGGACTTCCAACCAGGGCCAACCCTGCTTTGCCTCTGAGATCAGATCAGGCCAGCCTGGGGCATCAAGGTCAGGCAACTATGATTGCGTTAAGTGCTGTCAAGTCGCTTCTGATTCATGGCGACCCTATGAATGAATGTCCTCTGCAACATCCTATCATTAACAGCCTTGCTCAGGTCTTGCACACTGAGGGCCATGGCTTCCTTTATAGAGACAATCCATCTCATGTTGGGTCTTCCTCTTTTCCTGCTGCCTTCAACTTTTCCTAGCATGATTGTCTTTTCCAGTGACTCTTTGTCTTCTCATAATGCAACCAAAGTACCATAGCCTCAGTTTAGTCATTTTCGCTTCTAGGGAGAGTTCGGGCTTGATTTGATCTAGAAGTCACTGATCTCTCTTTTTAGTGGTCCACGGTATCTGTAAAACTCTCCTCCAACACCACATTTCAAAAGAATCTACTTTCTTCCTATCAGCTTTCTTCATTGTCCAGCTTTCACACCCATACATAGTAATAGGGAATACGATGACATGAATTAACTTTATCTTGGTGGCCAGTGACACATCCTTAGACTTAAGAGTCTTTTCTAGCTCCTTCATGGCTGCCCTTCCCAGTCTCCGTCTCCTTCTGATTTCTTGGCTGCAGTCTCCCTTTGGGTTGATGATGGAGCCAAGGAATAGAAAGTCTTATGATTAGCCACCACAATTTATGTCAATTTATGCCAACTGGATAAATACTAAGAAATTCCACAATTACATTATTACCTGAAAGTTTTCTTGGCTATCTTCAAAACCTACGTTTTCAATTCACACACTAACACCCAACTTATTTTATTGAAACTTTATTTAAAAAACATTTGTGAGGTAGCATAAGAAGCCATTTGGTAGCACAGCCTACTCTTCTTTCTCAAAATACCCCAAATGCCCAATGGGCTGTGAAATAGACCGCTGACCATTGATCCAGGAAGGCAGGTTTTGTGTTCTTCTGGCCTGCCCTTTTGCAAGTGTTGACATCAGAGGGACAGGGTGAAGGGGAATGAAGAATATCTCCACAGGACTTCGTTGTATGCTCTTTCCTACATGGAAATATTTTCTAGTATGGCAAACTTTCCATGTTTTTCAAGTGACCCTAAACGATGAGGAGAAACAACAGTTAAGATTTGCAAAAGCCAGCAAGGTGTAGTGGTTAAGAGCGGTGGTTTGGAGCGGTGGACTCCTCCACATGAGCTGCAGACGCTAATCTGGAGAACCGGGTCGGTTTCCCCACTCCTCCACATGAAGCCAGCTAGGTGACCTTGGGCTAGTCACAGTTCTCTTAGAGCTCTCTCCGCCACACCTACCTCACAGGGTGTCTGTTGTGGGGAGGGGAAGGGAAGGTGATTGTAAGCCGGTTTGATTCTTCCTTAAGTGGTAGAGAAAGTCGGCATATAAAAACCAACTCTTCTTCTTCTATGTGGTGGATAATTTTTTTTAAAAGAGAGTACAAAGGTGAGGGCACCATATATGTTTAAACTGGGTCCAATTTTAATCTTTTATTGGTATGTTTTAATGTTGGTGTATTTACTTGTATTCTATCTGGTTTATTGTACTCATTTGTTAGAAGCTGCCCCAAGCCCAGCAGTGCCAGGGAGGGCAGGGTGTAAGTTTACTTAATTGATTGATTGATTAATTAATTAATAATAGTCATGTGGTATTTAGGCTAGAAGACAGAGACATCTCTTTGGGCTGTTTCCTCATCTACCTATGTCCCTAGAGAGCTCACACCCATTTGGCCTTCTGTGACACCCATAAACATTACAATTGTGATTTGGGTTGGAGTGTCCAGATAGTTCATCACTTCTCCAAAGGTGCTGCTGCCGTTTCAGAGCAAGGCAGGAAGAGACCATGAAGAGCACATATTTCTTGGCTTTCTTGGTGGGAGCGGCTCTGTTTGTGGGGACAGGTAAGCTGTTGGGGTTTTGTCCCTTTCTTGGGAGGGTCTATTCCAGCTGTTTGTCCATGACATGTTTGCTGTAGAGCACACCAGTGCAGCAAACAAGAAACTCTGGACAACCTGCTGGATGGTGTCCCTCAAGAGGGCTACAATTCCAGATGTTTCTTCTGAAGATACCAATTCCAGGGCTGGTCCAACAGCACAAGCCAGCTATGTGATGCTTAGAGGTGATTTTAGAGATGTCAGCAAAGCAGGCATGTGCGACCCTAGAGGGGCACCCATGGACTCCCTGAAATTAAACAAAGGGTGCTGGAGAACAAATCTTGTGGTAAAGACAAACATCTTTACCTGAGGGAGGGTGATCTGAAAACATCCCTACCCTGTTCAATACAAATGTCAACTTCTCTTTCTTGGGGCGAGCTCTGCATGTTTCCCATGTAGTCCATTTGGGGCGAGTTCCTATTGGCTAACACCTGCGCCATTACCATCATGCTTCCCTGCATCCAGTGCCCAGAGAAGTATTGCAGCTATTTTAAAACGTTTCTGAGGGGTGGGTGCTGGTTTTATTTTGTTGTTGGATAGTGGATGTGTAGCGGAGTAAGAATACAGGAAGAGCGCTGCTGGATCAGATCGATGACCCACCTAGTCCAACATTCTGTTTCATGCCACGGTCTGCCAGAAGTTTTGGAAGTTTGTTCTGGGGTTTGTTATTTTTATTCTGGTTATAACTGGAAAAACTATTCCTGTACGCAGCCTTGAAGCAGGAGGAAAAGTGGGGTGTGAATGTTTAAATAAATAAATAAACTGGAATTCCAAAGTCAACTGTTTCTGAACATGGTGGTTCCATTGAGCCATCATGACTTATTAATGGCCATCCTCCATTAATGTGCCTAATTCCTTCTAAACTGGCGGCCATCACTGCATCCTATGACAGTGAATTCCACAAATTGCATTGTGTGAAGAACGGCTTTCTTTTTTTCTGCCCTGAATATACTGCTCATCAGCTTCATGGGGTGCTCATGAGTTCTCAAGTTCCACTATTATGGGAAGGGAGAGACAATTTTCACTCTAACCACTTTTTCCATCTCCTGCATAGTTTTATAAAGCACCAATTACGTTGCCTCTAAATAGAAAACCTCCAGATTCATTAGCCTTTAAAATAAACATAAAGACCTACTCAGAAAGTAAGCTGTAAACAATTACAAAATAAGATCTTAAATGAGGATTGGTCCTTAGTGTCTAAGGACGCAAATCGTAAATGTTCACCTTGCTTCTTCCAGATACCCTTCAACAGAACTTTCTCCTTGCCATTTCTGCTGGTTAGAAATTCATCAGTTCAGATGAGCTTTCTTATTGGCGAGATGTACTAATGCCCTAGACTCAGTCGATGACAAAATGCCCATTTTGTCCAGATCAAATAAACGCCCTAACCCACATTGTTTTAGCACATCCACAAAATAATATTGCATGAAATAAATATATCACTCCCTGGATAAAACAGCTGAAGACACTTTCTGAGAAGTAGATATTGCGTTATCTGCTGTCAAATAGATCGGTCAATTGCATGAGAGACGTGGCAACTTTTCTCTTTATAGTGTCAAGAAAAAATTACATTTCATTTCCTCTTTTTAAAGTGTAAAGTGGTTGATGGAAAGCCAGTGGCTGTTAAATCAAGGGAAAGAAAGAAAGCTGATAAAGTGCTACTGAAGAAAAAAATACTAGACTGTTCACACGATGCAAAGAGCCCGATCAGTAATGCAAACTGCAAAGTTAGGCTCATTTGAGGGGTCCAGAGTCCAGACCCTGGTGCCATTATGTCTGTCTTCACACGCAGCCAGCAATCAAGTGGTAAACGATGAACCAGTGCAGAATCTGTGCTTAGAGGGTAGTGTTGCCAACCTCCAGGTGGTGGCTGGAGAGCTCCCGCTATTACAACTGATCTCCAGGCGACAGAGATCAGTTCCCCTGGAGAACATGGCCATCTTGACCATTGGACTCTATGGCATTGAAGTCCCTCCCTGCTCCAAACCACGCCCTCCCTCCTATGGGGGGGTGCAGGATCTCAGTGCTGGCCCCTTGACATCCACACCTTGACAGAGTCACTACCTGTGCAGCTGTATCCTGTATTTGTGCTGCTTCTACATGCACAATAAACTGGAATTCCGAGGTATAGTGTTTCTGAACAAGGAGGTTCCATTGAGCCATCATGACTTATTAATGGCCATCCTCCATTAATGTGTCTAATCCCTTCTAAACTGGTGGCCACCACTGCATTCTATGACGGCTTTCTTTTTTTCTGCCCTGAGTATACTGCCCATCAGCTTCATGGGGTGCTCATGAGTTCATGGGGTGCATGAGGGGGGCAGTGGTCACACCCCCTCCCTCTGTGTGATGGTTCTCCAATGACTTTCTTATCACTGCAGAAAAGCAGCTGGAAATGAGATTCAAAAAAGTCTTTTTTCAATCAAGCGGAAGATTGATTTTGAAAGAGTGGAGAACAAAAAGAGCCAAATGGATTCGCGTGGATTAGCGGCTGCACTTCCAAGTTTTAATTGATGGTTTTGTTTATTTGCACTTGGCTTTTCAGTAAATAATATTTTCCCTTTTAGTGCTGTGAAAATGTATGATCCAATAAAATATATGTGCTCTTGGCTTCAGCGTTATTGGTTCGCAGCTCGCTTTAATGTTTCTACAACTTTATTTATGTCAATAGTTATTTCTTACGAAGGCTAGTGGAATTCATTTCACGTCTCCTTGCTTCATCTTTGCAAATGAGAAAATGAGGGAGAAACACCGAGTTTTGGGACTGTTCCTCCAGTCAAGCTGGAGCCAATCTGATGTTTCCTTTCTTTGCAGCTCATTCCATGATGTGCTTCACCTGTGAACAGAAGTCGTCGAACTGGGGTTGCCTCCGGATGTCCTCTTGCCCCCCAAATGCTCAGAGATGCCTGACGATTGCAGTCCCTTCTGAAAATAGTAAGCTGCCAGCAGATGACGCACCTCCGAGAACCTCTGCATAGAATAAGGTTGCCAACCTCCAGGTGGTGGCTGGAGATCCCCCACCATTACAACTGATCTCCAGGCAACAGAGATCAGATCACCTGGAGAAAATGCCCGCTTGGAAGGTGGACTCCATGGCATTATACACTATTGAAGTCCCTCCCCCCCCCAAACCCCACCTTCCTCAGGCTCCACCCCCAAAAACTCCAGGTATTTCCCAACCCGGAGCTGGCAACCCTGGCAGAGAGCCAACTCCATTTCCATGCCACGGATCACATTCCTCTTCAAGGGTATATTAGACATCACCCTCCTCACTTCCCCACACAATAGAAGTTTCAGGGGGGGTTATTCATAGGGTTGCCAGGTCCCTCTTTGCCACCAGCGGGAGGTTTTGGGGGAGGAGCCTGAGGAGGGCGGAGTTTGGGGAGGGGGGACTTCAATGCCACAGAGTCCAATTCCCAAAGGGGGCATTTTCTCCAGGTGAACCAATCTCTATCAGCTGGAGATCAGTTGTAATACCAGGAGATCTCCAGTTAGTACCTGGAGGTTGGCAACCCCAGTCATTCTGATTCTGCCTCTTTTTGAGGAGAGAGGTTTGATAGTACAGTATTTACTCAAACCAGAGGTGCCAGGGCACTGCCCCCTGGGCTTTGGGCACTGTCCCCCCACCGCCACCGCTGTTCAGCTGGCCAATGGGGGGTGGGCTCTCCAGAAGCAGGGGAAGGCCTGGGCCAGGGTTGCTGGTGACGTCATTTCCATCGTGCACCAGAAGGGATGCCATTGCATTGCCATAGAATCATAGAGTTGGAAGGGGCCATAGAGGCCATCTAGTCCAACCCCCTGCTCAAGGGAGGTTCAGCCTAGAGCATCCCTGATACGGTGTTTGTCCAGCCTCTGCTTGAAGACTGCCAGTGAAGGGGAAGCTCACCGCCTCCCTAGGGAGCCCATTCCACTGTTGAACAACTCTTACTGTAAAAAAACTTTTCCTAATATCCACCTTTCCGCTCACAATTTAAACCCATTACTGCTAGTCCTATCCTCTGCTGCCAACAGGAGCAGCTCCCTGCCCTCCTCTAGGTGACAGCCCTTCAAATACTTCAAGAGAGAGATCCTGTCCCTCCTCAACCTCCTCTTCTCCAGACTGAACATTCCCAACTCCCTCAGCCTTTCCTCCTAGGGCTTCTTGGTCTCCAAGCCCCTAGTCATCCTCATCGCTCTCCTCTGCACCCGCTTGATTCTGTCCACATCCTTTTTGAAGTGAGGCCTCCAGAACTGCACACAATACTACAGATGTGGCCTGACCAATGCTGTGTACAGAGGGACTATGACTTCTTGCGATTTGGATATCATGCCTCTGTTGATGCACACCAAGATCGCATTAGCTTTTTTTGTCGCTGCATCACAGTGGCTGCTTATATTTAACCAGAGACATGAGATACTCTGATATTTGGGCAAAAACTGTGTGGCAAAAATGGTTTCTACCATAGAATTTTTGCCCAAATACTGGAACGTTCCGTATCACCAGCAATATGATGATGTCACTTCGGGTGCGATATTCGTCTCTCATTTTCTTTTTTTCTCATCTAGGTAGTGAACGGCTCATCACCAAGATGTGCGCTCCGGACTGCCCCATGCTGACCCATTTCTCCAGTTCTCTTTACTGCTGTGGCTACTCCTGGTGCAACATCTGGCCTCCAAAATGAAAGTCCCACCAAAGAGGGCTTATTAGGGTTGCCAAGTCCAGATTGGGAAATTCCTAGAGTCTTGGGGGGTGGAGCGTGGGAATAGCGGGGTTTGGGGAGGGGAGGGACCTCAGCGTGGTATAATGCCAACCTCCAAAGCTGCCATTTTCTCCTGGGGAACTTGCCTCTTTTGCCTGGAGATCAGTTGTAAATCTGTCAGATATCCAGGCCCCACCTGGAGGTTGGCAGAGCTACAATGCATGCTGATCCCAGGATGAGCCTGATCTAGGGTTGCCAACCTCCAGGTACTGGTTGAGATAAAGATAGTACAGACTCTCAATTGATTGCAAAAAGCATATATTGACAAATAAAGAAGTGCAAGTGCTCTAAATGTGATAAAGGAAACTTATCAATTCTAAAAGTAAATTCTGTACAAAGGTAGCTGTAGCTGCTGCAAGCAACAACGAGGATATAAATATACTTGTGTATATTTATCTTAACCTCCAGGTACTAGCTGGAGATCTCCTGCTATTACAACTCATCTCCAGCCGATAGAGACTCTATGGCACTTGGACTCTATGGCACTGAAGTCCCTCCCCAAACACTGCCCTCCTCAGGCTCCGCCCCCAAACCTCTCACCAGTTGCGAAGAGGATCCTGGCAACCCTAGGCTGATCAAAGAGCAACATACCCACTCATCCCTTTTTACTAGGGTTGCCAACCTCCAGGGGGTGGCTGGAGATCTCCTGGGATTACAACTGATCTCCTGCCAACAGAGATCATTTTACCTGAAGAAAATGGCCAATGAGGAATGTGGACTCTATGGCATTAGACCCTATTGAAGCCCCTCCCCTCCCTAAATTCCACCCTCCTCAGGCTCCACCCCCCAAATCTCCAGGTATTTCCCAACCACGTGTGGGCAACCCTACTTTTTACACTGTTGTCTTTGAAGGGGGGCTACAAACTTTGAATGGGGTGTGGTGCACTTTTGCCAATCAGCTGGATAGATTATCACTTGGATGCCGCCTCCCTCTCCCCTGCCAATGCAGAAGGAACGTGTTGATCATCGGCTGGACCCGAGCTTGTCCTGACGAACAAACGCCAGCTGGAAGAAGAGGCTGGTTCCTTATCTGGGTGGGGTTATTACCTTTGCTCCAACAGCCCTTTTCTACCAAGGACAGTCCCGAATTTCTGGTCCTTTCCTCTGCTAATAATAAACAGGAGTCTGGTGGTGAGCATATTTTTATTCTAGCGTAAGCCTTTATGAACTAAAGCCCATTAGGCTAGAATAAAAAACGTGTCCGTCTGTTCAGCCCCTTTTACCATATCGCTAGTAATTCACAGTCTGTCCTTTCCCTGCAGCTGGGGAAGGGCCAAGGCTCCGTGGTAGAGCATCTGCTTGCTATGCAGAAGATCCCAGGTTCAATCCCTGGTATCTCCAGTTGAAAGGATAGGGTAGCAAATGATGGGAAAGGCCTCTGCCTGAGACCCTGGAGAGCAGCTGCCAATCTGAGCATACAATACTGACCTTGATGGACCAAGGGCCTGATTCAGTATAAGGCCGCTTGATTTGTTGGGGGAGGGGCTGTGACTCAGTGGTAGAACATCCTGGCATGCAGAAGGTCTCAGGTTTGATCCCTGGCATCTCCAGTTAAAAGGAGCAGGTAGGAGATGATACTGCAGGAGCCTCGTGGTACAGAGTGGTACGCTGCAGTACTGCAGTCAAAAGCTCTGCTCACAACCTGAGTTCGATTCCAATGGAAGTCAGTTTCAGGTAGCCCGCTCAAGGTTGACTCAGCCTTCCATCCTTCTGAGGTCAATAAAATGAGTACCCAGCTTGCTGGGGGGGAAAGGGAAGATGACTGGGGAAGGCAATGGCAAACCACCCCATAAACATAGTCTGTCTAGTAAACGTCGGGATGTGACATGACCCCATGAGTCAGTAGTGACCCGGTGCTTGTAACGAGGACTACCTTTACCTTTAGTGTGTGTGTGTGTGTTAAGTGCCGTCAAGTCGCTTCCGACTCATGGCGACCCTATGAATGAAAGTCCTCCAAAATGTCCTATCTTTGACAGCCTTGCTCAGATCTTGCAAATTAAGGGCTGTGGCTTCCTTTATTGAGTCAGTCCATCTCTTGTTGGGTCTTCCTCTTTACCTTTAGTAGGTAATAGGAAAGAACTCAGCCTGAGATTATGGAAAGCTGCTGCCAATCAGAGTAAGCAATACTGACCTCGATGGACCAAGAGTCTGATTCAGCTTCCCTTATCTATTATATGCTCATGGTGTCACATGCTTCTAAGTGGCTTCAACATATTGAGAGCAAAATTAAATCTATTGGCTTTAACTTCGACTCCCTGCTTATGCTTACTGAGGCAGAAGCTTTTCAAAGGATAAAATGCAGACTCTTAGATATAGGACTTCAAGACCTAAATAGTGCTGCTAATAAAACATGCTCCCCATCAAATTTAGGGGTATCTTTTGACTTTTCTCAGCCCTCCCCATACTTATCTCACCTGTGTGATCCTTCTCAGCGTAGAGCCATTTCTCTGGCCAGATTTAGTGTTTTGCCATCTGCGCTACTCGACGGCAGATTTTGGGAAATCCCTCTGTCTGTTGCCCTTGTGGCAACAATTGTATTGAGACGGTTGCTCATGTCTTATTTTATTGTAGCTTCTACACAGAATCTCGCAACGAACTTTTAAGTCCCCTGTTGGTTAATAGACAGAAAGTCTCAGATTCTTTTAACGTTTCTTATTTATTGAACAATCGTTCGCCCCATATATTGGAGACGGTGGCACAGTTTTTAAAGTTTTAAAAGCCCGTCAAATGGTTAATTAGATGGCAGTATCAACAAACAGCGCTATTCGATGTAACTGTCTTTTAACTATTCTATAAAGGGCCCTTTTTAATATCTCCATTCCTTTTGTACCCTTTGTGTATTATGTTTTTATGCCAATAAAGGGATGATGATGATGATGATGATGATGATGATGATGATGATGATGATGATGATTCAGTATGAGGCAGCTTCATGTGTTCATGTGAACTGCTCGCTATGATGAGGTCTATTCCCCTATAACCAAAAGGTGGGAAAATGCTTTTTTCCATCAAACTGTACAGCCACATGCAGGCTATACCTGGTTGTTTCTTGGTTGTCCAGAGTCCAAATGCCAGCTCTTTGATTCCTCACACACACACACACACACACACACACACACTGCCAACAACTATCAATACAATAAGTGTTGCTGAATTTAATTGAGAGGCACAGCCAACTCCGGGTTGGGAAATTCCTGGCAATTTGGGGGTGGGAACTGGGTAGGCAGGGTTTGGGGAGGGGGAGGGAACTCAGCAGGGATGTGATGCCACCCACCCACCCCGAGCAGCCATTTTCTCCAGGGGAATTGATGTCTGGAGATCACTTGGAATTCTGGGAGATCCCCAGGCCTTAGGGTTGCCAGCTCCAGATTGGGAATTACCTGGAGAATGAAAAGACAGTGTGCTGAAAACACCTGCCTTTGAAAGGTCTGTCACCAATGTGCACACCTCTGCATTTGCAGCAGCAATGGAAGCAATGCAGAGAATCCAGAGTTGCCAGGTCCCTCTTCATCACCGGCAGAAGATTTTGGGGGCGGAGCCTAAGGAGGGCCGGGTTTGGGGAGGGGAGGGACTTCAATGCCATAGAGTCCAACTGCCAAAGCGGCCATTTTCTCCAGGGGAACTGATCTCTGTCGGCTGGAGATCAGTTGTAATAGCAGGAGATCTCCAGCTAGTACCTGGAGGTTGGCAACCCTAAGAGAATCCTTGCCACGTGGAAACAGCCCTAGAGAGCTGCTGCCATTGGGAGCAGAGTAGACCAATTGGTCTTTTATGCATGGGCACTTTGACTTACTTTCTCCGTTAGTCCAACTCGGTTTTACGTTGGGATTATGCATGAGTTTTCCGGCCGTCAGAGATGACCTCGCGCCCATCTCACACAATGTCCGGGTCTTCCCGATCCTGTTGTAACTCGATTCGTCGATCTCCCCTGAGATCAGCCCGGGTCAAATAGTCCCCATTTCCATGAATAAGCCAAAGCACGGGGGAAGGGAGCTGGCGTGGGGGGGGACATTTTTCTCACAGTAAGCACTAAGAACTAATTACAAAGCAGTGTTTTCAAGGAGCGGGGTTCAGATGCTTCTGGATTTGAGCTGGTGATTCGGCAGTACCCCAGAAACCCTGGGACTTTCTCCAGGGCAAGCAACCACATGCATAACATTTTTAGGATTCGGAGCAGAACAGTGTAGGTCAAGAGAGCCTTGAACCCCAGGTGAAACTCCCATGCGTAAAAGACCATTGAGTTAAACAGATCAGTGGTCCGATTTGGGATCTGGCTGATAAGATCTGCTTTCTTTGGTTTGCTCCTTTCCCACAGAGTCTCTCCATGCTGAGGACTTCAAAAGAGGTCACACCTATTTCTGCCTATTGCATGCAACACCCAGAGACGCCCCCGCTGCATTTATCCCAGACTTAAGATGGTATATAAATTGTCACTTCCTCATCCAGAGTGAGCTAGCCGATCAACATGAAGAAGGCATTGTCTCTGAATTCCTTGTTGAGCATTCTGGTGTGCGTCCACATAGGTAAGCAATGCTGCACTTCTCTCATTGTAGGATATACAGAAAACCAAAGAGGGGAAGGGCAGCTGGGAACACCAAAACAGGACATTCTACTTTTAACAGCCTGTGCCTAGAATCACAGAGTTGGAAGGGACCTCGAGGGTCATCTAGTCCAACCCCCCTGCACAATGCAGGAAATTCACACCTACCTCCCCCCACATCCCCAGTGACCCCTACTCCATGCCCAGAAGTAAGGTCCACTGATTTCATCCTAAGTTAGCTTCCTAGTAAGTAAATCTATTTGTAAAGAAACTGTTTTGATCTGAATGTACAAGGATGTATATTATTTTGTAGTTACAGGGGAGGACCTGTTAGGGTTGCCAACTGTGGCTTGAGGAATTCCTGGAGGGGCCGTGGCTCAGTGGTAGAGCATCTGCTTAGCTTGTAGAAGGTCCCAGTTTTAATCCCCGGCATCTCCAGTTAAAGGAACCAGGCAAGTAGGTGATGTGAAAGACCTCTTCCTGAGACCCTGGAGAGCTGCTGCCAGTCACAGTAGACAATACTGACTTTGATGGACCGAGGGTGGGGAGGGGCCATGGCTCAGTGGTAGAGCATCTGCTTGGCATGCAGAAGGTCCCAGGTTTAATTTCTGGCATCTCCCGTAAAAGAAACCAGACAAGTAGGCGATGTGAAAGCCTGAGACCCTGGAGAGTCGCTGCTGGTTTGAATAGACAAAACTGACTGACTTAGATGGACCAAAATGGTCTGATTCAGTATAAAGCAGCTTCATGTGTTCATAGATATTTGGGGGGGGGGGTAGAGCTTGCAGAGGGTGGTGTTTTGGGGAGAGGGTGGAGCTCAGTGGGGATTTGATTGCGCCAAAGTCACCATTTTCTCCAGGGGAACTGATCTCTGTCGCCTGGAGATCCGTTGTAACTCCAGGAAAACTCCAGCCCCCATCTGGAGGTTGGCACATATATGGGTGGGGATCCAATGGGCTGAGCATCTGAGAGTATGAGCAAAGGTTTTATGCCTATTAGTGCAGAGCTGGAACAAGCTCCTGTCCCGTTTCAGACAAGAGCTTCTTGCACTAATGAGCGCTGCCAAGTTGCAATAGAAAAAGGAGGAGGAGGAGGAGGAGGAGTTGGTTTTTATATGCCAACTTTCTCTACCACTTAAGGAAGAATCAAACCAGCTTAGGATCATAGAATCATAGAGTTGGAAGGGACCACCAGGGTCATCTAGTCCAACCCCCTGCACAATGCAAGAAATTCACAACTACCTCCCCCCACACCCCCAGTGATTCCCTACTCCATGCCCATAAGATGGCCAAGGTGCCCTCCCTCTCATGATCTGCCTAAGGTCACAGAATCAGTATTGCTGACCGATGGCCATCTAACCTCTTCTTAAAAACCTCCAGGGAAGGAAAGCTCACCACCTCCCGAGGAAGCCTGTTCCACTGAGGAATGGGGGATCGTTTGTGTGCAATGAAGTGGGAACTGCAACCATTTATATACGCAGTTTAAAAGATACAATCATGCAGATTAACTTGCAGAATGTGATGTACCTTCTAAAGGCTAAGCAATGCCTCCTTTCGATGGGAAGGATGATCAAAGCAGGTTATCAATTCAAAATAGCGGATGAATATAGTTCCTTCCTTGACCCAGAAGGCAAGGAATATGTTATTGAAATGGAGGACACTGATCTTTATCTGGTTAATATTGGTTAATATTGCTGATGAACTGTCTGAGTATGAGAAAGACAATGAACTTTGTGCAGAAGGAGATGAAGTTGTTGATGATGAGAAAGAATACTTTGTTGGCTACAATGAGGAGATCAGAAGTTTAAATACTGAGGATTGTAAGCATAAAGATTGTGTGTATTTTTGGCATATGAAATTAGCACGCAGGAATATGGAATCTGTAAGGCAGCAACTACATGAGTTTGGCTTGCCAGTAAAGGACTGTGTGAAGAGTTATGAGCAATGTGAACATTGTGTTGAAACTTCAGAGCATGTGCAAAGTGCAAATGAATTGGAAGCTGAATTGCTGAGGGGTGTGCAGTGATTCAACAGAACCTCTAGCGCCATCTACTGGTGAAGGAAATGTTAGCATCCCGAGAAACAAAAGGGGAAAGGAAATTCCCATTGTGAATGAGGTGAATGAGAGAATGGGTGATGTGAAAGTTGGAAGAGGTGAAACCTCAGCGTGGGAGCTTAGGCCGCCTGATGCAATGAAGTGTCTACAGCACTGGTTCCCAACCAGGGGTCCGTGGACCCCCAGGGGTCCGCGAGAACTAAATTAAGGTCCGCGAAACAAAGGTATAAACCTGTAATACATTAATATTTTCAATTAAAAGTTCTCTATTATAAAAATATATATTCAAATATAATTCTAAGTTTAATGTTTAACTAACAGTTATGATTAAAGTTTATTTTCAAATTCTTGGAATTTTTATTTTGAACCTTGGGGTCCCTGCACCGAACAAAAAAGTCCTAGTGGTCCCTGGTCAAAAAAAGGTTGGGAACCATTGGTCTACAGGATACAGAATCAGAAGGGGGCAGTCCTGAAGCTGATGGAGATGTAAAGGTTTCAACCACCTTAAACCATTCTGAAGCGAACAGTGACTTCTCAAGCTGGGAGAAGAGAGAAGAAAAGTTTCTCAGTGGGGAGAAGAAATCACTGCAACAATATAAAGCTATACACATACTCTTGAATATTGCAACTTCAAAGAAAATGCCAGTGATGAAGCTTAATGTGGCAGTTAATCATGAGCTTACCTCGATACTAGAGAAGCAAGGCTTCAAAAGGGGAAATAAAGAGAAGTGTCTATTCAGCAGAAAGGAAAATGGACTATGGCAATACATTTTAATGTTAATGGACAATGTTTTAATTTGTTGTGACACTGAATCAACTGCAAGGAAAATTGCTGAACAACTGGACAAGTCAGCAGGATCCAAACTCTTTGAAGAGAGACACTGTTTTGACATGGAAACAGAAAGAGACCAGAGTGATGGATGTACAAATAATCAGAGACAAAATACTGGAATTTCTCAAGTTCATGAAATTACAAGACTGCAAATCAAGCAAGACAAGGAAGAAATCTTCAACTCAAGATTAAGTCAGTGAAAGACAAGCAACAAAGAGGACTTATTGATGTGAAATAATATGTTAGTTATGGGATATGTTAATAAGTCTGACGGCAATGTAACTCGAAAAGGGGCTTGATGGGGATTCAATGCGAGTTCCATTTCTGTCAGGGCAGTTAAAGAGTTAACTTGTTTGCATCAACAGCTTAGATAGTCTTAAGATGATGATGAAATAACAGATGTAAGTATTCTGTTGGCTAGCAAATCGCCATTGCAAACGTGCAGAAAGACACGGAGTCAGAATAGTTCATTACCCTGTCCCTTTGTTAAAGGTGTTAAACTTTGGGGCAGGATGGGCCAGTTGCTTTTGAATCTCACCGAAGCAAGATGCCTGTTCTTAGCTCTCCTGAGCTGGGACACAGACAGAAGGGATTTAAGCCTTAGTACCTGCTAGCATTCCTAGCAAGATTTATAGATAGAAAGATTGCTATTTGTTTTTACTCCATGTAACCCTCCCTATTTTTAGGAAAGTAAAGGATTTTTGTTTGATTAAGAGAAAAGTCTTTGACTCTTGTTTTATTGTGTGCTTGACCTGATTCTCTCTAACCACAATCACGATCCATTGGGCCTCGATAAAACTCTACACAGCCACATAGAGAGCAGCTGTCTCCTTTGGAGTAAATGGGGAAGCTGAGGTTTACAGACTGTTGAGAAGAAGACCTAACGGGGGCAGGCAAGCGGTCAGTTAGTTAGGGATGTAAGGCTGGAGACCTTTCCACCCTTTTCACACCTCTTGTCTGCCCCTAGAGCAGTGGTTCCCAACCTTTTTTTGACCAGGGACCACTAGGACTTTTTTGTTCGGTGCAGGGACCCCAAGGTTCAAAATAAAAATTCCGAGAATTTGAAAATAAACTTTAATCATAACTGTTAGTTAAACATTAAACTTAGAATAATATTTGAATATATATTTTTATAATAGAGAACTTTTAATTGAAAATATTAATTTATTATGGGTTTATAACTTTGTTTTGCGGACCTTAATTTAGTTCTCGCGGACCCCTGGGGGTCCACGGACCCCCGGTTGGGAACCAGTGCCTTAGACTGATATTCTTAGGTCTAATTTTCTGCTTCTTCTTGGAAGTAGGGTTGCCAGGTCCCTCTTCGCCACCAGGAGGAGGTTTTGGAGGCAGAGCCTGAGGAGGGCCGGGTTTGGGGAGGGACTTCAGTGCCATAGAATCCCATTGCCAAAGTGGATTTTTTTCAGGGTTCATCAGTTGCGAGGCAACCTTTTAAATGTCCTTCCACATTCATTCCTGCTAACCCCAATCATCTCATTCAGACCTTTCAACATTTAGTTCTTCGGGATGTGTCTTTGATGGAAAAGAGACATATTCCCACTTCAATAAATTTCACTCCGGCCCAAGAAATGATTGTTGATCAATTAAATAAAGATAAATCCATTGTCATAAAGGAGGCAGATAAGGGTGGATCTATTGTTATTTTAAATTACTGTGATTATGACAATGAAAATTTGCGACAGCTTTCCAATTCTGCTTTCTATCGTCCCATTTCTACTAACCCTGTTAAAGCTATAGAATTAATTATTAGAACAACTGTCTATGAAGGTCTTGCAGCTAGCTATATCACATCACAAACTGCTGAATTCCTACAGAATAAATTTCCTAGAACACCTGTATTTTATACTTTACCCAAAGTGCATAAAACTACTCGCCCTCCCCCTGGCCGTCCTATTATTTCCGGCTCAGGATCACTTCTAGAACCTATTGCCCAGTTCCTAGATTATTATTTAAAACCTTATGCTTCTTCTACCTCTTCGTTTCTTCTAGATTCTCGAGATTTTATTTTTCAACTGGAAAACAAATCTATTCCATCTGATAGTATTTTTGCTACCTTAGATGTCGTATCTTTGTATACGAATATACCCCTTAATGAAGCGCGCAATATTATCCAAGATCTTTTAGACTCTAGAAATGACCCCTCACCGCCTACCCAATTTTTGCTGCAACTTTTGGATATATTATTTGAGCATAATTACTTTAGGTATAAAGATCAATTTTATTTACAAGTTAATGGAGTCAGTATGGGCGCAGCTTGCGCTCCTTCAATAGCCAATATTTTTATGATTTACTTCGAAAAAAAGTTCATATTCCAAAACAATCCCTTTTCAGATGACATTCTTATTTATAAACGTTTTGTTGATGATTTGTTCTTTAATTTCAAGTCAGTGGCTGCCTACAAACAGTTTTTAGAATGGGTTAATACTCTTCATACTCACCTTACTTTTACTGGTACGTTCAGTAAGACTTCCATTCCATTTCTGGATTTGGAAGTGTTTGTTACTGCTGGGTCTACTCTGGCAGTAAAACCCTATACCAAACCCCTAACTAAGCATGCAGGACTTGATTTTTCTTCTTTTCATCCACCACACTTAATTAACAACCTTCCTTACAGTCATTTTTTAAGAATAAAGAGGAATTCAACTCTTTCAACAGACTATCACTATACAGCTGCTTCTTTAAACAATGCATTGTCAGCCAAAGGATATCCACCCCACGTCTTACAGTCAGCCAAAACCAGAGCAGATCTGAAAGACAGACAGGAACTTTTAAGATCAAAACCACCTACATCTTCTACTAACATTACTTGGTCCTTACAACATAGCTCCAAGGCTCATCTGATCAATAACATAATCAAAAGACATTGGCACCTAGTAGAAACCTTACCTGGCTGTAAAAATCCACCTCTATGCGGATTACGCCGCCCACGATCCATGCGTGACTTCCTGGTTCACACTGACATTTCTCCCCAGCCTTCTTTTTCCACTTCTTTACTTTTGCCGCCAGCAATAGGACATCATCGTTGTGGTACGTGCTCAGTGTGTAATGTATGCCTTACAGTTAAAGAGCTCACATCTGCTACCACTGGTTTCCGTTTTTTTCTAAAAAATTTCTTTAATTGTGCTTCAAAAAATGTTGTTTATTGCGTGGAATGTAAATGTGGTTTAAAATACATTGGCAGCACCATACGTCCCGTGAGGATCAGGATCTCTGAACATTCTTCTAGAATTCGCTCCAGAAATTTAGAAGCCCCGCTCACTGCCCATTTTTTGGAAAAAGGACATGGAGATAGGGATTTCTCCTTTTGTGTTTTATGGCAATTCCGTGGTCGACCCTATGACTCGCAAAATATCCAAAAAATATTGCACCAAATGGAGACTAAACTTATTTTCCTTATGGGAACATTGTCTCCCAATGGTCTAAACAATGAATTAGATTATTCCTGTTTTTTAGGATAGCATCACTTTAAGAACCCTTTTTTTCTGAGTTTTTTCTGAGCCTGTCTGCTACAGCTGCGATCATTTAAGAGCCAAATCCTTTTTACTTTTAAATACCATCCTTATCTTTCCTTGACTATTCTGTCCTTTTGGAGACCTGGATACAAATCTTTGCGGTCCCTATGAGACAACACCTACTAAGGCACTTATACTTATATCTATTATTGGTAAGAATATTTATGCTTGCATAGTCTTTTTATTATTGATTAAATAATGTTTTAATGTCTATTATAAATGTTGATTTATTAGTTGAATACATGCATTTTTGATACACAGATACAGGTCACCGAAGAAGCCATATGCGAAACGTGGTCCCGATCTAGACAACACGTCTGACATCTTTTTCCTGTGGCTTTGTTCCAATAACTGCAACCTAAAAAGAATTTAAATGATTCAAAAAATTCTAATATCAAATGATACCTTAATTGGTTGATTACTTGAACTTACCTGTTGAATCAGGATCCTTGGCATCCTCTTGATAAGTCATATTTATTGGATTGTTATTGTAAATTTTGTATCTGGTTGTACTCCCTTTGTATATGCTGTATATATTTATTCACTTTGCACTTTATAAAATTCACTTATTTGCTTTATAGTGTTATAGTGCTGTTTTGGGTTGCTCCAATTATCCTTACAGCACTGAGCCTTCTTTTCTTGTAGTACCTGGAGGTTGGCAACCCTACTTGGAAGTCATTCTACCTTCTCTCTCCCTCCTTAGCTAGTTAGACTGCTAGAGGCTCTGTCTCTCAGCTTTCCTGGCCGAAAATGTAGTTCCCTATATAAAGAGCAACTTTCTAATAATTTTTTTAATCATGTACTCTATGCTGCTCAAGATCAATTGATCAAGGAGCTTCTAAGGGATAAAAGGAAAGGAAAGGAATCATGTACTCAGCACACTCTGCCAACAAGATCCCCCCCCCAGTTCTGGAAATCAGTGGTTCCTATACAGAAACTTTAAATGGCTGCGACTTGGTTTTCCAACCCAGCTGGGAAGAGGGATCCAGATGTTATCCAGCCCGTGGAAGACGTGAGCTCAGCCTTTACAGCTTTTCTATTTCTCCAGAAACTTCCCCTCAAGGTTTGCTTTCTCCCCCTCCCTCTGCTTGCAGCTCACGCCCTGTTTTGCTTCACCTGTAAAGATCAGACCACCAACTGGAAGTGCCTGAGGATGTCTCGATGCCCTGAAAATGAAAACAGGTGTCTAACTATCGGGGCTGTTTCGGGCCGGGGTAAGTGACTCAGTGCTGTTCTCTTTCCAGCACTTCCAACAACCAGTTCACACATGGCAACAAACTGCTCATTTGCAAAAGTAACCTGCAGCAATACGGTTGCCAGTTTCCAGGTGGGACCTCAAGATCTCCTGGAATTAGGGTTGCCAACCTCCAGGTACTAGCTGGAGATCTCTTGCTATTACAGCTGATCTCCAGCAGATAGAGATCAGTTCAGCTGGAGAAAATGGCTGCTTTGGCAACTGGACTCTATGGCACTGAAGTCCCTCCCCTTCCCAAACCCCACCTTTCTCAGGGTCAACCCCAAAAACCTCCCGCTGGTGGTGAAGAAAGACCTGGCAACCCTACCTGGAATAGTAATGGATCTTCAGACTACAGAGATGTTTCCCCTGGAGAAAATGGCTGCTTTGGAGAGTGGACTCCATGCATTATGTCCCACAGAGGTCCCTCCCTTCCCCAAACCCTGCTCTCTGCAGGCTCTACCCCCCCAAAAAAAAAATCTCCCAGAATTTCCCAACCCAGGGTTGGAAAACTTACTGCCCTCACTTGCTTGACAATCCAGTGTGCTCTGCTAGCAACATTCAACATCTCTAGGTTCTGGCCCCTGACCAGAAGAAGACAGAGTAACAATGACTGAAAGGAGCAAAATAATTGTGGGAGATGTTTAATCATGTCATGATGTACATAGGAAACTGCCTTTATACTGAATCAGACCATTGGTCCATCAAAGTCTGTATTGTCTACTCAGACTGGCAGCAGCTCTCCTGGATCTCAGGCAGAGGTCCTTCACATCATCTACTAACTGATCTGTAACTGAAGATGCCAGGGATTGAACCTGAGACCCTCTTCATGCCAAGCAGAGGGTCTACCACTGAGCCACTTTGTGGACTTTCACTTTGTGCTTTTCTCTTTCTTTCCCTGCCAAGGTAATGATTCCAAGCTGCTGATCACCAAGAGGTGTGTGGATAGGTGTCCATTGGAACGAGAACCGGTCGACAAAGCATCCAATTCTCTTTTTTGCTGCGAAAAGAGTATGTGCAACCTCGGGCCTCCCAAATAAAAGCCAATAACCAAACTCGAATGGCCTTTGAATGAAGCCGCCTTTTACCCAGACTACCCCGGACTGAAAAAGAGAGTATGCAGGATTCCTGAGGTGGGTATCTACTTGCCATCTCCTTTATGAGGTGGAATAGCTTCCAGGTTTGTGCCCTACCAGCAAAGGAGGGGGAGGTTTATAGGGTCAGACCTGATGGGAAGATCCGTGTTCCTTTTTTTCTTTCCAATTGTGTTTTGTAAACCTGGACTTTGTGATGGAGGCGTTCCCCACATCAGATTCAGAATGGGTATGATGATGGTGACGAAGATGAAGAAGTAGAGTTGGTTTTTATATGCTGACTTTCTCTACCTTTTAAGGAGAATCAAACCGGCTTACCATCTCCTTCCCTTCCTCTTCCCACCACAGATACCTTGTGAAGTAGGTGGGACTGAGAGAGCTTGGAGAGAACTGTGACTGGCCCACGGTCAAAAACCAGGCTTCATGTGGAGGAGTGGGAAATCAAACCCATTTCTCCAGATTGGACTCCGCCGCTCGTGTGGAGGAGCGGAGAATCAAACCCAGTTCTCCAGATTAGACTCCGCCGCTCGTGTGGAGGAGCGGAGAATCAAACCCAGTTCTCCAGATTAGAGTCCGCTGCTCTTAACCACTACACCACGCTGGAATGAAAGCCCTCGTGGTGTAGTAACTCTGAGTGGTCAGAATGTAAAAATGGGATCTGGGAGACCCGGATTTGAATTCCCCCTCTGCAGTGGAAGATTGCTGGCTGACCTTGGGCCGCTAGGTCTCAGCTTAACCAACCTCACAGGGTTGTAGAGAGGATGAAATGGAGTAACACAGAACAAAGCCTGTCTCCCTAAAATCCTTTGAGAAAGAGATTAAAATTTACATACGTACGTAAGTCGCAGAGGACTTACGGCGACCCCGGCTGGGGGTTTTCAAGGCAAGCAAGAAGCAGAGGTGGTTTGGTATCACTTTCCTCTGCAGAACTTTCCTCGGTGGTCTTCCTTCCATGTACCAACCCTGCTTAGCTTCTGCAATTTCATGAGATCGGGCTTTACCACGCTAACTTCCCTCCCTAGATAAAAGTGTACAAACGAAATAAATGTGAAGGACTTCAAGTGCACATTCCCAACCAATGTGATTTAAACTCGGCCCTACAGATGGGCAGAACCCATCCTTTCATTTCTGCTGAGGTTCCGCTTTGACCCCCCCAGTCCACTCACTCTTAGTAATAATAATTCCAGGCCGTCAAGTTCCAGTGAGTCATGATGACCTCAGGACAACGGGGTTTGCAAGGCAAAAGATGAACAACAGTGGTTTGCCATTGCCTGCCTCTGCACAGCAATGATGGACTTCCTTGATGGTCTCCCATCCAAGTACTATAGTGTAAGCAGAATTCCTTTAGACATAACAACATAAGAAAGTCCCTGCTGGATCAGACCCAGGCCCATCAAGTCCAGCAGTCTGTTCACACAGTGGCCAACCAGGTGCCTCTAGGAAGCCACAAACAAGACGACTGCTGCAGCACCATCCTGCCTGTGTTCCACCGCACCCAAAATAACAGGCCTGCTCCTCTGATACTAGAGAGAATAGGTATGCAGCATGACTAGCATCCATTCTAACTAATAGCCATGAATACCCCTTTCCTCCATGAATATGTCCTCTCCCCTCTTAAAGCCCTCCAAGCTGGCAGCCATCACCACATCCTGGGGCAGGGAGTTCCACAATTTAACTATGCGTTGCGTGAAAAAATACTTCCTTTTATCTGTTTTGAATCTCTCACCCTCCAGCTTCAGCAGATGACCCCGTGTTCTGGTATTATGGGAGAGGGAGAAAAACTTCTCCCTGTCCACTCTCTCCAAACCATGCATAATTTTATAGACCTCTATAGTTTTATAGACTTCTATAGAATCATAGAATTATAGAGTTGTAAGGGACCACTAGGATCATCTAGTCCAACTATAGGCGTAAACTATGGGGGGGCTCAGGGGCTCGAGCCCCCCCAAACTTGGCCGGGGGGGCTGAGCCCTCCCCCGGCAACCAGTGCCCATATGGGGGGCTCAGTTAGGTGGCTGGTGCAGTGAGGCAATGCGCCTGCCCGGGTGCGGGGTGTAGCTGGTGCCGCCCCCGCCACTGTGGCCGCCCCCCCCCCTTGGCCGGGCGATGAGCCCCTGTGGCCGGCTGGCACGCCAGGGGGCGGGCAAGAGGAAGGCCTAGCCCTGCTCACCCCCTCCGACCGCATTGTGTCCCTCACCCCACTACCCGACCCTCCTTCTCTGCCTATGCCAGGCGCTCTTGGTCGGGCTGACTCCCCCCCCCCCCCCGCTCGGAGGCCAGGTCTACCCATTGGCTTCTATGGGCCCCTGGAGGCCAGGTCTACTGCCAAGAAAGCCAATGGGTAGATCTGGCCTCCCGATGAGAGAGCTGTGACTCGCCCAAGATCACCCAGCTGGCTTCATGTGGAGGAGTGGGGAATCGAACCCAGTCCACCAGATTAGAGTCCATTGCTCCAAACCGCTGCTTTTAATCACTACATCACACTGGTTCTTGGTTGACTTGGTATACTTGGTTTAGGGGAATGCTGGGCAGAGCACCTTATCTTCAGGGACAATGATCAGGGCAGGGGACAAGCTCCACTTCGGTGCTTGAGGAGAATGAGTTTGGTGCCCACGACAGAACTCTGGATGCTGCACTTTGGGAAAAGCAGAGCCTCAGTGACCCTTTTGTGTATGACCCAATCTGACCCTTTGCCAGTCTTTCTCACAATCAAGACTGCAAAATGTAGAGGACACTGGCCAAGATCCCCACGCCCACCGCCACGTGGCTACTTTTCATGTTGGCGGCCCCGCTTCTGTTGCAGAATGATGTGTGGCAGCACTGCGTCGAGTTGGGCAGGGGGGACGCCACGATGACTGGATACTTGGCGCACCGCGGAGAACATCCCTTATAGAGCAGGTCTTCGCCAGACTCCCCTGAAGGAGGAAAACAACCATGAAAGTGACGTAGAGCCGAAGATATGGCTTTTCCAAACCCCAATGTGAAATCTAGTCCTCCGCCGTTCTCCACTTCTCCCTACCAATAATTTCCACCTCACATGAACACATGAAGCTGCCTTATACTGAATTATACCCTTGGTCCATCAATAGGCTTGCCATCCTCCAGGTAGTTGAAGAGAACAGCACTATGAGCCCAGGTCATATAGATAAATCACACAAGGTACTGGATACTAAACCAATATATTGTGAAGCCCAAATACCACTCTAAATAAATACACTACACTACTACTAAACTATCTATAACCTATCACAACTATGAAACTATAACAACATAGATATATAATATGATCAGTACATTCTTATGTGCATAAGACTGGAACATAGAAATTGGGACTCCACTTGGCATATTTGCAATGACAGTTGAGCCCAATGTCCAGAGATATATCACAGGATATAGTCCCGTCTGAAGATGCGATATATAGTTCCCTCTTTGCTGCCGCAGCTTCCAAAATTTAGAGGAGCAGTGCTCCCGATGTCGTAAATGTAGAATGCGGCTTGGGAGTGTGATCCAAAAAGTAAAATATGCAAAATGAACAAATGCGAGATAGGGAATGATCCTTTAGACCTATTTCAAAGAATAGCTTCTTCAGTCGCATTAAATTCATAAAAATGGATCAAAATATCACAAATGCAGCATTGGCTGAATAATGCCGTTTCGTTTCCAGTCAGAAAGTAGTTCCATATCCTTTCCATGTAATGGAAGAATTTAAACAAACATGGTTTAAGGCCACCTCATATTGGGACAAGATGGCAAAAATGGATTTTATGATGTTATTTAGTGAGTTATAGAAAATAATTTTTTTGAAATAAAATTAAATTTTAGACAATTGATACATAAAACTACCAGACACTTCTTCGGAAGTCTGGTGATGGATCACCTTTTTTTTTTTTTTTCGGTGGGTGGGGGGAAAAGGGTATTATTGAATACTTAGATTGATGATGATTGTATTGAATATTGAATTGTATTGAATATGTTGTATTAATACCCTTCTATAATGTTCTTTTTCTTTTAATATTATTGTATTTTTTCTTTTTATATGGTATGTTTTGTTAAAATTCAATAAAAAATTGAAAGAAAGAAAGAAAGAAAGAAAGAAAGAAAGAAAGAAAGAAAGAAAGAAAGAAAGAAAGAAAGAAAGAAAGAAAGAAAGAAAGAAAGTAGTTCCACGAATTGTGGTATCTTGTTGTTCTACAGAGAACAACCTTGTTCTACTTTGTCCTACTTTGTTCTGCTTTGTTCTACTTTGACGTCCTTCCGTCAGAGGCTAGAGGGCTCCGCCCCAAAAACCTCCCGCTGGTAGCAAAGAGGGACCTGGCAACCCTAGTAAACCCCAGATGTGTCATCCCCCCCACCCCGTGAGGTCCTTGAGCTGCTTAACAATCTTTCGGAAACATCCACTCCCTAGATGACGCTCCACTCTGACAGGCGCATGTTCCAGACAAATTGCCAAGCCATTTGAAGGGCAGGTGTAGCTTGCCCAGCTCTAAACTTGCAACGTTCAGCATAGGGTTGCCAGCTCCGGGTTGGGAAATACCTGGAGGTTTTGGGGGCGGAGCCCGAGGAGGGCATGGTTTGGGGAGGGGAGGGGAGGGACTTCAATACCATAGAGTCCAATTGCCCAAGCAGCCATTTTCTCCAGGGGAACTGATCTCTATTGGCTGGAGATCAGTTGCAGTAGCAGGAGATCTCCAGCTAGTACCAGGAGGTTACAATACAAAATAGGCACCTCCGTGCCAGTACCAATGGTTAGAAAATCTGCAACGGAGTCTCCAATACAAAAGTAGCAAAAAATCGTATTGGTGCTTACACAGCAAAAAAAAATTATTGGTGCTTACACAGCAAAAAAATTTATTGGCACCAATAAGTACCAGGAGGTTGGCAACCCTAGTTCAACAACCTTCTGTCCCAGCTCAGCCATGAGCTGGGGTTGGGGCTTACTGATCGGTTGTTGGAGACAGCAGAAGAAATCCCACCTCCCACTTGAGAACCGCAGCTTTCGAGAGAAGTGCACATACCACGCGCCACAGTTGTGAAGCAATGGGAGTCTCTTTCTGCACACTTCTGCAACTTCTCACAGTTCACATGAGAGCGTTCATGTTCACATCGGTAACACCACAGCTCATCCTCTCGTCCTGTTCAAGAGAAAGGGAGACAAGCAGAGCGAAAATATCTGTATTGCCATCTGAATGATGATTACTTATTGTTTACGTTGGGTTGGATCTTGCAACGCCCTTCTGTTAATGGGGGCCTTCCACCAGCTCAAGAGGATTCTTTCATACCAGCAGAAGTTCCCTTTGTACTGGGGGAATGTGCAATTCTTGGAATGGAGTCAAAGGATTTATTTTGTATTTATTTATTTATAGTACTTATCGTCCAGCTTTCCCACAGGGACTCAAAGACGATGACACGTAGTGTGCCAAGTAAAAAGATCTTTATCACATACATGTCAAAGATTTGGTCACGGCCCACCTAGCAGGGAGGTTTGTGCTGAATTTTATCATCATCATCATCATCATCATCATCATTATTTAGATTTGTATCCCGCCCTCTAACCCAGCCAAGCCCAGGCTCAGGGTGGGTAACAATACCATGTATCACACATAATAAAAACATCAATATGTACAAACAATTAAAATCAACAGTCCAAGATTAAAATCATTTAAAACAAAAAATTTCTTGTGCGCAGGATCTCGGCCGGCTCAATTCTTGAGTCCAAGTGAGAAAGGCAGACTATAAAGAACATAAAAACACAAACAAGCATATAAAACCAGCTCTTGATTAAAGCTGAGCATTGACTGCCCCTACAGAAGGAAACGTTTGGCTTCTGCCCGGATCTCCTGCCGATAGAGATCAGTTCCCCTAGAGCAGTGGTTCCCAACCTTTTTTTGACCAGGGACCACTAGGACTTTTTTGTTCGGTGCAAGGACCCCAAGGTTCAAAATAAAAATTCAGAGAATTTGAAAATAAACTTTAATCATAACTGTTAGTTAAACATTAAACTTAGAATAATATCTGAATATATATTTTTATAATAGAGAACTTTTAATTGAAAATATTAATTTATTATGGATTTATAACTTTGTTTCGCGGACCTTAATTTAGTTCTCGCGGACCCCTGGGGGTCCATGGACCCCCGGTTGGGAACCAGTGCCCTAGAGAAAATGGCCGCTTTGGCAATTGGACTCTATGGCATTGAAGTCCCTCCCCTCCCCAAACCTTGCCCTCCTCAGGCTCTGCCCTAAAAACCTCCCACTGGTTGCGAAGGAGGACCTGCCAACCCTATATCGGACTCAAATGTAGCTCTTCTACTGTAGACCAACATGGCTAGCCTCTGGAACTGTCATCAAAGAAATCCAGCACCTGGCCTGAATTAAAGAGAAATCCGACTGGCCGGTGCATGCTCCTGCATTCTTAAATTTGCAATTCATCTAAAATATCCCCTTGACTTTCCAGATCTGCTTCCTTTGTGCCTCTCCATCTAATCCATGGTAGAATTTGCCAAGTTTTACCTTCGGTGATGCCCAGGACGGCCACCAACAGGACAAGGAACAAACGCTTTGGCATTCTGATGTCCTCTCTCTGTAGCCTGCCTGGGAAGGGCAGCTGGGTTTGGTGGCTTTTATATACCTGGCCCTTATTATGATAATCTCTGGGAGTGTTTGGGTTTGAAAGAGTGAAGATACAGAGAGCAACTGAGGTTATGAGAGGGAGTTGTTCCAGAGAAACGGGGCAGGAGTTACTCACTCGCGGCTTCCAAAGAAACCAGCGCATGCACAGATAATGCATTTCATTGTATGCCAAAGTATGCACGGTTGGGCCATATTGTTTAGAGAGTACGCCATAATATCTCCTGCAGAGAATGATGAAAGTAAGACAGGGCAGGATAGATTCCTGCCAAGCCAGGAATTTGTTTTCAATTTGCGTAAAGTGCAACCAATTCACAGCCGGAAGGGCAGGAAGGGATGAGTCAGTGTTTGGCTCTCGTGGCCCTATCTTAAATGTCCAGGGTAATGCCAATCACCACTTTGGGGTCAGGAAGGAATCTTCCTCCAGGACAGATTGGCCAGGGATCCTGGAGGTTTGCCTTTCTCTGGGCATAGAGCAAGGGTCATTGGGGGAGTGGGGAGGGGAAAGGTAGTTGTGAATTTCCTGGTTTGTGCAGGGGGTTGGACTAGATGACCCTTGAGGATCCTTCCAGCTCTGTCTTTCTATATTTGCCCCTCCAAAGATACTCCTAGACTGACTGCTTTGGGGACTGATGATCAGTACAATCATTGAATCATAGAGTTGGAAGGTACCACCAGGGTCATCTAGTCCAACCCCCTGCACATCTAGTCCAACCCCCTGCACAATGCAGGAAATTTACAACTACCTCCCTCCACACACACCAGTGTCCCCTACTCCATGCCCAGAAAATGGGGAAAACCCCTCCAGGATCCCTGGAGGAAAATTGCTTCCTGACCCCAAAGTGGCAATCGGCATTACCCTGGGCATGTAAGAAACGGCCACTAGAGCCAAAAACTGGTGCAACCCTTCTTGCCTTCCCTCTCATGATCTGCCTAAGTCCACAGAATCAGCATTGATGACAGATGGCCATCTAGCCTCTGCTTAAAAACCTCTAAAGAAGGAGAACCCACCACCTCCCAAGGAAGCCTGTTCCACTGAGGAACCACTCTACCTGCCAAGAAGTTCTTCCTCATGTTTAGCCGGAAACTCTTGATTTAATTTCAACCCGCTCGATCTGCTCCGACCTTCTGGGGCAACAGAAAGCAACTCCACACCATCCTCTCTGTGAAAGCCCTTCAAGTATTTGAAGATGGTTATCAGAGCCAGCATGGTGCAGTGGTTAAGAGTGGTGGTTTGGAGCGATGGACTCTAATCTGGAGAACCGGGTTTGAGTCCCCGCTCCTCCACATGAGCGGCGGAGGATAATCTGGATTTGTTTCTTCACTACTCCGCATGAAGCCAGCTGGGTGACCTTGGGCTAGTCACAGTTCTCTTAGAGCTGTCTCAGCCTCACCTATTTCACAGGGTGTCTGTTGTGGGGAGGGGAAGGGAAGGTGATTGTAAGCCAGCTTGATTTTTCCTTAAGTGATAGAGAAAGTCGGGAAGCATATAAAAACCAACTCTTCTTCTCTCAGTCGTCTCCTCTCCAGGCTCTCTTCAGATTTCGCCACCACCCGCTCCAGTCAGAGGCTAAACGGGCTTGACTGTGTTAGGCTGAAGGTACCGAGCCTGTGAGCAGCTCCCGTGGTGCCTCGGTTTGTCCCTCAGATGGCAGCGAGCCCATCGCCTGCTTTCCAGCTACCACCCCGAACACAATACATAATTTCAGCTCTCATGTAACCATACTGCTCCAAAGCACGGATGCCGTGCCAGGCTGAAACTCTTTCCATCTAAAGCCCCGCTAGGAAACTATGAATGCTTGGGGAGGGAGGTGGGGTGGCGGCACCTGTTTAGATCCACCAGTACGGGGGTAACCAACCCTGGGAATCTTTGGTTGCTCAATAATTGCTGAGGAGTGAAACTTGGAGCAAAGAGAGGCAGTGTCAGATTTGTGAGTACTCTGAGGGTGTGCCTTGCTCAGAGATGTCCCAATGGCATCTGGCAGATGACAACGGAGAAAGATCACGTTCATCAAAAGATGACTTGTAGGGTTGCCAGCTCCGGGTTGGGAAATACCTGGAGATTTTTGGGGCGGAGCCTGAGGAGGGCAGGGTTTGGGGAGGGGAGGGACTTCAATGCCACATCCAATTGCCAAAGCGGCCCATTTTCTCCAGGGGAACTGATCTCTATCGGCTGGAGATCAGTTGTAATAGCGGGAGATCTCCAGCTAGTACCTGGAGGTTGGCAACCCTACTGATCCTCAGGCTGATTGGGATTGTGAATGCAAGTAGGGTTGCCAGGTCCCTCTTTTCCACTAGCAGGAGATTTGGGGGGCAGAGCCTGAGGAAGGTGGGATTTGGGGAGGGGAGGGACTTCAATGCCATAGAGTCCAATGGCCAAAGCGACCATTTTCTCCAGGGGATCTCTGTCACCTGGAGATCAGTTGTAATAGCAGGAGAGCTAGTACTTGGAAGTTGGCAACCCTAAATGCAAGGGAGCTGATGGAATTGACCCTCCATTACACAGCAATGTAAAGTGAACACATGAAGCTGCCTTATACTGAATCAGACCCTTGGTCCATCAAAGTCAGTATTGTCTATTCAGACCAGCAGCAATTCTCCAGGGTCTCAGGCTGCGGTCTTTCCCATCACCTACTTGCCTGGTCCCTTTAACTGGAGATGCCGGGGATTGAACCTGGGACCTTCTGCATGCCAAGCAGAGGCTCTACCACTGAGCCACTGCCCCTCCCCTGAAGTGCAGCATTTCCATGGCAGGCATGCCATGTTCTTATGTACCTGGAGGATGGCAATCCGACAAACCCTACTCAGCATGCTCACTTACATCCTGCGCTATAGCTGGGGATGCCAGCTTTGGGTTGGGAAATACCTGGATATTTGTGGGGTGGGACCTGAGGCTGTATTTAAATTATATTTTAATGTCCAATTAGTTTTATTATTCTGGATCTTGTAAGCCTCCCTGAACCTGGCCTTCGGGCTGGGGAGGGCAGGGTAAAAATGTAATCAAATAAATAAATAAAGCCTGAAATGGCATAGGCAGGGCAGGGGTTGGATAGCCATCCCGTGTACCCATCGGCTAAGTGTTCGCCAAGACACCATCTTTAGTTTGCCTCTACCTGTAGAGGTGGCTACCAATGAGAGATACTTTGCAGTTGTGGTACCCCACCTGTGGGTAGGGTTGCCAACCTCCAGGTGGTAGTTAGAGATCTCTTGGGATTACGACTGATCTCCCGGCGACAGAGATCAGTTCCCCTGGAGAAAACACCCGCTTTGGAAGGTGGGCTCTATGGCCTTATGCCCCATTGAACTCCCTCCCCTCCTCAAATCTCGCCCTCTTCAAGCTCCACCTTCCAAATCTCCAGGTATTTCCCAACCTGGAGCTGGCAACCCTACCTGTGAAACTTCCTCTCTTCTGCCTGGCACATATTTCTGCACTTTGGGCTCTGGCTGAAGATATCGCCCCGGCCCTTGGAGAGGGATACCTCGGTACTGAGTTATGTCCCCCATTTCCTCTCCTGTTCAGGTTTTCTGACATTTTATACTTTGCTGCTAGACTTTAGTAGTAACAGTGTTTATTCAGTTAGACTTTTGTTGTTTCTGAGCTGCTTTAAGACCCTTGTTCACATTTCCAATGAAGAAGCGTAATAAACTGAAAGACATTTCAAAAGCCATAAGTGCCCTTTATTGATAGCGTACACATTGAGGAAGACCCAACAAGAGATGGATGGACTCAATAAAGGAAGCCACAGCCTTCAATTTGCAATATCTGAGCAAGGCTGTCAAAGATAGGACGTTTTGGAGGACTTTCATTCATGGGGTCGCCATGAGTCAGAAGCGACTTGACGGCACTTAACACACACACACACTTTCATAGATAGACATTGTTCAGCTCTGGTGCAAGTTTACCTCTTATGCATAGGTTGAGTTTAGGGTTCTTAATAAGCCAGCACATGATCTTCTCTAGAAACAGGCGTCAAGGAGGAAGGGAATGCTGAGGTTTCTAATTTAGCTTTTAACCCTAGGGTTTTTTAAAAGAATTACATCACATTGAGTGGCCTGCATATTCTGGACCCAAGAGGGCAACCCTCTTCAAGCTACATGGCTCTGAGGCAAGAGGCTGGTTGCCAACTCTAGGTTGAAAAATTGCTGGAGATTTTGGGGGTGGAGCTTGGGGAAGGTGGGGTTTGGGGAGGGAAGGGAGCTCAGCAGTGTATAATGCCATACAGTCCACCCTCTAAAGCAGCCATTTTCTCTGGAGGAACTGATCTTTGTCATATGGCGATCAGGTATAATTTCAGGAGCTCTCCAGGCACTACCTGGAAATTGGCAACCATCCTAAGGGGCGATGTCCCGTAAGTTGGGTTGCCAGCCTCCAGGTGGCACCTGGAGCCCTCCTGTTTTTGCAATTCATCTCCAGACAACCAAGATCCCTTCCCCTGGAGAAAATGGCTGATTTGAAGGATGAAATCAATGGCATTGTACCCTGCGGGCGTCTCTCTCTTCCATGGGCCCCGTGGCGCAGAGTGGAAAGCTGCAGCACTGCAGTCAAAGCTTTGCTCACGACCTGAGTTCGATCCCAACGGAAGTCGGTTTCAGGGAGCCGGCTCAAGGTTGGTTCAGCCTTCCATCCTTCCGAGTTCGATAAAATGAGTACCCAGCTTGCTGGGGGTTAAATGTAGATGACTGGGGAAGGCAACAGCAAACCAACCCATAAACATAGTCTGCCTAGAAAATGTCATGATGTGACATCGCCCCATGGGTCAGTAATGACCCTGTACTTGCACAGGGGACTACCTTTACCTTTTTAAGGTCCCTTCCCTCCCCAAATCCACCCTCCCTAGGCTCCACCCGCAAAATATCCAGATATTTCCCAACCCAGAGCTGACAACCCTACTCATAAGTCAAGGACATGTGGCAGAGCTGATAAGCAAAAGTTCTTGAGCCAAGCAGACAATAGGACGTTCTGGTTCCGGGTCCTCCGTGCGATTTTAGTCCTTCCGCTGAAAACCCGGAGAAGGGGCCTAACAGCTTGCAACGTTGAATTCCACTGAGAAACCAGGCCACCGGTGATGACCCACCCTCCACCCTCCCATTGCAAGCATGAGAACGTCTGTTGGGATGCCAGGCACATCACTGTCGTCTCCACCTTCTGTATCCCCAAAGATTACATAAGAAATGTTGGCAACAGGTGGCGGAGTAGGAAGCGAAGCCCAGGTTTATGTTGAAAGACGGGCAAGTTGGCGAACACCTCTTGGAGATTCTCCTTCTGCGGGTCAGGAAAGCTGAAGCAGGCAGGCAAAAACAGAAAGGAGAGAAGCATTACTGTTCACATACATGTGACAAAGAGAAACAAAATCGCAGCCGTTTAGGCAAAAAATTAGCACTATTGCTTAGGGTTGCCAGGTCCCTCTTCGCCACAAATGGGAGGTTTTTGGGGCAGAGCCTGAGGAGGGACGGGTTTGGGGAGGGGAGGGACTTCGATGCCATAGAGCCCAATGGCCAAAGCGGCCATTTTCTCCAGGGGAGCTGATCTCTATCGTTTGGAGATCAGTTGTAATCCCAAGAGATCTCCAGCTACCACCTGGAGGTTGGCAAACCCTGTTTGTACAAGCCGAAACAGAAAGGAAACCGGGCTTCTGTTGACTGTTCCATCACTCCTTACCTCTTGGAAAAGAAAAGGAAAGAAAGTTATGCTCCTAGTCACATTCTAGGACTTTTCCTTGTAGTGTGGCCAATTGTCTTATTGTTGACATTATTTATGTCTGTACCAAAATTTGGTTGTACTCTTATATGCTTATGGTAGCATAAAGAAGTAATTTTTGTTCTTTTGCAATTGTATGCTGTTCCTTGGTTTGCTAGCTAACTACAGCACGCTAATTTTGGTTTACCACACCACCTGGAGGTTGGCAACCCTAACCTAACCAGGTACCTAACCAGATACACAGTTTGAGATGCCCTAGGACTGGGTCACGTCAGTTCAAACCCCAAAGCTAACTTTGGTTCAAATCTTTAAAGCTAACTTTGAGACCATGGGCCAGTTACTACCTCTCAGACAGGATCCTCGTGAGGTTACAGCTGAGGAGACAACCTTATGACTGCTTCAGAAGTAGTACTGGATAAAAAACATGACAGATCACTTCTCTGGATTTGCACTCGTGATATTTTAGCAATGGCTAAGACGACAACCCCGTTGGAGGTAAGAAATATCCCCGCCCGAGGGGGAATATCGATTGCTCGTGCGGTCTGGCCGGCAGCCGACCACTAATGCGCCTGAAACGTACTCATCCCATAAGTGCTAACGGTGGTCACACAGAAGTTGTCCTCCGACGAGCACTTGGTAGGCTTCAAACATCTCCAGTTCCGACGTTGCCTTTCGCACGAGAAGCACACGAGCGAGTGAACTGCGGAAAAGAAAGAAAGAACGGTGTCGGCGATTGAAATGAACATTAACGCAGTATTTTGCTGACATTTCCACTCTCCTTCAAATTTGGCACGGCTGATTTCACCTTTGAAACCCAAATATTCTTTTGAACATACACTCCGCATGGCACGCTTCCTCTGAAGGTTTGAAATCACTTTACACTCTCTGGCATCTCCTGCATGGTGTTTAGTGGCAAGTATCCAAGATGAAATCTCATAATCTGTCAGCTGTCAAATGCCAAATCCCATTGCTAGTTATCTCTCAAAATCTGTCAGAGATATCAACAGACAAGAATCAAGCACTGAAATAGACCGGAGGTCCCCAACCCTTTTCAGCCTGCGGGCACCTCTGGAATTCTGAAACAGCATGGTGGGCACAGCTAGGGTTGCCAACCCCCAGGCGGTGGCTGGAGATCTCCTGCTATTACAGACAGAGATCAGTTCCCCTGGAGAAAATGGCTGCTTTGACCATTGGACTCTATGGCATTGAAGTCCCTCCCCTCCCCAAACCCCACCCTCCTTAGGCTCCACCCCAAAAATCTCCAGGTATTTCCAGCCTGGAGCTGGCCACGCTAGACACAGCCACAAAGTGGCTTCCTCAGGAGGCGAACCCAGCCACAAAATTATTTTCATAGCTTTACTTCAGTCACACAGTAAAGATTCTCGTGCCAAAGTAACATTTTTAAAAATCTGCACGGCCAATCACTTCTCCGATAGCCATTGAGAAGCCTCGCAGGGCAAAAGCCCTACCTGGCCCCACCCGCTTCCTAAAAACACTTGGCGGGTGCCAGAAAAGTTATCGGCGAGCACCCTGGTGCCCAATTAGGGACCCCTGAAATAGACATTCACATTTGGAAACCAAATTGCACTGGCATTAAACAGAGATATCAGACTCACAGGTGAAGATCTGTAAACATTCGGCACATATTCAAGAGTTCAGCAAGTTGAATATAAGACAGCTGCACTGCAGGTGATCTTTTTAAAGACATGCACACATCACTGAGCGATGTCGCTTTTCATCATAGAATCATAGAGTTGGAAGGGACCACCACGGTCATCTAGCCCAACCCCCTGCACAATGCAGGAAATTCACAACTACCTCTCCCCCACACCCCCAGTTACTCATACTTCGTGCCCAGAAGATGGCCAAGATGCCCTCCCTCTCATCATCTGCTTACGGTCATCACACTTGGAGGGTCGGAGATTACTGTTATTAAAATGTAGCTCGCCCTGTGCAGAGCTCAAAGGTTAGCAATCCAGATAAACAGTGCTAGCCACACTTCTCCTGATTTCCTCTTGCTGCCTGGGCATCCATCCTTGAACCCAGTGTGGTGTAGTGGTTAGAATGTCAGACTAGGATCTGGGAGACCCAGGTTCGAATCCCCACTCTGCCATGGAAGCGGGTGACTTTGGTTCCTCGGTTAGAAGAACCAAGCAGTAGGTGACTTCTTCCTGAGACCCTGGAGAGCTGCTGCCAGTCCGAGTAGACAATACTGACCTTGATAGACCAAGGGTCTGATTCAGTATCAGGCAGCTTCATTTGTGGGTTTGTTTGAACACATCTACCACACAACGGCAAGAACTAGCGGCAAATAAGGGGCCACCCTGAGACCTTTCTCCAGCATCTAAAAGCCATCCATATTTCATGGGATTACACCAAATTCCTTCTTGTAAGGGGAGCACAGAAATTTCTGGTGAGCGTGGGAAGGGCTGGAAATTGTTAATCCATGCCAGGGGGGGATGTCCTTAAAAACATCAAAATCCCGTCACCTTTGAAAACAGGAGATTGCATGCACATGAGGCACTGGGACCTTGAGCCCTTTGGATCTTTTGTGCATGGCTGTTTCCCTCGCTATCACCCCTCCAATGACTTCGGGTCTCTGCTTTGATCATGCATGCCGTTTCTGACCGTCGGAGGTTGCCTTGTTCTCCCCCTGCGTTTCCAAGTGTTTTGCCCGTGTTTCCCGGGACCTGTTTTATCTCGAATTCGGAAATGCAGGGGGAGAGCAAGGCGACCTCCGACGGTCGGAAGCAGCAGCAGTGGGGAAACCAACCCGGTTCTCCAGCTTAGAGTCCACCGCTCCAAACCACTACACCACGTTGGCTCCAAACCACGCTGGCTCCAAACCACTACACCACCACCGCTCCGAACCACCGCTCTTAACCACTACACCACGCTGGCACAATCAAAACAAAGAGCTGAAGTCACTGGAGGGGTGACCCGGGGGAAAGAGCCATGCATAAAAGGCCTTGGTTTCCTCTGGAGTCTTACCTTGGTCGGCACACAGGAGTACACAAAGAAGGATCACGACGAACGACTTCATCGTCTCCCGCAGCTCGCCTCTGCCTTTCTTGGGGGCAGAAACAGGCTCCTCCAGGGCAGGTTATGAACCTCTGGGGCGTTCAGGGTGGACCAACTGAGAAGGCAGCAGGTTGGAAGGCAGGTCTTATCCAAGGACTGGGAGAGCCAGGAGCAGACTGGAATGCGTGTGGGCGAGTGGCGGGAGGCAGCTGCTTGGCGGGGCTGGGGCCGTCCAAATGCTCCAACCGCCTGCTCCCTGCTCTAGGTAGGGGTGCCAGGTCCCTCTTTGCCACCGGTGGGAGGATTGTGGAGCAGAGCCTGAGGAGGGCAGGGTTTGGGGAGGGGAGGGACTTCGATGCCAACCTCCAGGTCCTAGCCGGAGATCTCCCGCTATTACAACTGATCTCCAGCCGATAGAGATCCGTTCACCTGGAGAAAATGGCCATGTTGGCCATTGGACTCTATGGCATTCAAGCCCCTTCCCTCCCCAAACCCCACCCTCCTCTGGCGCCACCCGCAAAACCTCCCACCGGTGGCAAAGAGGAACCTGGCAACCCTATCCATTGTCAAGAGGAAATTGTCAAGAGGGGCTCATCTGGGAAGAAATAGAAGTTGTGTTGCTCTAGGCCAGTGGTTCCCAAAGTGGGCAATACCACCCCCTGGGGGGCGGTGGGATTACCTAGGGGGGCACTAAGAGGCAAGGGGGCAGCAGGGGGGTGCTAGAGGTGGCCCCCTTCAACTGTGTTGTTGCATAGGGTAGGGGGTGCTGAGGTTGAGTTTGTGGAACCAAGGGGGCGGTGGCCTGAAAAGTTTGGGAACCACTGCTCTAGGCCATTCCCACCCCACCCCCTGAACCTCAGGGCCACCTAGGGTTGCCAGCCTCCAGGTGGTGGCTGGAGATCTCCTGGAATTACAACTGATCTCCAAGCAACAGAGATCAATCCACCTGGAGAAAATGGCTGCTTTGGAAGCTGGGCTCTATGGCATTACGCCCCACTGAAGTCCCTCCCCTCCCCAAATCCCACCCTCAGCTCCACCCTCCAAATCTCCAGGTATTCTCCAATCTGGAGCTGGCAACCCCAGCACCACCCACCCAAGCCTCCCTCCCTCCCAGCTGTGCCCACAAAAACCCCTCCAATCAGCCATGCTAGTTAAAATGGATCTTCCATGTTCTGATGCAGTCTACAACAGAGGCAGGGCTACAAAATAGGCTCAGCTAGAATGCAATGCCATTGAGTCCACCCACTGAAGCTGTCATTTTCTCTGGGGGAGACTGGTATCTACAGCATGGAGATCAGCTGTAATTTTGGGAGGTCTCCAGGCTCTACCTGGAGGTTGGCAACCCTGCCTGGCTAACAAGCCAGCCATGATTGCCATGTGAAAAGCCAGTGCCCAGAAGTGATGGCAACTGTAGAGATAAGAGGTCAGAAGTGTGTAGTGGAAGTCAACGCTGGGGCTGGATTCTTCATAGGGTTGTCAACCTCCAGGTGGTGTTGTGCAAAAACAATCCACACAAGGCTCAATTCTATACATATATTCAAAAGGAGATAGTCAATACAAAACGTGGTGCAAGCAATATCTATAGGTGAGCGACAGTCAAACAAGAGAACATTATACAAAAATATCAAAAGACAAGTCAAAGAACAATATATGCAACAAATCTATGTCTAATGTTTCTCTTTGAGTCTTAAAGACTTTCCAGTATAATTTCAGTCTTTGTAAGAGCTGGTCCCGAAAATAGAAAGAATTCCTACAGATTTTCCAAGCGTCCAAGTGGGAAATCAGACTTGTATATCCACTGGCTATGTGCTGCAGGTGTTTCAAACCAGAACCACCAGACCACTATGTAGCATTAAGAAAACAACAAGGCTGAAGAAGCCATCATTGGTGAAAGCGTCTATTACCTGGAAGACGTTTCCATTCTACTATAAGTGCCAGCCTGGTCTCCTTTTAAAACACCATTTACTCCTTCTCAGCTCAGCCTCCCTCACAAGGATGTGGCGAGGATAAGAAGAGGAAGCATATGTGCTACTCTGAAGAAGATCGCATGGGGTTAAATTAGGATCGAGAGGAAATCAGAATAAACAAAGAGACCTGTGCTCAGACTTGGCAGCGTCATGCACTCAGCATACGGACGTTCCATGCAAATTATTTTTATTTTGGTCCTCCTAAAGGGCGTTGAAGGCCAAGGTAGACAGTATCTGGCAAAGTTATACCCTTGCAGAATTAATTGAGGATGGAGTCACAGATGTATACTTACAGGGACAGGATGATCGAGATGGTAGTTGATTAAGCACAGCAGTCCTATTTAAATCAGCCTTGGCCCGTCATCTGCAATATAAATAGAACAATACTGCCCCACCTCACAGGGCCCATGGCAGAAGTACCTGCAGATGATGTGCGTGAAGCTCTGTAAAACCTCCAGGGGTAGTTATTTGCATGTGGTAGCAGGCAGCATCTAAACCACTGGTTCCCAACCAGGGGTCCACGGACCCCCAGGGGTCCGCGAGAACTAAATTAAGGTCCGTGAAACAAAGTTATAAACCCATAATAAATTAATATTTTCAATTAAAAGTTCTCTATTATAAAATATATATTCAAATATTATTCTAAGCTTAATGTTTAACTAACAGTTATGATTAAAGTTTATTTTCAAATTCTCGGAATTTTTATTTTGAACCTTGGGGTCCCTGCACTGAACAAAAAAGTCCTAGTGGTCCCTGGTCAAAAAAAGGTTGGGAACCACTGATCTAAACAGAAGCTCTCTCTTTTGCTGACCGATTGATCAGTGGCATCTTGTGGGTTAGCCAAAAGTTTTGTTTTTCACCTGGCCATTGGTTGAAAACAGGATGCTGGAAATCTGCTCTCTGCTAGCAGAATAGAAAACAGTGTTTTTGGGTTGTGTAGGCTCCTATGATGTAAGTAATGGGCCCCGCCTGCTAGCCTGCTCCCTAAAATATCACTGGTTTGCTCATTTCTATATATAGGGTGCCTACATTCTGCATAAATTACCATATAGCATATATTCAACACAAAAACAGTGACAATTTGTTGTTGACAAAGGACAGCTGGACATATAAAGGGCCCCATTACCTTCAATAGCTTAGGGCCTCATCAAACCTAAATCCGGCCCTGACTGTGTGTGAACTAGACCTTGGGGTACGGGTGGACCATAAGCTAAATGTGATCAGTCAGTGTGATGCTGCGGCAAAAAAGGCTGATGCGATCTTGGAGTGTATCAAGAGAAAGATAACATCCAAATCACAAGTTATCATAGTCCCCGTGTACACTGCATTGGCCAGGCCGCACCTGAAGTATTGTGTGCAGGGGGGAGCAGGGAGCTATTCCTGTTGGCAGCAGAGGATAGGACTCGCAATAATGGGTTTAAATTACCGGGGGGATGTTATCAGCTGGATATTAGGGGAATATTTTTTTACAGTGAGAGTAGTTCAGCGGTGGAAACGGCTGCCTAGGGAGGTGGTGAGCTCCCCTTCTCTAGCAGTCTTCAAGCTGCGGCTGGATAAATATTTGTCAGGGATGCTTTAGGCTGATCCTGCATTGAGCAGTGGTTGGGCTAGATCAGTGGTTCCCAACCTTTTTTGACCAGGGACCACTAGGACTTTTTTGTTCAGTGCAGGGACCCCAAGGTTCAAAATAAAAATTCAGAGAATTTGAAAATAAACTTTAATCATAACTGTTAGTTAAACATTAAACTTAGAATAATATTTGAATACATATATTTTTATAATAGAGAACTTTTAATTGAAAATATTAATTTATTATGGGTTTATAACTTTGTTTCGCGGACCTTAATTTAGTTCTCGCGGACCCCTGGGGGTCCACGGACCCCTGGTTGGGAACCAGTGGGCTAGATGGACTATCTGCCCCCCTGCCAACTCCATGGTTCTGTGATTCAGTGAATTACATTTGCTCAACAGGTGTGATTTTCACCCCTTGCAAAACTCACACAAGTTGGGTTATTGTACTGAAAGTTATTGGGTTGTTCATGAGAAAACCTAATTAAGAGGGTTCCTGGTCATTGACTCACTTGTCCCTGGGACAGTAGAATCCACTGAAGGGCGATAATTGGGCCGAGCAGGAAGCGGCTGGCTAAGGCGTGGCTTTTCCAGGGCATGCCGTTCAGAGGCGTGTGGAAGGCCAAGAGCTACATTTGGACACCGATGCACATGTCACAGTCTTGCCCAACTGGTGGGTGGCGTTGCACATGTTTAGCGCAAACAAGCAAAGTGGTGTGGCAACAGACCGCACCTGCAGAGATGTCACTTGGGAAGACATAAGAAAGGAAGATTCGCTAGGCTGGATCCAATAGAATAGGGTTGCCAACTTCCAGATGGGGCCTGGAGATCTTCCAGAATGACAACTCATTTCCATCTTTAGCAGCCCACCTTGTTGGGAGCCAATAAAGAAATAAAAAATGAAACAAAAATGGAATAAGTTGAAGGCATTCAACCTGAACATACCTCCTATTAGGAATCCATACTAGTGGGCTTTAACCATATTGCTGAGGCTGATGAAGCCAAATTATTGGTGAAAGCACTATAGATATCAGGGATAGCGTTCCCTCTGTCACCTAGTTGGAGCAGCAAGAGGCGTTCCAGCAGTCACTGACTTGAGAAGCTTATATGTGGACTGGTTTCCAGAACTTGTCACGTTGGAAGATAGCCATTGTGCTTTGTTTAAATATGCTCTTCACATTGTGAATGATGCTGTACATAGTTACATCACTGTGTATTTGTGAAGTTTTTGTATAAGCACTGTTGTAGTTGTTTCATGTTTTGCACTTTTCTATGAATATATGTTTGTGATATAATTGCCTGCACTGTTTTTTTTCTTGCCAATACTATATAACAGTGTTAGTTGAGTTGTTCAATTAGCTGTAACCTCCAGGTGGTGGCTGGAGATCTCTCATTATTACAACTGAACTCCAGCCGATAGAGATCAGTTCACCTGGAGAAAATGGCCACTTTGGCAATTGGACTCTATGGCATTGAAGTCCCTCCCTTCTCCAAACCCCGCCCTCCTCAGGCTCCGCCCCAAAATCTCCAGGTGTTTCCAAAGCTGGCAGTCCTAATTACAATAGTTTAGTCTCGATGTTAGCGTAGATTCAAGGGGCTCAGGAATAAGTAAGCAGAGAAAAAGAAACAAGCTCAGAGCTGGTGGCTTTGGACTAGAGGCGAAGAAGTTGGAAAGGGCCAAATAACAGCAAGAAGTTCTCAAAGAGGCCAGGTCCATGCCGGTATTGTTGGATCAAATGCCAGAAGAACCACAAGAAGATGCCAAGAGTCCATTTAGACCACCTTCCTGTTTCAGGGAGGGGCTGTGGCTCAGTGGTAGAGCATCTGGTTTGGCATGCAGATGGTCCCAGGTTCAATCCCCAGCATCTCCAGTTAAAGGGACCAGGCAAGTAGGTGATGTGAAAGACCCCCGCCTGAGACCCTAGAGAGCCGCTGCCGGTCTGAGTAGACAATACTGCCTTTGATGGACCAAGGGTCTGATTCAGTATAAGGCAGCTTCATGTGTTCTCACAGTGGCCAGCTCAATGTCCCTGGGACAAAAGCAGGACAGGGAGTCCGCCCTGAGTCCCTGTAATTGCCCTCCAAGCAACTATTATACAGAAGCATGCTGCCTCTAAACATGGAAGTTCCATTGAGTCATTGTGGTGAATAGCTACGGATTGATCTCTCTTCCATCAATCTGTTTAGTCCCCTTATGAAAAGAGCTTAAGAAATGGCAGCTGTCACGACCTCCCCTGGCAATGAATTAATTTATTTTTCAGTGAAGAGCTACTTTCTTTGTAGAAGTCAAGGCAGGGTAAATACATGAAGTGGCCTTCTACTGAGTCAGAGCCTTAGTCTGTCAAGGTCAGTATTGTCTACTCAGACTGGCAGAAGCTCTTTAGGGTCTCAGGATGAAACCTTTCACATCATCTATTACTGATCCTTTTTTGAACCTGGAGATGCCAGGGATCAAACCCTGGGACCCTCTGTGTGCAAAGTAGATGCTCTACCACTAAGCCATGGCCCACCCCAGAAGTGGTCAGAGGTGAGATGAGAAGCAAGGCCAGGTAAGAAGTCCAGGTAAATGCAGAGAGGGAATTGGGGTTTTGCAAAGTCATTTTGTTGATGTCTATAAAGCCTTCCTTCTGGCTAGAGGAGAAAACCACATCACAACAGTTCTATACTGATTATATGTTAGCAAATCAAACTAGGAATTATAATTAAAAAGAAGACTATGGGGGCAGGGAGAGGATGAGACAGATAAGTGAGTGTGAACATCCTGAGCCTTTGAAGTGTAAATTCTTTGTGTAAATGACTAGAGCAGGATTAGCAGTTAACAAACAGATAAGGAAGAGGATGAAGTCAATTCAGGGGGAAGTAGTCTTTTGACTGTATGGAGCACGAAAAGCTATGGCTGGTTGAAGACTTTCTAATCCTTGGCTCCATTATCAACCAAAATGGAGACTGCAGCCAAGAAATCAGAAGGAGGTTGAGACTGGGAAGGGCAGCAATGAAGAAGCCAGAAAAGATTCTGAAGTGCAAGGATGTGTCACTGGCCATCAAGCCTGAAAAGGAGAAGACTGAGAGGGGGCATGATGACCATCTTCAACTACTTAAAGGGCTGTCATAGAGAGGAGAGTGCCGAGTTGTTTTCTGTTGCCCCAGAAGGTTGGACCAGAACCAACGGGTTAAAATTAAGTCAAAAGAGTTTCCAGCTAGACATTAGGATTTTCTAACTGTTAGAGCAGTTCCTCTGTGGAACAGGCTTCCTTGAGAGGTGGTCAGCTCTCCTTCCCTGGAGGTTTTTTAGAAGAGGCTAGATGGCCATCTGTCAGCAATGCTGATTCTATGACCTTAGGCAGAACACGAGAGGGAGAGGAACTTGGTCATCTTCTGGGCATGGAGTGGGGGTCACTGGGGGTGTGGGGGGAGGTAGTTGTGAATTTCCTGCATTGTGCAGGGGGTTGGACTAGATGGCCCTCGTGGTCCCTTCCAACTCTATGATTCTATGATCTTAAGCTCAAGTTAATTCATGCCATCGTATTCCCTATTCCATTGTATTGGTGCGAAAGCTGTACAATGAAGAAAACTGATAGGAAGAAAGTAGATTCCTTTGAAATGTGGATTTGGATGAGACAGATACCGTGGACTGCCAAAAAACCAATCAGTGAATTATAGATCAAATCAAGCCTAAACTGACCCTAAAAGCTAAAATGACTAAACTGAGGCTGTCGTATTTTGGTCACATCATGAGAAGACAAGAGTCACTGGAAAAGACAATCATGCTAGGAAAAGTTGAAGGCAGCAGGAAAAGAGGAAGACCCAACATGAGATGGAGTGACTCCATAAAGGAAGCCACGGCCCTCAGTTTGCAAGACCTGAGCAAGGCTGTTAAGGATAGGACGTTTTGGAGGACATTGATCCATAGGTTCTCCATGAGTCGGAAGTGACTTGACAGCACTTAACACACACAGTCCTACATTTAAGTGAAAATTAACTGCTGTTGGTAACAAGATTATGGTCTGATAAAACATGCGAAGAGCAGCCAACTAGAACTTCTGAGGGGAAGGTTCCATAGAGATATTAGAGATTGCAATGAGTAAGGAAACTCAAGTCTCAGTTTAAGCCAGGATGACATGGAAAGGGTTTGGGACTTTGCTCTTCAATGTAAAATATTCCCTATCACAACTGCAGAAGCCTCAGAGGTCAGGAGACTCCCACACACACCCCTCTTTGCTCCTTAAGTCAGGATGAATCAAGCATCCATCTTGCCCAAATTATTTAGAGTGTTTAAAACAAAAACAGACAGTAAAGAGTTCAAAAAGGATCTCTCCAAACTGGATGAACGGGCATTAAAATGGCAAATGAGACGCAATGTGAGCAAGCGTAAAGTGATGCCTATTGGTGTTTAGAATGATTGCACAGAGCAGGAGCTCAGACGGGGCTGCACTGCATAGTTTCTCACGGGACACCTCGTTGCCACACCTTGAGATGGCATTTATTTGATTTTAACTCCCATGAAGGAGCCCATCAGGAGAGGGTTACCCCACAGCTGTTTTCCCTATATTCTATGAATGGTTCATTTACACACATGTTGCATTTTATACCACTACTTATTTGAATGCCCTCTATATGCGTAGGGTTGCCAACTTCCAGGTAGTAGCTGGAGATCTCCCGCTATTACAACTGATCTCCAGCCGATAGAGAGCAGTTCCCCTGGAGAAAATGAGCGCTTTGACAGCTGGACTCTATGGCATTGGAGTCCCTCCCCTCCCCAAATTCTGCCCTCATCAGGCTCCGCCCGAAAAAGCTCCTGCTGGTGACGAAGAGGGACCTGGCAACCCTGCTTTATGAGAAGCCCAGGGCTAAATTTCTTGCTGGAGTAGTTTCTGGCCTAAACACTTGTCCTAGTCTTAGCCACTGGTGGAAGGTTGAAGGAGCTGAGGATGTTTAGTCTGAAGAGGAGAAGGCTGAGAGAGGATATGAGAACCATCTTCAAGTACTTGAAGGGCTGTCATACTGAGAAGGGTGCCGAGTTGTTTTCTGTTGCCCCAGAAGGTCGGAGCAGAGCCAACAGGTTGAAATTAAATCAAAAGATGATTTATATACTGCAGGAGTATATCGTATACCTAGCAGCTGTGGAGAAGTTTACATCGGGACCACAAAACACAGCATACAAACAAGGATAAAAGAACATGAAAGATACTGCAGACTTGGCCAACCTGAGAAATCAGCAGTGGCTGAACAGGGACTGACCCAAACAGGACACAGGGTCTTATTCCAAGACACTGAAAGACTGGACAATTCTACCAACTATTTTGTCAGATTGCACAGAGAAGCCATTGAAATTCATAAACATCAGCACCACTTTAACAGGAAAGAGGAGAGTTTAAGAATGAATAAGGCTTGGCTTCCTGTCCTGAAAACCTCCAGACTAACAAAGACAACATTCAACAATAGCCATGCAGATTAGCTTTGGATTTCACACATTAACAGATCACTTCAGGATACAATGGTTCCATATTAATATACCACACCCTCATTGGCACATTATCTTGATACTTACAGGACAATGATTAGCACATTACTTTTGCAGGACAATACTCAGCTCAAACCCAACCCCTTTCTGACTATATATTACTCTTCCTACACCCTTGACACTGAGAGACACTGTCCTTCAGTGTTACTACTCTGAAGATGCCTGCCACAGCTGCTGGCGAAACGTCAGGAAAGAAAATTCCAAGACCACGGTTACACAGCCCGGATAACCTACAAGAACCAATGAACTCTGACCGTGAAAGCCTTCGACAATATTTTAAATCAAAAGAGTTTCCGTCTAGACATTAGGCAGAATTTTCTAACAGTTAGAGCGGTTCCTCAGTGGAACAGGCTTCCTCGGGAGGCAGTGGGCTCTCCTTCCCTGGAGGTTTTTAAGAAGAGGCTAGATGGCCATCTGTCAGCAATGCTGATTCTATGGCCTTAGGCAGATCATGAGAGGGAGGGCATCTTGGCCATCTTCTGGGCCTGGAGAAGGGGTCACTGGGGGTGTGGGGGGGAGGTAGTTGTGAATTTCCTGCATTGTGCAGGGGGTTGGACTAGTTGACCCTGGTGGTCCCTTTCAACTCTATGATTGGCTGTGCAGATTTTTTAAAATGTTGCTTGGACAGCAGCTGCCGCCACACCACCAGGATCTTCACTGTGTGATACTTTTAGGGAAGCTAGAGGGGCATGCCAAGCCATTAGGGATAAAGAGGGCTTAATTGCTCCTTAATGCAACAAATTGCTCATTGTTCTTCTTTGATCATCCCCAGCAATTATGCAGGTTCTCCCGTGCCCCAAAGCAAGGGCAATTTCTGCAGCTTACCTCACTGAAATTAATCGCCTGACGATGTTCCTGGGAAAAAGAGGGGCAAAAGAGACACATCCTTCAGCTAAAGCTCGGCGCAACAAAATGCATGATGCAATTGCCTTTGCTCTGCAGTTGCCATCATATGCTTAAAAGACAAAAACTCCCCTGCTGCCTATGCAATACACAGTGACATCTGTTTCCCAGCTGCGTGTCCTTGGATGTCTGCCCAAACAATAGGATTGCCAACCTCCAGGTGGTAGCTGGAGATCTTCCGCTATTACAATTGAGCTCATAGAACCATAGCGTTGAAAGGAGCCATACAGGCCATCTAGTCCAACCCCCTGCTTAATGCAGGATCAGCCTAGAGCACCCCTGACAAGTTCTTGTCCAGCCTCTGCTTAAAGGCTGCCAGAGCTCACCACCCTCCCTAGGTAGCTGATTCCACTGTCGAATAACTCTTACTGTAAAAAAATTTTCCTAATATCCAGCCGGTACCTTTCTGCCCACAATTTAAACCTATTATTGCGAGTCCTATCCTCTGCTGCCAACAGGAACAGCTCCCTGCCCTCCTTGAAGGGACAGCCCTTCAAATACTTCAAGAGAGCAATCCTGTCCACCCTCAACCTCTTCTTCTCCAGACTAAACATTCCCAACTCCAAAAAAAAAGGGGGGGAGAGGATATTCTGATTTCACCAAAGAGCCATTCCGTTTACAAACTGCAGGTCAATGAACTGAGATCGGCTACAAGCATAAAAAGGGCACACACGTTATTCAATTTTACCATTCCCGCAAGGGCAAACTCTATCCGCAAATGGGATTTTATAAAATCTTCCATCTAACAAGGCGGAGGGTTGTGCATTTAGCCTGGGAAGTATGTATGCTCTACACTGTTGCGGTGCAGTTAGACAATTAAAGTATAGTGCTGTATGTTGTCTATTTGGCCAAGGCTCCCAACTCAGGTAGGGTGCCGAGTTGTTTTCTGTTGCCCCAGAAGGTCGGACCAGAACCAACGGGCTGAAATTAAATTAAAAGAGTTTCCAGCTAGACATTAGGAAGGATTTTCTAACTGTTAGAGCAGTTCTTCTGTGGAACCGGCTTCCTTGGGAGGTGGTGAGCTCTCCTTCCCTGGAGGTTTTTTAGAAGAGGCATTAGGAAGAATTTCCTAACAGAGCGGTTCCTCAGTGGAACAGACTTCCTCGGCCGGTGGTGGGCTCTCCTTTCCTGGAGGTTTTGAAGCAGAGGCTAGATGGCCATCTGTCAGCAATGCTGATTTTATGACCTTGGGCAGATCATGAGAGGGAGGGCATCTTGGCCATCTTCTGGGCATGGATTAGGGGTCACTGGAGGTGTGTGGGGGAAGTTGTTGTGAAATTCCTGCATTGTGCAGGGAGTTGGACTAGATGACCCTGGTGGTCCCTTCCAACTCTATGATTCTAAGGGGGGACATCTACTATTTGCATGGCTTCTAAGTTCCTGCATTTCTTTGTCTAAAAGTCTCCGTCTGATCACATCGAACGCTGACTTTTCTGTCTCACCACTACAGATTATGTTCCAGAGCAAGTTCTCCCAACGTCGTTATCAGTCTTGACAGTCACAACACAGAAACCAACGTAGAGAAAAATATTAAGATTTTAATGAAGAGCTTTTCCAAGCATCTCAACATCAAAAAAGAAGGACATCCCAGGAGGGGTTACTGAGCCCCTTGAACACAGAAAACGACCAGCTATTAAGAGCACTTCCAACCAACCAATGGCACTTGTTTTAATTACTGAGAAATTAAGAGGGGCATTACTAACCTTGTTTGGCCTATATGAAAGGCACCAGTTCAGACATATGAGAAAAAAATAACCATTTACCCTTTTCATAGGACTTACTAGCAAAACCAGAACTGATAACAAACGATTGTCAGACCATCCAACGCTATTTTCTTCCAGGATCAGGACCGTACGCTTCCCACACCCTCCACAATAAAGTACAAACATTGTCCAACAAGTGAAAGTGATTGTGCCACAAACAGATAATTTCTCTACAAAACTACAGCATGACCCTTTACTGTCCCCTATCTTATGCCTAATGTTCCGGAATCTGGTTCAATGGGTTAAGCCATCACAATCCCCTTTGATAGCCAAGAAGGTGCGAGATCTACCAGGAGAGGAAAGCTATTGATAAATGGTGGAAAGCCATTAATTCCAGCGTGAATTCAAGTGATATCCACCAAATATCACTGGAGGAGGTAAGCTCCTTTTCTGCACCCTTGGTGCCATAAGAGGCATGTTAGGTTTCTTTCCCCACAAGATAAGAAGTAACAAAGTTTGGGGGGGGGGTCACCTCTCTGTGGACCCCCCAGTAAGATTCTCAGCCCTCTAATTCAATTGTTCACTCCAACGTGTATCCCAACAACCTACTCTGGTCTGATTACACCAAGGAACCCTTTGTTCCTGTCCCAAATTTCCAGTTGTGCAAATGTGAGAATCGAGGGCTAGGGTAAAATAGAACTCTGATACAGAGAACAGGGTCTGGATTAGGAACACCTAATCCAATTATTGGTCAGACCCCTCTTCCCCCATTCCTTCCCCCAGAGGAAAAAACTACTGAACTTCTTCTGGTCAGTACAAGTATTGCTCGATTTACAAAAGAAATTAATGGAGAGCCATGCATTCTTTAAGGGGTTGGGTAGTGTGGAGGGCCATAAATCCAACCACCCTCCATGAGATGCTTATCAATGCCATAATTCTTGGGAGACATTCAACAAAATGGCGGAACAGTACTCTTACTGGGGCTCCTACACAGCATTCGCTACCTCAGAACTGGGACATAGAAAAGAGATCTGAAAAGGTGTGAGGAACACAAACGGCGACATCAACAGGACAAACCAGAATTGGTCCTGAAACTGTCATGGCCTCTACTTATGGAACCCTGGGATTTGTAGTTCTCTGGCACCCGGTCACCAATACAGAACTGCATTTCCCAAGATCCTTGGGGTGAAATGCCATGAAAGTTAAGCCAATGTATGGAAGAAACGTCCAAACAGTCACAGAAGTTACCCAAAATAATGAACTGAGGGAAGACCGCTCCCGCATTCCGGTACCCGACACGCCCCAAAGGGCATTTCTTCTCAGCTACACAAAACGTGAGAGAAACTCAAGGCCTCAAGTTCTTCCGTTAGAGATGTATTTTGCACCCAAAGAGGCATAAAAATGCTGAGCAGCTCCCAAAGCCAGCTGGAGGTAGTGTTGGTAGTTGCCAACCCAAAAGTGACGCCTTAGAATTCAAAATCTTCGTCAGCCATCGCAATCGCCCAAGCAAACTTCTCCCGCTGGGTCTTGTTGTAAATCTTCTCAATGGGCACATCAAATCTTTTACACCTGCAGGCGAGGAAAACAAGTAGTACTAGAAGAAGAGTTGGTTTTTATACCTGATTTTCTCTACCTTTTTTAAAAAAATTATTTATTATCAAAGAAATTACAAAAACAAAACAAACACAACATACTTACATAAAACCATCCATACAGTATAACAAACCTTCCAAAAAGTGCTTTATGTTTATTACCTTCTATAGCAACTAAAATAATAAAAATGACCAACTTGGAAGACACTATTACAGAAAACTCCTTAATTCTTTAGTTATAGTATAATATACTGCTTAATGATTTATGGAATTAATTCTACTTATTTCACTACCTTTTAAGGAGAATCAAACTGGCTTACAATCTCCTTCCCTTCCTCTCCCCACAACAGAAGCCCAGTGAGGTAGGTGGGGCTGAGAGAGTTCAGAGAGAACTGTGATCACCCAAGATCACCCAGATGGCTTCATGAGGAGTGGGGAAACCAACCCGGTTCTCCAGATTAGAGTCCGCCGCTCTCAACCACTACACCATGCTGGAAAGGCACTTGAATATCCAAACTGAGCCCCCCATCCTTGGCCTGCCTCCCCATCCACTCTGGCTGCCCTTCACCCACCAGGCCACGCTGATGCGGGGGTCCAAATAATTCAGCTTGGAGGTGCCCAGGGCAATCTGTTTGTTTTCTTCCTTGTCAGTGGCTTGCATGTTTAGCTTGTCCAGCTGCTCTTCAATCCTTTCTACCAGTTTCTTCTTCTTTTCCACGGCACTAGTTGGAAAGAGAAGGGAGGACAGCAACGCTTCAGAAAATGGGCAGGAAGCAAAAGGCATCCAAAATATTGTCGAAGGCTTTCAGAGTTCATTGGTTTTTGTAGGTTATCCGGGCTGTGTATCCGTGGTCTTGGTATTTTCTTTCCTGACGTTTCGCCAGCAGCTGTGGCAGGCATCTTCAGAGGAGTAACACTGAAGGACAGTGTCTCTCAGTGTCTCTGAGAGACACTGTCCTTCAGTGTTACTCCTCTGAAGATGCCTGCCACAGCTGCTGGCGAAACGTCAGGAAAGAAAATACCAAGACCACGGTTACACAGCCCGGATAACCTACAAGAACCAAAAGGCATCCAGTTTGGCCAGCCCCTACCTACAAGGAAGATTTCTAGTCCTCATGCCGCACTATGGAATACCTTGGAAGAAGCTGCTACATTCTCTCCTACTCTCCCTGACAAATGCTTCATAGGATCACAGAGTTGGAAGGGGCCATACAGGCCATCTAATCCTACTCCCTGCTCAATGCAGGATCAGCCTAGAGCATCCCTGACAAATGCTTGTCCAGCCTCTGCTTAAAGACTGCCAGTGATGGGAAGCTCACAACCTCCCCAGGTAGCCAATTCCACTGTCTAAAAACATTTTGTTTCTAATCCTGCCGGTACATTTCCACCCGCAATTTAAACCCATTATTGTGAGTCCTCTCCTCTGCTGCCAACAGGAACAGCTCCCTGCCCTCCTCTAAGTGACAGCCCTTCAAATACTTAAAGATGGCAGTCATGTTCCCCCTACGGAGAAGGGGGCTATTTAGAAATGGGTGTTTTTCAGCCGGCATCCTGATTCCCACAATGGCCAACCAGCGGCTGCTGGGAAAGATTAGATTAGTTCCCTGCCTCCTCATTCTACAAAAGAACAGGGATCACTCACGCTTTAGATTTCGCATCCTTTTTGGCTTTGTGACAGGCCTTTGCCCTCTTCAGCTCTGCTTTGGCATCAGTCAGCTGGTCCTTTTTGGCATCGATCTGAGAAAAGGTAAAAACCAAGACAAATGCAGACACACATGAACACACGTGAAGCTGCCTTATACTGAATCAGACCCGTGGTCCATCAAAGTCAGTATTGTCTACTCTGACCGACAGCGGCTCTCCAGGATCTCAAGTTGAGGTCTTTCACATCACCTACTTGCCTAGTCCCTTTAACTGGAGATGCCAAGGATTGAACCTGGGACCTTCGGCATGCCAAGCAGAGGCTCTACCACTGAGTCATGGCCCCTCCCCAATAAGTACTGTCTACTCAGACTGGCTGTAGCTCTCCATGGTTTCAGGTGGAGATCTTCCACATCACCTATTTACCTGATCCTTTTAACTGAAGATGCCAGGGATTGAAACTGGGATTGAAACTGGGACCCTCTGCACGCCAAGCAGAGGCTCTTCCACTGAGTCACAGCCCATCCTACACCCCTTTCCACTGAGACCACACCTCTCTTCCTAGACAAGGATGGGTGGGACCCTATCTATCCCACCCTTTCTCTGAGGAGCTCAGAACTGCATATATAGCTTTCCCCATCAGCAGTTGGTCATCACAACAACCCTGTATGGCTGGCACAAGGTTGGCCAGTGAGCTTCAGGGCGAAAGGTTGGACCCAGGTAACAAACATACAACCCATGAACAAACATACAGGCACGTGAAGCTACCTTCTATTGAGCTTCAGGGCGAAAGGTTGGACCCAGGTCACAAACATACAACCCATGAACAAACATACAGGCAAGTGAAGCTACCTTCTATTGAGCTTCAGGGCAAAAGGTTGGACCCAGGTCACAAACATACAACCCATGAACAAACATACAGGCACGTGAAGCTACCTTCTATTGAGCTTCAGGGCAAAAGGTTGGACCCAGGTCACAAACATACAACCCATGAACAAACATACAGGCACGTGAAGCTACCTTCTATTGAGCTTCAGGGCGAAAGGTTGGACCCAGGTCACAAACATACAACCCATGAACAAACATACAGGCACGTGAAGCTACCTTCTATTGAATCAGACACTCAGTCCATCAAGGTCTGAGTAGACAAGACTGACTTCAATGGACCAAGGGTCTGATTCGGTAGAAGGCAGTTTCATGTGTTCATGTGAAGATTTTCTAGTATGGGGCCATGGCTCAGTGGTAGAGCATCTGCTTGGCATGCAGAAGGTCCCAGGTTCAATCCCCAGCATCTCCAGTTAAAGGGACTAGGCAGGTAGGTGATGTGAAAGACCTCTCTGCCTGAGACCCTGGAGGGCCGCTGCTGGTCTGAGTAGACAAGACTGACTTTGATGGACCAAGGGGTGTACCACAACAGGCCAGCAGCATCAGTTTCCAGATTCAGGCAGGAAGCCGCTTAACACGGAAGCATCCTTCCCCTTCGCTGAACAAACTGTCAAACAACCAGTTCGCAAAACACCCCCCTCACTTCCCCTGCTGGCTCACCTTAGCCTGGAGGTTCTGCATAGACTTCTCAAAGGTCTTGGGTGTTGCCCGCTGATGGTTGCACAAGATGGCGACGGCCCGGTTGGCTCGGTTGTAAGAGAGGAGCTTCGCAGCCACGTTGTCGTCATCTGTGGAAGCAAAAAAAAAGAGCTTCTGGAACATGGCGGTGCCAGGATGGGGGAGCATCTCCAGATCCCTACTGGCTTGAGGCAAGCGCTGGTCCCCATATAAGCTGCCAGTGTGGTGTAGTAATTCAGAGCGGTAGTTTGGAGCGGTGGACTCTGATCTGGAGAACCAGGTTTGATTCCCCACTCCTCCACATGAAGAAGAAGAGTTGGTTTTTATATGCCGACTTTCTCTGCCACTTAAGGGAGAATCAAACTGGCTTACAATCACCTTCCTTTCCCCTTCCCACAACAGACACCCTGTGAGGTAGGCGGGGCTGAGAGAAAATGACTTGCCCAAGGTCACCCAGCTGGCTTCGTGTGTAGGAGTGGGGAAACAAATCCAGTTCACCAGATTAGCCTCCACCGCTCAGGTGGAGGAGTGGGGAATCAAACCCGGTTCTCCAGATCACTGCTCCAAACCACCGCTCTTAACCATTACACCACGCTTGCTGGTAGTGGAGTTCAAGACCACTGGGAAGTCGTGTTGTCAGAACCCACCAGCCCATGGCCCTTCCCCAATCTCAAAATGGAAGGCCAAGCAAGTGTCAGGGAGCCCTGGGATGTCTTGTTGGACGGAGTTGAGTGGGTGCAGCCGCTTCCCCCAAGCCCTTTACCGTTGGTTAGCATGTCCAGCTGTTCTTGCAGCGTGATGGATGCATTGTATGTCCTAAAGACCTTGGCTGTCAAGCCGTCCATCAGGTCCTGGAGATGCTTATTCAGCGACGCTGTCTGGAAGACAAGACGGGAAGGCAACTTCATGAAGACGGAAGGCAATTTCATGATAAACGGCTTTCAGGAGACCACGAGTGGGGGTCTAAACCATGCCTCCTCCCTCTCCCCCACATCAGTCACATGAAACTGATGCTGCTGCTGCAGCTGTCTTGTTCGTGGGCTTCCTGGAGGCACCTGGTTGTCCACTGTGTGAACAGACTGCTGGACTTGATGGGCCTGGGTCTGATCCAGCAGGGCTTCTCTTATGTTCTTAAGAAACTGCCTTCTACCGAATCAGACCATTGGACTATGATGGAACAAGGGTCTTATTCACTACAAGGCAGCTTCACAAGTTCCTATGTCCATCAAAGTCGGTATTGTCTACTCAGACTGGCAGAGGCTCTCCAGAGTCTCAGGCTGAGGTCTTTCACATCACCTACTATCTGATACTTTTAACTAGAGATGGGTTTAAATTGCAGGCAGAGAGGTACCAGCTGGATATTAGGAAAAAGTACTTTTAAAGTAAGAGTTGTTGGACAGTGGAATCAGCTACCTAGGGAGGTGGTGAGCTCCCCCTCACTGGCAGATTTCAAGCAGAGGCTGGACAAGGGGAGGGGCCATGGCTCAGTGGCAGAGCATCTGCTTGGCATGCAGAAGGTCCCAGGTTCAATCCCTGGCATCTCCTGTTAAAGGGACTAGGCAGGTAGGTGATGTGAAAGACCTCTGGCTGAGACCCTAGACAGCTGCTGCTGATCTGAGTAGATGACAAAAAAGGCTAATGCGATCTTGGGGTGCATCAACAGAGGCATAACATCCAAATCGCAAGATGTCATAGTTCCGCTGTACACGGCATTGGTCAGGCCGCACCTGGGGTATCTTGTGCAGTTCTGGAGGCCTCGCATCAAAAAGGATGTGGACAGAATGGAGCAGGTGCAGAGGAGAGCGATGAGGATGATCAGGGGCCTGGAGACCAAGCCCTATGAGGAAAGGCTGAGGGAGTTGGGGATGTTCAGTGTGGAGAAGAGAAGGTTAAAGGGGGGACACGATCGCTCTCTTGAAGTATTTGAAGGGCTGTCAGTTAGACGAGGGCAGGGAGCCATTTCTGTCGGCAGCAGAGGATAGGACTCACAATACTAGGTTTAAATTGCGGGTGGACTGGCTGGATATTAGGAAAACCTTTTTTTACAGTAAGAGTTCTTCAACAGTGGAATCAGCTGCCTTAGGGAGGTGAGCTCCCCCTCACTGGCAGTCCTTAAGTAGAGGCTGGACAAACACTTGTCAGGGATGCTCTAGGCCGATCCTGCATTAAGCAGTGGGTTGGACTAGATGGCCTCTATGGCCCCTTCCAACTCTATGATTCTCCCTTCAGGCTTTCCTTCTTCCAAGAAGGTACAAGGAGGGAGGCATTCCATTTGGCTCCACCTCTTTTGTAAGCCATTTTTTGGGGGTTGTGCTCAATCAACTCCTGGTCAAAATTCCAAATATGCCAACAGGGTCAAAAAGGTTGTCATTGCTAGAACAAGCCAGTCATTAAAGACACAGGGAACCAAAAATTCAGACCAGACAGCATGACGCACCTGCCCCATAGAACCCCAGACAGACCCCTTACTTACAGACAGCCTATCGAACAAATCTTCTCCAGGATCTTTGTTCTCCATGAATAATTTCAAGTTCTTGTACACCTAAAGTGATTGAGATAAAAATTGTTAAAGGAAAAGACTCCGCTTCGAAACTGACCTGAAGATCATGGGGAAATTGATCTCCAAAGCAGCTCCAGAATAACCAGGAAAGTCTCTGGGCCATCTTACGGCTGGAAGTCTGTCCTGAATCAAAGACCCACAAGCCAAATAAAGGCTAGTTGGCATTACGGCTAAACTGTGAAAGCCAGTAGTGATCAGAATATCAGACTAATACCCAGAAGATCCAAGTTCCAATCCATCCCTGTGGGGACAGGCTGGGCTGGCCCCACAGGGATCCCTTCCTCACCTGCTTCTCCACGGGCACTTTGTTATAATAGCGGATGCAATCCTTGCCCAGGAAGTCAAACTCCACAACGTTCTCTTTCCCATCCAGCCGAGGGTGGAGCGTGATGTGCTCGACACGCAGGGAGCAGCATCCCACTGTGTCCGCTGTCTCCCCCTCCTCCTTTTCATTCCCAGCTCTCAGGGCCAACTGGGAAGGGACACGGAAGGAAAAGTCAGCCGACACATGTTCTGCCCAAACCCACTCTGTGGCGAAACAACCCAAATTTAATCATGTGTTTCAAACATGCGCAGGTGAGAGCTGCATGGTTGCAACAGGCGGGACTTTATCCTCGCTGCTGCAACATCCGGGACTTTTATCGTCAGGCAGGTGTAACAACCGGTGTGGTGCTGTGGTTACAGCGTCAGACCAGGAGCTGGAAGCCCCTGCTATAAATGAAAGGTCAAATAAATTCCTGACTTGTCTTGCTGATGACTTTATTTTCCAGAAAGTGGAGAGGGAAACAAGGGGGTCCTGCTATCTTGGCCTTGGTTCTCACCACCATGGGTAGCCGTGTTAGTCTGTCAATAGCAGCAGAAAAGAGCAACAGTCCAGTAGCAGTAACAGTCCAGTAGACTAACAAAATTTCTGGCAGGGTAGGAGCTTTTGTTAGCCTAGACTGGAATGTGAGTCCATCTATCCTTAAGTAGGGAAGAGTGAATTAGATCCACAGTGGCAATGCAAATGTCAAAAGCAAGTAAATGACATTAGCAGGCATGATTGGATAAGGTGTGATATGCAGAGGATTAAGTGTGATATTCAGAAGGGTAGTAGGCGTGGAGAAATTAGCATTGGTCTTTAAGGTGGACTCTTGCTTGATTCTCACCAACAGGGAAGAACTGGTTGACCAGGTGAAAGTAGTGGGCACCCTGGGTAGTAGCGACCATGTAATTTACAACCTTACAGTTTACAATCTTGGGGAAGGAAAAAGCTGTATGCAGTCAGACATATAGATCGAATTTTAGTAAAACAAATTTTAACTAACATAAAAGTTAGGCTGGGTAGAATCCCGTGGTCAGAAATATTTAAGGAGAAGGGAGTTCAAGAGGGGTGGGAGTTTCTTAAAAGCGAGATATTGGAGGCACAAACGATCCCACGAAGGAAAAATTGGAGGAGCCTAAAGAAACCAGGGTGGCTTCATAAACAGCTTTCTAAAGATTTGAGAAATAAAAAAGACTTTTAGGAAATGGAAGGAGGGCCTTATAACCAAGGATGAATATAAACAATTCACCAGTGCTTGTACAGAGAGAGTTAGAAAAGCTAAAGCTCAGTATGAGCTTAGGCTAGCAAGAGATGCTAAACACAACAAAAAAGGGTTCTTTTGTTGTGCTCAAAGAACAAGGACATGGTAGGCCCATTGCGGGGACAGGAAAGTGAAATTGTAACTGGTGACGAAGATACTATATTTTTAAGCTTAAGGAAGAACTGGTCCAGCCTCAGAGCTCAGCAAGCCTGCCCTTACCTTACCTTATCAATGAAGTAAAGTGCCACGGACCCCTGCCGTTTCTTCATCTCTTTGGACTTCCAGTCTGCACGATACTGAGATCGGATCTTGCTCACCACCTTCTTCAAGCGGCGAGCTACTTCGTATTTCTGCCAGTCCTTCTCCCCCTGGAAAGAAAGGCAGCGCTGTGAACCTTCCCAGAAGAGTAGCTGGTGTGCCGTGCAGAACCAGTTTTCTAACCCCCCACCTTCAGCTTGGAGCTGGGGTTCAGCATCACGTATTTGATGGACCCCTGGATGTTTTCTGTCCAGGACGCCAGCCAAGTGACCGTATTGTCACACCGAACTTCTTTCCACTTGTGCCCTGGAGGTGGCCTTGGGGTCTTCGAGCCTCTGGCAAGAAAAATAAAGCAAGACACGAAATTAGTCAAGGGAAGAAGAAGGGGAAGAAGAAGAGGCAGAGGAGGACGAAGAAGAAGAGGCAGAGGAAGAAGAGTTGATTTTTATATTCTGACTTTCTCTACCACTTAAGGGAGACTCCATCCAACTTACAATCACCTTCCCTTCCCCACAACAGACACCCTGTGAGGTAGGTAGGGCTGAGAGAGCTGTAACAGAGTTGTAACTTGCCCAAGGTCACTCAGGAGTGGGGAAACAAATCCAGTTCACCAGATTAGAGTCCACCACTCATGTTTAGGAGTGGGGAATCAAACCAGATTAGATTCCACTGCTCCAAACCACCGCTCTTAACCACTACACCACGCTGGCATACAGAACACCCTACGCCAGTGTTGCTATCTAAATCATACCCTATTTGAAAGAAGAAGGCACAAGCTCCTCTGAGAGAAAAATGAGCCCCAGCTCTCTCACGCCCCCCTTCCAAACACTACTTGGCTGCTCCTGATTAGCCTGCATATTTATAAGAGGGGGCCCCTTCCCCAGCATGAGCCGGGCAGAAGCTCCTGTCCTTGAAACAAACTTTCAGTACGGTCCTGCCTTCGTCAGCTATGCACTTCTTACCCAAGATCTTGTGCCTTTCCTGTAATGGAAACAGTCCATTATTGTGTGTGTTAAGTGCCGTTAAGTCACTACTGAATCAGACCCCTAGTCCATCAAAGTCAGTACTGTTTACTCGGACCGGCAGCAGCTCTCTAGGGTCTCAGGTGGAGGTCTTCCACATCACCTACTTGCCTAGTCTCTTTAACTGGAGATGCCGGGGATTGAACATGGGACCTTCTGCATGCTAAGCAGATGCTCTGCCACTGAACCACGGTCCCTCCCCAACTCACAGCAACCCTATGAATCAGTGTCCTCCAAAACATCCTCTCCTTAACAGCCTTGCTCAGGTCTCGCAAACTGAGGGCTGTGGCTTCCTTTATTGAGTCAATCCATCTCTTGATGGTCTTCCTCTTTTCCTGCTGCCTTCCACTTTTCCTAGCATGACTGTCTTTCCCAGGGACTCTCGTCTTCTTATAATGTGACCAAAGTACGACAGCCTCAGTGTAGTCATTTTAGCTTCTAGGGACAGTTCAGGCTTCATCTATAACCCACTGATATGTTTTTCTGGCAGTCCAGGGTATCCGTAACGCTCTCCCTCCAACACCACATTTCGAAGGAATTTACTTTCTTCCTGTCAGCTTTCTTCATTGTCCAGGTTTCACACCCATACTTAGTAATAGGGAATACGATGGCATGAATTAACTTGATCTTGGTTGCCTTTATTGTAGGGCTTTTTATATGGATTGTAATTTATGTTTGTTTTCCCCTAGTCTCGGGGGCTTGAATAACTGTTAACATTGAATGTTCTACCTGAATTAATGTTTTTTTAATATATTTTTTGCATTCAGTGAGCAATCACTGGTTATTGCAAGCCACCATGAATATAAGGCAGGATATTCATTTTTCATGAACTAAATAACATTCTTAGACCTCAACTGCCCTCTCTTGCAGTTTTAATCTCTCTTTAAGGTCTCCTATCCATACTAGCCATGGGTTTAGTGTGAAGCTGGGCTGTTACCGCACTAGGTATTCCCCCCAATGTATTAAGAGTTTGAAACTGTTATAAAAAATTCTGTTCTCACTTTGTTTGGCCCCTTTAGCTGTGAAGACGTCTTCCAACCATTTTTTAGCCGTGGCATCCAAAAACCCTTTTAAAGCGATGTTTTTTATAACATTTTCAAACTCTTGATACATTGCTGGGAATACCTAGTGCGTGGTTAAGTAGCAGAAAAATTGCTGCTACTCCATTAAATAGAACTTTTTAATATATTTAATTCATTTATACCCCACCTTTCTCCCCAATGAGGACCCAAAGCAGCCTATGTCGTCCTCCTCTCCTAACCCTGCGAGCTAAGTTAGGCTGAGAGGGTGTGACTGGCCCAAGGTCACCCAGCGAGCTTCCATGGCACAAGTGGGGATTCGAATCCTGGGTCTCCCAGCCCCTAGTCCAACACTCTTAACTACTACACCACACTGGTTCTCTTTCACACCAATCTACCTTATAAAAGATATTGGCCAGGATGGAACTCCATGTCTAGAGGCAGTAAGTCACTGCATGTGAGGTCCCTGACAAAGAGAGCTTTGACTCTCAAAAGTGCATACTCCCAAAATATTGTTGGTCTCTTAAAGTGCAACTGGACTCGAGTCTAACTCTTCTACTGCAGACCAACACGGCTAACTAAATGTTAAAGTGTCAGGGTGAAAGCATCAAGGCAAAGTAATTGTCTTGCAGCATGAAATTCCATGCACATTTCTGGATGTGTGAAGTTCTGTCTTTAGGGAAAGGGTTGTGGTTCAGTGGTAGAGCATCTGCTTGGCACACAGAAGGTCCCAGGTTCAATCCCTGGCAGCATCTCCTGTTAAAAGGATCAGGTGGCAGGTGATGGGAAAGACCTCTGCCTGAGACCCTGGAGAGCCACTGCTGGTCTGAGTAGACAATACTGACACTGATGGACCGAGGGCCTGATTCAGTATAAGACACCTTCATATGTACCCACATGTCTGCCTGGAATCTATTGCCCACCAACTGCATTAGATGCCCCAAATGCTAATAATCTGGGATAGGGTGAAAAGTTATTCTACCCACTTTCTCTACCCCATGCATAATTTCACATGTCCTGTTAATTTTTCTTAAACAAATAAACACGTAACACTCCAGCCTGTCCCAGTGAAGAAAGCGCTCCACCCCCTGGATCCTTTTTGGATTCCGCAATATCCTTTTAAAGATGGTGTGACCCGAACTGTACCACATGTTCCAAATGTGGGCGTATCACAGATCTACACAAGGGCATTTCAACACTGGCAGTGCTACCTCGCCTAATCTTTGTTCTTCTCTAGCATGTAATTGCATCTGATAAAATGGGACACCGGGCCATGAAAACAAGATGCACAAATTAACCTGAAATTAATCATTACAAACGACCTTTTTGCTGCTTTCTTTGCACTAGGCAACAACAAATCTGGAGCCTTCCCTGCTCGGTACCGCTTCCCTGCAATCCCTTCCCCTCGGCTCTTTACCCTAAATTTAAAAAAACCCAGCCCCCTTATTCTCACATCTCCATCCCTTTTCTCCCATCTTGGTCTGCCCTTAAGAGAGCCAGCGTGCTGTAGTGGTTAAGAGTGGTGGACTCTAATCTGGAGAACCGGGTTCGATTCCCCACTCCTACACATGAAGTGGGTGACCGTGGGCTATTCACAGTTCTCTCTGAACTCTCTCAGCCCCACCTACCTCACAAGGTGCCTGTTGTGGGGAGAGGAAGGGAAGGTGATTGTAAGCTGCTTTGAGACTCCTTAAAGGTAGAGAAAATTGGGGTAGAAGAAGAAAAAGAGTTGGTTTTTATATGCTGACTTTCTCTACCACTTAAGGAAGAATCAAACCAGCTTACAATCACCTTCCCTTCCCCTCCCCACAACAGACACCCTGTGAGGTAGGTGGGGCTGAGAGAGTTCTACGAGAGCTGTGACTAGCCCAAGGTCACCCAGCTGGCTTCATGTATAGGAGTGGGGAAACCAATCCAGTTCACCAGATTAGCCTCCGCCACTCACATGGAGGAGCGGAGGATCAAACCCGGTTCTCCAGATCAGAGTCCACTGCTCCAAACTACCGCCCTTAACCACTACACAACGCTGGCCAACTCTTCTTCTAAGATTAGAAACTCCCCTTACAGTGAGGGAAAAAGTATCTGATTCCCCTGCTGAATTTGCCCGTTTGCCCTCTGACGAAGAAATGACCAGTCCATAATTTTAATGGTAGTCTATTGTAGCTGTGAGAGACAGAATAACAACAGGAAAACCCCCAGAAACCCAGAAGACAAAAGTCAGAGATTGATGTGCATTATAATGAGTGAAATAAGTATTTGATCCCTTTGCAAAAGATGACTTAGTACTTGGTGGCAAAACCCTTGCTGGCAATTACAGAGGTCAGACATTTCTTGTAGGTGGCCACCAGGTTTGCACACATCTCAGGAGGCACTTTGTCCCAGTCCTCTTTGCAGATGCTCTACAAGTCAGTAAGATTTCGAGGCTGATGTGTAGCTACTCGAACCTTCAGCTCCCTCCACAGATTTTTGATGGGATAAAGGTCTGGAGACTGGCTAGGCCACTCCAGGACCTTAATGTGCTTCTTCTTGAGCCACTCCTTTGTTCCCTTGGCCGTGTGTTTTGGGTCATTGTCATGCTGGAATACCCTCCTCAACCCATTTTCAATGCCCTGGCTGAGGGAAGGAGGTGCTCACCCAAGATTTGACGATACATGGTCCCGTCCATCGTCCATTCGATGCAGTGAAGGTGTCCTGTCCCCTTAGCAGAAAAACACCCCCAAAGCGTAATATGTCCCCCTCCATGTTTGACGGTGGGGATGGTGTTCTTGGGGTCGTAGGCAGCATTCCTCCTCTTCCAAACACGGCGAGTTGAGTTGATGCCAAAGAGCTCGATTTTGGTCTCATCTGACCACAACGCTTTCACCCAGTTCTCCTCTGGGTCATTCAGATGTGCACTGGCAAACTGCAGACAGGCCTGTACATGTGCTGTATTGAGCAAGGGGACCTTGCGGGCTCTGCAAGATCTCAGCCCTTCACGGCGTAGTGTGTTACCAACTGTTTTCATGGTGACTATGGTCCCAACTGTTCTGAGACCATTGACAAGTTCCCCCCGTGTAGTTCTGGGCTGCTTCATCACCGTTCTCATAATCATTGCAACTCCATGAGGTGAGATCTTGCATGGAGCCCCAGACCGAGGGAGGTTGACAGTTATTTTGTGTTTCTTCCATTTGCGAATTATTGCATGAACTGTTGTCACCTTCTCACCAAGCTGCTTGGCAATAGTCTTGTAGCCCAGTCCAGCCTTGTGAAGGTCTACAATCTTGTCCCTGACATCCTTGGACAGCTCTTTGGTCTTGGTCAGGGTGGCTAGTTTGGAATCTGATGGATTGCTTCTGTCAACAGGTGTCTTTTGTACAGGTACTGTAACGAGCTTGGATTACAGGTAAGACCTCTCCCTTACAGCAGGTTCTTCTAATCTCAGCTCGTTACATACAGTAAAGATACCAGGTAGCCTGACATCTGGCTGGTTGATAGGGGATCGAATCTGGCTGGTTGATAGGGGATCAAATACTTATTTCACTCATTATAATGCACATCAATCTCTGACTTTTGTCTTCTGGATTTCTGGGGTTTTTCCTGTTGTTATTCTGTCTCTCACAGCTACAATAAACCTACCATTAAAATTATGGACTGGTCATTTCTTCATCAGAGGGCAAACGGGCAAATTCAGCAGGGGATCAAATACTTTTTTCCCTCACTGTCAGTCTGACATGGGGACCAAACACACCCTTCACAGTTCAGGTACCCACTTGCTACAGTTTATGATAATGTCTTCGGGCATTATCCTCTTCTTCAGCATCCCCATTTTAGGGTGGTCCCCACGACCCCGGAATAGACCTGGGGGTTCTGTTTTGAAATTGCCAATCTTCTCTCGGTGGCCATCGATTATGCAGTAGCCATATTTCTCTTGGATTTTCTCAGCCTCCTCTTTCAATCTCTGTTTAAAAAAAACAAACCAACCACAAAGGTATTGTTTTTATAACATTTTATCTGGCGTTTTATCTTTTCTTTTTTAAAAGAAAGACCAAGTGGTAAATTAATACGCTGAACTTAATTTCTGATCGTTTTAAATGAGACTTTGACCCAGTTAATGGTTTAATTAAACTAAATACTGTTAACGTGATTGTCTGGTATAGACCTCTCCACCTCCTCTGCCTAATTAAGGGTCGAACAAGATTCTAAAGCCAAGGTCTGAAGCTTGTTTGATTCACACAAAAAACCACAGACCAAATAAACCATGGCTTTGTGCGATGTTCTGGCTGAGCCCCTGAACAGGTTGAACAGAAAAGGCCAAGCAGACATCGCACCCCTGGGAGGGGCTGTGGCTCAGTGGCAAAGCATCTCCTTGGCATGCAGAAGGTCCCAGGTTCAATCCCCTGCATCTCCAGTTAGAAGGACTGTCTAACAGCTGGTATGAAAGACCTCTGCCTGAGACCCTGGAGAGCTGATGCCAATCTGAGTAGATCATAATGACTTTGATGGACCAAGGGTATTCAATATAAGGGAGAATTTCATACAGCGTTTAGGGGCATATGGTGGCCCATTCCACCATGGAGTTGCCCCCTCCCTTGCACAACCTCCAACTGTCCATCAAAAGTACTCAGGGTGGGGTTATAATTCTAGATTTAGCCTCTGAGACCATGAAGTCAAGACAGTCATAGAATCACAGTTGTAAGGGACCACCAGGGTCATCTAGTCCAACCCCCTGCACAACGCAGGACATTCACAACTTTACACACACACACCCAGAGACCCCCACCCCATGCCAAGAAGATGGCCAAGACGCCCTCCCTTTCATCATCTGCCTAAGGTCATAGAATCAGCATTGCTGGCAGATGGCCATCTAGCTGCTGCTTAAAAACCTCCAGGTAAGGAGAACTTACTACCTCCTGAGGAAGCCTATTCTACTGAGGAACCACTCTGATAGAAAATTCTTCCTAATGTCTGTTTTGATTTAATTTCAACCCATTGGTTCTGGTCTGACCTTCTGGGGCAGCAGAGAACAACTCGGCACCCTCCTCTCTATAACAGCCCTTCAAGTACTTGAAGATGGTTATCATATCCCCTCTCAGCCTTCTCCTCTTCAGGCTAAACACACCCAGCTCCTTCAACCTTTCCTCATAGGACTTGGTCTCCAGACCCCTCATAGAGTTGAAAGGAATCACCAGGGTGATCTAGTCCAATCCCCTGCACAATGCAGGAAATTCAAAACTACCACCCCCCACACCCCAAGTGACCCCTACTCCATGCCCAGAAGATGGAAAAAGCCCTCCAGGATCCCTGGCCAATCTGGCCTGGAGGAAAATTTCTTCCTGACCCCGAAGCAGAATCGGCGTTACCCTGGGCATGCAAGAAAGGGCCACGAGAGCCAAGCACTGACACAACCCTTCCTGCCCTCCCTCTCATAATCTGCCTAAGTTCACAGAATCAGCCTTGCTGACAGATGGCCATCTAGCCTCTGCTTAAAAACCTCCAGGGAAAGAGAGCCCACCACCTCCCAAGGAAGCCTGTTCCACTGAGGAACTGCTCTAACTAGTCATTCAAGAATCAAATACTGCACGAAGAACGTCATCTTCTGCCAACTCTCTGGCAGTCAAAGGGACCTCGGATTCTGTCAAGCAGCAGAACCCAGACCTTTTTCTCCTCCTTAGGCAGCGCTTTCTGGGCCTCTTGCTTCTCCACAAAATACTTATGGATCTCTTTGAAACTGCACTTCCCCAGCTCTCTGATCTTCTTCCTCTCTTCCGAGGTCATCTCCTGAGGGAAAAACAAGCAGCCCAGAAAATGGTTAAGTGGGTCTCATTCCAAGACAGGGTTGGTTGTACATTCCAGGGGCCTTCTTTTGCCCATGTACCCATGCATCTACTACCAACCTGTACAACCTTCCCCTGCCCTGCTTGCAAGCCCTGCCAGTACCCACATTCACAGTCATCTGCACTCCATGCCTCTGTTTGGCATGCAGAAGGTCCCAGGTTCAACCCCTGGCAACTCCAGATAAAAGGACCAGGCAAGTAGGTGATGCGAAAGACCTCAGCTTGAGACCCTGGAGAGCTGCTGCCGGTCGGAGTAGACGATACTGACTTGGATGGACCAAAGGTCTGATTCAGTATTAGGCAGCTTCATGTGTTCATGTGTTCAAATTGGGCAGGAAAATTTGTAGGGAGGGGCTGTAGCTCAGTGGTAGAGCCTCTGCTTGGCATGCAGAAGGTCCCGGGTTCAATATCCAGCATCTCCAGTTAAAGGGACTAGGCAAGTAGGTGATATGAAAGACCTCTGCCTGAGACCCTGGAGAGCCGTTGCCGCTCTGAGCAAACAATACTGACTTTGATGGACCAAGGGTCTGATTCAGTGTAAGGCAGCTTTGTGTTTTAGGGAAGGGCTATGGCTCAGTGGTAGAGCCTCTGCTTGGCATGCAGAAAGTCCCAGGTTCAATCCCCGGCGTCTCCAGTTAAAGACCAGGCAAGTAGGTGATGTGAAAGACCTCTGCCTGAGACCCTGGAGAGCTGCTGCCAGTCTGAGCAGACGATACTGACTTTGATGGACCGAGGGTCTGATTCAATAGAAGGCAGGTTCGTGCGTCCATTGTGATTCTTGCACACGTGCGCAGCCAATACCTTCGTCCAGTCATTGAAGAAGTTCTTCTGGAAGATCTTCTTCCTTGTGTATTCATGATCGAGCATCTTGGCATAGAACGTGGCTATTTCCTCCGTGGCCAGGCTGAGCTTCATAGGCTTCCCTGGAAGAGTCCACAGTTACCCAGTGACCGATGGCTTTGCCTTCACAATATAGCGCAGCCTCCCACACCAAAACAAAGGGTGCACAGACAACCTTCTCAGCATGAAGAACCCCTCCCTCACTGCACACTAAAGTTCCACAGATCAATCTGTAGCACCTTCACTTACAGCGAGCCAGCGTGGTATAGTGGCTAAGAGCGGTGGTTTGGAGCGGTGGACTCTGATCAGGAGAACCGGGTTCGATTCCCCACTCCTCCACATGAGTGGCGGAGGCTAATCTGGTGAACTGGATTTGTTTCCCCACTCCTCCACATGAAGCCAGCTGGGTGATCTTGGGCTAGTCACAGCTCTCTCAGCCTAACCCACCTCAGAAGGTTGTGGTGAGGATAAAATGGAAGAGGCAAGCCACTCAGAGTAGACAGGCTGAGTGTGTGACTGACCCAAGGTCAACCAGCACGCTTCCGTGACAGAACGGTGATCGAAACTTGGTTCTCCCACATCCTAGTCAGACTGGATGTGGCAGGATGGTGCTGCTGCAGTTGTCTTGTTTGTGGGCTTCCTAGAGGCACCTGGTTGGCCACTGTGTGAACAGACTGCTAGACTTGATGGACCTGGGTCTGATCCAGCAGGGCCTTTCTTATGTTCTTACTGTAACAGTTAGTCTAACCACTACAGTATTACCCCAAATGTTCTATATTTCATGGCCGTTTCATAAGCAACCCCAAATTTACAACCAAGCCTTCCAAAATCCACCTCTCAGCCTCCTCCCCCTCGAGACCCACTTGAGAGAGAATCACAAAGACCAAGTTTTGGTTTTCAACCCATAGTCCCAACACGCTGGAGAGCCCCCGTCGGTCAAGATGCTCTCTTGATCAGTCACCAATGCAGTACAATCTTAAAAAGGAAAAACTACTACCGTTGTAATAGAAGCAGATGTCACGTGGCAGCCGCTCATAAGGCGCAGCAAAGTACGGGCCGTTGTGCTCCAATTGTTGCCACTTTATACCGTCGTCCCGTTTATCCTCTTCCCACCTTGGGAGACAGAAACACAGAACATAGAGCCGGGAGGGACCTCAAAGGTCATCCATCCCAACCCCCTGCACAATGGAGGAAATTCACAACCACCTTTCCCCCTCACTCCCCCAGTGACCCTAGCTCTATGCCCAAAGGAAGGAATTTTCCTCCAGGATCCCTGGGCCAGTTCCTCGGCATACTAGCAGTTTTAAATTATTGATTTTAAACTAGTGGTTTTTATGCATTTGATTTCTGATATACATAAATATGAAAACAGAAGTTTTAAAAGCATATTTAAAATACGACAGCATGAAAAAAAGATCAGAGGAACCAAAACATTAAGACCCTTTGTTTTGTTTTTTGTTCATCTCTACCCATAAAGAAGAAGAGTTGGGTTTTTATACCCCGATTTTCTCTACCATCAGGAGTCTCAAACCTGCTTACAGTCTCCTTCCATTCCCCTCCCCACAACAGACACCCTGTGAGGTAGGTGGGGCTGAGAGTTCTGAGAGAACGGTGACTGGCCCAAGGTCACCCAGCAGGCTGCACGTGGAGGAGCGGGGAATCGAACCTGGTTCTCCAAATTAGAGCCCGCCGCTCATGTGGAGGGGTGGGGAATCAAAACCAGTTCTCCCGGTTAGAGTCAGCCGCTCTTAACCACTACAGCACGCCGGCTCTCAGCAGCAACAAAAATTAAAATTAAAAAAGAGTAACGGCATTACACTATTCTAACTTAATCTGATGCATACTTAATTTTAAATATCCCTGCTCCCATTCTCTATGCAGCTACTTAGGTCCAACTGTGATGTTAGCATTGCCTGGCCCATAGATTTAAAACCAGATGTGCCAAACCTCTGGCTCTGTTTCCATTGCTGCTTAAACATGAGGCATGGAAGAGAATTTGCAAGGCCTGAGCCAGGCTGTCAAAGACAAGACATTTTGGAGGACATTGATTCATAGAGTGGGAAGCGACTTGACGGCACTTAACACACACATGGAAGAGAAACCTTCCAGCCTCTGACCTCTTACCTGGCCTTGGGAATCGGCATCCTTTTGTGCAACGCAGAAGACCGCCGGAGAGTAAACGTCAGGAAATTGCAGAGGAAAGCCGGGCTGGGCTCGTAGCTGACAGGCGGACCCCCGAGCCAGAACAATCCCAATCCCAAACACCCCCACTTCCTCCCCATGGCAACCGGCTGCTGCCCCAGCTGGGCATCAAGGAGCGCACCGAATCTCCTGCAGCCACCCATGCGTCCACAGCTGAGCATCAGAGCATGCCCAGCGTCCTCCCACCTGGGAACGCTTCAACCTCACCGCCCAAACCCCTCGGCTCGACATTACAAAAGCAGCAGTCAGTTAAATGCAAAAGCTTTAAGTCCCACTTTTACAACATGTGGCTCCTGCAGGACACCCCTTTGCAGTTCCTGGCTTTGCAAAGGTGCTCTGCCCATCATGCCAGAGCCACAAGGGAAGCTGGGAAATGTAGTCCAGCCATTGAGTAACTCCCGCCTATCACCATGGGATGCAAACAAACCGGTTACTAAGGCGACTGGTTTTCCCCAACCAGGAGCTGCCAAAGCAACTAAGCTCAATTAAAGAGGCAGAACTTGAATTTAATTTGTGGCTGGGGTGCAGTTTTTGGCTGGGACAGTCACAGGCCAAGCAGTGTGGACACAACAGTTAAATCACTTTTGTCGAAACCCACCAGCTCGGAGGGCTTAAATTATAAATACATAAGCAATCTATGTACTCTGGAGATCTCAATTTCTCCTGGAGGATATTGCTGCTTTTTATTATTATTATTATTAATAATAATAATAATATAATATAATATTATTAATAATTATTATTAATATTATTATTATTAATATTATAATATAATATATTATATATATTATATTATATATTATATAATATATTATATATTATATATTATTATTAATTAATTAATTAATTATATATATATATATATATATATATATATATATATATATATATATATATATATATATATATATATATATATATATAATTTTCAATAATTGCTATACATCTCATTTGACCACACATCCTATATGCCAATCTTTGAATCGATAAAAAATTAAAGAATTATTAGGTGTATGTCTTCAGAATTAAATATAATTAATTATAGTTGACTTCCCCACCGACTTCCTCCCTCCCTACAAATATCTGGTGTCTCCTTTGTATTAATATTTTCTAATCCTTATAAGTCATTATTTTAATGTTATACTTTCCCCTTAATACATTTTGATAAGCAATAATAATATAATATTAATAATAAAGAGAAAAAAAGAAGAAAATCATTTAAAAAATGAAAACGGAGACATAACAAAACTCATTAACATAATTTTCTCCAGTCACTTGAGAAAATTGCTGCTTTGGAAGGTGGACTTAGGGTTGCCATGTCCCTCTTTGCCATTGGTGGGAGGTTTTGGGGGCGGAGCCTGAGGAGGGCGGGGTTTGGGGAGGGGAGGGACTCCAATGCCATAGAGTCCAATGGCCAAAGCAGCCCTTTTCTCCAGGGGAACTGATCTCTATCGGCTGGAGATCAGCTGTAATAGCAGGATCTCCAGCTACTCCCTGGAGGTTGGCAACCCTAGGTGGGCTGTATGACCTTCTCCCCTACCAAGGCCCCTCCTGTCCCTCAAATCTCCAGGTATTTCCAAACCTGAAGTTTGCGTACTACAAATCATCTAATTGTGCTCCACTTTGCAACTGAGAAAGGCGGGCTATAAATGCTATAAAATAATAAGAGTTGGCTTTTATACGCCGACTTTCTCTACCACTTAAGGCAGAATCAAACTGGCTTACAATCCCCTCCCCATCTACACAACAGACACCCTGTGAGGTCGGTGGGGCTGAGAGAGCTCTAAGAGAGCTGTGACTAGCCCAAGCTGGCTTCATGGGGAGGAGTGGGGAAACCAATCCAGTTCTCCAGATTAGAGTCTGATGCTCATGTGGAGGAGTGGGGAATCAAACCCGGCTCTCCAGACCAGAGTCCACCGCTCCAAACCACCGCTCTTAACCACTACACCGGCTCATAAATGCCAATGTTATCTAAAACTACAAATATCACTTGCTGCAGGAGATTGTAAGAAGTCAGGTCCTTTGAGAATGTTAGAAAAATACAGCTTGATGGTGACACCTAGTGGGTAAAGCAGATACCAGCCATGACAATCTAGGACACTGGTTCCCAACCTGGGGTCCGTGGACCCCCAGGGGTCCACAAGAACTAAATTAAGGTCCGCGAAACAAAGTTATAAACCCATAATAAATTAATATTTTCAATTAAAAGTTCTCTATTATAAAAATATATATTCAAATATTATTCTAAGTTTAATGTTTAACTAACAGTTATGATTAAAGTTTATTTTCAAATTCTCGGAATTTTTATTTTGAACCTTGGGGTCCCTGCACCGAACAAAAAAGTCCTAGTGGTCTCTGGTCAAAAAAGGTTGGGAACCACTGATCTAGGAGATGAGGATATTGTTGTGAGTTCTTTGCTCTCAAACAATACACAACCCACAAACTGCTGGCATCCTGATGCCTCACTCTGGTTTTGCTTTAAAATAAGCCGCTAGTCCTCACTGACTTGAGCGGACCAAGATCTAAATGCTTCAGATGATTATATTAAATAAAACAGAAATCAGATAGAACATACCCCATACATTTTATTAGAACCACCCGCATTTCACCAAAGAGTGAGCCAGCTTTTCAGTTCCCAGAACTTTTTTTTTTTGCAGAAAAACCAAAAACATTTCACACAGAACTCTGAGCATGACAAAAGAGCTCTGGCAAACTCAAAACCCCGGCTCACGGTTTTGCGCCGTTCTGTTTAAGCATTCAATGAGTTAACTGCTGTTTCTGGAATTTTTCTGCAAACCAACATGGCTACTTTTAGCTGCTGCGGGAAATACCAAATTCAGCAGCCAAAGAAAGGGATTCTTCAAAAAAGGAGGAAGACAATCTTCAAAGGGGGCTTTGCTAATGGGAGGTAGTGGGGGGGGGTTGCTTGCCCTCTAACCACTAGGGAACGTTACCCAATATGGCTTCTATTGCCTCTTTAGCATAGCCTAAAATTAAATTCCAGCATCGTTCATATTAGGGTGACTTTTTTTTTTGGTTCTCTGCCTTACAAGTGCTGGGGGTGGGGTGATTACCAGGGATGAGGGGTCAACTTAGTGCTGGGCAGGCTACTTATTATTATCATTATCATCGTTATTATTGGTTCTTGTAGGTTATCCGGGCTGTGTGACCGTGGTCTTGGGTTTTTCTTTCCTGACGTTTCGCCAGCAGCTGTGGCAGGCATCTTCAGAGGAATAACACTGAAGGACAGCGTCTCTCAGTGTCAAGTGTGTAGGAAGAGTAATATATAGTCAGAAAGGGGTTGGGTTTGAGCTGAATCATTGTCCTGCAAAAAAGTAACAAAGGTAATGTGCTAATCATTGTCCTGTAAGTATCAAGATAATGTGCTAATGAGGGTGCGGTATGTTAATATGGAACCATCGTATCCTGAAGTGATCTGTTAATGTGTGAAATCCAAAGCTAATTTGCATGGCTATTGTGGACTGTAGTCTTTGTTAGTCTGGAGGTTTTCAGGACAGGAAGCCAAGCCTTATTCATTCTTAAACTCTCTTCTGTTAAAGTTGTGCTGATGTTTATGAAGCCATTGAAATTCATAAGCATCAGCGCAACTTTAACAGAAGAGAGTTTAAGAATGAATAAGGCTTGGCTTCCTGTCCTAAAAACCTCCAAACTAACAAAGACTACAGTCCACAATAGCCGTGCAAATTAGCTTTGGATTTCACACATTAACAGATCACTTCAGGATACAATGCTTCCATATTAACATACCACACCCTCATTAGCACATTATCTTGATACTTACAGGACAATGATTAGCACATTACCTTTGATACTTTTTGCAGGACAATGATTCAGCTCAAACCCAACCCCTTTCTGACTATATATTACTCTTCCTACACGCTTGACACTGAGAGACACTGTCCTTCAGTGTTGCTCCTCGGAAGATGCCGGCCACAGCTGCTGGCGAAAGGTCAGGAAAGACAATACCAAGACCACGGTCACACAGCCCGGATAACCCACAAGAACCGATGAACTCTGACCGTGAAAGCCTTCGACAATATCATTATTATTATTTGAACTTATACCCCACCCTCCCCGGCATTGCTGGGCTCACTGGGAGAGGGGGCAAATCCTGCTCCTCTGTCCCTAGCAGCCCATAGTGTACCCTCCAATCTTCCTCTTGCATCGTAATCCAAGTCGGCCTCTGACATATCCCACATTCCCTTCAACGAGGCTGCAAACATGTGCCTCTCTCCCCTGCCCCCTCCTAGGGTTGCCAGCATGGGCTGGGAAATGTCTGGAGATTTAGGGAGAGTACAGACTGGGCAGAGCCTCTTTTGGGGAGGGAAGGGACCTTTGTGGAGATGTGACGCCATAAAACCCGTCCTCCAAAGCACCTGTTTTGTCCAGAGGACTTGAGCTGTAATCTAGAGAGCCAGGGTGGTGTAGTGGTTAAGAGCGGTGGACTCTTAATCTGGAGAACCGGGTTCGATTCCCCATTCCTCCACATGAGTGGCAGACTCTAATCTGGAGAACCGGGTTCGATTCCCCACTCCTCCACATGAAGCCTGCTGGGTGAACTTGGGCTAGTCACAGTTCTCTCCAAACTCTTTCAGCCTCACCTACCTCACAAGGTGTCTGTTGTGGGGAGGGGAAGATGAGTGTAAGCTGGTTTGATTCTCCTTTAAAAAAGTAGAGAACATCAACATATAAAAACCAACCCTTCTTCTTCTAATATTGAGAGACTGCCAGGCCCCACCTGGAGGGTAGCCAACCTCTCCCATCTTTGTTTTTTTTTTTAACCGAACGAAAGAGCTCCAGGGAGCTCAAAAGTTTGCTCTAGGACACTTTGACAGGTTCCCATAAGTAGGCATTGCAAGCTGCCTGATTTTGCAAATTAACTGCTAATGGTGTTCTAAGCCTCCCCCAAATAGTTTTGAAGCGATAATTTAAAAGTGCCTCCTGCCCGCTCTCCCCCACCTTCAAAAACCGGCAAGCAGGAAGCAGCTAGGTGGGAGTTATATAGCCTTCCAGCCGGAGGGCCGAGAACGGACTCCCACACAGCTATAACACTTAGCCAGAGATGCAAGCAATTAAACAAAAATTCCCTTGCTTCCCCCAATAATGACGTTGGCCTCCCTTTATCTCCAGCCACCAAGGAGCTGAGATAAAGTTCTCCATGCAAGACTTCATGGCGTCTAATGATTAGAAGAAGTAGTGTTGGTTTTTATACGCTGACTTTCTCTACCACTTAAGGAGGAAACAAACCGGCTTACAATCACCTTCCCTTCCCCTCCCCACAACAGATGCCCTGTGAGGTAGGTGGGGCTGAGAGAGTGTGACTAGCCCAAGGTCACCCAGCTGCAGGAGTGGGAAATCGAACCTGGTTCCCCAGATTAGCCTCCACCACTCATGTGGAGGAGCGGGGAATCAAACCCGGTTCTCCAGATCAGAGTCCACCGCTCCAAACCCCTGCACCACATTGGAATTTTTACACACACATCTTCCACCAAGGAGACCAGAGTAGAGTATGGGGGGGTGACTTTCTTTCCTCTGGCTTATCCTCACGATAACCCTGTGAGGTAGCTTAGACCAAGAGTGGCGAGCCCAAGGCCACCCAAACATCCTCCGTCACTAAGTGCTTCTCCGGATGCCTTCAGTGTATTTTTAAAAGGGTTTTTAAAAACGATAAACGCAGCAGAAATTCCAACACGCGGCTGAACCCAAGTGGGGATTTGAATCCAGGTCTCCCAGCTGCCAGACCAAAGACTGGATCTTACCAGACTAACGCCGGACGTCTCTCTCCGGCCGCTAGTGCTTCACCCACCTAAACTTACCACTTCCACTTTTCTTCCTCCACGTTGCACCTCCCCGACGCCTTCTCCTCCTTCTTCAGCCTCTTCTTCTTCCCACCTCTGCCCCCATCTTTGGCTTTCCTCTTCTGGGAGCGCTTCTCAGCCTTCCCCTTCTTTCCACCTCCTCTGCAATCGGCGTCCTCCGCCGCCTTCGCTTTGCTCTTCTTCCTCTTCCTGGGTTTTTCCTCCACTGACTCTTGCTCATCCTTTTCTTGAGCGCCTACCTTGCAGGGCACCCCGAGCTCCCTCCCAACACTCTCCTCTTCCCCAAGGACCCGCCTGGCCGCCTCTTCGCTGTCACTCTCCCTGTCCGACAGCCCCTTCTCTTCCTCGCCACCAGAATCCGGCTCAGCCTTCCCCGGAGGTTTTCGCCCTTCCGCCTCGGTCTTCTTGCCCTTTTTCAGCCGCTTCGTCGTCTTGTTCTCGGCCTTCGTCTCCTCTGCGGCTTTACAGTTGTCATGTTTGGGATTGCACGGGGCGGCAGAATCCAATTCGGGACAGGCGGAGGCTTCCCAGGCTTGCTGCCTGGTCACCTAATGAAAAGGAAGGAGGAGACACATACAATTAAGAAGTCGAAATTATTCTAAAATATTCCTGTCCCCTTATTCCTCCAGAGCTCAGAGTCGCTCATGAGAATATAAACATGATTTTATTCTCTATTGCAATTAATTGTCTTAAAACTCTTCGCAAATTAAGAAGTGCCTTGCAGAACCAGACCAAGGAAGGTTTTATGTTCTTATACGGGGGTTAGACAGATTCAGCGTGGTGTAGTAGTTAGGAACAGCGGGCTCTAATCTGGAGAACCGGGTTCGATTCCCCGCTCCTCCACATGAAGCCAGCTGGGTGACCCTGGGCTAGTCACAGCTCTCTCCAAACACTCTCAGCCCCACCAAACTCACAAGGTGTCTGTTGTGGGAAGAGGAAGGGAAGGTTTGTAAGCCGGTTTGAGACTCTTTAAAGGTAGAGAAAATCAGGGTATAAAAACCAACTCTTCTTCTTCTTCATGGAGAACAGGTCCATCAGTGACTACAAGCCATGGTGACTAAAGGGAACCACCACATTGGCCACTGCGTGAAGCAGGATGCTGGACTGGATGGACCTCTGGTCTGATCCAGCAGGGCTCTTCTTAGGTTCTTCAGGTTCCATCCAGCCCAGCATCTAGTTTCTGACCAGATGCCTGGAACTCCCACAGCAGGGGCACAGAGGGGTCAGCAGCTACCATTCAGAGTTATATTGCTACTGAACATGGAGGTTCTATTTAGCCATCAGAGTTCACAGCCAGTGATGGATCATTCCTCTGTGGATTTTCTAATCCCCCTTTAAAGCCATCTGACCTAGTGGCCATGACCACATCCTGTGGCAGTGAGTTCCACAGATTAATTGGGCATTGTATGAAAAAGTACTTCCTTCTGCCTGTCCTCACTTTGCTGCCCACTGGTTTCACTGGGCATCCCAGAGTTCTGGTATTTCCTCCACTCATGAACACGTTGATAAACCTCCGTCATGTCCTCCTCTCCCCTTTATTTTCCTCAAATAAAAAAGCCCCAAACTCTTTCACAAACTCTGACCCTCTGAAAGTTTAGAAAAAATGTTCAGACATTTATTCCTCACTTTATTACCCAAAGTAGCTTACAAGATCACTCTTCCCTCCTCCATTTTATCTTCACAACAACAACCTTGCGAGGTAGGTTGTGTGTAAAGTGCCTTCAAGTCGCAGCCGACTTATGGCGACCCCTTTTGGGGTTTTCATGGCAAGAGACTAACAGAGGTGGTTTGCCAGTGCCTTCCTCTGCACAGCAACCCTGGTATTCCTTGGTGGTCTCCCATCCAAATACTAACCAGGGCTGACCCTGCTTAGCTTCTGAGATCTGACGAGATCAGGCTAGCCTGGGCCATCCAGGTCAGGCCGCGAGGTAGGTTAGGTGGATAAAATCATCCTGCAAGCTTCCTGGCAGAGGGTTCAAACTTGGGTTTCCCAGATCTGACTCCAACCACTATACCCCATGGCCTCTCAACATAAGCAAAGCTTTGTGGATATTCTGCAAATTGCTTTAAAAAACATGGAATTTGGTCAGGACATCTTTTCCCTGTTTAAACACCTCTCCCTCCAAGTTTCTAGTCCTTAAAACTGCAAAATGTAAGCTTGGATGCAAACAGGCAATTAGTTGATGAAATCTCCTAAACTAAGAGCAAAATCAAGCAGATTTCCAGAGAACAGGAGCCAGGCTTCTATTTACAAACAGCCAAAGAAAATAAATCATGCAAAATAAGCATTTACATGCAGATGCAAGTAATTTACACAGCTGCAGAGCCCCTGCTTTTCCCGGCTCAGAATTAGGATGGCCTTTGGTGCAGAATCTACCAGCCGCTACCTGGACTTTGTGAGATCATCAAGATCAGTTTGCTCAGGCTCCAGAACTCAGTGTTCACTTACAGCTGGGTCCTCCTCTGCAGTCACACACCGATCTTCGTCCTCCGTTCCCAGCTTAATTTTCTTAGCCCCGGGCTCTAGACTTAAATGCAAACACAGCACAAGAAGACCACTTAGACAGGCTTTAGACAATTCCCCTGCCATCTTTCTCAGCTAGGCAAGACACCGTTGACAAAGGTTCAGCCGGGGCCAGCCAGCGTAACAAGCAAAATTCTGAATTTGGCCAAGAAAGCCCCAGATTCAAAACCTGGCTATGCTACAAAGCACACACTACTGGTAGCTCTTTAAGGACAGAAAGGGGTCGCCTGTGAACACTCAAGGTTTATCCCAGGTGACTAATTATAAACCTGGTCTAACACAGGTTCATCGCTGGTGAAACCTGATCGAACATAATAGTCCCTCTTTTGCATTATCTTTCCTCTGGTTCGGCTCCACCCCACGTACATCCTGTCCTGATGGTCTCAGATGCGCCAAGCAGATCTTCTTCAGTAGAAACCTGAGACATCCAGGAGAATCAGGAGTGAAGCATCTCGACATGAGTACATTTTGTCCCCTCTGTGTCCAGATGAGTACATTTTGGGTGAAAACGCATTGTCGCTTTAGCCTCCTTTATTCCGTTTCAGCCAGGATTCAGCCAGGATCGAACGCATGCATTTCGCCAAACATGTGTTCGATCCTGGCTGAAACAGGGAATAAAGGAGGCTAAAGCGACAATGCGTTTTCACCCTAAGTCTCCTCTGTCTGTCCCCCCACCCCCCAGCTTTTCCTGGGCTGTACCACTGAGCATACAAACTCCCTCAGGAGGCGGTGGGCTCTCCTTCCCTGGAGGTGTTTAAGCAGAGCCTAGATGGCCATCTGTCAGCAATACTGATTCTATTACCTTAGGCATATCCTGAGAGGGAGGGCATCTTCTGGGCATGGAGTAGGGGTCACTGCGGGGGGGGGGGAGGTAGTTGTGAATTTCTTGCATTGCGCAGGGGGTTGGACGAGATGATCCTGGTGGTCCCTTCCAACTCTATGGTTCTATAAACCTTTCTTGGCGGCGGGAGGAGGGATCAACATCCAGCCCTTCAAACTATACATTAACATTTGTCAATTTGTCAAGGGGGTCCCCAAAATTACAGGAAGTTTACAAAGTACCTCCCACTTCCAAATGTTTAAGTGCCATTCTAAAGGGAGGTTTCGCATTTGCTCCTGTGTCCTACAGTCCTCTTTGTAACCTGAGATTCTGCAAAAGGCAGATCTCTAACCCTGCCAGATCTTTCTTCATGACCCTATTAAAACAGAAAGAAACCAGAGGCAGGACTTAACAGGATTCCCTACCCCGTCCCAAAGCATTTCTTTTCTAATTCTTCTATAAAACAAGGAAGGCAAGGAAGACTTCTATGCAACTTGGAATCTTGCATCTGCAAGATTTTTCACCCTTCCTTTACTCTGTGTATGATCTACTTTTTTCACACACAAAAATCATTGTTTCTATGTGCTTATGCAAACTTATGGGCATTGCATCACGGTGTCTGGAAATTCAACCACACAAGACTATGGCCATTTATGCATGGGAGGTTTTTGCCTTGGATTTTCCGCTCTCTAGAGGCACATTTCCCCCATCTGAATTCTCAAAACTCTGCACGGGGGCTTATTTTTGAATTTTGAGAATTTGGATGGGGAAAATGTGCATCTAGAGAGCGGCAAATCCAAGGCAAAACCTCCCATGCATAATTGGCCTATGTTGGTTCTTGCAACCCCCCACCCCACCCCGGGACCTTCCTGTCTTTCTTTTACCTCTGACTTGGGATTTCGTGGCCATTACATTCGGAGACATCCGTAGCACCCTTGAGGCTTCTGGAAGAGAAAAAATGACAGTGCCCTTGTCAAACACAGAAATGAACACATGAGCACAGGAAGCTGCCTTATACTGAGTCAGACCCTTGGTCCATCAAGGTCAGTTACTGTCTACTCAGACAGGCAGCAGCTCTCCAGGGTCTCAGGCGGAGGTCTTTCCCATCACCTACTGGCCTGGTCCCTTTAACTGGAGATGCTAGGGATTGAACCTGGGACCTTCTGCATCCCAAGCAGAGGCCCTGTCACTGAGCCACAGCCCTTCTCCATTGCTCTCCAGGGTCTCAGGCACAGAAAGGTCTTTCACATCACCTACCTGCCTGGTCCCTTTAACTGGAGATGCCGGGGATTGAACCTGGGACCATCTGCATGCCAAGCAGATGCTCTACAAACTGAGCCACGGCCCCTCCCCCAAATTATAGGCTCTGGCGGCACAAGGGAACTGACAATCTAACTTATAAAGATGGAGGCATTATAAATATTGCAGGTCACGGGCTTCTGAGAGAGTGAGCAAGCACTCAGGACACCAACATGCCCCATCCCATAATGTTTGCCTCTAGGGATCGATTACTGCTCTCTCGAACTCATGACTCAACCAAACTGGACAGCTTCGGCCCGCATTCAGTCTGTCTGAAGCAGTGACCCCTGGTTTAATTTACTTATTTAAAACATTTATTAGCTACCTTGCTGCCTTAAGGAACTCAAGGCGGCCTACAAATAAAACATAAAAACACAAAAATATACAAAACTCATAAAAGATCATGAATTAAAATTACTCTTCTTGTCCCCTACATTTGGGCTTCCTCTGTGTGTGTGTCTACCGCCGGCAGGGGCGGCCATTGTGTGCTTCACTCCCTATCCCACAGCGGTCCTTTTGTGCTTGCGCCCACCACCCTGTGTCAGAACTCCCAAGGTGCCCACAGGCTCAAGAAGGTTGGGGACCCCTGAGCGAGGGGAACTCTGACAGTGGGCCCTGCCCCAGGGCGACCACAACAGTGGGAGAAGGGAATGCCTGGCTGTCGCTAAATAACAATCAACCTCTTCCACATGCTTGTTTCCTTCCATGGCATAAGCTAACTGCTTAGAACGTGCAACGTTTTGCAAGCCTGTGTGTCCAGAAAGCAACCAACGTGGAGCAGACCAGTTTCTCAACCATGCCCCTCTCTCCCACCATCTCCGGCAGACAACCTTGGGCCATTAGAAATGAAGAAGAGTTGGTTTTTATATGTCGACTTTCTCCACCACTTAAGGCAGACTCAACCCGGCTTACAATCACTTTCCCTTCCCCTCCCGCAATAGACACCCTGTGAGATAGGTGGGGCTGAGAGAGCTCTTAACAGAACTGTGACTAGCCCAAGGTCACCCAGCTGGCTTCATCTGAAGGAGTGGGGAAACCAACCTGGTTCACCAGATTAGCATCCGCCGCTCATGTGGAGGAGTCGGGAATCGAACCCGGTTCTCCAGATCAGATTCCACCGCTCCAAATGAGACACAGACTCACAACTGCAGCAGAAATAAGAGAAGGAGAATTGCCTCCACATGGAAGCAACCTATGTGTGTTTTATGTGCTGTCAAATCGCTTCCGACTTATGGCGACCGGACAAATTAATGTCCTCCAAAACGTCCTATCATTGACAGCTTTGCTCAGGTCTTGCAAACGAAAGGCCATACCTTCCTTTCTTGAGTCAACCAGAGAATAACATTTTGCTCTGACGCTGCAAAGACAGCTATTTCTTAATAGCAGGACACCTGCTAACTCTGTTCCTTTAATATTACAGGTATTTACAAGTGAGATGCTCCTGGACCATCTCCAAAGGAAGAAAATAAAAGAATGGCAATCTGGAAGATTAATTCTTGGCTGTCAGAAAGGAAAGCTCATGTGCCATACAGAATAATCAGGGAATCTCTAAAGACAAGGAGTTTCTGCATATTAATGACCATGAACACACAACACAAACCACTGGGATTAAGGAACTGGTCTGTCTGAGATTCAAAGGCCCACAAAGCATCTTCTCTCAGAACCAAGTCACCTGCTCCTTTTTTGCTGAAGGTCATGCTATTTCAAGGTGAAATTAAAAGTAAAAAATAAATACTTGATTTTAAAAAAATCATTCTTAAAAAAAATTGAACTCAAGTGTCTCTTGAGAAATATCCTGGTTTAAAAGGAAACAGAGATTTCATAGAATCATAGGGTTGGAAGGGACCACTAGGGTCATCTAGTCCAGCCCCCTGCACAATGCAGGAAATTCACAACTACCTCCCCCCACACAACCAGTGACCCCTACTCCATGCCCAGAAGATGGCAAAAAAAACAACCTCCAGGTTCCCTGGCCAATCTGGCCTGGGGGAAAACTGCTTCCTGACCACAAAGTGGAGGATCGGCACTCCACTGATACAAACCTTCCTGTCCTCCCTCTTATTTCATATAAATGTGTTACAGAGTACATTTGAGTAGAAGAGCAAGATTTGAGTTCAGTAGCACCTTAAAGGCCAACAAGAATTTTGGGGTATGAGCTTTCAAGAGTCAAAGCTCTGACGACTCTCAAAGCTTGTACCCCAAAAATCTTTTTGGTCTCTAAGATGCTACTGGACTCAAATCTTGAGCTTCTACTGCAGACCAACACAGCTGCCCACCTGGAATGACTATCTTCAGAGTACACCTAATGTCTCTGAAAACTGAATCAGGACTATGCATGAGATACCAAGTTAAACAAAGGGATCAAATATTTACATTTTAAAAAATAGTAATTAAACTTTAGCCAGTATTTCCAGCACTTTATGGCCCCGGTCCCTCTGTTGGTGAGCAGGGTTTAAACAAGCCACACCTGGGAAGTGAATGAAGGGATGTCTCACCTGGACAGGTTCTCCCTTTTGAGCAAAGGTGATGGGGATGGGCTGGATTCGGCCTTATCCTGGAAGAGAAATGGGCACGTTGAGACCAAAGAAACTCACAGAAGGCTTGAAAGATTGGATGCCCTGTGCATTGAAGCCCATTTTACGGTTTCTAAAACAGAAGTTGAGAGTCATCGGAAAAGACAATAAGGCTAGGAAAAGTTGAAGACCCAACATGAGATGGTTGGACTCAATCAAGGAAGCCACGGCCCTCAGTTTGCCAGACCTGAGCAAGGCTGGTAACGATAGGATGTTTTGGAGGTAATTAATTCACAGGGTCTTTAAGTCTGGGGCGTAATGCAGAGGCAGGCAATGGCAAACGACTTCTGCTTGTCTCTTGCATTGAAAACCCTACGGCAAGGATCTCCAAACAGACCGCGGTACCTACCAACACCTTCCCTGGTGCCTGCCCAATATGACTCACTGACCATCTCCTTTCACATCGGACTCCTTTCCCCAAGCTGTAACTCCAGTTGGGGGAGGGGACATACCTGAGGACTTTGGGGGGTTCCTTTCTTCAACGTGTCAGACGAGTCCTCTGCCTTCTGGCATGTGGCTTTGCTCCTCTTGGTCTCCTCTGGCTTGAGAGAGCTTCTTTGCAAAAGAAGTAAACAGATCGGATTCAGCTTGACGACAACCACGAACACACAAGACAGACATGAAGCTGCCTTACACTGGATCAGACAGACCACTGAACACATGAAGCTGCCTTATCCTGAATCAGACCTTTGGTCCATCAAAGTCAGTATTGTTTAAGACCGGCAGTGGCTCTTCAGGGTGTCAGGCAGGGGTCTTTCACATCACCTACTTGCCTGGTTCCTTTAACGAGATGCCAGGGATTGAACCTGGGACCTTCTGCATGCCAAGCAGATGCTCTACCACTGAGCCACAGCCCCTCCCCTTACCACTGGTTCATGAAGGCCAGTATTGTCTACTCAGGCTGGCAGCAGCTCTCCAGGGACTCAGGTTAGACGGCTTTCCCATCACCTACTGCCTGGTCCTTTTTAACTGGAGATGACGTGGATTGAACCTGGAACCTTTGGCATGCCAAGCAGAGGCTCTGCCACTGAGCTACGGCCCCCTCCTTCATCTCATCCCCCAATCTTGCATGGCTAACATAGATTGCAAGCCTGTGAGGAGCTGCGAGACACCAATGGAGGGCACGTTCACATTGCCCGCAACTTCACATGTAGCGGAGACATGGCAATTGCAGGTCACCTGCCTGACAGGCAAATTGCCAGTCTTTGCACTGAAGACACATGAACACGTGAAGCTGCCTTACACTGAATCAGACCCTTGGTCCATCAAAGTCAGTCTTGTCTACTCAGACCGGCAGCGGCTCAGGCAGAGGTCTTTCACATCACCTACTTGCCTAGTCCCTTTAACTGGGGATGCTGGGGATTGAATCTGAGACCTTCTGCATGCTAAGCAGATGCTCTACCACTGAGCCACAGCCCCTCCCCAAGACCTGCAAGAATCCTTGGTGCGTAGTTTAATTAAAATGCCTCTGGGCTGGGAAACGTTGCAGCCTCCTGTGCATCCTTGAGAAAGTGCAAAGCAAGGTGAGCATGCTCCGCCGCTCTCTCCCACGGTGGGGAAATGGTTACGTGTCTCCAGATTACATCACATACAGGCAAAACTGCCTTTAGGGCCCAACATCAAAGGCAGGCAAACACCTGGTTTTGCAGAAGAGCCATGATTTTTAAAAAAAAATGCACAAGAATGATTTCTGGTGAATGGGGCAAAGCCTAGAGTCTAAGGTCAGAGTCTAGATCAGGGGTGTTGAACTTGTTTGTTATGAGGGCCGGATATGATATAAATGTCACTTGGTCAGACCAGGTCATGCCTCGCCAGCCCATATCGGGAGCAGGGGGGGGCGGGGTTGACTGCCTTGGCTGGCTCGTGGGCCAGAAAAGAGCTCTCAAGGGGCCAGATCCCTCCCGCGGGCCTTAGGTTTGACACCCCTGGTCTAGATGTTGTTCATCTTCCTTCTCTGGAAGTTTTTAAGAAGAGGTTAGATGGCCATCTGTCAGCAATGCTGATTCTATGACCTTAGGCAGATGATGAGAGGGAGGGCATCTTGTCCATCTTCTGGTCACTAGGTGTGGGGGGAGGTAGTTATGAATTTCCTGCATTGTGCAGGGGTTTGGACTCGATGACCCTGGTAGTCCCTTCCAACTCTATGATTCTATCTGGCACCAACTTCAGGCTTTCACTATCTAGATGTTGTTCATCTACTATCCACTGTTCTGGCACCAACTGCAGGCTTTCACTATAGATTGGCTGTATGGAATATGTTTCTTTCCAGTTCAATGGAACAAACATAAGATGAGCCCTGCTGGATCAGACCAGTGAGGGTCCATCGAGTCCAGTATCCTGTCCCACACAGGAGCCAACCAGTTCCTCTGGAGGTTCAACAACAGAGGCCAAGGCTTTCCCCTGATGTTGCCACCTGGCACTGGGATTCAGAGGCTGACAACGTCTGATCATGAAGGTTCCCTCTAATCCCCAAGATTTATAGCCACTGATAGACCCCTCCTCTATGAATGTTCAAGCCCCTTTTAAAGCTGTCTATGAAGAAGAAGAGTTGGTTTTTTGTGTGCCGATTTTTTCTACCACTTAAGGGAGACTCAAACCGGCTTACAATCACCTTCCCTTTCCCTCCCCACAACAGACTCCCTGTGAGGTAGGTGGGGATGAGAGAGCTCTAAGAGAACTGTGACCAGCACAAGGTTACCCAGCAGGCTTCATGTGGAAAAGTTTAGAAACCAACCCGCTTCACCAGATTAGCGTCCGCCGCTCATGTGGAGTGGGGAATCAAACCCGGTTCTCCAGATCAGAGTCCACTGCTCCAAACCACCGCTCTTAACCACTACACCATGCTGGCTCTCTATGCCTGAGACCATCACTACATCCTCTAGCAGTAAATTCTACATCTTAATCACTTGTGTATACCAGTATTTCCTTTAGTCCATCTTGAATTTATTGCCCATCGGTTTCATTGGATGCCCTCAAGTTCTAGTATTTTGGGAGAGGGAGAGAAAAAAATTCTCTTTGCCAACTCTTTCCACCCCATGCATAATGTTATCAACTGCTTCTCCAAAGTTTATTTTGGAGAAGAGAATGCGCAACTGCTCAAGAAATACGGTTTGGAATCACACCCGTACACCCGACAGCAACCCTTCCTATTCTTCTTCAACTTATTCAAGTGTTAAGCGCCCCAGGGAAGGTCAAAGAAAACTGCATTAAAGGAAACAAAAGTTACCTGGAAATAGTATTCTCTTGCAGTGGCTTCTCTTTCGACAGGTGCTTCTCCTTCTCATCTTTCACCCTTGGCTTGTTCGGTTTTTCTGACATCCTTGATATGGTCCGGTCCTTCCTACTCCTTTAAAAAGTCCACAGCAGAAAGATCAAGATGGCTCGGAAAGAGGATTTCGAGATCAGAAAGGATATTGCTACCAGCTAACTTGCTCCCATACAGCTCTTCTGAGTAGGTACCTCAAAGCTGGTCTGGTTCCCCACTCGCCTTGCGACCAGCTCCATATTTGCCCTCCGTTGGGAAACCAGATGGCTCTTCCTCCCTCCCCAGTCTTGCTGCCAATTTATTATTCATTTATATCTCACCTTTCTCCCCAATGGGTACCCAAAATGGCTTATACCATTCTCCTCTCCTCCATTTTATTCTCACAACGACCCTGTGAGATGGCCATCTGTCAGCAATGCAGATTCTATGACCTTAGGCAGGTCATGAGAGGGAGGGCAGGAAGGGTTGGGCCAGGGCTTGGCTCTCGTGGCCCTTTCTTGCATGCCCAAGGTAATGCCGATCGCCACTTTGGGGTCAGGAAGTAATTTTCCTCCAGGCCAGATTGGCCAGGGATTCTGGAGGATTCGGGGGGGGTATCTTCTGGGTGTGGAGTTGGGGGTCACTGGGGGAGTGGAGGGGAGGTAGTTTTGAACTTCCTGCATTGTGCAGGGGGTTGGACTAGGTGCAGGGGGTTGGACTAGATGACCCTGGTGGTCCCTTCCAACTCTGCGATTCTGTGTGTGTGGGGGGGGTCAGGCTGAGGGTGTGTGACTGGCCCAAGGTACCACAGGAAGCTTCCATACAGCAGTGTGGATTCGAACCTGGGTCTCCCAGATCCTAGTGTAATGCTCTAACCACTACCCTACACTGGCATCCTACCCCTTCCACAAAGGCGCTCATAGCCCTATACCTGGTCTTCTTCATTTCACCCTTTCAACAACCCTGAGAGGATCAGAGGAGCATGCCTATTACATTACGTGCTGTGGAACGTAGGCAGGATAATGCTGCTTCAGCTGTCTTGCTCGTGGGCTTCCTAGAAGCACCTGTTTGGCCGCTGTGTGAACAGACTGCTGGACTTGATGGGCCTTGGTCTGATCCAGCAGGGCTTTTCTTATGTTCTTAATGCTAGTCATGATGCATACCTTTTCTCTCCAGGATCAGAGAAGCATGCCTATTACATTAGGTGCGGTGGAACACAGGCAGGATGGTGCTGCTGCCATCATCTTGCTTGGGGGCTTCCTAGAGGCACCTGGTTGGCTGCTGTGTGAACAGGTTGCTGGACTTGATGGACCTTGATCTGATCCAGCAGGGTCTTTCTTATGAGAGAGGGTGAATAGCTCAGGATCACCCAGGGAGTGGGAATCCGAACCAAGGCTGCTCAAATCCTAGCCCAACATTCAATCCTCTACACCAAAACCGCTGCCTCACCATCAGGGGTCAGGCCTCAACAGGACCAGCATGAGAAATCTTGAATGCCCTGTGCAGGATCAGCGCTCAAGCCTTTCAACCGTGCCTCAGCCAGCCGGACTTCCAACCTGTGATTTCTGGGAAACTTGAGGGTTGCTCAGCAAGCACACCTGTGCACCTTCCTCCGTTGCTCTCCCAAACCCACACGTTCTGTTCAGGGACCAGTAGGAGATCACAACGCCTTGAGCCCCATTTCTTACCGGAAGCTGTCCTCCATCTTCCAAAGCGAAGGCTCCCACCTCTCCGGCTCTACGGCACCCCCCATTGATGGCGTGGCCAGGTCTCCCCAGTCAGCCATCCTGCAAGCTCACTTCTGCAAAAACCGAAAACTGTATGATGCATTAATAAAAACCTGCCATCTCCTCCTCCTCCCACTCGAAATAGTTTGATCCCGTCATATGTTCCCAGCTGCGCCTACTTACGCTGGGAAATATTTAAGCACTAGAGAAAATAATCTTGAGAAGGTTGGTTTTCCTTGCTGCCCCCCCTCAAAGATGTTACCGCCGGTTCTGCAACAAAGCATGGACATTAGTTCATAACTGCTTTGTGGGGGGGGGGGGGAAGCACTGTGACATCAGCAATGAGCTCAACCAATCTCCTTAGCTTCTCCTGCTAAGTCACTGTGATGTAAGATAACTCACGGTTTATGGTTGCCAACCTCCAGGTGCAGGCTGGATATCTCCTGGAATTAAAACTAATCTCCAAACTACAGAGGTCCCAGGTTCAATCCCCAGCATCTCCAGTTAAAGCACTGGTTCCCAACCAGGGGTCCACGGACCCCCGGGGTCCGCAAGAACTAAATTAAGGTCCGCAAAACAAAGTTATAAACCCATAATAAATTAATATTTCCAATTAAAAGTTCTCTATTATAAAAAAAACATAGTTAAACATTAAACTTAGAATAATATTTGACTAACAGTTATGATTAAAGTTTATTTTCAAATTATCGGAATTTTTATTTTGAACCTTGGGGGTCCTTGCACCGAACAAAAAAGTCCTAGTGGTCCCTGGTCAAAAAAAGGTTGGGAACCACTGCGTTAAAGGGACTAGGCAAGTCAGTGATGTGAAAGACCTCTGCCTGAGAGCCACTGCCAGTCTGAGTAGACAATACTGACTTTGATGGACCACCCCCCAAATCTCCAGATATTTCCCAGCGCAGAGCTGCCAACCCTAGCCATAGGGTATAATGCCATCAAGCCCACCTTCCAAAGCGGCCATATTCTCCAGGTAAACTCATCTCTATTGGCTGGAGACAGTAGTAATCCCAGGAGATCTCCTACCTTCACCTGGAGGTTGGCAATATATGCCTAGCCTACCTCACAGGGTAGACTAAATGACTAAACTGAGGCTGTCGTATTTTGGTCACGTCATGAGACGACAAGAGTCACTGGAAAAGACCGTCATGCTAGGAAAAGTTGAGGGCAGCAGGAAAAGAGAAAGACCCAACAAGAGATGGATTGACTCAATAAAGGAAGCCACAGCCTTCAATTTGCAAGATCTGAGCAAGGCTGTCAAAGATAGGACATTTTGGAGGACTTTCATTCATAGGGTCGCCATGAGTCGGAAGCGACTTGACGGCACTTAACACACACACACACCTCACAGGGTTACTGTTGTAAGAGAAGAGAAGAAGGAGGAGAGAAGAAGAGTGTTCTCAGCTGCTTTGAGTCCCAACTGGGGAGAAAAGCAAATATAAATAAATGAATGCAAAATGCATGTGCCAACTAACTCTTCTAGGAAGTGGCTTTTTAAAGAGGATGCACAGTTTAATCAACGTTGAATATTCCAATTTAAATGACTGGAGCAGGAAATGGAAAATGCAAACTTAAGCACTACATGTGAGAAACCCTAAGGGATAATAAAGCGAAGGCATTATTTAGTTTTTCATAACAATGACATCTGCTGTGGAAACTGCCCCCACGTAAGGCTTGCGAAACCTCGGGGCAAAGAGAGAGCCTAGCTCTGTCTGCCAGATGCGCACTGCACCGGAGAAGCCGGGAGCAAGAGACTAAATATTGCTGGGTAGCAAAGAAGAGGTCTGGCTGGTATTTACCTAGGGCATAATCAAAGGGATGCATGCTGAAATGTTTATGGAACGATTTCCCATTGCACAAACTTATCTCGGTCTCAACTGAAGTCTGAAGAAGAAGAAGAGTTGGTTTTTATATGCCGACTTTCTCTACCACTTAAGGCAGACTCAAACCAGCTTACAATCACCTTCCCTTCCCCACAACAGATACCCTGTGAGGTGGGTGGGGCTGAGAGAGCTCTAAGAGAACTGTGACCGGCCAAAGGTCACCCAGCTGGCTTCGTGTATAGGAGTGGGGAAACCAACCCGGTTCTCCAGATCAGAGTCCACAGCGCCAAACCACTGCTCTTAACCACTACACCACACTGGCTCTCAGGCAAAAACAAAGTTATAAAACAACTCATAAGGTGTCACATAATTTTTTGGGGGTGGGTGAGATTTATACCACTATTACAAGTGCATAACCAACCCTGTTGGTGTTTCCATTGCCTAAGGGCAAATTACTCGACAGTGTGGTGTAGTGGTTAGACAGCTGCATCTGGGAGACCCAGGTTCGAATCCCTATTCTGGGTGACCTTGGGCCAGTCACTCTCTCAACCTAACCTATCTCACAGGACTGTTGTGAAGATAAAATGGAGGAGAGGAGAACGATGTAAGCTCCTCTTGGCCCCCATCAGGATGAAAGGCAGGACATAAATGAAGTAAATAAATAATAAATTCTTATTCCAGGTTAATAACAGCAATTGCTCTGGCACCGTGCCCAAAGCTCCAGGGTAAATGGTAGGCCAGTGTGCGTGAAACCATTGGAGACTTCTTTTATTTAAGACATTTTCACGCCACCTTTGCACCAAATTCGTGGAACTCTCTCCCCAGGGAGATCATCCTCTTCGGCTGCCTTTCACCACCAGCAGGGGAAGGACTGTGGCTTAGTGGCAGAGCATCTGCTTGGCATGCAGAAGGCCCCAGGTTCAATCCCCGGCATCTCCTATTAAAGGGACCAGGCAAGTAGGTGATGAGAAACACCCTTTTCTGCCCTGAGACCCTGGAGAGCTGCTGCCAGTCTGAGTAGACAATACTGACCTTGATGGACAGTGGGTCAGATTCAGTAGAAGGCAGCTTCATGTGTTCATGTCAATACTTTTTTTTTTTGCTTCGTTTGGCATTCCCTCAATAATTCCTCCTTCCTAACCAATGTTTTAATTGCTCTTTGTTTCATATGTATTTTAACTCTCTTTTTTGTTTTAATGATGGGTGTTTAGGGAAGTTGATGCTAATGGTTTTAAAATGTGCTTATTTACAATGTATGCTTTTAATTGTAAGCTGCTTTGGTGGCCCATGTAAGGACAGAAAGGCAGGATACAAACTTTGTAAATAAATAAAACAAGTACAACAGCATGGGGTTAAACAGGCCTTGCTCTCTGGCAGGCAGATTTAGAAATGGTAATTCCAGTCCTTAAAGAAAGTACCGGAGAGCCAGTGTGATGTAGTGGTTAAGAGCGCTGGACTCTAATCTAGTGAACCAGGTTGGTTTCCCCACACATGAAGCCAGCTGGGTGACCTTGGGCAAGACACGGTTCTCTCAGAACTCTCTCAGCCCCACCTGCCTCACAAGGTGTCTGTTGTGGAGAGGGGAAGAGAAGAAGATTGTGAGCTGGGTTGATTCTCCTTAAAAGGTAGAGAAAGTTGGCATATAAAAACCAACTTTTCTTCTACACAGATCAAACCTCACCCTATAATGCAAACCAAGGGAGGCAGCAGGATGTCCTATACCACTTCAGCCTGCAAGTCTGGGATACCTACAATAAAAACACCCACATGCAGAAAACAAGAAGAGTTGGTTTTTATATGCCAACTTTCTCTATCACTTAAGGGACACTCAAACTGGCCTACAATCACCTTCCCTTCCCCACAACAGACACCCTGTGAGGTGGGTGAGGCTGAGAGAGTTCCAAGAGAGCTGTGACTAGCCCAAGGTCACCCAGCTGCCTTCGTGTGTAGGAGTGGGGAAACAAGTCCAGTTTACCAGATTAGCCTCCGCAGCTCCTGTGGAGGAGTGAGGAATCAAACCCGGTTCCCAAGATCAGACTCCACTGCTCCAAACCACCACTCTTAACCACTACACCACGCTGTCCCTCTGCACCCCATCAAACAAGTAGGGCTAGAACTTTGTTCTGACATGGTAACTTTTTACTTGCAAGTTTTTTAAATAAGGAAAGCCCCCCCCCCGAAATAGAGGCACCCACCCACTTACATTCCAAAGCAAAGCAATCTATGAACTCCCCCTACCCCAAGCAAGATGCTTGAGATGGTGTGAAAGTTGTATTAGATCCATTCAGACACGCCACATCAAACGTGCTTTGCAAGGACCGGCCCCTCCTTTCCAGAGGCCCACCAGCAAATAAGTCGCATTAGAACACGGGTGTTTGCTTCTCCGGCCCCATCCCAGAAAATATTTTTCATCCACCCCAGAAATCTCCCTTTTCCAAAACTAGGTGATTTCTTGCAAGTTTTTTGACCTATTCTACAGAGATACCCATATTAGACAAATAAGGTGCACCTGGCCAATGAAAGGGGGGGGAAGGCAAAGAATTCCCATCTGTTCTCCCCCACCACTTATTTATTTTTAATAAAACATCAATATCTCACCTTTCTTCTTGGTTCCAGGTGACTCAGAATTGTAATTAAAATATCCCCAGCTGAAACCAAAGAGCCAGTGGGGTGCAGTGATTAAGAGCGTTGGACTAGCATCTGGGAGGACCGGGTTCAATTCCCTGCTTGTGCCATGGAAGCTGGCTGGTTGGCTGACCTCGGGCCAGTCACACGCTCGCAGCCTAGCCTACCTCGCAGGGTTGTTGTGAGGATAAAATGGAGGAGAAAAGAATGATATAAGCCATCTTGGATTCTCATAGGGGAGAAAGGTGGGGTATCAATGCATTAGACCCTGCAGAGATACCCATATTAGATAAATAGGGTGCACCTGGCCTATGAAGGAGGGGAAGGGCAAATGAGTCCCATCTCCCCCACAACCTATTTATTTAATTATTTTTATTAAAGCCTCAATATCTCACCTTTTCTCTTGGTTCCAGGTGGCTCAGAATAGTAATTAAAACATCCCCAGCTGAAACCAAAGAGCCAGTGCCAACCCCCGGCATCTCCAGTTAAAGAGACCAGGCAACTAGGTGATGTGAAAGACCTCCACCTGAGACCCTGGAGAGCCGCTGCCAGTCTGAGTAGACAATACTGACTGTGATGGACCGAGGGTCTGATTCAGAAGAAGTCATGTGTTCACGTGACCTCGGGCCAGTCACCCCCTTGCAGGGTAACCTACCCCGCAGGGTTGTTGTGAGGATACAATGGGGGAGAGGAGAATGATGTAAGCCACCTGGGGGCCCCACTGGGGAGACAGGTGGGGTATAAATGCATTAAATGCACCAATAAACTACCGAGCTCCCAATCCCACCCCACCCTCCATTACTTTGCTTCCTCTTCTCCATCCCCTTTTGCAACCTATTCTCACGCGCTGACTTCTGCACCCGGCTTTCACCCACCTGCCGACAGGTGCCCCGGAGTCGAGGCATGGCACCGAGTGCCCCAAACCAGCAGCCTTCCTGCCCCGCCAGCGCCCCTCTCCCTCCTCTCTAGGACGCGCCCCCCCGCCCAAGACCTCCGTTTAAAGACCCCGCTGGCCTCTGATTGGGGGGGAGGAGCAAACCAATGGGGGTGTGGGGGGGGAAAGCTGGAAACGGGACGACGCTTTGCAAGACTGGAGAACACGCGCGACCCTTGATGCGCTGCTATGCAGAGTGACGCCAGTCTAAACCCATTGAAATGAATAGGTTTAGACGGGAGTCACTCTCTTTAGGATTGCACCGATTGTAATTCACGCAACTTTTTCTCCTGGGAACTGATCTTCGCGCCGGACAGGGGATTGCAGAAATAATAAAGAGTTAATTCTGCTTTCTCTGCTGCGTTTTTCTTGTCTTTTTATTAGAAGACGTCAATATTTGTTATTAATGCCTATCATTTCTAAAAATCCTCCTGCACCCTTGCCGTCGTGCTGATCCGCTGCTAACTTTGCAAATCGGAAGCAGTAGAATCAGAGTTGGAAGGGATCTCCAGGGTCATCTAGTCCAACCCCCTGCACAATGCAGGAAACTACCTCCCCCCCCCCCACACACACACACCCAGTAGAAAAGAGCAGGAGTCCAGTAGCACCTCAAAGGCTAACCAACTTTCTGGCAGGGTGTGAGCCTTCGTGAGTCACAGCTCACTTCTTCAGATACCAAATCCGAGGTCTTCCTTCAATGTACATTTTTTACTTGGGACCAAGCCCAAGTAGGACTTACTTATGAGTCAGCAGAACCGGCTCGGGTGTCTTGTGCAACCCCCTTTCCGCAGCATGGGTTTTGCTGAGATTGCTTTGGCTGTCTGCGTTTTGTGCATATTAAGGTATTCTCCCGCACAGAGGCCGCGGAAGTCACGGAGCCTGTTTACTCATAAGTAGCTCCATGGTCTGATCCCATGCATGCTTTTTTACCAGCGCCTTCCCTGGTTTAAACGGAATTCCCCTCTCGGGGTCTGCCATATCTCCCAGCCACCAACTTTTGTTGTAAGAACCAAACTAGAGAACAATTGAGAGCATTTTGGATGCTGGGGAAAATGCTCTAAAAGTAACAGCGCAGCTCTTTCCAGCGATACGGCCTTGCTTTTAAACCGGCTACAAATGGCAGGCACTAGTTCAACCGATGCAGCTGCAAGGGGAGGGACTTGCTGAGCTCCGCCTGTTGAATAGCGCTTGCTCTTTAGATTGCCGCCCCTGATGACAGACCTTTTCCACCAAGAGCCCTGAACGTCGCCCCCGCCCCTGCATATTTACTCGGAAGCAAATCCCCCTGAATTCAAAGGGCCTTACTACTAAGTCCCTTTGAATTTGAAGGGTGTGGGGGGGGGAGGTAGTTGTGAATTTCCTGCATTGTGCAGGGGGTTGGGCTAGATGACCCTGGTGGTCCCTTCCAACTCTATGATTCAGTGGAACAGGCTTCCTCGGGAGATGGTGAGCTCTCCTTCCCTAGAGGTTTTTAAGAAGAGGCTAGATGGCCATCTGTCAGCAATGCTGATTCTATGACCTTAGTCAGATGATGAGAGGGAGGGCACCTTGGCCATCTTCTGGGCATGGAGTAGGGAGTCACTGGGGGTGTGGGGGAGAGGTAATTGTGAATTTCCGGCATTGTGCAGGGGGTTGGACTAGATGGCCCTGATGGCCCCTTCCAATTCTATGATTTTAAGTAAGCGTGCGAGGGACCGCAGGACATCCATAATTGCAGTTTAAAAAGAGGGAGATCTGCGTCCAAGGTTTTGCTTCTGGGAATGAGCCGGTGAACACTCCCATTTCATGTGCAAATACCAATGTAGAAAATTCAAATGTTGCATTGGAGGAAAACCTCTGTGACAGACATAATGCCTTTTTTACTAAGCGAGAGGGACCCCAAGGCTACATTGTCAGTGGCAAGATTTGTTTTTTTAAAAATATATATATATATTTATTATTTTTCAATAATAACCAACATTAGATTTAGGCATACACCCTCTATATCCATAAAAATAATCATTAAAAAGTAATCATTAAAAATTCATAAAATTATTAGATATGTGTCTTCAAAATACAATCAAAAACATTTGACTTCCCCACCGTCTTCCTCCCTCTCTAAAATATCCAAGATCTACTTTGCATCCATGCATTCTAATTCATCTATAATAATACCAAGGAGAGAAAATGAAAGATTTGTTTCAGTCCTTATATCCCTCCAACACTAGATAGATGCTGCTCAAGATCAATGGATCAAGGATAAAAGGAAAGGCATTGGAGGAAAAGGCGAGAGAGGCGGCGGCCCCGCCCCCTTCCAGATTTTGCACGCACACACACAAAAAGCACCCCAACCCCGCAATTATTGCAACACAACCCCGGAGCGTGTGAACGGCCCGCCCCGCGTGACGTCACCCGCGTTCTAATTCCCACGGTTGCCCCGGGAGACGGGACGGCTCGGCCGGCTCCAATCGCTCGGGGAAGAGTCCGCCCACGCCCTCCCTCCCTCCCGCGCCGCCCATTGGACCGCCGCGCTGCCTTTCCAGGGCCCCCTGCCTCGCCATTGGCCAGGGCGGCTCCTCCCCTGGCCGCCTGGCTCCTGGTGCAGCTGCGGAGCTGCGGGGCGAGGATTGCGCGGCTGCAGCCCGGAGCGGCGGGGCGCGCGCCTGCCATCTTTGCACCAGCAAGGTCGGGGGGCCGAATTAGGGGGCGCAGTCCCGAGGGTTTCAGCTGGGGGGGCTGTGTGCGTGCAGTGGGTGGGTGGTGTGGCATCTTCGCGCGGTGCAGGGTAGGTGAGAGGTGCGGGGAAAGAGCCTTTGCAAGGGACCCCAGGAGCCTGCAAGGAGGCTTCCCCTCTCCCTCCAACGGGAGGCTGCCCTTCCTGCAGTGCAAGGGGGCCGGGACCCCAGGAGGGATTAGCCGAGACAGCACCCCGCTGGGGAGGGGTCTGAGTTGCAAGCAGGAAGCCCAGATCCAGGAGGAATCCTATAGGTGGGGGCTCAGGATTCTGGAGGAATCCTATAGGTGGGGGCTCAGGATTCTGGAGGAATCCTATAGGTGAGGGCTCAGGATTCTGGAGGAATCCTATAGGTGGGGGCTCAGGATTCTGGAGGAATCCTATAGGTGAGGGCTCAGGATTCTGGAGGAATCCTATAGGTGAGGGCTCAGGATTCTGGAGGAATCCTATAGGTGAGGGCTCAGGATTTTAGAGGAATCCTATAGGTGGGGGCTCAGGATTTTAGAGGAATCCTATAGGTGGGGGCTCAGGATTTTAGAGGAATCCTATAGGTGGGGGCTCAGGATTTTAGAGGAATCCTATAGGTGGGGGCTCAGGATTTTAGAGGAATCCTATAGGTGGGGGCTCAGGATTTTAGAGGAATCCTATAGTTGGGGGCTCAGGATTCTGGAGGAATCCTATAGGTGGGGGCTCAGGATTCTGGAGGAATCCTATGGGTGAGGGCTCAGGATTCTGGAGGAATCCTATGGGTGGGGGCTTAGGATTCTGGAGGAATCCTATAGGTGGGTGCTTAGGATTCTAGAGGAATCCTATAGTTGGGGGCTCAGGATTCTGGAGGAATCCTATAGGTGGGGGCTCAGGATTCTGGAGGAATCCTATGGGTGGGGGCTCAGGATTTTAGAGGAATCCTACAGGTGGGTGCTCAGGATTCTGGAGGAATCCTACAGGTGGGTGCTCAGGATTCTGGAGGAATCCTACAGGTGGGTGCTCAGGATTCTGGAGGAATCCTACAGGTGGGTGCTCAGGATAGTGGAGGAATCCTATAGGTGGGTGCTCAGGATTCTGGCGGAATCCTATAGGTGGGTGCTCAGGGTTCTGGAGGAATCCTATAGGTGGGTTCTCAGTGTTCTGGAGGAATCCTATAGTTGGGTGCTCAGGATTCTGGAGGAATCCTATAGTTGGGGGCGCAGGATTCTGGAGAAAAGGACAGAAAGGGTCTCCACTGGATCTTCGGGCCGGCGTGGTATAGTGGTTTAGAGAGGTGGTTTGGAGCAGTGGACTCTGATCAGGAGAACCAGGCTCGATTCCCCACTCCTCCACATGAGCGTCCACACTCCATGAAGCCAGCTGGGTGACCTTGGGCTAGTCACGCTCTCTCAGCCCCACCTACCTCCCAGGGTGTCTGTTGTAGGGAGGGGAAAGGAAGGTGATTGTAAGCCAGTAGAGAAAGTTGGCACATAAAAACCAACTCTTCTTCTTCAGTTCAGGGCTCTCAGAATCCAAGAAGGCTCCTGCAGGTGGATCTTGGCAAAAAGACCCCTAAAGGATTTTGGGATCCCAGGTGATTCCAGAGGAGAGGGCTCAGGATTCCCTTGGCAGTCACCCTAGACCCTAAAGGGTGTCGATAAGACCCAGCTAGTTCTCCATAGAGGGGATAGAAGGACCAAACCCCCCCCCCCGAAACCACGGATGGTGTGACTGCCCTGGCTCATGCCCTAGAGCTGTAGTACCACCTCTAGCTGCCCGACAGATGCCCCACCAGTACTGGGGATGATGATCCCAGAAGAGGAGAGTCCCCCAGCAGGGGAACCCAACGAGGACGGAGATGGAGGCTTCCCGCCGCTGCTTTGTTCCTCCGAGAGCGGCAGCGTACGAAAGGTAAGTCCAGGGGTGGTCTCGGTATCAGAGTGGGGTGCGAATCTCGTGTGCAGCTGGCTGAGCCATCTCAGTGGGTGAGGGGTGGGTGTAGCTCAATGGTAGAGCTTCTGCTTGGCATGCAGTAGGTCCCAGGTTCAATCCCTAGTATCTCCACATAAGAAGAAGAGTTAGTTTTTATATGCCAACTTCCTCTATCTTTTAAGGAGAATGGAACTGACTTACAATCTCCTTCCCTTCCTCTCCCCACAACAGACACCTTGTGAGGTAGGTGGGGCTGAGAGAGTTCAGAGAGAACTGTGACTAGTCCAAGAATCAAACCTGGTTCCCCAGATTAGAGTCCACTGCTCATGTGAAGGAGCAGGGAATCAAGCCCAATTCTCCACTGATCTTAACCTCTACACCACAGTGGCTCTCATCTACTAGTAGTGATGTGAAAGATCTCCACCTGAGACCCTGGAGAGTTGCTGCCGGTCCAAGTAATACTGACCTTAATGGACCAATGGCGTGCAGAAGGTCCCAAATTCAATCTCTGGCATCTCCAGTTAAAAGGTTCAGGTGATAGGTGATGAGAAAGACCTCTGCTTGAAACTCAATAGAACCACTGCCAGTCAGAGTAGACAATACTGACCTTGATGGAACCAGGGTCTGAGTCAGTACAAGGTAGCTTCATGTGTGGGGAGGTGGCCATGGCAGAGTGGCAGAGCATCTGCTTGACATGCAGAAGATCGCAGGTTCAATCCCTGGCATCTCCACCTAAAATGAGGGGCTGTGGCTCAGTGGCAGAGCATCTGCTTGGCATGCAGAAGGTCCCAGGTTCAATTCCCAGCATCTCCAGTTAAAGGGACTAGGCAAGTAGGTGATGGGAAAGACCTCTGCCTGAGACCCTGGAGAGCTGCTGCCAGTCTGAGTAGACAGTAACTGACCTTGATGGACCAAGGGTCTGATTCATTACAAGGCAGTTCTCTCCAGTATCAGAAGGGCATGCCCATTATATGAGGTGCCATGGGACACAGGCAGGATACTGTTGCTGCAGTCGTCTTGTTTGTGGGCTTCCTGGAGTCCTCTGGTTGGCCACTGTGTGAACAGACTGCTGGACTTGATGGGCCTGGGTCTGATCCAGCAGGGCCTTTCTTATGTTCTTATGGAGGACAGGGCTATCCATGGCAACTAGTCAAAATGGATGCTGGTCATGATGCATGCCTATTCTCTCCAGGATCAGAGGAGCGGGCCAATTATATTAGGTGCCTTGGAACACAGGCAGGATGGTGCTGCTGCAGTCGTCTTGTTTGTGGGCTTCCCAGAGGCACACCTGGTTGGCCACTGTGTGAACAGACTGCAGGACTTGATGGGCCTTGGTCTGATCCAGCAGGACCTTCCTTATGCTCTTTTGTAAGGCAACCTCCTGCGTGTTTGGTGCTGGGCGTCCTTTTCAAGCTTGCCCCATCCCAAAGTGAAACTCAAAAGTTCTCCTCTCTCTGTCTCCCTCCGCTGCCGTTTGAAGCCTCTCCAACTCAGCTGATGCCGGTGTTATATGCTGGAGTTTTCCCTGCGGGCTAGATGACGGCTGTGTTCTTGGCAGCAATCCGTGTCTGCTCGTAAGCAAGCCCAGGCTGAACAAACTAGACATGGATGGTTGGCCCATGGCTGGTCTTTCCAAAAGGAAGGCTCTGGCTTGGCTAGGCGAAAGTCTGCGGTCAGCAGCTGGCCCGCTGGCCCTGGAGCCGCTGGTTGGCGATGCCTTTTGGGAACGGGCTGGCGGTGGAACATGTTTTCCTGCTATGTTCTATCCCACCTGCCAACAGGTTGCTTAAGAGTTTCCTTCTCTTGTCAAGCAGGCTTGTAAACAGCCTCTTGCTTGCGGGAGTCCCGTGCCGGCAGAGAGAGACTCGCTTTCCCTTTGGGGTTGTCGATGCTCCAGAAAAGGAGAGTCGCTTTTCCTGGAGGTGTTTGCAAGACTGCGAACTCCTCTTTGATCCCTTTATTCTTTCAGTCCTAGTTTTTATTGCTCCTTCTGCTGCACCTGCCTCGGTCTTTCCTGCAGCTTTTTTCCTGCATCCCTCCTGTGGCCATTTCACACATTAGGGCATATTCGGGGCTTGCCCACATGATGTACACGCTGAACAGGGAGTCACAGCTGGCTGTGGCTTCCTTTTAAGTGGAGGAGTACGACGCACATACTGGCAAACCCGTTTTTGTTCTGTTCACATTGCAAGTGTACACTAAGAACATAAGAAAGGCAATGCTGGATCAGACCTGGGCCCATCAAGTCCAGCAGTCTGTTCACACAGTGGCCAACCAGGTGTGCCTCTGGGAAGCCCACAAACAAGACGACTGCAGCAGCACCATCCTGCCTGTGTTCCACAGCACCTCATATAATGGGCCCGCTCCTCTGATCCTGGAGAGAATAGGTACGCACCCCGACTAGCATCCATTTTGATTAGTAGCCATGGATAGCCCTCTCCTCTATGAACATGTCCATTCCCCTCTTAAAGCCTTCCAAGTTGACAGCCATCACCACATCCTGGGGCAGGGAGTTCCATAATTAACGATTCGTTGTGTGAAGAAATCCTTCATTTTATCTGTTTTGAATCTCTCACCCTCCAGCTTTAGCAGATGACCCCTGCGTTCTAGTATTATGAGAGAGGGAGAAAAGTTTCTCCCTGTCCACTCTCTCCATACCATGCATAATTTTATAGACTTCTGTCATGTCTCAACCGGCTTCTTTCCAAGCATACAGCACTAAGCATTTTAACTGCACTAAAACAGCTTCAGTATGTTGGTTCTTGTAGGTTATCCGGGCTGTGTAACCGTGGTCTTGGTATTTTCTTTCCTGATGTTTCGCCAGCAGCTGTGGCAGGCATCTTCAGAGGAGTAACACTGAGAGACACTCCTTCAGTGTGACTCCTCGGAAGATGCCTGCCACAGCTGCTGGCGAAACGTCAGGAAAGAAAATACCAAGACCACGGTCACACAGCCCGGATAACCTACAATGAACTCTGACCGTGAAAGCCTTCGACAAGCTTCAGTATGCTTGAAATACGTAATGTGTGAAACGGCTCTTAAGCAGTCCGGTTCTGCACAGAAGGCCCTGAGGACCAAAAAAAGAGGAAAGGTGACAGTTTGTCCCCTGTGATATTTTGTCTGCTTTTGAGAAGGACTTAATTGTAAGGCTGTTCACTAATGATACTAAAAAAAGTCCAAATCTTGTGTCAGCATAAATCCCACAACCGTCAAATGCCCCTGGCGTTTTGTTTTAGGGCTACCTATTGAAAGTGTCTCCATAATCACCCATAACTTTAAGGAAGCATGTACTTTCAAACTTGTCCTAGCGCAATCCTGAACAGAGTTACACCCTTCTAAGTCCATTGAAGACAGTGGGTTTCGAAAGGTGTACCTCTGCTTAGGATCGCACTGTAAGGCACTAACCTGTTTGGTTGGTGGCAGCTGCTGATATCTCTCCCAACTGGTTTCTGCTAGAAGTTTACAAACTTGTTCCCCTGTTTGCTGAAAGTGGAGTGGAAAAAGGGAGCTTCACCAGTTCATGCAGTCCCAGGCAGAGCGAATGGGGACTGTAATATTTTGTGACTTGAAAACGCAACCTGCCTAAGCTTAGAATCCTAGAATTGTAGAGTTGGAAGGGACCACCAGGGTCATCTAGTCCAACCCCCTGCACTATGCAGGAAATTCACAACTACCTCCCCCCACAGTGAATCCCTACTCCATGCCCAGAAGTTGGCAACAAAAACCCTCCAGGATCTGTGGCCTGGAGGAAAATTGCCTCCTGACCCCAAAGTGACGATCGGCACTACCTTGGGCAAGCAAGAAAGGGCCACAAGAGGCAAACACTGACCGTCTTGGTCCTTCTTTTGTGTTAAAAATCCTGAAACGTGATATAGGATGTGGGAAGAGTATTGATTGATGTGGGCAGTTCTGTCAGCAAAGATGGTGTCTTAGAGAAGGTGAGCAAGAGGAAGACCGGTCTGTGCCCACTTGGAGTTTACAGTCGAGATGTCAAAAGTGGGGAAAGCCAGGAGAGAGAAACAGGGTACCAAGCCAGAGAAAGAGGGACGCGAGCAGCCAGGGTACCAAGGAAAGATTCAGAGCAAAGGTGGCTCCAGGTAACTTTATGGGAGGTGCGGGGAACAATGAAATGGAGTGTTGCTATTAAAGTATTATTATATATGTGCTGCTACTTATTAAATGCAGTTGCCTGATTGAAGATGAGGAGTGATGGGTTCGGTCTCAGTTTCCACGTACAGAAGGTCGTTGTCAAACACGCCAGGTGACACCCTTATACGCCCGTAATTCATCCGGAATAATTACTTTCCCACGGCTCAGTTCCTGCACAGATTGGCGTGAATTGGAATCCACTTTACCCATAAAGCACACATTGACAGGATGGAAACAATCCACCTGCTTAAACCACTTTTGATTTTATTTGAGTATGTTTTTGTCCTTCTCTTCTCCCTAGCAGCTCAGGAAAGCACACGTCATTTTCCGTTTTATCCTCATAACAGCCCCAGAGGGTAAAGCCATTATGATATAGTGGTGAAAAGTCAGAGTAGTGTCTGGGACACCCAGGTTCGAATCCCCACTTGTGCCATGGAAACTCACTGAGTGACCTTGGGCCAGTCACACTTTCTCCTAACCATCACAGGGTTGTTATGAGGATAAAGAAGAAGAGTTGGTTTTTATATGCCGACTTTTTCTATCATTTAAGGAAGAATCAAACTGGCTTACAATCACCTTCCCTTCCCCTCCCCACAACAGACTCCCTGAGAGGTAGGTGAGGCTGAGAGAGCTGTGACTAGCCCAAAGTTGTGTGTAGGAGTGGGGAAACCAATCCAGTTCACCAGATTAGCCTCCGCTGCTCGTGTGGAGGAGTGTTGAATCAAACCCGCTTCTCCAGATCAGAGTCCACCCCTCCAAACCACCGCTGTTAACCACTACACCACGCTGGCTCTCTGAAATGGAGGAGAATTAGATGTGAGCCGCTTCAGGGCTCCGTTGGGGAAAAAGGAGGGATATAAATGAATTAAATATATAAATAAAATAAAGACACTTGCCAATAGGAAGACACAGGCATGAGGGGTTAACTGATAGGAATGGAACAGTTCGTTCGGGCTGAAAAAGGGTGATAGGTCTAAGGCTACCGAGCGAGCTTCACGGTGAGGATTTGAACCCAGAACTTCCCACTCTGAACCGCTATCCCAGGTTGATTAAAGAGGTTAGTGGAGGGGCTGTGACTCAGTGGTAGAGCCTCTGCTTTGCATGCCGAAGGTCCCAGGTTCAATCCCTAGCAGCATCTCCTGTTAAAAGGATCAGGCGGTAGGTGATGGGAAAGATCTCGGCCTGAGACCCTGGAGAGCTGCTGCCAGTCAAAGTAAACAATACTGGCCTCGATAGATCAATGGTTTGATCCAGTGTAAGGGAGTTTCTTGTGTTCATGTTAGCACCTGGGTAGTAATAAGTGAATTTTACTAATTAAATGTCAGCCCAAACCCTGAAGTTCAAACCTGTATTATGTAAAGTTCAATAATGAAGGTTGAGGGAAATCATAGATTTCTTACTGTTCTGATTCCCATTAAAGCACTTTGGGGGTTGGAGGTGGGGGTTTCAAGCCCCCCCCATAATATGGGGAGAAAGGGTGGGAGTGGGGGGAGAGGAAAACCCAGGAGAAGTGAGAGGAGAAGGGGAAAGACATATATGGTCAGGAAATTTTAGTCTTGGTCCCATATTGCCGGATGGGGTCAGCTGTGGGTCCTGACCCTGGAAAAGGTTAACGACCACTTATTTCAAGGGCTCATTCCCAATTTACTCTAGATTTTCACAGCCGCTTCTTGCTTGCAGTTTCAGAAGAAGCGCTTCGCCCGTCAGAGATCAAGAATACGTTTATCGTTGTCAGACACAAAAGTTGTAGCCTTGGATACCGGTACTTGTCTGTGTTGGGGGAAAAGAAGGGGAAGAAACCTCTGATATAAGTTAGAAAAAATGTGCAAAGTACCAGCAGTTACAAGGTGTTTACCTAGTAACTTGTAGCTGCTCCAAAATTATACAAAATAGTGGTAACAACAAAGGTTCAAATAAATTGCAAAACATATATTGCAGTATACAACTAATGAGCAAACGCAAAAAGCAAAAGTGTTGAAAATGTAACCCTGAACCACAACAGTGTGTGTTGAGAGCCAGCGTGGTGTAGTGGTTAAGAGCGGTGGTTTGGAGCGGTGGACTCTGATCTGGAGAGCCGGGTTTGATTCTCCACTCCGCCACATGAGCCGCGGACGCTAATCTGGTGAACTGGGTTGGTTTCCCAACTCCTATACATGAAGCCAGCTGGGTGACCTTGGGCTAGTCACAGCTCTTAGAGCTCTCTCAGCCCCACCTACCTCATAGGGTGTCTGTTCTGGGGAGGGGGAGGTGATTGTAAGCCGGTTTGAGTGTCCCTTAAGTGGTAGAGAAAGTCGGCATATAAAAACCAACTCTTCTTCTCCTTCTTCTTGAACCACCTGGGTACCACGTTTTCCAGCCTAGCCATTTTTGACTTGGAAGTCCTTACGTTTTCACTTTTCCATTGTGCAAGATACATGTGCTTGATTTTTCTGGTAGCTCACATTGAGTCTTCTCTATCAAGCGTATGCAAACTTCAACTTTACTTTTGATGTCACGTGCACAAAAATGGTGTAAAATGCCATTTGAGAAATAAATGAATCGGGAGCACCAGCTATCCAAGATGATATGAGAACCATCTTCAAGTACTTGAAGGGCTGTCATAGAGAGGAGGGTGCCGAGTTGTTTTCTGTTGCTCCAGAAGGTCGGACCAGGACCAATGGGTTGAAATTAAATCAAAAGAATTTCAGTCTAGACGTCGGGAAGAGTTTTCTAACAGAGCGGTTCCTCAGTGGAACAGGCTTCCTCGGGAGGTGGTGAGCTCTCCTTCCCTGGAGTTTTTTAAGCAGAGGCTAGATGGCCATCTGTCAGCAATGCTGAGTCTATGACCTTAGGCAGGTCATGAGCGGGAGGGCACCTTGGCCATCTTCCGGGCATGGAGTAGGGGTCACTGGGGATGTGGGGGGAGGTAGTCTGGAATTTCCCGCATTGTGCAGGGGGTTGGACTAGATGACCCTGGTGGTCCCTTCCAACTCTATGATTCTGTGACTCAACAGCAACATATTTTTGGCTGGGGAGGGGATGAAAAGCAGCATAATCACATATTTGTTGTTCTAAAAGAGACCGCGGCTGGACTGGACGGAGGGATAAAGGGAGCTCTGCTTTGGCGCAATCCACCGGATGCGTTGTCGTGGGGATGGGGTTGCCAGGGTGATTCCACCCGGTAGAGTGGAGGGCAGCGATGGGCCGTTATCTCCCGGATGGATGGATAATGCTATCTTGTCCCAGGAGGCCTGAATGCATCTGTTTCCTGCTTGCGCCTCTCAGCCTGGCCTGTGGCCCCGGTTGCATAACGCTGCACTAGTTTGCAGTCTGGTTTTTGTTTTTGGGTTCGGGAACGCGTGTGTTTGTCTCTTCTTTTCCCAGCAATTTTGAACTCCAGCTGGCGGAGCCTAAAAGCCAGGGCTGATGTTTACAGCCGTCGGACAGCAGCTCGTGCTGGCACTCTGCTTGCGTGAGAGGTACAGTGTCAGAGGGCAGGGACTTGTTGAAGTGGCCCGCTTTCTCTGTGGCACGTTTTTATCCAGTGTGGTGTAGTGGCTGGAGCAGGGGTGTTGGACTCAGTTGTTACGAGGACCATTCCTCACCAGCTCAGATTTAGGGTGGGGAAGGTGGCATGGCTGCCTCGGCTGGTTCGTGGGCCGGATAAGAGCTCCCAAAGGGCCGGATCTGGCCCGCGGACCTTATGTTTGACATCCCTGGGCTAGAGTGTTAGTCTAGGATCTGGATCTCAGTCGGAGATCCTGGAGAGCCACTGCTAGTCTGAGTAGACAATAGAGAAGAAGGGTAGCTTTTTTTTTATATGCCGACTTTCTCTACCACTTAAGGAAGAAGCAAACCGGCTTACAATCCCCTTCCCCTCCCCACAACGGACACCCTGTGAGGTAGGTGGGGCTGAGAGAGCTGTGACTAGCCCAAGGTCACCCAGCTGGCTTCATGTGGAGGAGCGGGGAAACCAACCCGGTTCACCAGATTAGCCTCCGCCGCTCATGTGGAGGAGTGGGGAATCGAACCTGGTTCTCCAGATCAGAGTCCACTGTTCCTAACCACTTAACCACTACACCACGCTGGCTCTCCACCGCTATTAACCACTCACCATCACTACTGACCTTGATATGCCCACAGGCTCAAAAAGGTTGGGGACCCCTGCTGTAGAGGAAAGTTGCTTTTTTGCACACAAGATCATTGTAATTCGGGTCCGAGCTGCATGGTTGTGCACACAACGGAAATGTGACGGTTGTGCTTGAAAGATGCCTCAGCACCTCCCGCACACAAATGGGTCATGTGAATGTCGCCTCTTCCCCCACCTGTCCTGTGATGCTGACTTTCTAAAATGACCAGGCATGGGAAAATGTGATTAGCTGGGTGTTGATCCTCCGGGTCTTAAATTTCTCTCCGAAGCAGCCCAAATCCCGTGCCAAGAAAAGGTGATGAATGCTGTATAAATTATGCAGAGTCGGCTATTGTGCCCATATTTCTTTGTGATGCCCAATGTATTTTTATCTCGAGTAGCACCCAGGGCGAAGGGGACAAGGTTATGCCGACGCTGTTGGGGAGGGGCTGTGGCTCAGTGGTAGAGCATCTGCTTGGCATGCAGAAGGTCCCCGGTTCAATCTCCGGCATCTCCACTTAAAGCACTGGTTCCCAACCAGGGGTCCGTGGACCCCCAGGGGTCCGCGAGAACTAAATTAAGGTCCGCGAAACAAAGTTATAAACCCATAATAAATTAATATTTTCAATTAAAAGTTCTCTATTATAAAAATATATATTCAAATATTATTCTAAGTTTAATGTTTAACTAACAGTTATGATTAAAGTTTATTTTCAAATTCTCAGAATTTTTATTTTGAACCTTGGGGTCCCTGCACTGAACAAAAAAGTCTTAGTGGTCCCTGGTCAAAAAAAGGTTGGGAACCACTGACTTAAAGAGACCAGGCAAGTAGGTGATGTGAAAGACCCCTGCCAGAGACGCTGTCGGTCTGAGTAGACAATACTGACTTTGATGGACCGAGGGCCTGTTTCAGTATAAAGCAGCTTCATATGTTTGAGGAGGCGCTGTGGCTCAGTGGCAGAGCATCTGCTTGGCATGCAGAAGGTCCCTGGTTCAATCCCTGGCATCTCCAGTTAAAGGGACTAGGCAGGTAGGTGATGTGAAAGACCTCCGCCTGAGACCCTGGAGAGCCGCTGCCAGTCTGAGTAGACAATACTGACTTTGATGGACCAAAGGTCTGATTCAGTATAAGGCAGCTTCATGTGATGCTCAAGTTTTCATCCCCACAAGATTCTTGAGCGTCTCTTCCACTCAGAATTGCTTAGGTCTTGGGTTTTGATTGGAAGTTTCAAGCTTTTCACCTCCTGGGCAAAGAAGATCCAGGAAGAGACCGGAGCTGGCCACCCTATCTCCAGAAATGCCTTCTCTTGGTGCCAGGCTGCCTCTGCTAATAGAAATGGAAAATTTCCAGACATTTGGAACCAAGAACAAGGAGGGCCCACACCGAGCACACAGCAAAAACCAAGCGGGAGAACTAATTTTCATTCAACTCTGGATCCCCCAGTGGAAGCACATGAGAAAGGCATAGGTGCTTCAAAGCGGAATTCAAGTTAATTCTCCCATTGCACCGTCTTGTGTTTCTTTCAAAGCTGCTCCAGGCAATAAGTGGTGTACTGCATAGAAGAAGAGTTGGTGTTTATACTCCACCTTTCTCTCCCACTTAAGGAAGAATCAAACCGGTTTACAATCACCTTCCCCTCCCCACAACAGACACCCCTTGAGGTAGGTGGGGCTGAGAGAGCTGTGACAAGCCCAAGGTCACCCAGCAGGCTTCACGTGGAGGAGTGGGGAAACTAACCCGGTTCACCAGATTAGCCTCCACCGCTCCTGTGGAGGGGTGGGGAATCGAACCCTGTTCTCCAGATCAGAGTCCATGGCTCCAAACCACTACACCACGCTGGCTCTCTCTGGTCGTCCCATCTGGTAGTTGTGGATCTGTAACCACCAGTGAGAGTTATTTTGGGAAGGACAAGGTTGAGCCCCTGGTTCTGCCTCTTCTGGCTTGGAGTTGGCAAACCTTGTCTGATCTCTCAACCAGAACACACTTCAGAGAAATGCAATCTGCCCCTCCCAAGACTGAGTTGTCTACACATATTGTGTTGCTAATATTGAGGATCACTCCTCCGCAGCCTTTTTGTGTCATCCTGGGGCACTGAGGGGTCTCTGATTCACCCACCTCTTTCAATGGACCCTTTATCTGGTTCTCTGGGAATCCAGAGAGCTCCTTTTCATCATTTATCAGAATAGTTTCCAGGAGAATAGGTCTTTTTTTCCCAGGTGGGGAAGGGGGAGCTTTGTTATGTGTTTTGCATTTGCAGCCTCATCCTTTTGTGGGGGTTGGTAAAAAAAAATCCTTTTTCAGTGCCGTGGAATCTTACAGCTTAGTTTTTATTAATGTTTATTTAGAGGAAATGGCTTTCTGAGTTCAAAGGGAGTTACTCCTGAGTAATCATTGCAAAGGATTGCAGTCTTAAAAGTCCTAGCAATCAGATTTAGAAAGATTGAAAGGGGTTTTTTTTTAACTTCTGATGAAACAGGTTTTGCATGTTTTTTAAACATTAGGAAACCCTGCGGAACCTGTTTATCATTTGCCTGGGCATGTAAGAAAGGGCCACGAGTGCTTGGCTCTTTCTTACCTGCCCAGGAAAATGCTGATCACCACTTTGGGGTCAGGAAGCAGTTTTTGTCCAGGCCAGATTGGCCAGGGATCCTGGAGGTTTTTTGGCACCTTCTGGGCATGGAATAGGGGGTCACTGGGGGTGTGTGGGTGGGGAGGTAGTTGTGAATTTCCTGCATTGTACAGGGGGTTGGAGTAGATGACCCCGGTGGTCCCTTCCAGCTCTATAATTCTAGGGTGTGTACCATAAGCAGCAACGTTTCATTCAAACTGACTTCAGTTCTCTGGAACAAAAAAAGTAAACCGCCTTCTATCTCCAAAAATTAATTCGAAATTGCCTGAGTAAATGTTTTGAGATCGAGCTGCTTACGTCTGTTATTCTTAAGGCTGCAGCTGTTTGTAGAATGTTGTTATTTATAATTTAGAACATTTTCCTCCTGTATTCTTGCAACCTTTACGTCAGTTGCCGCAGATTTTAAATGGTCTTAAATGGCTTTTAAAAGGTCACATTTTAAATTATTTCCTTAAGCTAAGTTGTGAGAAATTGGATGAATTTTTATTGTTTGTAATGGTGGTCAATGACCGTAATAAAGAAGATGATGACAACCTTTAAGCATGGCTGCATTCCTGAGGTAAGAATACTTTAGAAAGGGGCGATGTAAGTATGAAACGTTGTTAGTTGCTTTAAAGCAGCCCATCTCTGAAGCACCCAGGTGGAGGCCCTCGAAAGTAATGCCAACATTAAAAAATCTCAGAGCCTAGGAGCGTTTTTTAAAAACCAGGTTCTTCTTTTATAGGGTTGTGACCCTCTGATCCAGACGCAGCGTAGCAAACTGCAACACCGCCGGGCACGAATTAACCAGCAGATCAACAAGGAGATGAGGATGCGTGCAGGGGCAGAAAACCTCTTCAGGTGAGTGGAGACCCGTCTCCAGTTTGCGGGTCTGTTGGTTTCGGGGTTTATCTGCAGGGCTGGGCACCTGCTCTCCCTTTTCAAGGGAGTTTATCATTCTCAGGGATCTACTGTATTAATGTGATACTTCTTCAGGATCAAGGCAAGGGACGTTCAGAGGTGGTTTGCCATAGCCTGCCACCATGTCATGCCCCTGGTACACACATGCTGCAGCCTTCTACTGAATCAGACCCTTGGTGTATCAAAGTCACTGTTGTCTACTCAGACTGGCAGTGGCTCTCCAGGGTCTCAGGCACAGAAAGGTCTTTCACATTACCTACTTGCCTAGTCCCTTTAACTGGAGATGCCGGGGATTGAACCTGGGACCTTCTGCATGCCAAGCAGATGCTCTACCACTGAGCCACGGCCCCTCCCCTTGCATGTAGAAAGCTCAAAGAGTAACGTGTAACATTAACTAAGCATCGGGATTTGGCTGCATGATTCACTGTGATTCACAGACCTTGAAAATGACTCATCCCCTGAACAGAGTGGCTATAAATCCCAAAAGACAAGACTGGGGGTAGAGTTAAATGAGGTCAGAGATTGACAAACCAGTGGGGGTCAGGGTAAGGTGAACATTGGGTGGTTGAAGAGAAGTTTTCCCGCAGGAGCGTAGTGAAATTTTGGGGAGTTCCTTTTATTTTTTGCAGCTGAATTTTCATTTTCGACAGGTGGTGGGTGTTGTCAAGTAAGCCAGTAGTTCAGATTTAAAAATCCAGACTCTTTCATTATCGTTTTCGATGGTATTTCTAAAAGACAACGCTGCTTGAAAGGAGTTGTGTGGTGTAGTGGTTAAGAGCGGCGAACTGTAATCTGGAGATCCCCCCCCCCGCTCCTCCACGAGAAGCCTGCTGGGTGGCCTTGGGACGGCCACAGTTCATTCTCTCCAAACTCTTTCAGCCCACGCAGAGGCGGGCAGTGGTAACCACCTACGAACTTCAACTTTGCTGGCCTTGAAAACCCTACAGGGTCACCATAAGTCAGCTGTGACTTGGCAGCATGCACACAGAAGCAAAAGAAGAGTTGGTTTTTATATGCTAACTTTCTCTACCACTTAAGGAAGAATCAAACCGGCTTACAATCACCTTCCCCTCCCCACAACAGACACCCGGTGAGGTAAGTGGGGCTGAGAGAGTGTGACTACCCCAAGGTCACCCATTTGGCTTCTTGTGTAGCAGTGGGGAAACAAATCCAGTTCACCAGATTAGCCTCCGCCGCTCATGTGGAGGAGTGGGGAATCGAACCTGGTTCTCCAGATCAGATACACACAAGTCCTGGGACCTGTGTAATCTGTTTGCTGGCCTGCTAGTGCCGAGAAGCTCCCAGGAACAGGAGAGTGCTGCAGTGCAAATGGTGCTAGGTCCTGATTTTTTATTTTATTATTTAAAATATTTATTAGAAGAAGAGTTCGTTTTTATATGCCGACTTTCTCTACTACTTAAGGAAGTGGGAGTTGCAGGCACACAGTGGCATAGACCACGTTAAGAGGGTGTGCAGGTGAATCCGCTCTTAACGGCATGGGTCCTGCATCTCTCCAGTAGATATGAAGACAGAGTTTGCACCGGGGTTTACTAGTCCCATGAGTTTGGGTCTCTGTTGGGCGACACACTCTTGCCTGCAAAGGTTGAGGGGTCTGTTTGCAAGCAAGGGCAGCTCTCCCCTGGCCTCTTCTCCACCAGTCTGTTGGCTTTGCATTTGCCAGGGTGCTGGGCAGGAAATAAAATTCTGCAGGTCATGGCGACGGAGCCAGAAAAGCTTTCTCGCTCGGCGGACTGGATGGTGTAACATTACCTACGGGACAGGGGCAGGTCTAGAGAAAGGAGGCAGGGCATGATGCCAGGGCTTTGTGGTGACGGATCTCTCAATTCAGGGGAGGTTAGTGAAAGGTCCCCCATTGTGCCTGTCCTGGGATGCTATCCTGGAGAGCTTTGGTTTCCCATTTAGAACATGATCAGATGAGAGGCTGTTAACTAGGGGAGGGGCCGTGGCTCAATGGTTGAGCATCTGCTTGGCATGCAGAAGGTCCCAGATTCAATCCCTGGCGTCTCCAGTTAAAGGGACCAGGCAAGTAGGTGATGTGAAAGACCCCTTCCTGAGACCCTGGAGAGCTGCTGCCGGTCTGAGTAGACAAAAGCTGACTTTGGTGGACCGAGGGTCTGATTCATTATAAGGCAGTTTCGTGTGTTCATATAATACATTTGGGAGAGGCTGTGGCTCAGTTGGTAGAGCATCTGCTTGGCATGCAGAAGATAAGAACATAAGAAAAGACATGCTGGATCAGACCAAGGCCCATGAAGTCCCACAGTCTGTTCACCCAGTGGCCAACCAGGTGCCTCTAGGAAGCCCACAAACAAGACAACTGCAGCAGCACCATCCTGCCTGTGTCCCACAGCACCTAATATAACAGGCCTGCTCCTCTGTTCCTGGAGAAAATAGGTATTCATCATGACTAATATCCATTTTAGTAGCCATGAATACCCCCTCTCCTCCATGAACATGTCCACTTCCCTCTTATAGCCTTCCAAGTTGGCAGCCATCACCACATCCTGGGGCAGGGAGTTCCACAATTTAACTAGGTCCCAGGTTCATTCCCTGCATCTCCACTTAGGGACGAGGCAAGTAGGTGGTGTGAAAGACCCCTGCCTGAGACCCTGGAGAGCTGCTGCAAGTCTGAGTAGACAATACCGACTTTGATGGACCCAGGGCCTGATTCAGTAGAAGGCAGTTTCATGTGTTCACGTGTTCTGATTGGGTGGGGAGCTTCTGTGTCCTAGAAATCTGGCTATTGCAGTTAATCTCTGTGCATTGACTGGCTAGTTTTATATGTTTGTTTTGTTTGCTTAAAAAAAAAGATGACTTTGCAAGGAATGCCTCTAAAGCAGGGTCCCCCAGTGTGGTGCCCGTGGGTACCATGGTGCCCGCCAAGTACTTCCCTTTGCGCCCACTGAGCTTTTCAGAAATTGGGTGGAGCCATGCTAAGACAGGACTTGTTACTGGCAACCTTCATTCGAATGAAAGGGCTTTCCACTGGAGGATCAAGAAGACAGGTAAGCCCTGGACTTTCCCTAGTGAATATGTGGTTCCATTTCCCTTTCCGGATTTCCTTCTTCTCAGGGAGGAAGGAGACATTTCATTCAGCTTTGCCTCCTGTGGCAGCCGTTTTGGGCTGGTAGCGTTCAGCCCCACCTCTTGAAATTCCAAAGGCGCCCACAGGTTGGGGGGCCCTGCCCTCCACAGCGATGAGGGTTCTTTAAAGAAAAAACAACCCTGGAAATAGTCAAAAAGGGCAAGAGTCCAGTAGCACCTTAAAGACTAACAAAAATATTTTCTGGTAGGGTATGAGCTTTCGTGAGCCACAGCTCACTTCTTCAGATATCTGGTATCTGATATCTGGTATCTGAAGAAGTGAGCTGTGGCTCACGAAAGCTCATACCCTACCGGAAAATATTTTTCTTAGTCTTTAAGGTGCTACTGGACTCTTGCCCTTTTTGACTACTGCAAACAGACTAACACGGCTACCCACTGTGAACCCTGGAAATGTTTTCCTCTGGGTCACCCTTCTGACCCTCCATCGCCAGGGACCAGTTGGGTTGCTCAGACAGGGCAGTTTTCCAGAGACGTTCGGCAGCTTTGTTTCTCCAACACAATTGTGCCTGGTCAGCCAGAAAATGGTTCCCAAAAGCGGAGCTCAGCAAGCCGGAAAGGAGATGGAGAGGCTGGGGAGATAATTTGCTGCCCCGTTAAAATCTGGAAAGAGTGCAAGGGAGGTTCCCGGTCAGTTTTGCGGAGGGCCTCAAAAGCAAAACGCTTGGATGCTGTGATTATTGGAAAGGACCTTTGGGGTCAGTGAACCAAACCATCCTCCAGGTGCAGAGGGATCCTGCGAGGTAGGCTCACTGGGGGTAAGCAACTGGCTCAAAAGGCACCTAAGCACCTGTCCTGGGTTTAAATCCCCATTCAGCCATGTCTCCCGCAATTCTAATCCAGTATTCAAACGGCTACACCGTGCCGAGTCTCCAGAACAAATTGCTCCGTTACAGGCTACCCCAACGTCTCACTCTGCCCCAGCAAAAGCTGAATGAAGTTGTGAGCATCTGGGTTGGGTCCCGAAACAAACAAAAAAAAAAATCAGAACACAATCTCCATAGTATTTTTTGTTCAACCAAATGATGCATAATAGTTTGAGAGCTTTAGAGTTCACAAGAACCCTTCATCGGCCTGGTTCTGAATTTTTAAAATATGTTTTGAAAGAGAAAAGAGAATTTCTCAGGATACGAAACCACAAGGAGTAATTAGAGGCAACTGTTAGAATCGGTTAGTTTTAATTTAATTGAATTGCTTTATTGTTTAATTGGTTTATGGCCTCTTGCCTAAAACAGCTGGATGTAATTTGAAGCTAGCAACGTTCAAAGCGGCGTGAACCCCAACACAACATCATGCCTGTGGGAATTTTCCTTTCTCTTTTTAAACATTATTAATTTTTTAAAAATCATGTCCAGCCTATTGAAGGTTTCTGGTGAACTCAACAGAATTTTTGTTTTCTGTGGCCCTCCTGTCTTTTTCCACTCCAGTTGTTGGCACAAGAGGGAGAAGAACATGGGTTGAGGGGGAAGATGGGACCTGAGAGATATATGCGATTTGAGATAAAATGTTAGGTTAAGTAAAAAGAGGATGTTGGGGGGGCATGATTGCTCTCTCTTTCAGTATTTGAAGGGCTGTCACTTAGAGGAGGGCAGGGAGCTGTTCCTGTTGGCAGCAGAGGATCATAGGACTCGCAATAATGGGTTTAAATTGAAGACAGAAAGGTACCGGCTGGATATTAGGGGGGGAAATTTACAGTAAGAGTTGTTTGGCAGTGGAATCAGCTACCTAGGGAGGTGGTGAGCTTCCCCTCACTGGCAGTCTTCAAGCAGAGGCTGGGCAAACACTGGTCAGGGATGCTCTAGGCTGATCCTGCATTGAGCAGGGGGTTGGACTAGATGGCCTCTGTGGCCCCTTCCAATTCTTTGATTCGATGATTATCTGTTTTGTATAATGGTCAGATACTACAAATACAATATTTACTAAGAGGTACTCTAGGATCTAGGATGGATTGACTCAATAAAGGAAGCCACAGCCTTCAATTTGCAAGTTCTGAGCAAGGCTGTCAAAGACAGGACATTTTGGAGGACTTTCATTCATAGGGTCGCCATGAGTCGGAAGCGACTTGACGGCACTTAACACACACACACACACACACTGGGATCATATAATAGACATAAAGTAATAACTCATTTGTATTATGGTTATAGTTTATTAAGAAATTAAGGGGTAGTAATTTGGGTTTATTAATGTTACCAAAGATGGTAGCCATCAGATATCTTGATTTAAGCATGTGAGATCAACTTTATGAGTAGCAGCAATCTCAGTGTTTATTATCTGGCTGGTTTTCTATTTTTGGTATTCTATATTCTTTTTGTATCTTTGTTTTTGTGTGCGTGTTGGTATCTTTTTAATTTACTTATTATTATATTATAATATTTAAAAATTAAATTCAAAAGAGGGAGAGGTGCGTAGAGAGTTGCGCAATAAGCCCCATGCCTTTGAAAGGCAGCTGTCCAGGGTAGCCACCTTTATCTGTTCAAACAAAGCAATCGAAACAAAAACAAGCCAAGGTAAACCAGTGCCGACAACCGGAGCAACATTTCCATGGGCTGGCCGGAAGCGGATCAGTTGTTATCACCTGCAGAGTATATTTTTGCCTCCGGTCCTGTGTCAAGTCCCAGCTTCCTCTGACTGGTTTTGTTTGTGCTGTTATTGGAGAGTTTCTTCCCCCCCCCCCCATTAAATCACATGGAAGCCGGGGCTGGAGAGGTGTGTAATACTCTGCAAAGCCTTAGGGCTCAGCTGTAGAGCATTGGCTTGGCATGTAGACGATTTATTTTATTTATTGTATTTACATTGTTTCTTGTCTGTCTTAGTGGACTCAGGGCAGATTACAGAGAGTTGGTCAATACAATTGACAGATGGGACGTTGAGTAAACAGTGCATCAGGATTAGAGTTGTCGAACCAAGAAGATCCTAGTTCAATCCCCAACATCTCCAGTTTAAAAAAAGGATCAGGCAGTCAGTGATGGGAAAGACCTCAGCCAGACCCTATGGAGAGCTGCTGGCCTAAGTAGACAATACTTTGATGGACTGATGGTCTGCTTCAGCAGAAGAAGAAGAGCTGGTTTTTATATGCCAACTTTCTCTGCCACTTAAGGAAGAATCAAGCTGGCTTATAATCGCCTCCCCTTCCCCTCCCCACAACAGACTACCCTGTGAAGTAAATCAATATATAACATGTATTTGTTCGACAGAAATGACTTAAACTGACACAGTTGGCTCGGAGCCCCTTGGAGAAAGGCAGGGGGGGTGTAAATATGATAAGTAAGATTTCCCCCTCCCCTTTTACTCTGATTTCAGGGCCACCAGTAACCACAAAGTAAAGGAAACGGTTGCTTTGGAACTCAGTTTCGTCAATTCGAACCTGCAGCTTCTGAAGGAAGAGTTGGAGGAGCTGAACAGCTGCATGGGGGCTTACCAGAATGACAGGTAAGGGGCGTGGTGGTGGAAGGCCCGTAGGGTGGGGCTGGGGAGTCTTTTGTGTCTCCACTCATCTTCCAAAGAGTTCCTTGCTGTCCCCATTGGGGAGAAAGGCAGCAGTGTAAATAAATAAAAATACAGTATCTGGCAGCCTGCCTTGGACTCGCTGGTGAAGGTAGTGGGGAAGCAGGCAGAAGAGGACTGGGGATACCTTTTGTTGGTTGGGCACTGTCCCTTTTGCCCTAATGGATCTGTCTTTGGGGTTTCAGAGTTGGGAGGACTCTGTCCCTTCCAAAATAATGAAGCCTTAGTTGGCGTCTGTTGTGTTTGGAACAGGTTTGATTATCTTGTGGTTACCATCACTCTAGATCTTTTCTTCCAGAGGAAAACCTTCTTTTCTCATTCCCAGTCCTTTGGCTAAGCTGTTTACTTTCTGCCCTGTAAGTGCATACAGAATGGAACAGGATTTACTATTTAAATACAATGCAGTTCTCCCCCCCCCCGCCCCTTTTCCTTATTTCTTACCAGCACCTGACCTTTTCTAAATAGCTAACCTGACCTCTTCAGTTTAATAAAAGGCTCACGCAGCTTAATCTGATGATGGCATTGTGTAAGAGTCTTGAATGCGCGCACCCTGCCCTCCAGCGAGTCGCTGCCAGGCGCACACAATGAGAAATCAAACAGCGCTCCGCAAGAAATATGCCTGCTTCTTTTTTTCTTGGACTGCTGATTCAGAATGGTGCACCTTTCTCCGTGGGGCTGTGCAGATATGAGGGAGGGAAGCAAAGTGGTCTAGAAGAGAAGTCCTAACCCGCTGCTTGGTATGCGGAAGGTCCTAGATTGAATTCCTGGCATTTCCTGGTCTAAAAAGGATTGTGGAGTCAGTGATGGGAAAGACCTCTGCCTGAGACCCTGGAGAGCGGCTGCCAGCCTGAGTAGATAATACTGATCTTGGTGGATTGAGGGTCTGACTCACTAGAAGGCAGATCCATGTGTTCAGCAAAGGGTGAAGGAATGGGGGGACTGAATTTGGTCTTCGGACACCGGAAGGGCTGTCACGTGCCACATATTCTTTATGGTACCTGAGGACAAGATTAGACTTAATGGGCTTAAGGTAAAGGAAGGTGTATTTTGATGGTGCTTTAGGAGAAACTTCCTAACAGAAAGAGCAGTTTGGAAGTAGAACTATGTGCCTCAGGGCGGGGGTGGGTGGGCTGAGGAGGGGTAGGTGGGCTGCCCCTTGCTGGAAATCTTCAAGCAGAAACTGGGCAGCCACAACTCAGGGAGCTCTAGCTGTGGATTTCCTGTATCGAGCAAAGGGTTGGACTAGATGTTCTCTAAGATCCCTTCCAGCTCTGGGGTTCTGTGACCTAAATTTACATGTTGTGTGTTGAACAGCATTTAACTCAACTGCACTCCTGCAGCTATAGCAACCCTGGAACACACACCTAGTGTCAGGGTTTTATTTCCAAAAGGAAGATTAATCTGAGCATGTGCAAATGGACAGACGGGTGCCTTGCACATAAGGGAAGAGATGGGGCCAGAGGACAGTAGTGGACTCAGGAGGGGGCGTGGCTCAGTGGAAGAGCTTCTGCTTGGCATGCAGAATGTCCCAGGTTCAATCCGATTGAACCAAGCAGATGCTCTGCCACTGAGCCAGGGCCCGTCTGGTCTGATCTAGCAGGGCTCTTCTTATGTTCTTGACCTGAAAAAAAAGGTTTTGAAATGATGGGCATCTCGCCTGGGACAGAGGAAATGGGTGTTGGGTTTGCAGACTGACTCACCTGCAGGATGAAGAGGAAAGGCGTGTTTGGGAGGGAGCTGAGCTCGCTTGGAGCAGACAGAAATGCACAGATGCTCATTTGTTCTCACCAAAAGATTCAGAAGAAGGAAGATTGGAAATTGCAACTTTGCCCTGAAGGTTTTCCCTGTTCCTTTATTTCAGTGACTCCATTAGCGTTCCCATGATCCCACTGGGGCTGAAGGAAACCAAGGAACTGGATCTAGCGGGACCATTACAGGTAAGAGAAGCATCTGCTGATTGGGGTGTCAGATGACCCGCCCTTCTTAGAGGAAACTGATAAGAGGCACAGTGGTGGTAGTTACCCAAGGCACAGCAGAGGGTCTTGTAATGCCCAGATACCGTTTGGCACATGCAGAGATGCATTCATTGGTGCATAGGGGCTTCATGCGGTTCAGGGGAATAATGGCTCTTTCCTCTGGTGCATAGATCCTTCCCTGGTGCAAGAGGCACAGAGGGGTTTTGCTCTGATCACACAGTGCTGTGCGTCGGTTGGAAGTGACGCTCACCCTTAGCAGGATGGGGCCATGAGACCCAGCCCAGTATTCTGCAAAACCTCCTTTACTCAGTTAGATGAGCTTGTTACCTTACTATTTAAAATGTTTATATTTGGGCCAGCTGGGTGTAGTGGTTAAGAGTGGTGGTTCGGAGCGGTGGAGTCTGATCTGGAGAACCGAGTTTGATTCCCCACTCCTCCACATGAGCAGCGGACACTAATCTGGTGAACTGGATTAGTTTCCCCACTCCGACACACGAAGCCAGCTGGGTGACCTTGGGCTATTCACACACTCTCAGCCCCACCTACCTCACAGGGTGTCTGTTGTGGGGAGGGGAAGGGAAGGTGATTGTTAGCCGGTTTGAGTCTCCCTTAAGTGGTAGAGAAAGTCAGCATATAAAAACCAACTCTTCTTCTTCTTGAACACATGAACACATGAAGCTTCCTTATACTGAATCTGACCCTCGGTCCATCAAAGTCAGTATCGTCTACTCAGACCGGCAGCGGCTCTCCAGGGTCTCAGGCAGGGGCCTTCTACATCGCCTACTTGCCTAGTCCCTTTAGCTGGAGATGCCGGGGATTGAACCTGGAACCTTCTGCAGGCCAAGCAGAGGCTCTTCTCTTCTACTTTGATGAGGCACATTAAACGTAGGAAATTAAAAGCACATTAACTTTTTAAAACTTTTTAAAAAAACAAACCCACAAATTCCAGTATCCCATTATGAAATATAACTGTTTGTGGCCTGCAGGTGGAGAGTTCAAGGCCAGAAGAAGCGCACGAGCACTGTCAGGGTTGCCATTTCTGGCTATTTCTGTAGCCCACAAAGATCTTTGTGGCAACCCAGAGGGGGAGATGTTGGCGGCCTGGTGCTGTGACTCTCCTGCTTGCCCGTGACAATTGTTGTTCTGCCAACCAGCTGATCTAAGGGTTTTTTTAAAAAAAAATCACCAAATAAATCTTGTTGTATAGAAAACGGGTGGGATGAAAGTTTCAAATGCAAGTCCAACTTCTCCCCTGCCCCCTTCATGTCTGGACTTCTAGGAGATGATTCGGGACCACTACAGCGAGGACAGTGCCTTATACGAGGCCGAGATCAAAGAGTTTGTGGAGTTACGGCAGGTGAGTGAACCTTTTTTTTTTAAAGAGGAAATGGCAGGGCTCAGAATTCCAGTTCTTTGTACTCTGGAACATGTTGGCATGTTTGTACAACCCCTCCCACCCCACGTGTACGCACGTGTATCTTTTCTTCCACGTATCATAAGCATGTGTCATCAGAGTGTGTTACTATTAATTAATGTGTGCTATGTGCTGCCAAGTTGAGAGCCAGAGTGGTGTAGTGGTTAAGAGCTGTGGTTTGGAGTGGTGGAGCCTGATCTGGAGAGCCGGGTTCAGTTCCCCACTCCTCCACATGAATGGCGGAGGCTAATCTGGTTAACTGGATTTGTTTCCCTACTCTTCCACACAAAGCCAGCTCGGTGACCTTGGGCTAGTCACACTCTCTCAGCCCCACCTACCTCACAGAGTGTCTGTTGTGGGGAGGGGAATGGAAAGTGATTGTAAGCCTGTTTGATTCTTCTTTAAATGGTAGAGAAATTCAACATATAAAAGCCAACTCTTCTTCTTTTTCTTCTCCTCCGCCTTCTTCTTCTTCCTCCTCCAACTTATGGCAACCCTATGAATCAATGACCTCCAAAACATCCTCTCATTAACAGCCTTCCTCAAGTCTTGCAAACTGAGGGCCGTGGCTTCCTTGGTTGAGTCGATCCATCTCTTGTTGGGTCTTCCTCTTTTCCTGCTGCCTTCAACTTTCCCTTGCATGATTGCCTTTTCCAGTGATTCTGGTCTTCTCACGATGTGACCAAAGTCATCATTATAATTAATATTAATTATTATAAATTGTAGATCACAAGGGGTGTTAGTCTGTCTGCAACAGTAGGAAAGAGCCGGAGCCCAGTGGCACCTTAAAGACCAACAAAATTTCTGGCAGGGGATGAGCTTTTGTGAGCCACAGCTCACTTCTTCAGAGACAGCTAGAATGGGAGTCGATTTGTCCTTAAGTAGAGAAGAGTGAATTCAGACACCCAATGGCAATAATAACAATGCTGTTGTAGAGGGGCAGCTGTGTCAGACTGTTGTTCTCTCCCCACACAGGCCATGCGGACTCCCAGCCGAAATGAGGCAGGCCTGGAGCTGCTCAGGGAATACTACAGCCAACTTTACTTTCTCGACAACCGTTTCTTCCCACCCAATAAGAACTTGGGAGTCTTCTTCCACTGGTTAGTAGGCTGCCTTGTTCTCGGTTCGGGTGCAAGTGGGGTTTGTAAGAAATAATTTTTATTGTAATTATGTTTTATATACACAGTACAAACACATTTTACTACAACAGAAAAGAGCAATGAGCCCAGTAGCACCTTAAAGACTAACAACATTTCTGGCAGGGTATTGAGCTTTCGTGAGCCACAGCTCACTTCTTCAGGTACATTTTACTACAGTTTTACATCTCACAGTGAGCCAAGTGAGTGTTTCTGTAGATGGGAGCCAGCCCTGTCTGGGATTCCAATGCCAACTCTGCCAAGAGTTCGGGTTACTAAGGATGCACCCCAAACTTAGCAGCAGAAAATCCAGAGTGTGTGTTTGGGGTCCCATTGGGAAAAACCCATTGGGTAGCAGGCTAGGGGAGCTCTGTAACCTGGATATTTTCAGAGGGTGTATATACTGGGCCGTCAAGTCACAGCAGACTTGTGGCGACCCCAGCAAGGGAGAAGCAGAGGTGGTTGGCCATGGCCTTCCTCTGTAGAGTCTTCCTTGGTGGCCGCCCATCCAAGCACCAACCCTGCTTAGCTGCGAAAATCTAATGAGACAGGGCTAGCCTGGGCCATCCTGGGCCATCCAGGTCAGGGCGAAAGACATTCAGAGGTGGTTTGCCATCATCTTTCTTCGCAGTGTCTTCCTTGGTGGCCTCCCGTCCAAGCACTGACCCTCCTTAGCATTCGAGATATGATGAGATTAGGGCATAACATGCTGCCTGACCTCTTGGAAACTTAGAGACCAAAGAGATTTTCGGGGCATAAGCTTTCAAGAGTCTGGCGAAGGGAGCTTTGACTCTCAAAAGCTTGCACCCCGGAAACCTTGTTGGTCTCTAGCTGGACTTGTTTTTAGCTGCATGACTGGGAGGGGAGCAGCCGGACAGAATAGACCAGACAGAGCCCAAGAGACAGCAGCTATGCTTTTTCAAATTTTGCACGAGTCCTGTTGAGTTGGATTCGACAGACCCATTCTGCCAGTGGTGGTGCTTTCCTCCAGTGTAAGAGGCTTTCTTCTGATGCAAGAGGGAGAAGCGTTTCTCCCTCTCTCATAATTCTTGAATGCTGGGTTATCTGGTGAAGCTGGAGGGGGAGAGATTCAAAACAGATAAAAGGAAGTATTTCTTCACACAGTGCATAGTTAAATTGTGGAACTCCCTGCCCCAGGATGTGGTGATGGCTGTCAACTTGGAAGGCTTTAAGAAGGGAGTGGACATGTTCATGGAGGAGAGGGCTATTCATGGCTACTAGTCAAAATGGCTACTAGTCATGATGCACACCAATTCTCTCCAGGATCAGAGGAGCATGACTATTGTTATGTTCTTAAGAAGCTCAGAGGACAGCGCTGCTGCTAGGGGAATGGATCTGTAATTTTTGAGGGTGCCAGTAGATTGCTGTGGGAAATTGGTGCCTCTGTTTTGCTAGAGATCTTTGTGCAGTGCCGAGAGAATCAGCTCTCTGCAGTCGCTTCCTGATGATAGCCGTGTGTCTGTCCCTCCCTGGCGTTCTCTTTCATCAAGGTGCAGAAATAGAACCCGGGACGGGCAACCTGCTCTTTGTCCGTGCTCAGAAACACAACAGCCCCAACATTTGTTAGAAAGAAGCAAGCATGACTTTGAGGATGGGGTTGAGTGCCAGATGAGGTCAACCCAGGGGTGCTAATCCTATTCTCTCTCCTTGCGAAGTCGATCGGTTGTTTCATTTTTGACAGCTGAGGCTGTTACGGTAAATGCCTCTCCTTTCCCAAATCTTCTCTGGGTGGGGAGAGGTAGGGACTGATTTGCCTCGTGCGATGTTCAGCTGACCCCCTCTCGGCAGGTACGACTCGCTGACCGGAGTCCCTTCTCACCAGCGGGCCCTGGCCTTTGAGAAGGGGAGCGTGCTCTTCAACATCGGGGCGCTGCACACCCAGATTGGAGCCCGACAGGACCGTGCTGCCTCGCAGGGAGTGGAGTGCGCCATCGATGCGTTCCAGAAGGCAGCTGGTATGACAGCCATTCCGGGGTGTGTGTGTGTGTGTGTGAAAGAAATGCAACTTTGACATAGGTGTATAGACGACCTGCAGGGTTTTTTGCTTTGATTTAGTCAGAAGAAGGAGCCTCGCTATCTTCTGTCTCCCAGATTCAGGATTATACCTGTCAAGGCGGGCCCTGCCTTGGTGCAGTAATGTAACCAGCGTGGTGTAGTGGTTAAGAGCTGTGGTTTGGAGCGGTGGACTCTGATCTGGAGAACCGGGTTTGATTCCCCACTCCCACATGAGTGGCAGACTCTAATCTGGGGAACCAGGCTCAATTCCCCACTCCTCCGCATGAAGCGTGCTGGGTGACCTTGGGCTAGTCACACACTCTCAGCCCCACCTACTTCACAGGGTGTCTGTTGTGGGAAGGGAAAGGGAAGGTGATTGTAAGCCGGTCTGATTCTTCCTGAAGTGGTAGAGAAGGTCAGCATATAAAAACCAGCTCTTCTTCTCCTCCTCCTCCGTTGGAAACAGAATGCTGGCCTGCAGCAGGACTATTATTATTTCAAAGGGGTTGTCGTGTTATTCTGTTACAGAAAAATAACACCAGAATCTAGTGGCACCTTAAGGACGTAATGTTTATTTTGGTGCGTGCTTTCAGCTCGCCTCCTCTCTTTTTTTATGCCCTTGTTTTTACAGATCTTTAGTCTACTCTGATGGAAGAACACAGTGCATTTGGTCGTACCTTTAGGCAGATCTAAGATCGATCGTAGATAGGGAAGGTAGCGTTCAGGTGAAGCAGGTAGGGCGGGATTGTTGAGTAAAAACAGAAGGTGTGGGCAGGGTGCAGGGATCCCACGCTCGTTCTTGTACGTTCTTGTCAACATTTTTTATGGGTTCCTCTTCTGCACTCGCTTGACATGATCAGGGCAGCCTGTGAGGACTTCCGTGGCTTTTAGCTTCGTAACTCTGCTTCTGGCTGGGTTAAGCAGAGAGAATAACTTGCTCAAACCCACCTGTGAAGCTATCTATCTGATTCAGCATTTGTGTCTGATTCAGCATTCAAACTTGGGAGAGCCAGTGTGGTGCAGTGGTTAGGAGCGGCGGACTTCAATCTGGCGAACCAGGTTTGATTCCCCACTCCTCCACATGAAGCCTGCTGGGTGACCTTGAGCCAGTCACAGTTCTCCAAACTCTCTCAACCTCACATACCTGACAAGGTGTCTGTTGTGGGGATGGGAAGGGAAGGTGATTGTAAGCCGGTTTGAGGCTCCTTTTGGTAGAGAAAATTGGTTTATGAAAACCAGCTCTTCTCTTCTTCTTCTTAATCTAAGCCCTGTATTTTAGACACAGCACCTTGCTGGCTGCCACTTGAAGGGGCGTGGAGAGCAGTGGGAGAGCCCCCTGCTTGGCCATCAGAATGTACCCAGTGCAATCCCTGGTATCTCCAGTGGAAAAGGATGATGGTGAAGTTGCTTCTGTGCCTGAGACCCTGGAGAGCTACTGCCAGTCTGAATAGGCAGTGCCAACTTCAATGGGCTGATGGTCTGATTCACTACAAGGCAGCTCCATGTGAATCCATGATGTCCGGGGTATGGAGAAACCAGGAGTGCCCTTTTCCCATCTGGGCGTCCACGGTCATGAAAACATAGCTGGGGCCCCAGTGTGGTGGAGTACCTAGGAGAAGAAGAGTTGGTTTTTATTCGCCAACATCTCTACCTTTTAAGGAGAATCAAAGTGGCTTGCAATCTCCTTCTCTTCCTCTCCCCACATGAACACATGAAGCTGCCTAGTGCTGAATCAGACCCTTGGTCCATCAAAGTCAGTATTGTCTACTCAGACCGGCAGCGGCTCTCCAGGGTCTCAGGCTGAGGTCTTTCACATCATCTAGTTGCCTAGTCCCTTTAACAGGGAGATGCCGGGGATTGAACCTGGGGCCTTCTGCATGCCAAGCAGAGGCTGTACTACTGGGCCACAGCCCCTCCCACAACAGGCACCTTGTGAGGTAGGTGGGGCTGAGAGAGCTCTAAGAGAACTGTGACTAGCCCCAAGGTCGCCCAGCAGGCTTCATGTGTAGGATTGGGGAAACCAACCCGGTTCTCCAGATCAGAGTCCACTGCTCCTAACCACTACATCATGTTGGCTCACCTAGCAGACGCATTGGTCTGGCCCGCTGCCTCATCCCGTCTCCCTTGCAGGAGCCTTCAACTACCTGAAGGAGAACTTCTCCAACGCCCCCAGCCTGGACATGAGCGCTGCCTCCCTGAACATGCTGGTGCGCCTGATGATCGCCCAAGTGCAGGAGTGCGTCTTCGAGAAGGCCCTCCTTCTCCGGGCCCAGAGCAACTTCCTCACCTGCCTGCAGCTGGCGCAGGAAGCAGCCAGGGTAAGGGGGACCCATGCAAGCGGGGTGGGGTGGGAGGCGGAGGCAGAGCCGTGCTGAGAGGCAGGAAGGGCTTGAGGGTACCCACGGCCCTGGCATTGTTGAAACGAAGCCGGCATGGGCCTGCTTCCTTTGGCGCAGGTCCTCGTGCCGGCAGCAGCTCCATCTCGATCTCTGCGGGCCTTTGGGGCAACGTCCACCTGCTCATCTTTTTCTTCCCTTGCTTCTCCCCAGGTGGACGAGGTTTACTCTTTGGTGTATCAGACCATGACCCAGCCCCACGTGAAAGACTATGTCCCGTTCTCGTGGACCACCATGGTGCATGTCAAGGCGGAGCATTTCAAGGCCCTCTCACACTACTACACCGCCATCGCCCTTTGCGACTGCCCGCGTGAGTAGCCTGGCTAGTCACTGTTCTCTTAGAGCTCTCTCAGCCCCACCTACCTCACAGGGTGTCTGTTGTGGGGAAGGGAAGGTGATTGTAAGTCGGTTTGCTTCTTCCTTAAGTGATAGAGAAAGTCGGCATATAAAAACCAACTCTTTTTCCTCTTCTTCCTCTTTTTCCTCTTCCTCCTCTTCTTCTTCCTCCTCTTCCTCCTCCTCTTCCTCTTCCTCCTCTTCTTCCTCTTCTTCCTCTTCCTCATGGGTTCAGAAATCCATTTCCAGGATCTGTGTTAGACCACTGAAGTCCTTAATAACCCAGGCAGCGTGACACTGTCCAGTCTGTGAGCCCCCCCCCCAGTTGAGCCCATCTCTGCCACTCAAAAAGCCTTTTGCTGGCTCAGCAGTTTGTGTTTGTACTCTTTGTGCCAGACATACCCGGTTGGTATGTGCTGAGACATCCAAGTCCCGTGGTGCCAGTCTGATGCCAGCGCTTCGCCCCTTTGCTCTTGATTGCAGAGGGTTCCGTTATGGAAACAGGGAGGAAGGAAGTCCTGCCGCCCATGGCTTCGCTGAGTCTCTGCAGCTTTCTAGGAGTCGGGAGCCCTGTCTCTATGGAGAGCCATCATGGTGTAGTGGTTCAGAGCGGTGGACTCTAATCTGGAGAACCGGGTTTGATTCCCCACTCCTCCACCTGAAGCCAGCTGGGTGACCTTGGGCTAGTCACAGCTCTCTTAGAGCTCTCTCAGCCCTACCTACCTCACAGGGTGTCTGTTGTGGGGAGGGGAAGGGAAGGTGATTGTAAACTGGTTTGATTCTGCCTTAAGTGGTAGAGGAAGTAAACATATAAAAAAAAAACAACTCTTCTTCTTCTCTTCTTTTTTGCCAGAACAGAAATATAAAGAATGGGGAGGGACTTATTCCTTAACCATCTTCTCTGAACCTTAGTTTCTCTCAAGCCCTCCATCTCTGGGCCACAAAATTCACAACTTTCCTAGTTTTTTATAAAGATGAATAAGTGAGTTTCACAATACTGAATTCCACACCAAATACAAGATTCGATAGGGGAATCCTAGAATTCACACTATGGCTCCTAGCCATGGTGACTAATGGGAACCTCCATGTTCAGAGGCAGTCATTCTTTGAATCTCAGAGGCAGCATCAGGGAGAGGCGTCGGCCTCTGTGCCCTGTTTGTTGGCCCTCCAGAGGAGCTGGTTGGCCAGTGTGTGAGACAGGATGCTGGACTAGATGGACCACCGGTCTGATCTAGCAGGTCTCTTCTGATGTTCTCGTGACTGACACACGCATGGCCAGTTGATCACTGCGGTATCGAGAGAGAACGTGAACATGTGAAACCGCTAATACAGAGATTTCTGCTTGCCACATGTCTCTCCCCTTACCAAGCTTTTCAGTTTAAGCAGTTCACACGGCCAGTTAATGGTCAGGTTACAAACAGGCTTATAGGAATGGTTACTAAAGCAGGAATCCTGCCCTTTTCAACAAGCTGAAACCCCAAAGAAGCAGGTGAGATTTCTCACGTACGTACGTGATCGTAAGTTGGCACCTTTACAGCATCATCCTGAGCGGAACTCCGCCTTTCTAATCCCACTGTCTTTAATGGACTTCTATCAAAACAGATCAAAGGAAATATTTCTTCACACAATGCAGAGTTAAATTGTGGAACTCCCTGCCCCAGGATGTGGTGACAGCTGCCAACTTGGAAGGCTTTAAGAGGGGAGTAGACATGACCATGGAGGAGAGGGGTATCCATGGCTACTAGTCAAAATGGATACTAGTCATGATGCACACCTCTTCTCTCCAGGATCAGAGGAACATACCTATTATATTAGGTGCTTTGGAACGCAGGCAGGATGGTGCTGCTGCAGTTGTCTTGTTTGTGGGCTTCCTAGAGGCCCCTGGTTGGCCCCTGTGTGAACAGACTGCTGGACTTGATGGTCCTTGGTTTGATCCAGCATGGCCTTTCTTATGTTCATATGACATAGAAGGGTGTACCTCTGCTTAGGATCTCTGCAAAGGGTCTCTTGTTTCCTTGAAAATACCTGTTCTGGGATAGAGAGGACACCGGCTTTCTCTGCTGCGTTTGGCCACCTTCTGTCCCTTCTCCTGCGTAAGCCTCTCCTTGATGTGTTTTATGCAGCTGCATCTGACGCGGACCTCCCAGACCACGAAAAAGCCTTTCTCCAGTTGCACATCAGCGTGCCGGAGGGGCCAGCCCTCGGCCAGCTCCTGCAAGACTCAGAGGAGCGAAGAAAACTGGGTAAGGGCCCTGCTGGGGCTCCCTTTTGCCTGGCCCCTGTCCTGAGTATAGTAAAAAGCCAAGCGGGAATTGGGAGAGAGTTCTTACTCTGTATGCTGGCAGCATTTTGTCTTTCTGCAAGAGGCCTTGCAGAGCGGCAAAGGCATTGCTGCTTGTGGTGTGCGTGCCCCATCCCGCTGCTGTCCGCTCACAAGCGCTGCAAGGTTTTGCTGTGCTTCTGAAACCTGAAAACCCTTTCAGATAAGAGATGGCAGGTTAGATCCTACAGACCTTCCTGCTGTTGGCGGTGTAAGGGGAGGCTCTTTCCTCTGGAGGAACACACCAGCACTAGCAGGATTGGTCCACAGGATCCGGACCATGGCAAAGGAAATGTGGTCTTACCAGCTCGAAAAGGATGCTTTCATTGACCACCTTCCTCTTTAAAATGTGTGCCAGTCTCTCCTTTTCCTTCCCTGGGTGTGTAACCAGCGTGCTGTGTGGCTGGAAGCTGGGCCTTCTGTACCTGTTGGAAGTCCTAAAGCAAGGGTGTCAAACATAAGGCCCGCGGGCTGTATCCAGCCTCTTGAGAGCTCTTATTTGGCCCACAAGCCAGCCACCCCCCTCCACTTGCAATCTGGGCTGGCGCGGCATGGCCCAACCAAGTGGCATTTATGACATATCGACATAATGTTCCAGAAAAGCTGGAACATGTCCAGAGGAGGGCAACAAAGATGGTGAGGGGTCTGGAGACCAAGTCCTATGAGGAAAGGCTGAAGGAGCTGGGTATGTTTAGCCCGGAGAGGAGAAGACTGACAAGGGAGATGAGAACCATCTTCAAGTACTTGAAGGGCTGTCACATGGAGGAGGGTGCAGAGTTGTTTTTTGTTGCCCCAGAAGGTCGGACCAGAACCAACGGGTTGAAATTAAATCAAAAGAGTTTCCTTCTAGACATCAGGAAAAATTTTCTAACAGTCAGAGCGGTTCCTCAGTGGAACAGGCTTCCTCAGGAGGTGGTGAACTCTCCTTCCCTGGAGGTTTTTAAGCAGAGTTTAGATGGCCATCTGTCAGAAATGCTGATTCTATGATCTTAGGCAGTTCATGAGAGGGAAGGCACCTTCGCCATCTTCTGGGCATGGAGTGGGGGTCATTGGGGGTGTGGGGGGGGGGAGACAGTTGTGAATTTCCTGCATTGTGCAGGGGGTTGGACTAGATGACCCTGGTGGTTCCTTCCAACTCTATGATTCTATGACTTCGACACCCCTGTCCTAAAGCCTTCAGACTCCCTGAGCTTAACAGAGTAAAGGGTCAAACCCATGTGCGTACTTGCGTGCATCTTAATTTGCCCTCCCAAACAAACGGGTCAGCTGAGCATGCTCCACCAGGAACGGGATTGGAGCAACCTGGGCTGCCCTCATGGGCGGTGCCCAGTGAAGCCGTGTGAAGGCCAAGGCGGCACACCAAGTGATGCGGCTCCACCTTCGCTCTCTCGCATATCTCTGCAGGGAAGGCACATCTCAAGAAGGCCATCATGCGGCACGAGGAAGCCATGCGCCTGCACAGCCTCTGCAAGATCCTGCGGAAGATGGACATTCTCCAGGAGGTTCTGTCCTTCGCCCACAAGCGCTCGCTCAGCAAGTATGCGGAGATAGACCACGAGGAGGACTTCTTCGAAACCGTGGATGCGCCCGACGTCCACCGTAAGCATGCGGGGGGCAGAGGCTCTGATGCCTGGCCCCAGCCTGAGCGAGCCAGTCCCGATTCCCCGGCGAGGCAGCTTTGGTCAGGCTGCGTCTCTCCTGCAGCTTGCCAGGGCAGCTCTCTGGAGGAGCTTGCTGTGGAAAACCAGTGTGGTGTAGTGGTTAACGGCGTGGACTCTGGTGAACCGGGTTCGATTCCCCACTCCTCCACATGAGCGACAGAGGCTAATCTGGTGAACTGGATTTGTTTCCCCACTCCTACACACGAAGCCAGCTGGGTGAGCTTGGGCTAGTCACAGCTAGCTTAGAGCTCTCTCAGCCCCACCTACCTCACAGGGTGTCAGTTGTGGGGAGGGGAAGGGAAGGTGATTGTAAGACGCTTTGAGACTCCTTAAAAAGGTAGAGAAAGTCGGGCATATAAAAACCAACTCCTCTTCTTCTTAAGGGATTGGAATCTCCTATCCAATGTACAGCTTCAATGTACATAGCCTTGATAAATTGGGATCAGAGATACCATCCTATAATAAAAGAATTCTGCACCAAGTTGGGCTGGATTCTGGGGACTGAACAGCTGATGCAGATTAGGCACACCTATTTAATCAATCAATCAATTAAACAATTATCTTAATTTTAGCCTGCCTTTCTCCCTGGAGGGGACCCAACGTGGCTTACATTAGGTTCCTCTCGCCTCCATTTTGTCCTCACAACCCTGTGAAGTAGGTTAGGCCTGTGAGCTTCCATGGTAAGGTAGTAGGGATTTGAACCCGGATCTCCCAAATCCTAGTCTCTCTTAATCACTGAACACTGGCTTTTCGTCCAGTGTGCATAATTCATGCTGCTGACATGATACCTGGGTCACAAAATCCATCCCTTTGGGCACTCAAGACTTCCCAGTTTCAAGTGTTATCTCTGCCGATTTAAAGAGTAGAAACTTTGTTGTCGTGAAGGAAAGAGAGAGCCCATATGCTGAAGTCCGTGTTCAAATGAATTGTGCATAGAACCATAATTTCCTTTTTACCCACCTACAGCCTGATCTACGAAGCATAGGAAGCAACATCTCTGCCCGCGTTGTGTGGTGGTTTTAACGTTGTCTTCCCTCCCCTGCCTCCACTCTTCTTTTAGCCAAAACACACCAGAGACCGGAAATCAAACCCCCCAACTTCTCCAAGGTGAAGGTCATGGACATCTTCCATAGACTGGTACGTACAAAAGTTCTAGGTGAGGCCATGACCAGCAAAGGAACTGGAGAACCGAAAGATGTCAGAAGGCTGTGGAACAGCTAGATTCATGTCCTGCAGCACCTGAGAGACCTACAAGATCTTTGGGCTATGAGCTTTCGAGAGTCAAAGCTCTCTTCGTTGGGATCTATCTGTTCCACTGCAGACCCACATGGCTCCCCTCTGAAACGGTCTTCGTAGAAGGCTGTGGGGTTTGGCACAACTCACCACACCTGCCTCGCGCAAATAAATTAGCACTGGGTACACTTGTTAAGGTTGTGTTGTTGCTTAGTTGGCAGGATGTTTAAGTCCAGATCCCTTTTCTGGGATCTATGTGTTTCCCCTTACCATTCCTAAAGCCATGCATGATGAGAGGGGTGTCATTTTTCTTCCTCTTCCAAAATGCTGGAATGAACTAAAGTGTACCTAGTCATGTTGAGGGGCAGAAGACTGAAGAACCAACAGGTTGAAATTAAATTCAAAGAGTTTCTGGCTAAACGTTAGGAAGAACTTCCTGGCAGTTAGAGGTGCCACAAGGTTCGGGTTTGGTTTTGGTGTGAACAACTCAGCATGGCCGGCCCTCCGTTTCCTGAAATGCGCACTCTCCTTTTTCCAGGGGCCGCTGTCCGTTTTCTCCGCCAAGAACAAGTGGCACCCCCCGCGGACAGCTCTTCTGGCGCCAGGAGAAAACGGCTTTGGGTTCACCCTCCGAGGGGATTCCCCAGTCCTCATTGCCGGGGTTGTCGCCGGGAGCTGTGCGGCGGTGAGTTCCGGATCTTGGCTTGGTGTTGTCTGTTCTAAAGCGTGCAAAAGGTTTGTGGTGGTGTTAGGAGGGGGTTCCCGGGGCCAGACAGGAAAGGCGTCGTTCCTACCCACTTCTTCCCTGACATAAACCCCAGGGGCTCAGTCATCTTACAAGGACAATTCTTGCTCTGCTAGTTGAATTCTTTTCGGACCATCCTAGCCACAGATGGTTGCCAATTGCCTTGTGAAAGTGCTGGATCCAATGTTTACTTGTAAGCAAAGAGAAACAGATTGGCGGAACCAGGGAACAGAGGGTGGTAACTGAGAAACAGATTGGCAGCTACTTGAACACATGGAGTTGCCTTCTACTTAATCTGACACATGAACACATGAAGATGCCTTCTACTGAATCAGACCCTTGGTCCATCAAAGTTGGTATTTTCTACTCAGACCGGCAGCAGCTCTCCAGGGTCTCAGGCAGGGGTCTTTCACATCACCTGCTTGCCTAGTCTCTTTCACTGGAGATTCTGGGGATTGAACCTGGGACCTTCTATGTGCCAAGCAGATGCTCTACCACTGAACCACAGCCCTTCCCCTAAAGCAGAATTTCATACATGAACCCACATGAAGCTGCCTTATACTGAATCAGACCCTTGGTCCATCAAAGTCAGTATTGTCTACTCTGACCGGCACCGGCTCTCCAGGGTCTCAGGCAGAGGTCTTTCACATCACCAACTTGCCTAGTTCCTTTAACTGGGGCTTGAACCTGGCACCTTCTGCATGCCAAGCAGATGCTCTACCACTGAGCCACAGCCCCTCCCAATTATATGGCCCTTAGAATCATAGAATCAGAAGAGACCACCAGGATCATCTAGTCCAACCCCCTGCACAATGCAGGACATTCACAACTACCTCCCCCACCCACATCCCCAGTGACCCCTACTCCATGCCTGCAAGATTGGGGGGGGGGGGAGAGAACCCTCCAGGATCACTGGCCAATCTGGCCTGTAGGAAAATTTCTTCCTGACCCCAAAGTTGTGATCAGCATTACCCTTGGTCCACCAAAGTGAGTATTTGTTCCTTCTGGCCTTCTGTTCCTTGAATATGTTTAACCCACTTTGAAAGCCACTGAAAAGGGCTAAACCTACTCTTTTGATTTTTATTTTAATTACTCGAAACAGAAATATAAACTATAACCACAATTGTGGCAAGTCTGCAGCCAGCCGCTACAAAAGTTTTTCAAATATCTACAAATATTGCCATGCACAATATACTGTACATTCAAATGTTGATAAAGTTGTAAAGTCAGCATGGTGTAGTGGTTAAGAGCGGCACACTCTAATCTGGAGAACCGGGTTTGATTCCCCACTCCTCCACATGAGCAGCGGACTCTAATCTGGTGAACCGGGTTGGATTCCCCACTCCTCCGCATGAAGCCAGTTGGGTGACCTTGGGCCAGTCACAGTTCTCTCCAAGCTCTCTCAGGCCCACCTACCTCACAAGGTGCCTGTTGTGGGGAGAAGGGAAGGCAATTGTAAACTGGTTTGATTCTCCTTAAAAGGTAGAGAAAAGCGGGGTATAACAACCAACTCTTCTTCTCAATCCATTGGATTATGAGAGGTGGGTCCCTATCTTTTAATCATTATCATATAAGCCTTTAAGCAACATTAAGGAAAAGGAGGGTCCATTTTCATTGACCATCAGTCAGTTTCCAGGAGACCTGACCTCTTTTAAAAAGTCATCTGACCAACCACTAATTCTTTAACCAGTGAGCAATGGATTTTTAAAAAGCGTTCTGCTGTACGTCCCCTGCTGTCCTTTTTCTGCTGAGCTGCTTGTATCCTTTGCATCCTTTTCTGCCCCCCTCCCCAAAAGACTCCCCCCCCAGCCTGTAGTTGGGGTGTCTCGGGCTCTCCGTGTCACAACTCCATTCAGAGCCAGTGTGGTGTAGTGGTTAAGAGCGGTGGTTTGGAGCAGTGGAGTCTGATCTGGAGTGCTGAGTTTGATTCCCCGCTCCTCCACATGAGTGGTGGACGCTAATCTGGTGAACTGGATTTGTTTCCCCACTCCTATGCAGGAAGCCAGCTGGGTGACCTTGGGCTAGTCACACTCTCTCAGCCCCACCTACCTCACAGGGTGTCTGTTGTGGGGAGGGGAAGGGAAGGTGATTGTAAGCTGGTTTGAGTCTCCCTTAAGTGGTAGGGAAAGTCGGTATATAAGAACCAACTCTTCTTCTGCTGCTGCTTGGCGGTTGTTTTTCAGGAAGCTGGCCTGAAAGAGGGGGACTACATCGTGTCTGTTGGTGGCAAGGATTGCAAGTGGGCCAGGCACGCAGAAGTGGTGCAGCTGCTGAAGGTCATCAGGGAAGAGGGGGTCGAGGTCGGCGTGATCACGATGCAGCCCCCCGATGGGCAGAGCGTGGTAAGTCTGCTTCGAGTGGAGGATGAGGCCCCTCGAGTGGCCGAGAGAAGCCCAGTGACGGCCAAGAAGAGCTTACCTGGATCATTTCTGAAAAGCTCAGCAGGTGCTGGACTAGATGGCCCCTCAGTGGTCTGATCCAATAGGGGTCTTCTACATTCTTATGAAGGCCTCGGCCTCTATGCCCTGCTGTAGGCCCTCCAGAGGAACCGGTCAGCCGCTGTGTGAGACAAGATGCTGGACTAGATGGACTCTCACTGGTCTGATCCAGCAGGGCTCTTCTTACGTTCTTATGAAGGCCTCGGCCTCTGTGCCCGTGTTGGACCTCCAGAGGAGCTGGTTGGCCAGTGTGTGAGACAGGATGCTGGACTAGATGGACCCTCACTGGTCTGACCCAGCAGGGGTGGTCTTATGTTCTTATGATCTCCAGGCACTTGGTTCAGTTGCCCAAATGGTCCTTACCATTCAGAGCTTTCTGCTAGTGTTCAGCTGCCCAAGAGGAGAAGAGGCTTCCTGGTGGCTGGGAGGCTGTCCACAGATGATTTCAAGGGACCTCACAATATTTATTTACTTCACTTATATACCACTTCTCTCCCCAGTGGGGACCCAAATCAGCTTCTCCTCTCCTCTGTTTTATCCTCACAACAATCCTGTAGGGTGGGTCTGGCTGAGAGAGTGCGGCCGGTCCCAAGGTCACCCAGCAACCTTCCATGGCAGAGCGGGGATTCGAACCAAGGTCTCTCAGATCCTAGTCTGACTACCAGCATGCTGTGAGAGCCAGCGTGGTGTTAGTGGTTAAGAGCAGTGGTTTGGAGCAGCGGACTCTGATCTGGAGAACCGGGTTGGATTCCCCACTCCTCCACATGAGCGGCAGACTCTAATCTGGTGAACTGGGTTGGTTTCTAAGCTCTTCCACACGAAGCCAGCTGGGTGACCTTGGGCTAGTCACACTCTCTCAGCCCCACCTCCCTCATAGGGTGTCTGTTGTGAGGAGGAGAAGGTGACTGTAAGTTGGTTTGAGTCTTCCTTAAGTGGTGGAAAAAGTTGGCATATAAAAACCAACTCTTCTCCTTCACCACACTGGCTGTTGCTTTCATCCTCCTCTCTGGCTCTCCTCACACATCTTTTCTGTCTCTTTTTTCCTGGAAGGCGGACAAGAAGCTGTCAGCGATGTCTTCTTCGGGCACCAGCAGCCCCCTGAAGGGCAACAAGGAGAACCGGCGGAAGAGCCTGCTGCCGGGCAAGGGGGCCAGCACGTTCCTGGCCTGGGGCCGGAAGAGCAAGCGCAGCACGTTTGGACTCCCCTTCGCCGCCATGGGAGACAACGGTCAGGCCTGCTGAGCCACCCGGCTCCCAGGCCCGTGGGGGCAGATGCCGGAGTCTCGGCAGAGACAGATCCCGCTCTTGGCAAGGACCGTAGGCCCCCGAACTGGAGGCCAGGCGGCTTCTGAAAAGGGCCTGGCCTGCCTGAAACGAAGTCTAGGCAAGCAACGCACTACTGCAGAATGGAGAATCTGAATCCCAGATGCTGTAGGAAGAATGGTCCTTACCATTCTCTGTTCTCTCCAGGATCAGAGGAGCAGGCCTATTATATGAGGAGCCGAACACAGGCAGGATGGTGCTGCTGCAGTCGTCTTGTTTGTGGGCTTCCTAGAGGCACCTGGTCGGCCACTGTGGGAACAGACTGCTGGACTTGATGGGCCTGGGTCTGATCCAGCAGAGCCTTTCTTATGTTCTCTCCAGGATCAGAGGAGCAGGCCTGTTATATTAAGTTCTGTGGAACGCAGGCAGGATAAATGCTGCTGCAGTCATTTGTGGGCTTCCTGGAGGCAGCTGGTTGGCCATTGTGTGAACAGACTGCTGGACTTGATGGACCTTGGCCTGATCCAGCAGGGCCTTTCTTATGTTCTTACGTTCTCTCCAGGATCAGAGGAGCATGCCTATTATCTTAGGTGCTGTGGAGCACAGGCAGGATGTTGCTGCTGCAGTTGCCTTGCTTGTGGGCTTCCTAGAGGCCCCTGGTTGGCCACTGTGTGAACAGACTGCTGGACTTGATGGGCCTGGGTCTGATCCTGCAGGGCCTTTCTGATGTTCTTTAAGAATGGGAGAGCGCCAGAAACTGGACACTTAGCTAGAAAAAGCCTTGGACTGATCTCACAGGACTTGTTAAATGAATGAGGACTGTTGACACCGGCCGTTTATAACATGTCCTTTTTCATTGTGCTGATTTCCCTCTGCCAAAGCCACCTGTTGTGCCATGGCTGCCAGGCAAGAGGGACCACGTGGCACCAAGAGCCATGGCCGTTTGGGGCTGTGTTGGCAGGAGGATCATGCCCAGGCCTTGCAAACAGAAGCCCCTGCACCTTTTTGGAGAGTCCTGTGCTCAGTTTGGGGCCGTGGCCCTCTGAGAAGAGAGGGGGGAGGATTTCAGGCGGTTCAGAGCTAGGAGGGCGATCAGAAGGGCCCAGGAGACCAGCCCTCGGCTGCGGAAGCCTATCCAGAGGAATGGAAATTAAGGGGGAAGGGCAGGCAAGCGAGCTACTCCCAACATCCCTGTACAAGGAGGCGTCAGAGGAAGGAGGGGAGAGGTGGCGCTGCGGCAGCTAGTACAGTTGTGATTTGCTTTTGTTACAAAAAAAAGAGTTGGGTTGCACCATTGAGAATTAGCAATATATGCTCAGCGTGTGGTTTTTGGAAGAAGACCTTTTGAATTGGAGAGGGAGGGAGAGCTTGGACTGTCTAATTGGAATTTGGGGACAGCTTTCTTGCGGAGGGTGAGGCGGGGTGGCAGAAATTGCTGTCTGGGAACTGGATGCAGGATAAGTGGACTTGCTGCTTACTAGCAGTGTGGGGGTAGTGCAACCAAGTCCAAGTACCCATGCATAAATGACCATGGTTTCGGGAAGTCTTTATCCTCTGTGTCCTGTTCGTTGGACCTGTAGGAACAGTTTGGCTGCTGCATGAAATGGGATGCTGAACTAGATAGGAAGCTGCCTTATACTGAATCAGGCCATTGGTCCATCAAGGCCAAGAGTGTCTGCTCTGACCCGCAGCGGCTCCCCAAGGTCCCAGGAAGAGGTCTTTTATGTCACCTCCTACTTGATCCTTTCACGTGGAGATGCCGGGGTTGAACCTGGGAATTTCTGCCTGCAATCCTGCATGTTATTACCAACTCCTTCTCCCTTCATTGAACACATGAAGCTGCCTTATACTGAACCAAGCCTTGGTCCATCAAAGTCAGTATTGTCTACTCAGACCAGCAGCAGCTCTCCAGGGTCTCAGGCAGAATCTTTCACATCACCTACTCTCCTAGTCCCTTTAACTGGAGGTGCCGGGGATTGAACCTGGGACCTTCTGCATGCCAAGCAGATGCTCTACTGCTGAGCCACAGCTCCTCCTGCATTCTCAGCACCCAAACTTGCAGAGGTCGTGAATGCAGTTCACCAGAACCAAATAGTCAAATCAGCTGCACAGTTTTTGTTGTTGTTGTTGTTCTATAGCAGCTGGAAGTTGTTTTTTAAAATGTACTCAGTTTTTCAAATGTAGAGCTAGTTTGTAGCTTAACTTCCTTTCACCTAAAAGCCATTTGCCAGATGTTTGGAAACACCAGCCGAGCTGCTGATCAGTCTGAACTCAGAAGGAAACTTAACACTTAGTGGTTTTGCTCCAAAGTTTTCTAAACTTTACCCAAAAGCGTTGTCATGCATCACAGTCACAGTTCTCTCCGAACTCTCTCAGCCCCACCTACCTCACAAGGTGTCGGTTGTGGGGAGGGGAAGGGAAGGAGATTGTAAGCCAGTTTGAGACTCCTTAAGAAGGTTCATGCTCAGCTTGGTCAGAAGGGAACACCTTGGTTTAGGACTCCGGTCTGCTTAGAATCAGCCAAGCGCCACCACAATTGTGGTGAGCTGGTGTTCACCTGATCCTACGGCGTGGGTTTGGATCAGGTCTTGGAACAATTCACTCGCCCACTTTGCTCATGAAATTTTGGTATCCTCTCTCCCCCTCCTCCTAAAGACCATTTAAAAAGAGCCCTTGTGATTCTTGTCTAAATTAATAATTAAATAATTCCGAATGAATTCAGATACAAGGCCATGCAAATACTCTTTAAAAAGTGTGTTTCAGTGTGGAGGAAATTAAGGCCCAGCCTCCAAATGCTGAAATACCAACAGAGTCACCTCGACGTGGTTGAATGAACTGGATCACATCAGACTGCAGGTAGGGGAGTTACATCATTGACTATTTCAATTTTAAAAAGGCATTCATTCCCCTGACCAGGATGGCCCAGGATGGCCCAGTCACATCAGATCTTGGAAGCTAAGCAGGGTCGGTCCGGATTAGGATTTGGATGGGAGACCATCAAGGAAGTCCAGGGTCGCTACGCAGAGGCAGTCAATGGCAGACCACCTCCGAAAGTCTCTTGCCTAGAACACCCCATGGGGGTTGCCATAACTCAGCTGAGACTTGACAGTTCTTTCCTCCACCACCAAGACAGGCATTATCATTTCTGGCACCTCACAAAGCAGGCCTTGGTCTAGGAAACCCTCTGCTGCAATAAATCTGTTGATTGTCTGGCGTCTCTGCAACAGGCCACCAGGAAAGGTGCCTTTGGAACCACTTGTCTGGATTTGCTTTTCATTTGCAGGGAGATGAGGTGGTTTTTCTTGGCGTGTGGCTAGTGTTCAAAAGGAGGGTCCCACCTGCGAGCGGGCGGGGAGCACCTCTGCTTTCCCACCCCGTTTAACTGCCTCTGCAGAGATCGGATTGGGCAAACAGGAGTCGATATCAAGGGGGTTTCTTTACAACGTTGAGCTGTCCCGTAATTTTTTTAGTGGTTCCTTCTGAAGACATTCAGCAACCCCTTTGCCCGTTCAGCGGTTTGTGTTCAAGGCCTCAAGCTTGCAATTGATGGGGCTTCTCCCCCTACGAAGATCGAAATATTTGCAGTGCTGTGTTAGTGCTAGGACTTTCTGACCCCTAGCAATTGTCATGTTTTATGTGCACTCCTATGCTAATTTTTTTTAACTGTAATTTAAAACATTTGTTCTGACCCAACTTTGGAAGGGGGTTCCCTCATGTTGTATTTGTTTGCAAACCAAGAGTAGTAGCAGTGATTTTTTTTTTCCTTTCCACTTTTACCTGTAGCATTAATTTGAACCAGTGTGCAACCTCCTTTCGATGCCTTGGAGCCATGATGTAGCAATAAAGAGTGCCTCAGAGCGTGTGCAGAGCATTGTGTTCTTCCCCACTAACTGGGATGGATCTTATAGTTGGATGAGTTCTGCTAAAAGAAAAAAAGGAATAAATAAGAGGGCGGTAGCAGAGAAAGAAGATGACAGTGCTACTTTTGCTTTGCAGGGGCCATTTTGGCCCCAGGGAAGTGGCACGCAGATTAAGTTCCTGCAGTTGGCCAAGAAAGGCCTAGGCCAGGAGCAGTGTGTGTGGTTTGCATGCAGACAGTCCCAAGTTCAATCCCAACCATCTCCCCTCTGAAGAAATCTTATCCATGTGCTTCCTAACCTTCTTGAAACACTTGCAATGGAAGGGAATGAGCTGCAGAGTTCCACAAGGATTGTTGTTGGAACCAACGCTATTTAATGTGTTCATACATAATCTGGAATTGAGGGTGAATGACATAGTGGCCAAATTTGCAGATGATACGAAATTATTCAGGAAAACCAAGGATGAGTGTTAAAAGCTCCAGAGGAATCTCTCTAAACTGGGTGAATGGACAGCGTGGCAAATGATGTTTAGTGCAGGTAAGTGTATGGGGATGCACACTGGAATGAAAAAAATCAACGGGGTAGAAGAAGAATTGGCTTTTATATGCCAACTTTCTCTACCATTTAAGGAAGAAACAAACCGGCTTACAATCACCTTCCCTCCCCCTCCCCACAACAGACACCCTGTGAGGTAGGTGGGGCTGAGAGAGTTCTAAGAGAGCTGTGACTAAGTCCAAGGTCACTTAGCTGACTTCATGTATAGGAGTGGGGAAACAAATCCAGTTCACCAGGTTAGCCTCCGCCGCTCATGTGGAGGAGCGGGGAATCAAACCCGGTTCTCCAGCTCAGAGTCCACTGCTCTTAACCACTACACCACACTGGGTCTGAACTGACTGCAAAGGAAAGATCTTGGGGTTGAAATGGGAAGCTTGATTAAAATGTTGACTGAATGTGCAGTGGCAGAGTGACAAATACTGTAATGCCTCTGTCTATATCTATGGTGCACCCTCATGTGGAATAACGTGTGCAATGGTTCTTGTAGGTTATCCGGGCTGTGTGACCGTGGTCTTGGCATTTTCTTTCCTGACGTTTCGCCAGCAGCTGTGGGAGGCATCTTCAGAGGATTAACACTGAAGGACAGTGTCTCTCAGTGTCAAGTGTGTAGGAAAAGTAATATATAGTCAGAAAGGGGTTGGGTTTGAGCTAAATCATTGCCGGCGAAAAGTATCAAAGGTAATGTGCTAATCATTGTCCTGTAAGTATCTTTGTACCTTTGATACTTTTTGCAGGACAATGATTCAGCTCAAACCCAACCCCTTTCTGACTATATATTACTCTTCCTACACACTTGACACTGAGAGACACTGTCCTTCAGTGTTACTCCTCGGAAGATGCCTGCCACAGCTGCTGGCGAAACGTCAGGAAAGAAAATACCAAGACCATGGTCACACAGCCCGGATAACCTACAAGAACCAATGAACTCTGACTGTGAAAGCCTTCAACAATATAATGTGTGCAATTCTGGTGACTATTAAAAAGATATTGCAGAGCTAGAAAAAAACACAGAAGAGGGGCAACCAAGGTGGTTTAGGGGTCGGTGCAAATGTCCCATGAGGAAAGGTTGAAGAGTCTGGGATTTTTCATGATAGAAGTAAAAAAAGGTACGAGTCCAGTAGCACCCTCAAGATTTAACAAACTTTCTGGCAAGGTAGGAGCTTTCGTGAGCCACAGCTCACTTCTTCAGATACAGCTACAATGTGAATCCATCTATCCTTAAGTAGGAAAGAGTGAACCAGACAGCACTGGTAATGAGACAGGAATCCCGTTTCATTATCGATGCTGATTTCTCCGCGCCTGCCCTCTGCCTATCGCACCTAATCCAATCACGCCTGCTAATGTCATTTACTTGATTTTGACATTTACACTGTGTAAATGTGTGTCTGGTTCACTCTTCCCTACTTAAGTATAGATGGATTCACATTCTAGCTGTATCTGAAGAAGTGAGCTGTGGCTCACGAAAGCTCCTACCCTGCCAGAAATGTTGTTAGTCTTTAAGGTGCGACTGGACCCCTACTCTTTTCTACTGCTAGTGACAGACTAACACGGCTACCCATCATGATCTATAATGATACAAGTTTATAAAATTATACACAGGATGGAGAACTTGAATACTGCTTTCCCCCCCCCCCCCCTGTCCTATAATACTAGATCTTGGGGGGCACCTGAGGGTCAGTAGGTTCGGGACAGACAAAAGGAAATACATATTTGTTCAACTCGGTTAAATTGTGGAATTTGCTGCCAGAGCACCTACTAATGGCCATGAACATAAATGGTTTCAAGAGGGGATTAGATTCATGGAGGAGAGGTCCAGCAATGGCTAACCATAGTAATGGGGACACCAGTGCAAGAGGCAGCGTAAAGGAAGACCTTGGCCTGTCTTCCCAGGTCGTTGGTCCTCCGAGGCAACCGTTCTGGATGCTTTGTTGAAACAGGACGCCTGATCCTGCAGGGCTCTTCTGATGTTCCCCTGTAGACCTGTTGCTGGCTCGAGCCTGCTGGGGGCATCCGGAATCAGACGCGGGCTCCGCAAGCAATGTCCATAGTCATCTTTATTCACACAACATGGAGTCGCCTTCTACATTTCCATGCTTCATAATTACAAGAGTTAGTCAGACAACGTTACACAGTAGGTTGCCCCTCTAAAATCGCATCTTGGGAACGTCCTGTCTCCATCCAGCTGGGGAGGGGGGGTAAAAAGTGACCGAGTGATGCCCCCCTCCTTCCCGCCTCGCCTGCCCAGTGCCTGAGATGATTGTCCGAGCAAAACACCCAGGAAGTGGGTTTTTCAAATATTTGATTTTTTTCCCCAAATATTTGGGACAGAATGGGAAGGAATCTTGAAATCAAGCACTGGCTTGCTCATCCCAGCCAGAAAAAATATATCAAAATAATCAGTTATTCCACAAACAGCTTTCTGCTTTGCATTTTGCCTCCTTGAGTTGATGCCGGCCTGCATCTGGAATGGATTTTCAGTCTATTTCCAAGGCTGGTGCTGCACTACTAGTTTTAGGAAGTGGGGAGTTATTTACTTTAAATCCCGCCTTCCTCCTCAATGAGGACCCGAAGCAGCTAACAGCAGTCTTCTCCATTTTATCCTCACAACAACCCTGTGAGGTAGGCTAGGCTGAGAGAGAGTGACTGGCCCAAGGTCACCCACCCGGCTTCCATGGCAGAGGGGGGCGTCGACCCTGCGTTTCCCAGATCACAGCCCGACACTTCGACCACTACACCATGCTGGATTGCGACAAGCCAATTTGGGAAAGCTAGAAAAGGGGTTATGGCAAATTTAAATGACGGTTAAGCTTGGGTCTCATCTGTTACTCGCCTGTTTGCTTGCTCATGCTGGTCGTAGCTGGTTGGTTCCTTCATAGAGTTGGAAGGGAACACCAGGGTCATCTAGTCCAACCCCTTACACAATGCAGGAAATTCACAACTACCTCCCCCCCCCACCCCCAGTGACCCCTACTCCATGCCCAGAAGATGGCCAAGGTGCCCTCCCTCTCATGATCTGCCTAAGGTCATAGACTCAGCATTGCTGAGAGATGGCCATCTAGCCTCTGCTTAAAAACCTCCATGGAAGGAGAGCTCACCACCTCCCGAGGAAGCCTGTTCCACTGAGGAACTGCTCTGACTGTTAGGAAATTCTTCCTAATATCTAGATGGAAACTCTTTGGATTTAATTTCAACCCGTTGGTTCTGGTCTGACCTTCTGGGGCAACAGAAAACAACTCAGCACCCTCCTCTAGATGACAGCCCTTCAAGTACTTGAAGATGGTCATCCTATCCCCTCTCAGTCTTCCCCTCTCCAGGTCTGCTTGCATTGCGATTATAGCCTACCACGCTCGTACTTAATGTAGTCACTGGGTGAGGAAAACATGCATGTGTGAATGCACGGTTTGCCTTAGCCCACAGGTGACATGCCAAAGGCTGAGTTCTGAGGGTGGCAATGGGAGGGAGGGCGGGCACCAGGTCAGTCCGCCAAGGGCTGAGAATGGCGCTGCCCACACCCAAATGGTTGCATAGTCTCTGTTGACCATTTGGAAGCCCTCACCCCTGGAATCACAATTCTGCAATTCTGGAATCACTATTTGGACGTATTTCTTAACAAAGCCTGTCTTCTTGCCGAGAAAGTCGTAGAAGAGACACTTCCACCCCCTGCATTAAAAAAAATATTTATGTGAATCAATCCTCAGAACAAATACCAGATCCCAATGTTGACCACCTTACTACTAACTTTTTTAAAAAAACCGATTCAGGTACCTGTCAGGTAAATACTACACTACCAGTCAGTTGTGAGGCCCTGGGGTGGTCTGGGGGTATTGAATAACCTGGCAGTTTGTGGGAATGAAACAACAAATGTTAACCATTAAAAAAAAAAACTGATCTGAGCCAAGCACAGCCGGCTGTTTTATAGGGGGCAGCCTCAATTGAAACTCCACGTTTTATAGCCACAACTCTCATTTTATAGCTGCAATGAACAAACTAGTTGATTCAGTGACAAATCTGTTTTGAGAGATTTTTTAAATTGAAGACCTCAGAGCTGTGTTAGCGTAAGATCATCCCTCAATGCAGACGAATTTCTTGCCTCAACTAAGCAGGTTGAAGAAGACGATTTGGTTTTTATATGCCGACTTTCTCTACCACTTAAGGAAGACTCAAACTGGCTTGCAATCACCATAAAGGGGAAAAAATGGTAAAGAAACTCCCTCCCTAGCTGTGATTAATGTGTGTGTGTGTTAAGTGCCATCAAGTCGCTTCCGACTCATGGCGACCCTATGAATGAAAGTCCTCCAAAATGTCCTATCTTTGACAGCCTTGCTCAGGTCTTGCAAACTGAGGGCTGTGGCTTCCTTTATTGAGTCCATCCATCTCTTGTTGGGTCTTCCTCTTTTCCTGCTGCCCTCAACTTTTTTAATAGGTGGGAGGTTTACTTATATCTCCTGACAACTGGTGATCATCAAACTGATGTTCAAGGGACAGATCGAGGGCCCGGTTTAAAAGCTGACAAACCCCCCCACCCCAGAAAGCTCATTTGAGGGGGGTTTTCCCTCCGGGGTGGTGGAAAGTGCCGCCAGCTTATGGCAACCTTTTAGGGTTTTGAAGGCAACAGAGGAGCAGAGGTGGTTTGCCATTGCCTGCCCCTGCGTGACGGCCCTGGACTTCCTTGGAGGTCTCCCACCCGAATGCTAACCCCGGGCCGGCCCTGCTTAGCTTCGGAGAGCTGACAAGCGCAAACTAGGCTGGGACAATTTTTCTAGACAACCGTCAAAAGTCTGTACCGCAGCTGAGCTTTAAACAGACCTTGTGCCTTCAACAGACCTTGCCCAAACCGTAATGTTTGCAACGCCCTATTAAAACCCTGCCTGATTTCACCAGCAAAAAAAAGTCCTCGCTCCACCTCCTGGGTGAGAGGAGCCCGTCTTAAGCTCCGGGGCCCTTCCTTGTCAGACCTTCCGCTGCAAAGACCAGCTGAAACCCAGCCTGAAACAAGCCAAGCCCAGGAGAGGGTGCATTTGTTGACTGTGGGGCAGAAAAGGGAGAGGGCACTAGAAAAGCCGGGGTAGGGGGTGGATACACAAGCTGTTTTGTAAGACCTCCTAATTTTGCCGTTCGGCTGCGGCAGGATCCAGGCGGCAGCCGCTCCACGCACCTTCTCCTTTCACGACACTCTTCTAAGCGTTAGTGAGCCCTTCGTGGCCCCTCACCTTCTCCCTCCAACTTCCCCCCCCCACCCCTGAAGGCCTCGGCACATGTGGTGACGGGTGCTTCAGGGCTCAGACATGCTGGGGTGGGGGAGGCTCACCATTTTGCATCGGGGCCCGAACTTATCAGCCAAACCAGTTTACAAAATTCACTACGGGTGGCAGGCAGCCCCGATGAGAATAAACGGGCCCGCAATAACACGAATCTCTTTTCCTCCTACGTCAGACTCACAATTAGATTCAGGTCTCCCATTCCAGGATTTATTTTATATTATGGACCAGAGTTATTTATTTACAACGAGACCTCTCAAGACAGGGCATTTTTTATTGTTAAGCCAAGGCTTCCTAGTTTAAATTTGTTATGCATTTGGAATTGTAGGATCAATTTGCAAGAATAAGCAAGCAAAAAACAAGAACAACCCTGATTTGGATGACTGTGTTCTGAAAACGCTTAAAAGTGAAATTGCAGATGTGAATGGCTCAGGTTGTAGCTTGGTCAGCAGCAGGTAAATAGCCTATTAAGGTGTTAAGGCACTTGATTAAACTAAATCCTTTGCTCATTTGGGGTCCCAAATGAAACATTTTCTGTCACACGTAACCCCCTTCTCTTCTTACTACAGCCTAAGAGCTGTGAATTGGCTTTTAAGGGTTAGATACTGGTAGGTAGTTTCTAGCCTTAGGCGTGGCTGAATTCCTGCCTATGCTCATTGGTAGGAAAAATGTTTTTTGCTGCGTAGGTACTTTATGTCAGTGCAGATATGACCTGGTCAGGAAACAGAGAGGAGGGTTGCGAGACTCCTCCAAAACGTTTGTGAAGCTAGGACCATCCCAGTTCCCATGAAGGGCTGATAACACAGTATGGAGCACAGATCAGTTGCTCATGAGTGCGTCGCCAGCGCAAAAGGGACTGGCCACACCGAAAAAATTGCCACTTGCCCAGTTCACGCCATCAAGACGTACCTCTGCATCTCTTGTTGTGATGGATAGCCACAGAGGGCCAGGCAGGCAGGGAACAGAATAGGCACCAGATCTTAAAAGCTGTGACATCCTTTAAAATTGCTAATCAATTTCTCTGCCAGGAAGGAAAGGTCCTTGGGTTTCCGTAATCCAATCATCTAATTGTATAGAAAGCTAAATTTGGAAATTAAAGAACCAAAATTTGAATAGGGGGAGGGAGAAATGGGGAGGGGGAAATAATTCACACAGTATAGCAGCCATTCAGGTAAAGGGAACGGAAATTAAATTTAATCTAGCCAGTTTTTAACCACCATTCATTTGTCCAGCCATACTGGAATAAAAACTTTTGTAAAAATAATAATAAATTGCAATTAAATGCTTCTGCCTGAAAGAACGCCAGCCTCAGTTCACGAGTGCTCTATAAGCCACACATTACCAGATTAGAAAGCTCCATCACTGACTGGAAGGGAATAAATATATTTTGGGGGTTCAAACTCGGTGAGCCGAATTTTCGAAAGAGCAACAAAATAAATAGCGAAATCCAAGATTAGAACATTTTCCCCATACAAATAAAAAGCCCTGACGATGGGTAATAAGATATATACACCTCTGGATTAAAACTATGTTGTTAGCAAATTTATAATGGAACACTTCTGTCGTATATCTCTGTATAAATTCTTACTGGCCTGGGGTGAAGTTCACACACTGCCATGGATCTGTGCAGGTCTGACCGCACCTGGTGGCCGGATCCTGCAGGGGGAAGCGCTCTAAGGGGGCGGTGGATTCTCTGAAGGGGGTGCGCTTTCTCTCACACATAAGAGCTCATAAACATCCATCCACCAACCCCCAGGGACAGCTATCCAGGAAACTCACTTGTCTGGAAAATGCACTGTTTGCATTTGCACTGTTGAGGGCATATCTTACGGTGCCCTCGATTTTAGGCATAAAGCTGGCTGGGCGTGCTATGCCCACTGCCAGCCCAGAGAGCTCATAGTATGCTGCCAACCCCCCTTTTTTTGCTGGCCCACAGTATGGAAAACTCCTTTGAGGGATGAGTGTCCACAATGGCTGATTTTCTCGTCAAGGAATCCCTGTCGAATTTCGGCCAAACCCTGAGCTTCCTAGGGACACGGGTTGGAAACCTTTGCCAACAAACAGGGCAGCAGGACCGTAAAGCTCCATCCATGGTCACGCATGCACCATGCTCATCCAGATAAAGGCAACTTCAACACTTCATAGTTGCCAGCACTTGGGGGGGGGGCACAATGGGACAGGCTTCACTGTCTGCTAGTTGGGCGGTCGATGACTCGGAGCATCATTCTGAATCCTTTGATTATCCCCAACTCTCACAGCAAAGCCCTTGGGAGCACCCGTCTGTGTGGCAGAGAGTGGGAGGCTCCCCAGCTTCTATTGATCAGCAAAAAATATCTGATTGGAAGACGGATGATACAGCAGTACCCAGCTGGGGCAGCGAATGGACTGTCCTGACAACAGACCTTTCCAGTCTTCCTGCTAAAGTCCCTGTTGACTTCCCACCACAACTCATGGTCACTAAAACTGTCTACAAATATTCCCACCAACAACTCCTCCCATCCCGGTCAATTCACTTCCCTTGCAATTCTTCCTCTTCAAAGATTACATCTTCAAGAACCTCCTTGGCTCTTCGCTTGTTATGGAGACTGCATTTCTTCACAACCGCCAACAGGCTGATCTGCCTCATGTTGACTTTCCCTGCAGCAATGAGTTACACCGAGATGTGCCTGTCCTAAACCTGCGACACATTTGCATGCATGGAACAGGCAGGTGTGTAACCATCGTGAAGTTACCGCATCACACGGATAACTGACATGCCAGACGAGGGAAGGAAGGATGTCACAAGAGGAATGCAGACGACCAACTGGGGGTCCTGATGCTATCAAGGTTCTCCATAAACATTTAGCCTAGGGCCAAGCAACCAGCCCGGTTAAGCCATGTTGGCGAAACTATTTGTCTGAAGGTAAAAACATGTGGGGAAGGGAGTGGCTGGTTCTCTTGGCGGTTCCTGTGGGAATACAAGGCACTTCTCTGGAGACACCCTTTGGCCCATTGGCGTAACTAGACTCCAAGTTCCTAGCCCCTGTCTCACAGGCCTGGCTGACACACAGCCAACAAAACACGGGAAAGTTCCTGTTTGAGAATCAACCTGCCATCTCCCGGGAGTGATGAGAAATGCTGGCCAGAAGCCGCAACGGGCCCAGGAGAGTGGCCAAAGACCCCCAGTTCATGGCCAAATGCTAAAGGAAGGCTCTGATCTTGTGACGCATCTACTGAGAGGTGGGTTCCATCGGTGGGTCAAGAGGGAAGCAACATCCCATCACTCGTTCCCACCTTCCCCCACACTGCACCACCGTCCTTCTGTCCATTTCATCCAGCCCGATGAAAAGAGACGGGTTGGATCCCAGAGATGTGTTCCTCGAGAGGGGGTGGTTTCCTCCGGCAACAGAACCTTTCACAACTACCTGTGGAAGAAAGCACCTATATTGGCGGGATGGATCCGTGAAATCTGACCCACCAACTTTCATGGTAGCAGAGCGGACCCCCAAAGCATTTCTGTGGGGCAGGTGAGAGGAAGCAGGCCCCATCTACATGGCTCTACTGAGTCCAGGCTGTATAAAAGCGAGGGACTCATCCTGCCAAGGAAGGAGTGATGGAGGGATTGTCCAACCTGTCCACCTTTCTTCGCCTGTGCCCAGTTCTGCATAAGGATTTTGGCAGACACGAAGGGAGAGATGGGTTTCTGAGGAGGAAAAACCAAGAGGGTGTGGAACAGAAGTGATTCTGCCACCATCTAGTAGCTAAGCTGACATGGAATGAGTTTGGTCCTGTCGCCCAGGGAGAGCAGAGCTGCAGGCCCTCTCCTGCCGCCAGCCAAGCAAACCTTTCAAACTGGCCGCTGGGCACCCCTTTGCCCCCCCCCTCCAATACTTCTTGGCCTATATACACATAAAACGAGATTTTGCTTTCCCCACATGCCGAGGTGTTGGCGGAGGGTAAGGGAGAAAAATTCCCGCACAGCCCTGGTTAGTAATGGTTCCAAGTAGTTCAAAGATCCGGTGGAAATAAAACAAAGCCCCCACCCCTCCGGCAGCACACCATTTCCCAGGAAGAAGAAAAAAAAAGACATTGCGGGGAGATATGTATTTTCTAGCAAAACCAATTCTTCCACCATTTGGTCTCAGCAACAGTAATAATCCAGAAAAATAAACAGGATAGGCCTGAACTGAGAAAAAAAGGGGGCGGGGGAATACTCTAACGTTTTTCAACTAGCTCGTTGGCAAATTTAGAGACTTTCAGCTTTGTTGTTGAATCAGAAAGCAATTCTCAAGGGAGCTGGCTTTCAGTCCCATCCTGTTCCCCCTCCCCCAAATATCCAGTGCTTCCTTATGGGGTAGTCAGTGGTAAAGGGGGGAAGTGTCTCCCCCCTTTTCCAAATTACCAGGATTGTCACTCTCCCAGCCCAGAGGGAGAGCAGCGCACAGATTCCAGGTCTCTCGCTGAGAACGAGGAAAGAGAAACGGGGAGCCATCGGGGAAAGGTCTGCTTACACGGAATAAACCCAGGACCCACAGCAGTCCTGGAACCTGGCGGGTGTTTGGCCCGTGGCTAACATTGGTCTGTGTGGAAACACATCTTGTGCCCAATCTGGCACTTAGCAAATGCCAAACCAGAAAGCAGGAGAGCAGTCCCGGGGGAACGGAAAGCTAACATGCGGTGCAATAAAATCTCATGCCAATATCACCTGTCGTGTGGAGAGCAACGACTTGGCCCCATCTGGCTGAATGAGGATGCCGGCCCTTTCCCACGCCACCCCTAAAGCGAACGCGCCCAAAATTTAACCAGCCTTTTCAGGAGACGCCAGGACAGGCTAGACCTTGCCTTTTTGCCGTTCTGTGCACAGTGCATGGTTTGGAGAGAGGGCAGGACACCTTCCTGGAGACCAAAGCTGGTCAGCCCCATGGACCCACACCCATTCAGGGGACCCACACAGTGTAACTGGCCCGATTCTTGAGCATCTGAGGGTGGGGGGGGGAGAGAAAGTCTTTGTGGGGAGGGACCAGGGCGTGGCCCCTTTCTGGCAGTGGCTGTGCTGGAACAGGGAAGGGGAACAGTAAAGGAGAACCGTGACAAAACCGCGCCCAGGTCTGCAACCTCCCAGCCCTCGCCAACAATGACAGGTCCAGCTAGTTCTACCCTTTCCCCTCGGGGCCCCGGGTACAAGCCCTGTTTGCCACCCCCTTCCCAAGAGGGTCTCAATTAATGGGGCCGCATGGCCTGCTCTTGTTTTTGTCCTTTCTGAGATGCCCTGGTCGGCAGGGCATCTAATCACGTGCCACCTGCTTGCTACTCTCCAACCAATCCAGCGGCCACTTAGTGACCCCTTGCTGATATTACCTCTTCCCTCTGCTGGCCTTTGTGCCCAACCCCAACTGCTGCCCCTTCCCCATCAAAGCATGTAGCAAATTTAATCTGTGGGGGACGGGTAAACGGGCAGGTTCCTCCCCCATCCAAGAACTTCCACTCTTCACCTGAATTTTGCCAGGCAGTCCATTAATTCAGACTCTCTTTAGGATCTCTGGACTTGCCTAGGAAGCACTGTTCCTCGAGAAGGCTGGACGACTGTGTCTCCGAAAAAGGGCTAGCTATGGGGCAGCATCGTTTTGTCCACAGCAGAAGCACCAGGAGGATCCCAGAAGGGGGTTCCCGTGCCATTCTAGAAGGAGGCATGGATCAAGTGGGCACAGACTCTGCAGGGGAGGAAGGGGGGTGGTATTCCACTGCTCCTCCCCTAGAGGTGCCAAGCAAGGACTTTCCCTTTTGCTGTGTTCAAGACTCGTTCTTGTTGACTGATTGACTCGGGGGGGAGGAGCTGGGGGGGACTTGGGTAGATGATGTCCAATTCTGTTCTGGGCACGATGGCACTGCCGCTATAGGACCCCCTCCATGAAGCTCGTGTCCAGGTGCTGGATCAGCACCCGGATGAAGGACATTTCCTTGCGGGTGTTCTCGAAAATGATGCGTGGGTCGTCCGATTGGCAGCGCAGGCAGTTGGGGGCCATCACCATGGCCAAGTTGTTGACGTCCATCTTGGTGACGGCCACGTTGGCCGGCTGCACAAACACCTGCCGGGAAGGGAGAGACGTCACCATCAGCCAAGGAGCAGCAGCCACAACGTGGAAAAGTCCCAGCTTGCCCTCATCCTAGTCCAAAAGCCTGCCCGCAACACCCAACACCCAAACAACTACACCCATGTTTCCAAAAGGCTTGTCAGATCTCAGAAGCTAAACAGGGTTGGCCCAGGTTAGTATTTGGATGGGAGACCACCAAGGAAAACCAGGGTCGCTATGCAGAGGAAGGCAACGGCAAACTACCCTCACCTTGAAAATCCAACTGAGTCGCCACAAGTCGGCTGCCACTTGACTGCATTTGGGGAGGGGCTGTGGCTCAATGGTAGAGCATCTGCTTGGAATGCAGAAGGTCCCAGGTTCAACCCCCGGCATCTCCAGTAAGGATCAGGTAGTAGGTGATGTGAAAGACCTTCTGCCTGACACCCTGGAGAGCCGCTGCCGGTCTGAGTAGAAAATACTGACTTGGATGGACCAAGGGTCTGATTCAGTATAAGGCAGCTTCATGTGTTCATGTGTACACCGCACCCATCCTACCTCCAGCAACCCTGCCCCTCTGCACAGTGTGTAGGCAACAGCGATGATTCTGGGATTCCCACCCACCCCCACACACACACCTGTCAGTCACTCCAGGGAGTCCCAGTATGACCTCAGCATGAAATCACCACCCAAAAATTAGCAGAGATGGATGATAAATACCGCATGAGGTGGCCCCCCAAACGTGAGGGGAACAGAGTGGTGGATGTGACTGCTTTAATTTTTAGAAGGCCCCAATTCAGAGCCTCTTGCAAAATGCTCTTGCTTCAGAATTGCAGCCTTCAAACAACCCTGTGAGGTAGACCAGTATCATAGAATCATAGAGTTGGAAGGCACCACCAGGGTCATCTAGTCCAACCCCTACACAATGCAGGAAATTCATAACTACCTCCCCCCACACCCCCAGTGACCCCTACTCCATGCCCAGAGGATGACCAAGATCATTGTCCCTGTATTGCAAACCAGAGGCTGAGTGTGAGCCCCGTGGCGCAGAGTGGTAAGCTGCAGTGGTAAGCTGCAGTAGAGGTCAGAAAACACCCCCCCCCAACCTGCTGCAGTCTGCTTCACTGGCACCTCTCGGCACACCAGCTCACCTGTAGGAAGCGGATGAGGTAGCAGAGCACCATTTTGTTGATCCTGGGCAGGGAGTGGACGACAGCGATTGCCGCTTCCGGGTTCTCGTAGTGAGTGATGCACTGTTCGTAGAAATCATGAGGGATCAAAGGCTCCTCCAGTTCCCGGTACCAGAGCTTCAGCAAGGAGGCTGGGGGGGGAGGGGGGGGAGAAAAAAAGGCTGAGTCACGTCGGCACAAGAGGAAGAAAGAGGGAGGCGATAGGAAAATGGCCTCTAGGGTGGGAGCCCAAGCTCTGCAAGTACAACCGAATCCTCTCTACCGAAGGCAGCCTGTATGTGATACTTTACCAAGCTCCCTAACTCCACTCTAAATTATAACCAGAAGTGGCCAGAAACAGTCTCCATTGCCAGGGCTCAGCTCTGCAACATGGAAAGCCACACAAAGAGAGGGACTCGAAACATTTGCAGAGCACATCCCTATGTCACGAAAAATTCAGCCCATGCATGCATATCAGGGACTCCGAGGATGTTGGAGAGTGTGGCTTTCGCTGCTTGCTCGTACCCAAGTCTGAACAGTCCCTTCCTTCCTCTGGCCACTACAGCCAGAGAGCGGCAGCCTTTCTCACCAGTTCTCTCCTCAGAGCCCCTATTACAGGCCCTTCTTGCCCAGTACTCTCCTCGTAGGGAAACTGGAACTCCTTCCCATCATGTATCTAATTCCCAATTTGGCCTCAGTGTGTGGATTAAAACATCTACACAATAGGGCTATTTGGAAATTGGGTAGAGATTTTATGAAATACACAAATGAAAATTAAGGGGTTAACCCCTCAATACCTACACAATATCTAATAGCTACACAAAAGATTAAGGGGTTAATGCCCTCGTAAGAAACCTGTAGTCATGGTCTACGCAAGTGTGCAGGAACCACAACTCTCTCTCACACACAAAAACCCACCAAAATGAGATCTTGCTGTACCATGTTGCAAGATTCGGACCACCATTTGGTGGTTGCTACATGGCTGCCTGTCGGGGTTGTCACATTGTCAGCCAGCTGAACAGAGCACACTTTCCGCTCCGGGTCTCCAGCAATGGTAGTGCAGAGTTGAATCAAATTGCCTCAGGCCTGCACAGTGCAAAGCAAAAGACTGGGAAAGGAAGGGGGACAACAGGTGTTCCCTTCCCCTATGATCCTTTGCAGCCCACCCCCCAAACTGGATCCCTTTATTTTGAGACTGCTTCACATGGAAGGAGTTACAATAATGCAGCCTTTCAAAGAAGTTCCACGTCTTTATCTTTAGCAGTCTACTTGCCCGATTTGCGGTCTAAAAGAAACTGGCTTTTGCAAAGCTTCCTTGCCTGGTCACCTGCAGGAGACTGTCACTCCCCACAGGCAACCAGGTAAGCTTCTTGTGTGATCAGCCATCTTTTTAGTCCTCTGGCTTACAAGCCAGGAAACCAGAGAATATCTGCCTGAGGCAAATGAAAAGAGGGAACTCTTCCAAGGAACAAAATTTACTTTTTTGGCCACCATCTCACAGCAACCAGCTGGTCAGCAGCTCACCAAGGTCGAGTTAACAGGGTTTAGAGGCTGGGGAGGAGGAGGACAGAGTTTCCCTCCCAGGTTTCCGCCCATAGGTGTTTGTTCTCTGTCCTTCTTACCAGGAACGTGAGGGTCTTCCAAGCCAGTGGGGATTTTCCACTGATCCACCTGAAGTTTGAGGGCGTTGACCTCATCGATGTCTCCAGGGACCCTGTGGAAGAGGAGAAAGGAATAAGAGAGTTGGGAAAGGGCTGGGCCAAGTCCCCCCTGGTCACAGAATCAAAAAGTTGGAAGGGTCTATTACCCACTGAAACAGTGCCCTGCTGTCCTCTAAATGACGGCCCTTCAAGTACTTAAAAAGAGTAATCCTACCTCCAACACTACTTTCCTCACTTCCCTAGTATGGTCATCATGAATCATAGAGTTGGAAGGGACCACCACGGTCATCCAGTCCAACCCTCTGCACAATTCACAACTACCTCCCTCCCACACCCTCAGTGACCCCTGCTCCATGCCCACAAGGCAGCCCCTCTTGCCCTCCAAGTCCCGCCCTCAAAACCCATGTCAAGAAAACATCTCCTAAATCAAAGCTGGCAACTATGACTTTCACCACACCAACATTTCTGCTGCTCGTTGGTCGACTTCGATCTTTCTACATCCCTTTCTCTCATCTAACATAGACTAGAATCTACGTCTCCTCACTAGGATTGTGCATATTGGCTTTACCGAGCCAAAAATAAACACGAAATAAGCCGTTTCGGCTTTTTCCAGGTATAATTGCAGCCGAATAGGTGAAAGGGCAATCTCGGAAAAGCCAGATAGCCACTTCCCAAATAACCCAAATAACTATTCGAGTTTTTTGGGTTTGGCTATTCCCCTTTAGATCTGTGTTGCAGGCCTTCTCTGGGGCTGGAGAAAGCCCGCAGCACAGATCTAAAACAGTTTCACACTGCCCCGGTTCCTGGGAGCCCCGCAAATCGGGGCAGCATGGATCAAAGTGAACTCCACCCAGATGGGAAGCTGTGAGGGATGGCCTTCATTAAGATCCATGCTGCCAAGCGTTGGCAGCATGGATGTAACTGAAGCCCCTCCCCCCCCCACCTTCCCGGAGTGGTGTGGAATTGCTTTAGAATAGATCCAGGCTGCCATCGTTGGCAGCATGGATCTAAGAGAACCCCACGCAGCTTCCCAGGAAGCCGCAGGGGAAGGCCTTCATTAAGATCCATGCTGCCAGCCTTAATGAATCTTAAAATAATCTTAATGATTAATCTTAATGAATCCCGCCTTCCCGAGAAGCCTGAGAAGGCTGGCAGCATGGATCTTAACGAAGGCCACCCCTAGCAGAGAAAGGAACGTTCCCCTGCCTTACTATCTGTACCGATTTTATTTTGGCATTTTTTGGGTTCTGCTTTATTAAACCCGAAAAATACTGGAAAAAATTGGTGCACACCCCACTCCGAACACTACACCAACCCAGCAACTGATGGGTCTCCACACTGTGGGCTTTTGATGACGCCCATCTTCTTTGAGATGGCCTGGCAAGGCGCAGGCGGCGGGGGGTGGGGTGGTTACCTGAAGATGCCCTCCGTCTGATCTCCGTTGAGGGCCAGCACTTCCTCGGACAGCCTGGTCTGCACCCACGGGAGCTGGCGATCGGGGTACCTCTCCTTCTGCATGTTCATGATCTCTTGCAAGGAGCTTCCAAACATGGAAGGGCTGAAGACGGCGTTCTTGGCGTGACGGATCTCCTCGATGTTTGGCTTCTTGAGGCCCTGTGGAAAACAACGGTTTGTGCAAGCAGAGTGTTAATGAGATGCAAGACAAGCACTGGAGTGGCATCGTCCGGCACCGCCAACTGGTATTTTCATGGTGCCATCAACACCTGTGGAAGGAATAAGTGAAGTGAAACTGAGAGGACCCCACCCCAAGGGGCTTACAATCTAAATGCTGACAGTGAGGGACATAGGAAAGGAGAGAGGGGAAGGGACAAGTAAAAGGAATGAGAGGGGAAGGGACAAGTAAAAGAGTGAACGGGGACACCCCAGATCTGGCATGGTGGACATTCTGCTGCGTCAGACTTTTGGTCTCTCAAGCGCAATCTTTTCTGAGGCAGGGGTCACTCACAACCCCAGGTACCAGGTACTTTAACTCGAGATGCCAGGGATTGAACCTGGGACTTTTTGCAGGCCAGTGAGGTTGCTAAGAGAATGATGTGTGATCTGGGAGGCCTGGGTTGAAGTTTTGAACATAAGAAAGGCCATGCTGAATCAGACCAAGGCCCATCAAGTCCAGCAGTCTGTTGACATAGTGGCCAACCAGGTGCCTCTAAAAAGCCCACAAACAAGACGACTGCAGCAGCAGCATCCTGCCTGTGTTCCACAGCACCTAATAGGCCTGCTCCTCTGATCCTGGAGAGAATAGGTGTGCATCATGACTAGTATTAGTTTGTACTAATAGCCATGAATACCCCTCTCCTCCATGAACATGTCCACTCCCCCCATAAAGCCTTCCAAGTTGGAAGCCATCACCACATCCTGGGGCAGGGAATTCCACCATTGAACTGTGCCTTGTGTGAAGAAAGACTTCCTTTTATCTGTTTTCCCTTGGCCAACAAGTTTTCCTATGTAAGCGCTCTCTCTCTCTCTCTCTCTCCTCTCCCCCTCCTTCCTTTATCCCCTATTTCAGCCAGGATTCATCCAGGATTGAACGCATGCGTTTTCGCCAAACGTACATTCGATCCTGGCTGAATCTTGGCTGAAACAGGGAATAAAGGAGGCTAAAGCGACTATGCGTTTTCACCCTTTTTTCTCTTTGTGGCTATTTCGCCTGTCCTAATAACAGTGTGAGGAAGCCCTGTGGCGCAGAGTGGTAAGCTGCAGTACTGCAGTCCAAGCTCTGCTCACAACCTGAGTTCGATCCCGACGGAAGTCAGTTTCAGGTAGCCGGCTCAAGGTCGACTCAGCCTTCCATCCTTCCGAGGTCAGTAAAATGAGTACCCGGCTTGCTGCTGGGGGTAAAGGGAAGCTGTCTGGGGAAGGCACTGGCAAACCACCCCATAAACAAAGTCTGCCTAGTAAATGTCGGGATGTGACATCACCCCATGGGTCAGGAATGACCCAGTGCTTGCACAGGGGACCTTTACCTTTACCTTTATCTTTTTAATAACAGTGTGCCATTGCTCTCATTCTAAATGGACCAAAAGGGCGGCCTGTATTCAATTCCCTGTATTCGACACTGTCTGTTACAACCCTCGAAAAGCCCCAAGACCAGAACCACCAAGGAGTCTCACGGCATCGGAGAGAACAGCAGATGTATTACGGCACCAGCGTTCACCCACAAGACTCCTGGGGAGGGGGGGGGATTTGGGCTTCGGCAGTTTTGCAGGGCTGCCCCTCTGGAATTGCTCCCTAGAGATCCAAGGGCTTTGCTAGCGTCACAGATGGCTGGGCATAAGAGGAGGGGAGCTCATCCCGCTTCTCAGCAAACTGGTGCCCCTGGGTATGTGCCTCTTCTGACGTGAGCCCCTTGACCACTGAGGGGCAGTGTTACCCTACGAGAGAGACAGATGGAGGGAGGAAATGCTCCAGAGCAGCTGAACGCACTGCTGGAAAGATGCACAAGCAGGGACATTTTTGCAGTACCGCAACAGTGCCTAGAGTGTGCATGGCCCCCAGTCTATATGAAAGAGCATGGGGAGGGGTTGTGGCTCAGTGGTAAGAGCACCTGCTTGGCATGCAAAAGATCCCAGGTTCTATCCCCCTCCGGCAGCATCTCCAGTTAAAAAGAACCAGGCAGTAGCTGATGTGAAAGGCCTCAGCCTGAGATCCTGGAGAGCTGGTATAAGTCAGAGTAGACAACACCAGCCTTGACAAACCAAGGGTCTGATTCTGTATAAGGCAGATTCACATGTGTAAGGTGGGAAGTGATGTGAAACACCTCCGCCTGAGACCCTGGAGAGCCACTGCCAGTCTCAGTAGACAATACTGACTCTGATGGACCAAGGGTGGACTCTAATCTGGAGAACCGAGTTCAATTCCCCACTCCCCCACGAGCGGCGGACTCTAATCTGGTGAACCGGGTTCGATTCCCCACTCCTCCACATGAAGGCAGCTGGGTGACCTCGGGCCAGTCTCAATTCTCTCAGAACTCTCTCAGGCCCACCTACCTCACAGGGTGTCTGTCGTGGCGAGGGGAAGGGAAGGTGACTGGAAGCTGCTTTGAGACTCATTAAACGTAAAGAAAAGCGGGGTATAAAAACCAACTCTTCTTCTTCTGAATCAGTCCAACCTTGCCTGCTTGCCAGAGCATAACGTAAGAGGTGGCAGGAATTGAACCTGGGACCTTTTGCAAAGCACACATCCCAGCACTGAGCTAAGGCTCCCACCCAGCAATACCGCGGTAGAGTTTGTGCTGCCGCTCTGCTGAGGTTTTTGCAACATGGTCTTGAGACTCCTCGAGCTCACGCTGCCTGCCTGGCCTTTAACTGTTCTCTCCCCATCTCTCCCAATTGGCTTACGTCGAGCTCTGAAGGGTGCGAATATTCTTGCTCTGCTCTTTTCTCCAGATGTCTCCTGAGCCTTTGCAGCCCTCAGTCTCTTCTTCCCCCCTCCTCCTCCCCCCTCTACAGTGCCAGCGTGTAGAAAAACTGAAGCTGCAGCCATTTATCCTAATGAAAACAGGAGATAAGTGAGTCATCCTGAGGTGCTTAACGCAGCGGCAGAGGGGAATGCCGCACGCGGAGGACCCGACTACGGGCCTGCTTAATTGTCATGGGATTATTATCCAAGAGGTGCCATTGAAGAAACCCAGGAAGAGCATCCCAGCGCGGTGTAGTGGTTAGGAGCGGAGAACTCCAATATGGAGAAGCGGGTTGGATTCCCCACTCCTCCACATGAGTGGGAGGGGCTGTGGCTCAGTGGCAGAGCATCTGCTTGGCATGCAGAAAGTCCCAGGTTCAGTCCCCGGCATCTCCAGTTAAAGGGACCAGGCAGGTAGGTGATGGGAAACACCCTTTTCTGCCTGAGACCCTGGAGAGCCACTGCCGGTCTGAGTAGACAATACTGACTTTGATGGACCAAGGGTCCGATTCAGTTCAAGGCAGCTTCATGTGTTCATGTGTGACTCTAATCCAGAGAACCAGGTTCGATTCCCCACTCCTCCACATGAGCGGTGGACTCTAATCTGGAAAACCAGGTTCGATTCCCCACTCCTCCATATGAGCGGTGGACGCTAATCCGGAAAAACAGGTTCGATTCCCCACCCCTCCACATGAGCGGTGGACTCCAATCCACAGAACCAGGTTCGATTCCCCACTCCTCCACATGAGTGGTGGACGCTAATCTGGAAAACCAGGTTCGATTCCCCATTCCTCCACATGAAGCCAGCTAGGTGATCTTGGGTTAGACTCTCCGAACTCTCTCAGCCCCACCTATCTCACAGGGTGTCTGTTGTGGGAAGGGGAAGGGAAGGTGATTGTAAGCCGGTTTGAGACTATTTTAAGATAGAGAAAAAGCAGGGTATAAAACCCAACTCTTCTCCTCCTCCTCTTCTTCTCCAGGACATTTGCAAAGCCTGGAGTGAAAATCCCACCTGGTGCCCCCTCCCGATAACTGACATAGGGGGCATTCCCTCCTGGAAGGTCTTGTGTGCGAGACACATGGAAATGGACGGAGAGTTGTGACACAACTTTCACGGGGGAACTCCCTGCAGACTGCCCCCCCAGCAAGGTCTCTCAGCCTCCCACTCTGCTGCCATTAATTGCACCCAACCCCAACCCCACCCCCAGTGCAACAGCCATGGACTGAATTCAGTGGGCTTATACTGGAGTGACTCTGCGCAGGACTGTAGTGTAAACAAACTTTCCGCTTTTGACCAGGACGAGGTACAGACAGCGCCTGAAGCAAACAGAAACGCAAACAGCTCACCTCCTCTTCTTCACATGAAGATGCCTTATACTGAGCCAGATCCTGAGTCCATCGAAGTCAGTATTGTCTACTCAGACCGGCAGCGGCTCTCCAGGGTCTCAGGCAGAGGTCTTTCACATCACCTACTTGCCTGGTCCCTTTAACTGGAGATGCCGGGGATTGAACCTGGGACCTCCTGCGTGCCAAGCAGATGCTCTACCACTGAGCTCCTCCCCTAAATGGCCACCCACCTTCAAAATCCACATTACAAGGCTGGACGTACCTTCTTGGCTCCGGTCAAGGCTGCTTTCTGGAGCTTGTTGTAACAATACTTGGCGTAAGTGCTGATGGCCACCCCTGGAAGAGAAGGAGAGGGAGAAAGAGAGAGATAACAGAGTCAGAGCTAGGCAGGTCCCTCCAAGGAGCCACCGCAAGAGAACAGAGCGAAGGAATGAGACCCCGACACCGTCCTGGAGGGAAGCACCCCCCCGGCAGCACTTTCAAAGCCAGATTCACACCAGAGATCGCCGCTGGAGGCACCAGACGCTCTCGCCCCTCCCTTGGGAGGCTCCCACACAGCCAACGTGGTGTAGTAGTTAAGAGCGGTGGTTAGGAGCGGTGGGCTCTGATCTGGAGAGCCGGGTTCGATTCCCCTCTCCTCCACATGAGCGGCGGAGGCTAATCTGGTGAACTGGATTTGTTTCCCCGCTCCTACACACGAAGCCAGCCGGGTGACCTTGGGCCAGTCACAGCTCTCTCAGCCCCACCTACCTCACAGGGTGTCTGTTGTGGGGAGGGGAAGGGAAGGTGATTGTCAGCCGGTCTGAGTCTCCCTTAAGTGGGAAAGTCGGCATATAAAAACCAACTCTTCTTATCTGCTGAAAACGGAGGCTTCTGGATAACCTCTGCCCCGGTGGTGGATTCCCCGAGGATCACAGGTTCCACCCCCAAAATCTCCATGCATTTCCCAGCCCAGAGCTGGCAACCCTAGGGGTGGCTCTTGTCCTCCAGACTATTTCGGCCCTGGGCTGACCAGATTGTGTGTTTCTGTGGGACCTGTGATCCTGGACTGAGCGCCCAGCCACTGCGGCTCCAATCCTGACCTCAGTGCTCTTCAGAAGACAGTCTCTAGCTACTGGCTGAACACCTTTGCTTATCAGGAATCCTCTTCAGGCCCTGGCTATCTGAGCCGCAAACACTTCCAGAACCAGTATGAAAAGGTCCTCACCTTTCCTCCCTGTCCAAAAGGAAGAAAGCCCTTAAGACTCACTTGGCAGCCAGGACTTTAAATCCACTTAAAGAGGCAATGTTTCCTATCCATTGGCAGAGTGTTCAGAACAGGGATAGTTAAATTGAGGAACTCCCTGCCCCAGGATGTGGTGATGGCTGCCAACTTGGAAGGCTTGAAGAGGGGAGAGGATATGTTCATGGAGCATCAGGCTATCCATTGGCTACTAGTCAAAATGGCTACTAGTCATGATGCATACCTATTCTCTCCAGGATCAGAGGAGCATGCCTATTATCTTAGGTGCCGTGGATCACAGGCAGGGCAATGCTGCTGCAGTCGTCTTGTTTGTGGGCTTCCTAGAGGCACCTGGTTGGCCACGGTGTGAACAGACTGCTGGACTTGATGGACCTTGGCCTGATCCAGCAGGGCCTTTCAATATTCTTATGTTCAGGGCAGGATATTTGTTTTGTTTTTGGCCATGGGGGAACTTGAGGAGCTCCAGTTAAGTCCAAACTGGAGGGTCAGGGCCCCCGAGACTGCTTCCACTGGTTTATTATGTCAACATAGGGCGGGACACGGAGAAGTGAACTGTACTGGGATTTGGGTCAACACAGAGAATGGAAAAGCCCCCTCCCCTTTCAAATCAAATCAACAGGGAAACTGAACCGTGTAGAAGAAACAGACAGCGGTGAACGGCCTTAATTTCAGATATTTGTCACAGAGATGTTAACGACAGGACGTTTGGAGGACTTCAACTTCGAAGGGTCATCATAAATCGGAAGCGACTTGCTGGCACTTAACACACAAAGATGCACAGAAAGTCGTGGGGGGGGGGGGTTCAGAGCAGTCCTGCACCAATTCATTCTGAGAAAGAGGGGTGCCCCTTTGGATGAGGCCAGGAGCTGTTGAGTCACCTCTCTTGCCCCAGGGCTGGTTGGAATCAGCATCCCCAGGACCAACAACAGCGGGGTCACTGAGCTGGTTTTTATCTCCCAATTTTCTCTACCTTTAAGGAGAATCAAACCGGCGTACAATCACCTTCCCTTCCCCTCCCCACAACAGACACCTTGTGAGGTAGGTGGGGCTGAGAGAGTTCAGAGAGAACTGTGACTAGCGCGAGGTCACCCAGCAGGCTTCATGTGGAGGAGTGGGGAAACCAACCCGTCCGCTGCTCATGTGGAGGAGCGGAGCATCAAACCAGGTCCACCAGATTAGAGTCTGCCGTTTCATGAAGTGGCAGACATTCCCGCCTCCCTCGGCCTTTCCTCGCAGGGCTGGGTCTCCAGGCCCCTGGTCATCCTCGTCGCTCTCCTCTGCACCCGCTCGATTCTGCCCACATCCTTTTTGAAGTGAGGCCTCCAGAAACTTTTATGCTCCCAACTGTGCTAAGGAGCAACTTTACCTGCATTGCTTATTCCCGGGTCTGATCGACATAACCGGCCTGGCCCTTCCCTGCTTTGGAGACCCTCCAAGGAACTATCAGATGGTGACCAGTGGACGGAAGCAGCCGCAGCCGCTCTGCCTTGCCCAGATTAGGATCAGGAACGGCCTGGGCTGCCCTCCGCCTTTCCTCCTCTGGAATAACCACTCTTTTAATTAAAACACACTTTGCGCGGAAGCTGGCAGAGAGGAGGGGGATTAATTCCCGCATGCTGCGAAGCGCAGCAGTCTGAGTCTCTGCTAATTGCTTTCCCTCTGGTTGAGAAGCCAAGCCAAACTCTGCTTTCCTCTGCTCAGGATGCCGGATGCTCCCCTATCCCTTTTGTCGGCAGGGCTTTGGAGCACCACATCCAGGGATCTGCAATCTGTGGTGGGCAGGCAGGCAGGCAGCTGGCTGAGGGTCTCTTAGCAATCGGGCCTGGCTTCATTTGCTCAAGGGGACATTTTCTGAGGGGGTGCTGGTGGGCAACAGGCAGTCCTGGCCTCCACCACAACCCTTCAACACAGCAGAGACAGCGCTCACCCCACATTCATGTTTTCTGCGACAGCAGAACTTTTTGAGCAGTTAAAACACTCAGGGCTGCTTAGCTTGGAAAGAAGGCGGTTAAGGGGAGACATGATAGAGGTCTATACAATGGTGCATGGTATGGGGAGAGTGGACAGGGAGAAGCTTTTCTCCCTCTCATAATACTAGAGAGTGGGGTCATCTGCTGATGCTGGAGGGTGAGAGATTCAAAACAGAAAAAAGGAAGTATTTCTTCAACAACGCATAGTTAAATTGTGGAACTCCCTGCCCCAGGATGTGGTGATGGCTGCCAACTTGGCTTGGAGGGGAGTGGACATGTTCATGGAGGAGAGGGGTATTCATGGCTACTAGTCAAAATGGATACTAGTCATGACGCATACCTATTATCTCCAGGATCAGAGGAGCAGGCCGAATATATTAGGTGCTGTGGGACACAGGCAGGATAATGCTGCTGCAGTGGTCTTGTTTGTGGGCTTCCTAGAGGCACCTGGTTGGCCCCTGTGTGAACAGACTGCTGGGCTTGATGGGCCTTGGTCTGATCCAGCATGGCCTTTCTTATGTTCTTCTGAGGATAGGACTATCCATGGCTACTAGTCAAAATGGATACTAGTCATGACGCATACCTGTTCTCTCCAGGATCAGAGGAGCATACCTATGATATTAGGTGCTGTGGAACACAGGCAGGATGGTGCTGCTGCAGTCGTCTTGTCTGTGGGCTTCCTAGAGACACCTGGTTGACCACTGTATGAACAGACTGCTGGACTTGATGAGCCTTGGTCTGATCCAGCAGGGCTTATCTCATGTTATTATGTTCTTATGTTGAGCTGTCCCATGTGGAACTACTTCAGAGAGGGACAGTTCCAGGTTTTTGGAGGCCCTGGGCAAAGAGTGCCACTTCTAAGCTCCCTTGCTCACCCACCTGCGTGCCACCTGTCTCTACATCCTTCCTCTGCCCGCTCATAAGCTCTCTCACCACCTGTAGTCACAACTGTCCACATTGCCCACACCCACTTTCCCTGATGGTACTGGGGGGAGGGGGTGCGGCCAGGAATGCCACCGCCACCAGGAACACCAATGCTTTGTGCACCACCCACAAGCCCTTCTCCCGCAGGGCCGGGCAGCACATGCAAGCTGGGATATGGTGGCCAGGTTGCTGGAGATTGGAGCAATTGCTCGCCAATCCAGCAGGCCACTCGGAGTGCGCCCAACGCGCTTACATCACTGCTGGGTTTACTCCTGGAAGCACCGCAACGCAAAGGGATGATTTAGAAGAAGAGTTGGTTTTTATATGCTGACTTTCTCTACCACTTAAGGAAGAATCACACTGGCTTACGATCACCCTCCCTTCCCCTCCCTGCAACAGACACGCTGTGAGGTAGATGGGGCTGAGAGAGTGTGACTAACCCAAGGTCACCCAGCAGGCTTCATGTGGAGGAGTGGGGAAACAAATCCAGTTCACCAGATTAGCCTCCGCCGCTCATGTGGAGGGGAATCAAACCCGGTTCTCCAGATTTGAGTCCACCGCTCCAAACCACCGCTCTTAACCACTACAGCCTACTGGGTTTGAGTGGTAAAGTGTCCCATCTTGATGCGTCGCTTCCGGGAGTAAACCTGGCAGTGACGTAAGTGCATTGCATGTGGCCGCCCAACCCCGCCCCCAAAAACCTCATGCTGGTGGAGAGGGAGGGCCCGGCAACCCTAGGCTGGGAGCACAGGTGGCAAAGCCCTCGCCAGCGGGTCGTGGAAGGGTGGGAGCATAAGCATCAGAGATGCGCAGTAGCTGTGGCCCCCGCCAGAATCCACAGGCCCTGGCATCCGCCCTCCTTCAGGGCATGCCGGTGCCGGCCCCGTTCACGTCATTGCTTCCCACATGAAAACGAAAAGATAAAGTTGCCGCTCGCCAAGCTCCTTGCCTTTTCAAAGAGTGGGAAAGCATCCGGTTCCAGCCCTCCAGTCCTCGAACAAAACCAGACGCAAGAATCCTGAACAAAAGCTCCTTTCAACCTTGTTATATCAGGGGCCCAAAAAGCAAAAGGGGTGTGTATGTTTCCTCTTTCACCCTCTGTGCAGACCGCTCTTTATGTTCTTGGGGATGGTGCAACCCAACACCCGAGGGCCAGGCACCAGCAAACCGAACAAGGGGGCTGCAATTCTTCTGCCGGCTGCCGGGGGGGTAACACGAAGCAGCCGCCGACTGGGTAACTTTCAATCGGCTGTACGGGAGGTGGCGTTACCCACCCGCCTACCCCAGTCAGCAATTTCTGCAGAATCCTATTTAGGAGGTCAAAAATAGTCAGGAAGAACCGGTCATATTTCTGCTCTCCATTATGACACCAGAGTGGAGGAGAGAGAAGCGGGAGAAGGTAACTTCATTGTCAGCAAGAAGGCTGGAGTGATTTCAGCCTGTATTCACACACACACAACCAAGGAAGAAGAAGAAGAAGAGCTGGTTTTTATATGCTAACTTTCTCTACCACTTAAGGAAGACTCAAACCAGCTTACAATCCCCTTCCCTTCCCCTCCCCACAACAGACACCCTGTGAGGCAGGTGGGACTGAGAGAGTGTGACTAGCCCAAGATCACCCAGCTGGCTTCATGTGGAGTGGGGAAACAAATCCAGTTCACCAGATTAGCATCCGCCGCTCATGTGGAGGAGTGGGGAATCGAACCTGGTTCTCCAGATCAGAGTCCACCACTTCAAACCACCGCTCTTAACCACTACACCACGCTGGACTAGAGACATTTTCTCCAATCCAATTACCTGGGAGCACAGCTTGTAACCCCTCCCTCTATTTTAGCTGGAATTGAGACTTTTTAGCTAGGACTAAGACTTGGCAGCCCAGCGTCGCATCCACCATTCCATCACCAGGCAAAAGAATTTACCCACACCTGGACAACGCCCTGCTGTTTGCAGCGCTGCCCGGGGATGGCGGGGGCCAGCACGGCATGAGAACACCAGAGCACAAGGCAGGGTGAAGAGAGGTGGGACATTTTAAATAACAATAGTCCTCTGGGCGTCTGCATTGGGCTTTTGAGTAGCTTAAGAACATTTAACTGAATCCAGAGGAAGCAACTTGGAAACACCGGCGCTGCTCTGAAAATAAAGTCCAGGCTATGGATGTAAACCACTTCTGCCATTAGCAAGTGGGTGCCACCCCAGGGCAAGGAGGACGGGTTATGGTTCAGGAGGTCCTGAGTTCGAATCTCATCAGAACATAAGAAAAGCCATGCTGGATCAGACCCAGGCCCATCAAGTCCAGCAGTCTGTTCACACAGGGGCCGACCAGCTGCCCCTAGGAAGCCCACAAACAAGACGACTGCAGCAGCGTTGTCCTGCCTGTGTTCCAAAGCACCGCATATAGCAGGCATGCTCCTCTGATAGTAGAGAGAATAGGTTTGCATCATGACTAGTATTAAGGCACTTTCCTGTATCTTTTCTATGGAGGAGGATGGGGCGACCCCTTCCAGACCCCATAACTCCAGACCCCCTGACCCAATCTTCACCAAACTTGGGGGTTCTTGCAAGGAGAGTCCCTTCAAGCTACCCTAAAAATGTGGGACCTATACCTGCAAAAATGTCCCCCCCCCCAGGAGCCGCAGGCTTTATTGGACCCGAATTTTTCAGGAAACCCAGAAAAAAGCAGCATTCCCATATTTACCATTATGGGAAATTCGGCTTTTGGGGTTTTCCCGAAAAGAATTGGGACTAATAAACCCAAACACGAATTTTACCGAATTTTTTTTTGCTCAGCCCTATTGCCAACTTCCTCGTACTAGCTGGAGATCTGCTATTTCAACTGATCTCCAGCCAACAGTGATCAGTTCTCCTGGAGAAAATGGCCGTTTCGGCAATTAGACTCTTTGGCATTGAAGTCCCTCCCCTCCCCAAACCCCACCCTGCTCAGGCTCCACCCCCAAAACCTCCCACCAGTAGTGAAGAGAGACCTGGCAACCCTAGGTAGCAGGCATGGAACCCAATTCTGTTGGGCATTCCGTTCCCTCGAGGCTTGTGGCCAGACAAGCCGCGGCACCGAGGCGCGTGCAGCCATGTGGCATGCAAAAAGAGCCTTCCCCCGCCCTGCCAAGTTGGACGTGGCCTAGTCAGAGACGAGCGAGAGCAAACCGGTGCCTGTCCCATTCCGGGAGCATGGGAGCCGCCAGCCACACTTGCAACCGCACGGAGACGGTTGCACATTTCTTTCTGCGCAATCTCTCTCTCTTGCACCCACGCAAGCCTCAAGCCGAGTCACTTGTCCAAAGGTCAACCACGAGGTAGGCACCTGCTGGAAGAAGCGTGGTCAGCCGCGATGGACCCGCGCCTGGCATTGAGCACCAGGAGAGAACCACACCCAAAACCGGGAGTTAAACAGGGAGGGGGGAGCGTGAAGCTGATGTTAAGAGAAGGCTGAGCGAGTGATTAAGAAGCCGCAGAGAAATTAAGCAGAGTCGGGCATCTACGTCTAAGGAGAGGAAGATGCTCTGGGAGCGCCGGCCCATGGGGCACCCTACCATCGTGGTCTTCGATATAGGGCTTGGGTTTCTTTCTCAATTTGGACTTCTTCTTAGTGTTCCTTTCCAGGAGCTCTTTAATGTGCTGAGTCACTGGGAAACAAACAGAACGATGAGGACAACGGAATGGAAGTCAAAAAAAAGAGAGAGAGAGAAAGGGAGGGAGACACAGATTTCAAACGCAAAAAAAAATAAATGAAACCCAAAGGCTGAGGAGCCCTGCTTTCCACGCTGGCAGCTTTTGACCCCATCTGTCAGGCACGGAGAATGAGGTTTTCCCACGTGAGTGCAGACTGCAGGTGCCAGAAAATATCCCGTCTTTTCATTTTTTTGGCACAGGAACTAACTGAGGTTTGTGGTGTAGAAATAAGGTTGGTTAGTATGGGCCAGAACTAGATAAATCCTTTGAGGAGGAGTCTGTCGTGTGAGATTACATAGGCATCAAGTACACCTGTATTTTAAGATTGACTTTTTTGTAAAAAACAAACCAGGAAAATTGGTTCTTGTAGGTTATCCGGGCTGTGTAACCGTGGTCTTGGAATTTTCTTTCCTGACGTTTCGCCAGCAACTGTGGCAGGCATCTTCAGAGTAGTAACACTGAAGGACAGTGTCTCTCAGTGACACTGTCCTTCAGTGTTACTACTCTGAAGATGCCTGCCACAGTTGCTGGCGAAACGTCAGGAAAGAAAATTCCAAGACCACGGTTACACAGCCCGGATAACCTACAAGAACCAATGAACTCTGACCGTGAAAGCCTTCGACAAAACCAGGAAAAGCCCTTCAGTATATAGCATATGGCAAAAGTCTACGCTGAAGTAAAGCTTTCTCTAATTGACAAAATTGGTCATTTGGCAGAGTTTTATAAAAATTCTTTAAAATGTAAATTTATTTGAAATGGGGTTTGTATATATTGTACTGGTATTTTTACAGTGACCTGTTTGCTGCATGACTCTGTTTACCTTCTTTTTTATCACACATTTGTCTTCCAACAATGTCATCCAGATGTGAGTCTCCTATCGTTATACTGATGACATTAAATGATGCAGTGATTTAAAAAAGGTTGCCGACCTCCAGGCGGGGCCTGGAGATCTCCTGGAATTCCAACTGACCTGAAGGGGAGAGGCCATGGCTCAGTGGTAGAGCTTCTGCTTAGCATGCAGAAGGTCCCAGGTTCAAACCCTGGCATCTCCAGTTAAAGGGACCAGGCAAGTAGGTGATGGTAAAGACCTCTGCCTGAGACCCTGGAGAGTCGCTGCTGGTCTGAGAAGACAATACTGACTTTGATGGACCGAGGGTCTGATTCAGTATAAGGCAGCGGCATGACCTCCAGGCAACAAAGATCAGTTTCCCCTGGAGTAAATGGCTGCTTTGAGCATGGCACTCTGTGGCATTGTATCCCTCTGAGATCCGCCCCCTCCGTAACCTCTCCCTTTCCCAGCCTCCACCGCCAAATCTCCAGGACTTTCCCAAGCCGGAGTTGGCAACCCTAGGTAGAAATAAGACTCCTTCAAAACCCACTGGCCATAAAGGTGTTTGCCAAACTTCTCTCCAGTTTTAGGCTTTCGTTTTCCCCCTTCTTGCTGCCGCTGGTGCCCTTCTGGATTAGTCTTGTGATTAAACTCCTCTACATCAGGATAATATTACAGGGCTTCAAGATATGATTTTCCGAGATGACTGAGGGCAAATAAGGGCAATGGAGAAAAACAACAGAACGTTTTCCAAAAAGGAAAAAGAAAAAGGACCGAATGCCAAACTGCAGAGGGTTTTCTGGCCCTACCCCCACTTCTCATAACAGCAGCAATGAGTTTTCACAATGTACTTTTTTAATGTGATTTTTTTTTAATTTTGGAACACGTGAAGCCAAAAAAGAAGTATCTGAGAGCATATGCAGATGATTCTTTCCTAACCTTCAGGCGCTCACAACCAGAAGTTGGCAAATATGGCTTCTTGGTGGCCATCCGTGAAACAAATCAGTAGGAATTTGGACTGGTTTGACATGGCTAGGAGTGATAGAACCTACACATGAAGCTGCCTTAATCAGACCATCGGTCCTTCAAGGTCAGTACTGTCTACTCAGGCTGGCAGCGGGTCTCAGGTAGGGGTCTTTCACATTACCTGCCGCCTGGTCCTTTAAACTGGAAGCCCCGGGGACTGAACCTGGGACCTTCTGCATGCCAAGCAGAGGCTCTGCCACTGAGCCACGGCCCCTACCTTCTACAGAATTTGCTTCACAAACAGCCAGAAGACTGTGGAGGCCATAACCCGACAATCAGCTTTCAAAAAGAGAAGTCAAAAAGGGCAAGAGTCCAGTAGCACCTTAAAGACTAACAAAAATATTTTCTGGTAGGGTATGAGCTTTCGTGAGCCACAGCTCACTTCTTCAGATACCTGAAGGTATCTGAAGAAGTGAGCTGTGGCTCACGAAAGCTCATACCCTACCAGAAAATATTTTTGTTAGTCTTTAAGGTGCTACTGGACTCTTGCCCTTTTTGACTACTGCAAACAGACTAACACGGCTACCACTGCAAAAGAGAAGGTCACCTCAATCCTTCAGTGTAGAATTTCCTGCATTGCATCCTAAAACACATACATTTTTATCACTAGGACACGTGAACACATGAAGCTGCCTTATCCTGAATCAGACCCTTGGTCCATCAAAGTCAGTATTGTCTACTGTGACCGGCAGCGGCTCTCCAGGGTCTCAGGCAGAGGTCTTTCACATCACCTACTTGCCTAGTCCTTTTGACTGGAGATGCCAGGGATCGAACCTGGGACCTTCTGCATGTCAAACAGATGCTCTGCCACTGAGCCACGGCTCTTTTCCAGGAAGGGTCACCCAGTAGTCTGTCAGATGGGATGCAACTTTCTTTCGTGTGAGGAGGAGACCTGGATTTCACCTGAACAGGAAGTATTCCCACCACAAAAAAAGCAACCTCTGTCCCCAGGGAAATCTCAGAAGGCCCGCTCTCTCCTTCAAGGGCATGTTTGCAAGGAAGTCTTCAACACGGACTCTCAATTGAGTGCCGGTGGCACCTTGGAAGCCCCTGAAAGCATACCCTTTCACCAGCTTCGGCTTCTGAAAACCCCAAACCGCAGGGCCCAGTATGACCACTGAGATGGTCCACTTTCATGCTGGGGTCCTCAGCTGCTGGGATCCCGAGAGGGATCAGCACCCAGTACCGGCAGCCGCGCGTGCATGCTTGTGGCACACCTCGCAACACCCTGGGTGCCCAACTTGGTGCCCATGGATGCCAAGGCGCCTTCCAAAACCTTTCTGGGAGCCCACCAAGTGCTTTCGGAGAATCGGCGGGGCCAAGAGGAGGCTCTTTCCAAGTAGGGTTTCTGATTCGTCGCTGGAGATTTGACTGGCTGTGCAGATGAAAATAACGCTGTTTCAGCAGCAGCTGCCCCCACAGTGTTGGTTTTATGTTCTCTCACCCCTCTTTCCCATTGCCTTTTTAAAATTACCACTCTTCTCCCTGCACTTTTGGTTCCTCTGTATTGTTGGCTCCTCCTCCCGCGGCAGCCATTTTTGTGGTTGCGCCCGCTGCCCTGCGTCAGAATTCCCGAGCTGCTGAAAAGGGGACCCCCTGCTCTATAGCAAAGCTTCTTAAACTGTGGGTCGTGACCCCATATGGGGTCACGGAATTGAATGTGGGGGTCGCGAAAAATTTGGCAACAGAATGCAAATTTGCTTTCGTCTTTAATAAATGGTAAAATTATATGTATACCAAAGAATTGTTTTAAAATACATTTCTTTATGATTTATTATCAGCAAATGTTTGATTTGTATACCTATTTTTTATATCTGTATACCAGGGGTTGCGTAAAAATTTCTCGGGCGAATAGGCGTCGCAAGTGGAAAAAGTTTAAGAAGCTCTGCTCTATAGGATCATGCCCTAAGAGAAGAATGCAAGATCCCCTTTTTGCACTAGAACTGGCAAAACGAGCCTTGAAGCATCTGTCCCAGGAGAGGGAAGCACAATTTTCCGTGACTCTTGGTTTGTTGGATCAGGAATCTGCGCCAACAGAGTCCTCTCAGTGTGTGTGAGGGAGGAGGTGTGGCTCAGTGGTAGAGCATCTGCTTGGCATGCAGAAGGTCCCAGGTTCAATCCCCGGCATCTCCAGTTAAAGGGACTAGGCAGGTGGGTGATGTGACAGGCCTTTTTCTGCCTGAGACCCTGGAGAGCTGCTGCCGGTCTGAGTAGACAATACTGACTTTGATGGACCGAGGGTCTGATTCAGTAGAAGGCAGCTTCATGTGTTCATGTGTGTGTGTGTGTGTGTCAGAGGGGTACTCCTAGAATTTCAGCCAAGAATGTCTGCAAACAACCACACCTGTTCCCCGTTTCTGCCTTTGCAGTGCCCCTAACAATACTGCGGACATGGGCGGAGTTCCTCTTTAAGAAGGCAAGGATTAGCAACCTGCTTTCCCTCATGAGACCAGGCCCGGAGGGTATCGCTTCTTCTGGTCAATTCCAGCAGCGGAGAAAGCGAGGCTCCTGTTAACACAAATGGTAAGGGGTATGGAACGGATAAATGATTAAAAGTCCTGACTGGCAAAGGCCAGGGGTGGGTTGGGCTAGCTTGTCCCCAAACACGGGTGTAGGGCTTTGGACGCTGGCACTCCCAAGAGGTGAGCCTGGCAGAGGCAAATCCAGCACTGAACATGGCCATGTTGAAGAAACGAGCGTAGTTTGCTTGCGTCTTTCTATTGATTTGCCGATCCCTCGACGAGAAATGGTGCCCAACTTCCCCCATCAAAATTAATAGAATCAGACCATCATAGAATCATAGTTGGGACCACCAGAGCCATCTAGTCCAACCCCCTGCACAATGCAGGAAATTCACAACTACCTCCCCTACACACACCCAGTGACCCCTACTCCATGCCCAGAAGATGGCCAAGGTGCCCTCCCTCTCATCATCTGCCTAAGGTCATAGAATCAGCATTGCTGACAGATGGCCATCTAGCCCCACCGCCGCACTCCAATGAGGAAACAGAGAATCCACTGTTGCTGCAATTGGGCAAAATTACCGTATGTTTGTGACTTTGCGGGAACTCAGCCAACCAGCTCTCCCGCCTGTTAATTTGCAGGTCTGGGAATTTGGAGAGCGGGAAGCTTCCTGCATTGAGAACTCTCAGTGCTGATTATCGGCACTACAGACAAATTTGAAATCTGGGCTGCGCGTGGGAGGAAGCAGGGAAGGGAACAGGCTGAAGAACTCCCCTTTACTCAGCATGTCAGAAACTTACTGATAAAGGTCAAGAAGTTGGTTGCGGCAAGGAATTTGCTCTTTTTTATCGCAGGATTACAAAAAAAAAGAAATCAATCCCAGTCAGTTTAGCTTGTAGGCCTCACACTATCAAAGCAGTAGAAAAGAGCAAGAGTACTGTAGCACCTTAAAGGCTGACAAAATTTCTGACACGTGCTTTCAAAAAGTGAGCTGTGGCTCACGAAAGCTCATACCCTGCCAGAAATTTTGTTAGTCTTTAAGGTGCTACGGGACTCTTGTTCTTTTCTACTGCTACAGACAGACTAACACGGCTACCCAATCTACTACCAAAGCAGTATTTCTGGTGAAACAGACTGGTCTGGTTATATGGAATAATGTCACGGCATGCATGGGGTGGAGGAGGAGGATTAAGAAGAAAAAGAAGAGTTGATTTTTATATGCTGACCTTCTCTACTACTTAAGGAAGAATCAAACCGGCTTACAATCACCTTCCCTTCCCCTCCCCACAACAGATACCCTGTGAGGTAGGTGAGGCTGAGAGAGTGTGACTAGCCCAGGGTCACCCAGCTGGCTTAATGTGGAGGAGTGGGGAAACAAATCCAGTTCACCAGGTAAGCCTCCGTCGCTCATGTGGAGGAATGGGGAATCAAACACGGTTCTCCAGATCAGCGTCCACTGCTCCAAACCACTGCTCTTAACCACTACACCACACTGGCTCTCCACAAAGAAACAATTTTTTCTCCCTCTGCCAAAATACCAGAACTTGGAGCACTCAGTGAGGTTGATGGGCAATAGGTTCAGGATGGGAAAACATACATACTTCTTCACTCCCTTCTCTTCCAGATGATATAGGGAAAGCCAGGACCGGAGATGCATTTAAAAGGGGATGAGACAGATTCATGGAGCAGAGGTCCATCAATGACCCTCCATGACTAGAAGCAGTGTTAGGAGCCACCACCAGAAAGGCCTTGGCCTCTATTTCCTGACTGTTGGCCACTATGTCAAACAGGATGCTGGACTAGATGGACCACTGGGCTAGGGACCTCTGTGACTGACACCCCCACCCAACCAACCACAGATGGCAAAGTCCCTTGTATTTGAAGAAGAGTTGGTTTTTATATGCCAACTTTCTCTACCACTTAAGGGAGAATCAAACTGGCTTACAGTCACCTTCCCTTCCCCTCCCCACAACAAACACCCTGTGAGGTAGGAAGGGCTGACAGAGCTCTAAGAGAGATGTTACTGGCCCATGGTCACCCAGCTGCCTTCATGTGGAGGTGTGAGGAAATCAACACGGTTCACCAGATCAGCGTCCACCGCTCATGTGGAGGAGTGGGGAATCAAACCCGGTTCCCCAGGTTAGAGTCCACCGCTCCAAACCACCGCTCTTAACCACCACACCACACTAGTTGAAGGTTCCCTTAGAGTTCAGCTCCTGTTTCATGGGACAAGCCATGAGAGAGAGAGGCTTCTGATCTTTCCTCTTCCCCCGCACCACCCTGCTGAGTCCCAGCGACGGCTGAGCCTTCCAGTTGCCTACAACAGCCACTTAGTGCTATTCGGCAAGTCCAGGAACGCTGATGCCTCATTGAAGGGCTGCAATTGAGCCAGCAAAATTTTTTTTTTAAAAAAAAAAGTGTTCCTGGAGAAGGAACAATTAAATGCTTCTCTGGGTCCTACGCAGTCATTTGAGGCTAGTTACAGGCACTGTGAATTCACAGAGCAGTCTGCATGAGCCAAGGCAGAGTCTGGTTTGAGGTGGTTTGCCATTGCTGGTCTCTGCACAGAGGCCCTGGACTTCCTGGTGGTCTCCCATCCAAATACTGACCAGGGCCGACCCTGCTCAGCTTCCGAGATCTGATGAGTTCGGGCTAGCTAGCCTGGTCCGTTTTATCCTTTGTGTGTGTATAAAATGCCTCCAAGTCAAAGCTGCCTTATGGAGATAAATTTGCAGATGACACCAAATTGGGAGGAGAAATGAACACACCAGAAGTAGGTGCTGTCTCACTAACCTATTAGAGTTTTTTGAAAGCATCAATAAGCATGTGGACAGAAACAAGCCTGTGGATATTGTGTATTTGGATTTCCAAAAAGCTTTTAAAAGTCCCCCACCAAAGACTGCTAAGCAAACTTCATAGTCATGGGATAAGAGGACAAGTCCTCTTATGGATTGAGAGCTGGCTGAAAAATAGGAAGCAGAGAGTAGGAATCAATGGTCAGTTCTCCCAATGGCGGGATGTGAGCAGTGGGGTGCCTCAGGGATCTGTGTTGGGACCGGTGCTTTTCAACCTGTTCATCAATGACCTGGAGCTGGGGTTAAACAGTGAAGTAGCCAAGTTTGCAGATGACACCAAATTATTTAGGGTGGTTAAAACAAAATCGGACTGTGAAGAGATGCAGAAGGATCTCTACATACTGGAATAATGGGCATTAAAATGGCAAATGAGATTCAATGTGAGTAAGTGTAAAGTGATGCATATTGGGGCAAAAAAAAAAAATCCCAACTTCACATATACACTGATGGGATCTGTGCTGGCAGTGACAGACCAAGAAAGAGATCTTGGGGTGGTAGTGGATAGCTCATTGAAGATGCCAACCCAGTGTGCGGCTGCTGCAAAAAAGGCCAATTCCATGCTGGCCATAATTAGACGAGGAATAGAGAATAAAACTGCTGATATCATACTGCCCTTGCACAAATCTATGGTGAGACCACACTTGGAATACTGTGTCCAGTTCTGGTCACCACACCTAAAAAAGGATATTACAGAGCTTGAGAAGGTGCAGAAAAGAGCAACCAAAATGGTTAGGGGATTAGAGCAACTGTCCTATGGGGAGCGGTTAGGCCGCTTAGGACTGTTTAGCTTGGAAAGAAGGCGGCTGAGGGGAGACATGATAGAGGTCTATAAAATTATGCATATTTTGGAGAGAGTGGACAGGGAGAAGTTTTTTTCTCTCTCCCATAATACTAGAACACAGGGTCATCTGCTAAACCTGGAGGGGAGAGATTCAAAACAGATAAAAGGAAGTATTTTTTCACACAACGCAGAGTTTAATTGTGGAACTCCCTGCCCCAGGATGTGGTGATGGCTGCCAGCTTGGAGGGCTTTAAGAGGGGAGTGGACATATTCATGGAGGAAAGGGGTATTCATGGCTATTAGTTAGAATGGATACTCGTCATGCTGCATACCTATTCTCTCTAGTATCAGAGGAGCATGCCTATTATTTTGGGTGCGGTCGAACAGAGGCAGGATGGTGATGCTGCAGTCGTCTTGTTTGTGGCTTCCTAGAGGCACCTGGTTGGCCACTGTGTGAGCAGACTGTTGGACTTGATGGGCCTTGGTCTGATCCAGCAGGGCCTTTCTTATGTTCTTAAGATAAAGATAGAATTCAACGAGATCTGAATACACAGAAAAAGTGGGTGGATGTGAACAAGATGCAATTCAACCAGGATAAGTGCCGAGTTCTACATCTGGGTAACAAAAATGGGGAACATGCATACTGGATGGGGGATACACTTCTGGGCAGCAGTGTGCATGAACAAGACCTTGGGGTACGGGTGGACCGTAAGTTAAATATGAGCAGCCAGTGTGATGCAGCGACCAAAAAAAGCTAATGTGATCTTGGGGGCCATCAACAGAGGCATAACATCCAAATCGCAAGATGTCGTAGTTCCGCTGTACCCTACATTGGTCAGGCCACACCTGGAGTATTGTGTGCAGTTCTGGAGGCCTCATTTCAAAAAAGATGTGGACAGAATGGAGCGGGTGCAGAGGAGAGCGACGAGGACAATCAGGGGCCTGGAGACCAAGAAGCCCTAGGAGGAAAGGCTGAGGGAGTTGGGAATGTTTAGTCTGGAGAAGAGGAGGTTGAGGGGGGACATGATTGCTCTCTTGAAGTATCTGAAGGGCTGTCACTTAGAGGAGGGCAGAGAGCTGTCCCTGTTGGCAGCAGAGGATAGGACTCACAATAATTGGTATAAATTATAGGAGAAAAGGTACCAGCTGGATATTAGGGGGAAATTTGTTGTTCAACAGTGGAATAGGCTCCGTAGGGAGGTGGTGAGCTCCCCCTCACTGGCAGTCTTTAAGCAGCGGCTGGACAAGCACTTGTCAGAGATGCTCCAGGCTGATCCTGCATTAAGCAGGGGGTTGGACTAGATGGCCTGTATGACCCCTTCCAACTGTATGATTCTATGAGAGCCCGTGGGGTTTTAAGGCAAGAGACGATCAGAGGTGGTCTGCCATAGCCTGCCTGTGCGTAGCAACTCTGGACTTCCTTGGCGGTCCCATCCAAGTACTAACTGGGATCAACCCTGCTTAGCTTCTGAGATAGGACTAGATCGGGCTAGCCTGGGCTATTCAGGTCAGGGCTTTATGTAAGTACTTGGAAAAGTACAGCAGTAGTGGGGATGCATAATGCACCAAGGAGAAATCAACGCTTCAGCTGGCAGAACAGAGGTACCCCGGCGGGTGGAGGGAGGAAGCTCACGACAGGTTCTTGTTTTTCCTCTCCTGCAAAGCCCAAAGACGTGGGATACAAGAGAGAGCCTGTTGCCTGTCCCGGCTGTCGCCCACTCACAGCCCACCAGCATCCTGACATCACAAAGAGCTGCAGATGAAGGGCAAAGGATGTGATGTCACTTGCACAGAGAGGGTGGGAAGGAACCGAGCCCGGACAGAACAAGGTGGCCTCTGTGGCGTCTGGCCTGGTTTCCCCCCTGGCTTCTTCCCATGTCTCGCTCCCAGGGTTGCAGGCCTCTCTGGTGACTGCTGAAAAAAGGAGCCTTATCACGACCGACGGTGCAACCTCTAGCAACTCTTGGTATCGAGGTTGCCAACCTCCAGGGGGCCCTGACGTTCTCCCGGATTTACGACTGATCTCCCGACTAGAGACTAGGTGCCCAGAAGAGAACTACTGCTTTGGAGGTTGGATTTTATGACATTATACAGCGTGGTATAGTGGTTAAGAGCAGTGGTTTGGAGCGGTGGACTCTGATCTGGAGCACTGAGTTTGATTCCCCACTCCTCCACATGAGTGGCGGAGGCTAATCTCTGGTGAACTGGGTTGGTTTCCCCACTCCTCCACACGAAGCCAGCTGGGTGACCTTGGGCTAGTCACAGCTCTCTTAGAGCTCTCTCACCCCCACTCCATAATCTATCACCCCCACTCACAAGGTTTCTGTTGTGGGGAGCGGAAGGAGAGGTGATTGTAAGCCAGTTTGAGTCTCCCTTAAGTGGTAGAGAAAGTCGGCACATAAAAACCAACTTCTTCCTCCCCTCCCCAAACTCTACCCTCTACAGGTTCCATTTCCAAAGTCTCCAGGAATTTCCAAACCTGGAGTTGGCAATCCTACCCCAGAAGGAACCAGAGGCCTAAATGAGGAGGTGACAGGAAGGCAACCAAGCGCTGCAATTTCACACCTCATTAACGGAATCGTTTCCCTCCCTCCTACTCATCAGGCAGACATTAGCTGGGAGGGATTCCTTCAGGAGCCCCGTGCGCAGTTTTGGGGGCTTAATGATTTAGAAGAATAGCCCTGTGTTAGCCCTTGCCTCTGATAAGCAATTACCAGCCTTAAGTGAAGACAGACTGCACTTAAAAGTGTATGTTTGTGTGTGTGTGGGGGGGTGTCTGCAGATGATTCAAGGACCACCATATTCCCAGTGACATTTATAAGGAAGTGACACACGGGGCGGAGAAGCAGATGACATACGGCTCTGCTGGAGAGGCAGCAAATGCCCATTCCAAGTGGTCAGCAGAGGACAAAGACAGGGAGACCAAACCCCCTCCCCCCTTTAAGATTCTGGCTCTCCTGGGCTCTCCCTTCTTTCGGGGTGGGCTCCCCAAAACTCCAGTTTATTTATTTTATTTATGTTGTAGTTGTAGTAGTTGTAGTAGTAGTAGTAGTAGTAGTAGAAGAAGAAGAAGAGTTGGTTTTTATATGCCGACTTTTTCTGCCACTTAAGCAAGATTCAAACTGGTTTACAATCCTCTTCCCCTCCCCACAACAGACACCCTGTGAGGTAGGTGGGGCTGAGAGTGCGTGACTAGCCCAACGTCACCCAGGTGGCTTCATGTGTAGGAGTGGGAAAGCAAATCCAGTTCACCAGATTAGCCTCCGCTGCTCATGTAGAGGAATGGGGATCAAACCCGGTTCTCCAGATTAAAGTCCACTGCTCCAAACCACAGCTCTTAACCACTACACCATGCTGGCTAGGTAAGGCGAGGTAGGGGGCAGGGTTTGTCTCCCCTCGCCCACTGCTTTCTCTTAAGCAGAGACACACAACATACAAACTCTAATTGACATCTAAGCTGCTTTGAGTCCCAACAGTGGGGAGAAAAGTGGGATATAAATAAAGCGATGCAAAATAAATGCAAATGCATCATTTTGCACATTAAAAAAATGAAGTAGGAGGAATGGGAACTGAACAGACTCAGAGGGGAAGGGGAAACAACAACAAAAGAGGCAGATGTGCTAGAAGCTACTTGAGAATGGGATTCTGAGGAACGATGGAGAAACTGAGAGCATTCCACTAGAATGAGGAAAGAAAACAGCGAAGGAGATCTACAGGAAACTGCGATCACAGAAGTCAGCTCTCCTTGCTCAGTAATGCCAGGCCCCCATTCTATAGCATAAGGAGCATAAGGGGCAATCAAGGCCTATTCCATGGTACATGGACCATGAGAATAATGCAATGAAAATGGAAAACAAAACAAGGTCATATCTTGCATAATGTTTGGTCTAGATCAGGGGTGTCAAATGTAGAATCATAGAGTTGGAAGGGACTACAAGGGTCATCGAGTCCCCTGCACAATGCAGGAAATACACAACTACCTCCCCTCCATACCCCCAGTGACCCCCTACGCCATGCCCAGAAGATGGCCAAGATGCCCTCCCTCTCATCATCTGCCTAAGGTCAGAGAATCAGCATTGCTGACAGATGGCCATCTAGCCTCTGCTTAAACACCTCCAGGGAAGGAGAGCCCACCACCACCTCCCGAGGAAGCTCATTCCACTGAGGAACCGCTCTCACTGTTAGAAAGTTCTTCCTAATGTCTAGACGGTCTGCATAAGGGCCTGCAGGCCAAATCTGACCCCTTGAAGCTCTTATCTGGCCTGCGAACCAGCCAAGGCAGCCACCATCCCACTCTCGATCTGGGCTGGTGAGGCCTGGCCCGGCCCCACCAAGTGACATTTATGTCATATTCGGCCCTTGCAACAATTGATTTTGACACCCCTGGTCTGGATGAAGCCCACCACGAGAGCTTACGCCCCAAAAATCTTGCTGGCCTCTAAAGTGCTAATGAACTCAAATCAAATGCCCACCACGCTCGTTTCACATGTTGTTGGATTTGGCTCACGAAGGGAGTGCCAGTGTTAATGCCCAGAACTGACCTTGCCTGGGGGGACGGAGCCAACTTTGGAGACAAGCCAATGAGTGAAAACACAAAGAAGAGCTCCCGGCTTGCCGAGGGGCCGAGCCGGACCTGCCGAGGTCTCCCCTCCCTCGCTCTTACCTTTCGTATCATTTACCGGATCCATGTGCCTGTAAATGTATCCTTCTAGGTAGGAGTGAAATTTGGGGGTGGGCGGGAAGAAGGCCAGGCAGATGGACATGAGCTCCCAGCCCCGGGCCAGGCTCTCATAGCGGAAGTTCTCCGTGGTCTGCCGGCACAGCTGGATGTAGAGTTCGTCCCGCAGGCCCTGCATGCTCCAGCCCTTGGTGGCAATCTCCAGGGCCACATTGAGCTGGTCCGTCTTGGCCCGCCGGTCCCCCATGTACATCTGGATCAGCTTGAAGATCTCGCAGGCCTCCTTCTTGACGTTGCGGTCGGTGGTCATGATCATGGGCTTCTTGATGGACTCGCTGCTCCAGGCCAGCATGTTGGCGATGGAGACCTTGCGCCGGAAGAGGCCCTGGGTGTGCTTGTTGAAGTGCTTGGAGGCCCAGTTCTCAATGTCCGTCTCCGAGGAAGGCTTCCTCAGGTTGAAGGTCGGGAAGACACAGCTGGTGCTAGGCATCATGTTCCTGTTCTGCCGGCTGCCCTCGAACTGGGCGCAGGCGCCGAGGTCCTCGGACTGGGGGAGGAAAGGCAAGACAAGGTGACCACCTGCACGAGATGAGAATTCATCACCATCCAGCACCAAAGAGAGCGAGATTCCTCCGCCCCCAACTTCTGTTCCCCACCTCTCTGCACACTTCTAGTGGAAACGGCAGCTGTTGCATCTCTCGCACAGTTGTTTGTCATCTGTGGCCTGCTAAGTGTGTCATTTCCCTATAAATGTCAGCTACGATATGGCTGTCCTTGAGTCACAGAATCATAGAGCTGGAAGGGGCCAGACAGGCCATCTATTCCAACCCCCCTGCAAAGTGCAGGGTCAGCCTAGAGCATCCCTGACAAGTGCTTGTCCAGCCTCTGCTTAAAGACTGCCAGTGAAGGGGAGCTCACCACCCCCCTAGGTAGCTAAACCCACTGTCGAACAACCCTTACTGTAAAAAAAAAAAATTCCTAATGTCCAGCCGGTACCTTTCCTCCTGAACATAAGAAAGGTCCTGCTGGATCAGACCAAGGCCCATCAAGTCCAGCAGTCTGTTCACACAGGGGCCAACCAGGGGCCTCTAGGAAGCCACAAACAAGACGACTGCAGCAGCACCATCCTGCCTGTGTTCCATCACACCCAAAATAATAGGCATGCTCCTCTGATACTAGAGAGAGAAGGTATGCAGCATGACTAGAATCCATTCTGACTAATAGCCATGAATACCCCTCTCTTCCATGAATATGTCCACTCCCCTCTTAAAGCCCTCCAAGCTGGCAGCCATCACCACATCCTGGGGCAGGGAGTTCCACAATTAAACTCTGCGTTGTGTGAAAAAATACTTCCTTTTATCTGTTTTGAATCTCTCCCCTCCAGGTTTAGCAGATGACCCTGTGTTCTAGTATTATGGGAGAGGGAGAAAAACTTCTCCCTGTCCACTCTCTCCAAAATATGCATAATTTTATAGACCTCTATCATGTCTCCCCTCAGCCACCTTCTTTCCAAGCTAAACAGTCCTAAGCATCCTAACCGCTCCCCATAGGACAGTTGCTCTAGTCCCCTAATCATTTTGGTTGCTCTTTTCTGCACCTTCTCAAGCTCTGTAATATCCTTTTTTAGGTGTGGTGACCAGAACTGGACACAGTATTCCAAGTGTGGTCTCACCATAGATTTGTGCAAGGGCAGTATGATATCAGCAATTTTATTCTCTATTCCTTGTCTAATTATGGCCAGCATGGAATTGGCCTTTTTTACAGCAGCCGCACATTGGGTTGACATCTCATTTGCCATTTTAATGCCCATTCTTCCAGTATGCAGAGATCCTTCTGGAGCTCTTCACAGTCCGATTTTTTTTTAACCACCCTAATTTGGTGTCATCTGCAAACTTGGCTACTTCACTGTTTAACCCCAACTCCAGGTCATTGATGGAACAGGTTGAAAAGCACCGGTCCCAACACAGATCCCTGAGGCACCCCACTGCTCACATCCCGCCATTGGGAGAACTGACCATTGATTCCTACTCTCTGCTTCCTATTTTTCAGCCAGCTCTCAATCCATAAGAGGACTTGTCCTCTTATCCCATGACTATGAAGTTTGCTTAGCAGTCTTAGGTGGGGGACTTTGTCAAAAGCTTTTTGGAAATCCAAATACACAATATCCACAGGCTCATTCCTGTCCACATGCTTGTTGACGCTTTCAAAAATCTCTAATAGGTTAGTGAGACAGGACCTACCCTTACAGAAGCCATGTTGGGTTTTGCCCAGCAGACCTTGCCCTTCTATATGCTTGACAATTCTATCTTTAATAATGCTTTCCACTAATTTACACGGAACAGACGTTAAGCTAACTGGCCTGTAATTTCCTGGGTCCCCCCTGGAACCTTTTTTATAAATGGGTGTTACATTGGCCATTCTCCAGTCCTCTGGTACAGAGGCTGATCGAAGGGACATATTACATATCTTTGTTAGAAGTTCAGCAATTTCCCATGTGAGTTCTTGAAGAACTCTAGGATGAATACCGTCTGGTCCCTGTGACCTGTTAGTTTGCAGTTTGTCTAGACGTTCTAGGACTTCCTGCCTTGTTACCACTATTTGCCACAGTTCCTCATTTTCCCCTCTCCAAAATCTCTGTTCAGGAGAAGGAATCTGCCCTGTATCTTCAGCAGTGCAATTTCAACCCATTAATGTGAGTCCAATGATCCTCTGCTGCCAACAGGAACAGCTCCCTGCCCTCCTCTTAAGTGGGTGTGTGTGTTATGTGCCGTCAAGTCGCTTCTGACTCATGGTGACCCTATGAATCAATGTCCTCCAAAATGTCCTATCCTTAACCGCCTTGCTCAGATCTTGCAGAGTGAGGGTCGTGGCTTCCTTCATTGAGTCAATCCATCTCTTGTTGGGTTTTCCTCTTTTCCTGCTGCCCTCAACTTTTCCTAGCATGACTGTCTTTTCCAGTGACTCTTGGCGTCTCATGACGTGACCAAAATACGACAGCCTCAGTTTAGTCATTTTAGCCTCCAGGGTCAGTTCAGGCTTGATTTGATCTATAACCCACTGATTTGTTTTTTTGGCAGTCCACGGTATCCGTAACACTCTCCTCCAACACCACATGTCTAAGTGACAGCCCTTCAAATACTGAAAAAGAGCAATCATATCGTCGTCCCCCAACCCCAACCTCTTCTTCTTCAGGCTAGACATTCCCAACTCCTTCAGCCTTTCCTCGTAGGACACAGACATAGAGCCATCTGCAAACTGCACCTCCCCACCCCCATTCAGTAGTCCAGTCTGGCTATTGCTATGGTGTGCTTCAAGGGAAGAGGCCATGGTTCAGGGAGAGGGAGGCTACCATAAATTTAGTTACAGGTAGGCATGGCAACCAGTGAGAGGGCTGTGTGTGGCGGGGGGCACATAATCGCCGGAGAATTAAAAAAAAAATACAGCTGTACTTATCGGAATTGATACAGGAAATGACAAGCACAGCTCTAGGAATCACTGCAAACTCTACAGTAAAACAAGGGAGTTTCTGGAGATTCCTAGAACTACCCTTTGCCACTTCCTGCAACAACTTCAGGAAGTACACAAGGCTGCTTTTTTGTTCTTAATCTTTCTCTTGCTGCTGCTCGGAGCAGTGGCAGGCAATGGGACCTGCAGATGGGGAATCCCTTGCCTTCACAGAACTAGTTACAGGGTCGGGATTGAGGCCTGTGACCCTGCAGAGCTCCTGGAGTCCAAAGGACTGGGATAGAGAGACCCACGGGGGGGCTAGATTGATTCCTCCTAAGCCAGGGCACTCTTTTTTTAATTAACAGAGATGACAAACTCTGAAGGTAACCATTTCTTTTTTACTCTGACGCCTCAAGGGGAGGGGCTGTGGCTCAGTGGTAGAACATCTGCTTGGCATGCAGAAGGTCCCAGGTTCAATCCCCGGCATTTCCAGTTAAAGGGACTAGGCAAGTAGGTGATGTGAAAGACCTCAGCCTGAGACCCTGGAGAGCCGCTGCCAGTCGGAGTAGACAATACTGATCTCGATGGCCCAATACTGTGATGGACTATAAGGCAGCTTCAAGTTCTGTAATTTTCAAGCAGTGATTCTTTTGCAGATGATACAGGTTGCTCTATTAGCTGCCTTGAGCCCAACCTTGGTTGGGAAAGGTGGGGTTGAAATCTAATAAATAATATTTATTAGAAGCATTTCATGTGTCACTGAACGTGTGCTATTTTACATTGTGATGAAGACTGTCTACCCCATATTTCTATACCTTCTAAGGTAAACAGCCCTAAACGGACAACATACATATTTGGCAATATTGTTAACAAATGTTCATGCTGAAGGCATAACTTCTCGCCTGTTAGAAAAACTTGCTCAGCTGTAGGCTAATCCGCTCCCCGAGTTTACATTTTTAAATATATAATGCCTGTTTATACGGGTCAGACTCCACCTCCCCACCAGTCCATCAAGTCTCCAGAAGTATGTACTGGCACGGCATTTCAGTGGTCTCATGTAAATGCTGCTCCTACTTGTTACCTTTTTTAGGAGAAGACCCTGGGAACGGAGCCTAGGAACTCTGGCACGCTCCGCGCCTGAGCGGAGAAGGACCCTCCATGGGTAGCTTCCTTCCCCTTGGTCCCGCCCAGTTTCACAGCATTACGAAACAACCGTTTCTTGGGTGATTCTTTCCAAACCACCCTACTAGCAACGACAAAAAGCCTTCTCGGCAATCGCTGCGGGGATTCAGCTCCCAGATCCATGGAATTTTCCACATTCAGATAATAGATCTACTGATAGAGGTCTATAAAATTATGCAAGGTATGGGGAGAGTGGACAGCGAGGAGCTTTTCTCCCTCTCTCATAATAGCAGAATTGGCTGAAGCTGGAGGGTGAGAGATTCAAAACTGATAAACGGAAGTCTTTCTTCACACAACACATAGTTAAATGGTGGAACTCCCTGCCCCAGGATGTGGCGAATGGCTGTCAACTTGGAAGGCTTGAAGAGGAGAGTGGACATGTTCATGGAGAGGGCTATTCATGGCTACTAGTCAAAATGGATACTAGTCACGATGCATACCTATTCTCTCCAGTAACAGAGGAGCAGGCCTATTATATGAGGTGCTTTGGAACACAGGCAGGAGGATGCTGCAGTCGTCTTGTTTGTGGGCTTCCTAGAGGCCCCTGGTTGGCCGCTGTGTGAACAGACTGCTGGACTTGATGGGCCTTGGTCTGATCCAGCAGGGCTTTTCTTATGTTCTTATGAATTTAGTGAGAGCGGTCCCCTGGATCCATGAGATTTTGCAAGAGTTCTGCTCCTCTGTATATCAAATGAGGCAATGCGTAGCAAGGGTCCGTGCCCAGATTATCTACCGTTTCTGTGTTCTAGGGAAGAGTTCAATATGTGTTTATCCTACTGGGGTTTTTCATGAAGACAAGCTCCTCCTACAGGGATCCCTTACAGTCCCACAAGACCTTCTACTCACAGACCCTCAACATAGAAGAAGAGTTGGTTTTTATTTTTTATTTTATTTATTTTTTGAAAATTTTATTGGTTTTTATAATATAAATTTTCCATGTTAACAAACAACAATATATGTAGTATTCAAAACTAAATCATAGATAATGTTGTTATAATTGTTTAAGTGCTAAATAAAAATAAAGGAAAATTTATTGACTTCCCCATCACCTCCGTCCGCCTCTTAATAAAGTATTCTATCCCATCGTAATATAGTCTGATCTTACTTATTCTTATATCTCAATTAGATTTCAATCACATTATACTATCAATATAATTGATTACGTTTCTTTATGTTAACAATGTCATCTAGATCAGATTAAAAGGTACTTTTCCATTTTCCCCAGTCCTAGTTCATATTCACAATATTTCATCCAAGCCTCCCATTCCTCCAGAAGAAGAGTTGGTTTTTACACCCCAGTTTTCTTTACCTTTAAAGAGTCTCAAACCAGCTTACAATCACCTTGCCTTCCTCTCCCCATAAGAGGTGGGGCCAAGAGAGTTTGGAGAGAGCTGTGACTGGCCCAAGGTCACTCTGCTGGCTTCATGTGGCAGGAGTGGGGAAACCAACCTGGTTCATCAGATTAGCCTCCGCCGGTCATGTGGAGGAGTGGGGAATCAAACCCGGTTCACCAGATTAGCCTCCGCCGCTCATGCGTAGGAGTGGGGAATCAAACCCAGTTCACCAGATTAGAGTCCACTGCACTTAACCACTACACCACAGTGGCTCAGCAGATTTGTTTTTATTGACCAAAATCCAGAGCAGGTTATGCATCTTAAAGTCTAAGCTCCTTGTCAAGCTGCCAGTGGGTCATGAATGGGGGGCTCTAAAGTCCACGAAAGAAGTCACATGATGCAAAATCATTTCCAAATACTGAGGGCTCACCCCCACCCCCACTGCCCAGCAGTAGAACAGTTTAGGACTTAGTAAACAGACCTGGGATACGCTTATAATCAATCTGACACTCTATATAAACCTGCTCCGGAATGAGCCTGGAGATTCTCAGAGATATAAATGGCGATGAGATGAGAAGAAGATGAAGAAGAGCTGGTTTTTATATGCAGACTTTCTCTATCACTTAAGGCACAATCAAACCAGCTTACAATCACCTTCCCTTCCCCACAAGAGACACCCTGTGAGGTAGGTGGGGCTGAGAGAGTGTGACTAGCCCAATGTCACTCAGCTGGCCTCATGTGTAGGAGTGGGGAAACAAATCCAATTCACCAGATTAGTCTCCGCCGCTCTTGTGGAGGGGTGGGGAATCAAACCCGGTTCTCCAGATCAGACTCCACTACTCCAAACCACTCTTAGCCACTACACCACGCTTCCAAGCCATAGGAAGTCCAAGAGAAGACTGGAAGGAAATGAAGGATCTGCCCAGGAGGCAGAACTGGTCTCAGCCATTAGACGCTTTGGAGGGCCCCTAACTGTCTGCAGGTGGAGAGAAAGGGGAGGGGAAGTCACCTACCCACATGACCCCAAAAGGCACCTTACCATTAGGTACGTTAGGGCCCAGGAGGGGGGGGAGTGGAAAAATTTGAAAGAACATTTCTTCGTCCCCACCCCCAGATTTTTTTTCATGGAAAAATTGGAAATTTGGTGTTCTGAATAAATATTCCCATGAAACATTAGATTCGATGCCAGCAGCACCTCAGAGACCAACATAGGATTGTCACGTCCCTCTTCGCCACCGGCGGGAGGTTTTTGGGGCAGAGCCTGAGGAGGGTGGGGTTAGGGAAGGGGAGTCCAATGGACATAAGAGTCCAATGGACAAAGGGGCCATTTTCTCCAGGGGAACTGATCTCTGTCGGCTGAAAATCAGTTGTAATAGCAGGAGATTATCAGCTAGTACCTAGACCAACAACATTTTCAGGGTATGAGCTTCTGAGAGATACCTTCTTCTGATGAAGGGTATCTGACGAAGGGAGTTTTGATTCTCGAAAGCTCATACCCCAAAAAATCTGGTTGGTCTCTAAGCTGCTGCAGGACTTGAATCCAGTTCTTCCACTGCAGACCAATGCAGCGACCCTTTGAAACTATGAAAAAAGAGGAACAGCTTTAAGACGAGAGATTCACTGAAAATGTGTAGCGTAAAGATTTTTAGGCATGACCATTTACTGTATTAGATAATGATAATTCCTGCGTGTAGAAGGAGATAACATATTTTCAAAGGTCTCGTTGTTTAAATGTGATTCGTTATGTCCACTGTTAGCATAGTATATGAACGATCATAATATGCTACTGTAGAGTCTGGTATTTTCATTTTTCATTTTTAAAATTTTATTTCTTTTTACAAGCAAACAAACATAAAAAAAACATTCAAACACTGAGTCTGGTATTGTCAGAGTTATAAAGTCTGACTTGACATTCATATATGCTGTTAAGTCCTATTGCAACTGTATGAACCTGTTCAAATAACTCTTGTTTACAACATTGATGTTTGCTATTTTCAACTTTTATTTCTTCCTACCTCTCAGAAAGTAAAAATTAAGGTGCATATGCTAAGATACAGCAGGGTGCGGCAGTTGGCAGCTTTCTCATTCAAGTGCTGGATATATTCACAACTTTGGCATTTATCCATCTACATTCCTAAAATATGCCAGATAGTAGAGTTGTATATGCTAGGATATGAATTATGCATTTTACGTCCTTAAAACAGTAAACTTACATGCCTGAAATATATTTGATGAAGGAACTACAGTACATATTTTATTTCCCCTGAATATTTCAGTGTTTCCATGAACTTTCTACACCTTTAAAATTTCTAGAAAGTTTACATTTCCACCTGGAACTCCTCAAGTTGGCACAGAGTATTCTAAGGCTCTCTCTACAAGTGCTGGGCAAGAACACATCAAAAATAAGGTGTTATTTCAAGCATGTTTGGACCCAATCCAGAGAAACCGAAGACGGCAGGGACAGCTCTCAGAGGGCGTGGGGCCATTTATGCAATTTGGTCCCAGGAACTTCCAAGCTCTGGAGCCTGCCATGAAGATCCCTTCACTGCATTTCAAGCTTGCTTCTCTGTTTATGACAGTTTTACGCTGCTGAGTTTTGAAGAAATACATCGTGTTGCTTTTATTGCTGAGATGCTGAATTTCACTGAGTTGTTTTTAAGGTGTTTTATGGACGGTATTGTTTTTAGCTTTGTGCCTGTTGCTGTCATTTTGTTAGCTGACACGAGCAGGTATCCGGGGAGGCGGAGGATAAAGGACCTAACAAGATAAATAAGAAATACGACAGGGTCTTAAAGACCCACCAAGAATGCCCTCTTTACTGTACAGTCCCTGCACCCAGATTGAGAAGCAGGGGTACCCGGACCAGCTTTCTTGGGTGGCTCTCCTACACCTGTGGAATTCCCTTTCCCTTAGAAACACAGAAACTCTACCCTTCTCAGCCTCTACAAATCAGCCATCAACATCTAGGCAGAAGCCCTGCAAGGGCTTTCCTGGTTGGGATGCCATTTCTCAGCCAGTGTTAAAGGTGCACAAAAGGACCGTAAGAATCCTTCCAGGAATCTGCGGGGCCTTCCCCTTCCCAACTCCACCCATGAGCACACAGGTGCAGAGCCTGAATAGTTAAATTGTGGAACTCCCTGCCCCAGGATGTGGTGATGGCTGCCAACTTGGAAGGCTTGAAGAGGGGAGGGGACATGTTCTCGCAGGAGAGGGCTACCCATGGCTACTAGTCAAAATGGATGCTAGTCATGATGCATACCTCTATTCTCTCCAGGATCAGAGGACCACGCTTATTATCTTAGGTGCCATGGAACACAGGCAGGACAATGTTGCTGCAGTTGTCTTGTTTGTGGGCTTCCTAGAGGCACCTGGTTGGCCACTGTGTGAACAGACTGCTGGACTTGATGGGCCTTGGTATGATCCAGCAGGGCCTTTCTTGTGTTTTTATGTTCTTAAACATTTGGCTCCAGGCATTACGCACACATTTCGAAGTTTCTCTCTCGGCTCATGAGGACTAGCAACATCCCAGTTTTTGAACAGAAAGCAGGAGTTACCTAACTCCGTGCTCTCTACCAGGCTGTCTCTCTGTGATGCCTTAAAGCACCAACTCTCCCTCCATGGCTCAGGAGCCTCAAGAGGCTCATTTGACATTTATTTTTGCTTTATTTTATTAAAACATTTATATCCCGCCTTTCCTCTTGGTTCAAGGTGGCTTACAATAAAAGTTTAAAATATTTCCAGCTAACCCTCCCCAATAGCAACCCCTAAATCTCTCCCCCCTTAAAAGATGCCTTGACATTCAAACCTCCTCAAAAGCCCTGGCAAGCAGGAAGGCCTTGAAGAGCCTTGAAGATCTCCAAGGAGGGGGCCCTCCTCACCTCTTCAGGGAGCCCGTTCCACAGAGTTGGGGCCACGACAGAAAAGGCCCAGGCTCTAATCGATGCCAGACGGCCAACCCAAAGCGTTGGGATAGCCAACAGACAGCTGCCTGACGACCATGGTCGGTGCACAGGGCCATATGGAAGGAGACCTGCCACTCCTGGCCCTTCTGAGCACCATTCCCCAATGTGGCACCTGCCCCAAGTTTCAGGATAGTAGGCAAGGCCTTTGCCCAGTGGGGCTTCTGGCTGGCAGGCGGTCCCCACCTTGGGAAAGCTGCTGCTGGAGGAACAGATAAGCTCTGAGCCTCCCTGTGGTTCAGGCCTCAAGCGAAAGCCAGATGTGGCTCTTTGGGAGGATGGTAACGGTGGCCCTCTGCGAGCTGCAGAGCAAGCGCCCCTGCCTTAAAACCTTGCTTATCCCTTCAGCTACGCTCTGCCCAGTTGCATTTCAATGTCTCTGCAGCGCCCAAACTCTGCTTGGTAGAGAAGCATCTCTGGATCTGTCAGATGTTAGGCGGAAGTGATGCATGCGCTTTCCCAAAAAAGCAAATCCACATGAGTGAACAAAAAAAAGGGACACGGACGCTTTTGAAATGCCTCTCGCAGCGCACACTGATGAATCAGGGAGTGTGAGATAGGGCCAGGCTCATTCACGCTCGCTGGGCAAGCAGCAAGCGCCAAGCGTGACTCATCAGAGCTTCTTTAAGGCTTTTGTCCCCCTGCCTGTTAGTCACACAAAAAACCTCTTTCCTTTCCCAGAAATAAGATGCTTTCAAGCTATTCTCTCATTGACCTCCCTGCGCCTTTCCTTAAATACCAGCTGCGCGGGCTGCCAGAGATCATGAGTGACAAACCTAAAGATGCCGTCGAACAGCGAGATTCGAGTCCAGCAGCACCATGGAGACCGGCAAGATTTTAGGGGTATGAGCTTTCGAGAATATCTGACAGAGGGAGCTTGGACTCTTGAAAGCTCATACCCCGAAAGCCTTGTTGGTTTTTAAGGCACTCCTGGACTCGAATCTAGGTCTTTTACTGCAAACAAACACGGCTACCCTCTGAAACTAAAGAAGCAGTTTAATTGGTTGCTGCATGCGATCCCACCCGTTCTTGCACTAATTGGAACGGCAATAATTGTCCATAAGAACATAAGAAAGGCCATGCTGGATCAAACCAAGGTCCATAAAATCCAGCTATCTGTTCACACAGAGGCCAACCAGCTGCCTCTAGGAAGCCCACAAACAAGACGACTGCAGCAGCACCATCCTGCCTGTGCTCCACAGCACCTCATATAACAGGCCTGCTTCTCTGATACTGAAGAGAATAGGTATGCATCATGACTAGTATCCATTTTGACTAATAGCCATGAATACCCCTTTCCTCCATGAACATATCCACTCCCCTCTTCAAGCCTTCCAAGTTGGCAGCCATCACCACATCCTGGGGCAGGGAGTTCTGCAAGTTTAACTATGTGTTGTGTGAAGAAAGACTTCCGTTTATCAGTTTTGAATCTCTCACCCTCCAGCTTCAGCAGATGACCCCACGTTCTGGCATTATGAGAGAGGGAGAAAAGCTTCTCCCTGCCCACTCTCTCCATACCATGCACCTCCATCATGTCTCCCCTTAACCGCCTTCTTTCCAAGCTAAACAGCTCTAAGCGTTTTAACCGCTCCTCATAGGGCCGTTGCTCTAGTCCCGATCCTTTTGGTTGCTCTTTTCTGCACCTTCTCAAGCACTGTAATATCCTTTTTCTACTGCAGACTGTTTTCTATCGTTCTACTGCAGACCAACACAGCTACCCTCTGAAACTGAAGAGGCAGTTTAATTGGTCGCTGCATGCGATCCCACCCGTTCTTGCACCAATCGGAGCGGCAATAATTGTCCGATCCCACCAGAATGCCTTGAACTGGGAAGTTTGTCCTAAAATGCAATAGAAGACTCCAAAATGGCAACCAGATTTTTTTTTTGGGGGGGGGGGGGAGTTGACCGTTCATCAAAGTCTAGCAACGAGCGCCGTTTTTCCTGTTCTTTGCTCTCACCGGCTTTCACTAGTCTTTGCCCTCACTGCCATTTAATCTGATTGGCTGTGGCAACTCTATGTGTCTTGGTAATAGTGACAAAATGACATCCATTGTCACAGAATCAGGTTAAAAGGTAGCCATGAGCAAAGGAAGCAGAGGGACACTTTTGATGGGCCTTGGTCTGATCCAGCATGGCCTTTATTATGCTGTTATGTTTTTAAACTTGGCTCCAGGCATTTGGCTCCAAATTAAATCAAAAGAGTTTCCGTCTAGACATTAGGAAGAATTTCCTAACAGTTAGAGCGGTTCCTCAGTGGAACAGGCTTCCTCGGGAGGTGCTGAGCTCTCCTTCCCTGGAGGTTCTTAAGCAAAGGCTAGATGGTCATCTGTCAGCAATGCTGATTCTATGACCTTGAGCAGATGATGAGAGGGAGGGCATCTTGGCCATCTTCTGGGCATGGAGTAGGGGTCACTGGGTGTGTGTGGGGGGTAGTTGTGAATTTCCTGCCTTGTGCAGGGGGTTGGACTAGATGACCCTTGTGGTCCCTTCCAACTCTATGATTCTATGACACTAAGGGCAAAGAAACAAGAAAATACCATAAGGACCTCCTCCTCTTCGTGCATGAACCTACCCGTGCACTCCAGTCATCTTCGGAGTCCCTGCTTCGGTTACCCCCGCGGTCTGAGGCTTATGGGTGGTGATTCGAGAAAGGCCCCTTCTCTGTCATCACACCAAAAACCTTTGGAACTCCCTCCCTGGGGAGATTCGTCTGCCTCCCTCTATCCGTGTCTTCCACCAGCAGCAAAAACGTTTGCGTTTTGTTTGGTGTACTCCAAATAACAGCTACTGGCCCTCTTTCCTGGTTCTGGTGTTGTTTGTTTATGCATTTTTATTGAATCGCTTTATAATAGGCTGGGGAGAGCGGGGTAGAAATTTGATAAAATAAATAAATATTAAATGTACTTTTAATTATTTAAATGTTTTAATGTGGGTTTTTTTGTAATGTTCTCCGCCTTGGGGACCCTGATTGGGTGGAAAGGAGGCATTAAAAATATTTTAAACACCAATAAATAAACAGAAATGGCGCCCAGCACCGACCGAACAAAAAAAACCCCAAAAGGCGTCCAAACTTGACTCTCCAGCAAGAAATAAAAATGGCGCCGAGCAATGACAGAACAACAAATCATCAAATGGCATCAGAACTTGAATTTCCAGCAAGGTGTTCATTTGGTCATTGATTCAACCGCATCAGACATGGTAATTTTGAGATCTTAATTATGGAATATTCCATGTGGTCCTAATAAGAATAAAAACTGAAAAGCATTGAGTTGAATCCTGTGGGCCCATTCCACTGGCAGAAGGGGTTTCCAGGAGTGGAAGGAACTGTCCCCTGACACAAAAAAGCCCTTGTGATCATCTTGCATTAGAGGCAGGCTCCCTATGCCAAGGAAAAATGCCTCAGAATCCAACCCATCTCAGTTATTATTTCCAACTGGGGAGGGACCATGGGTCAGTGGTAGAGCATCTGCTTGGCATGCAGAAGGTCCCAGGTTCCATCCCCGGCATCTCCAGTTAAAGGGACTAGGCACGGAGGTGATTTAAAAGACCTCTGCCTGAGACCCCGGAGAGCCGCTGCCGGTCTGAGTAGACAATACTGACTTTGATGGACCAGGGGGCTGATTCAGCATAAGGCAGCTTCATGTGTTCATGTGATTTGGGGGAGGGGCTGTGGCTCAGTGGCAGAGCATCTACTTGGCGTGCAGAAGGTCCCAGGTTCAATTCATGACATCTCCAGTTAAAGAGACTAGACAAGTAGGTGATGTGAAAGACCTCTACTTAGGACTCTGGAGATCTGCTGCTGGTCTGAGTAGACAATAATGCCTTTGATGGACCAAGGGTCTAATTCAGTGTAAGGTAGCTTTGTGTGTTCAATTCTACCCCAAAGACATTATTTGCTTCCACTGGGGACAATTCCAGAGCACTGTACTGTGTGTGTGTGTGTGAAGTGCTGTCAAGTCACTTTCGACTCATGGCGACCCTATGAATCAATGTCCTCCAAAATGTCCTATCTTTGACAGCCTTGCTCAGATCTTGCAAATTGAGGGTCATGGCTTCCTTTATAGAGTCAATCCATCTCTTGTTGGGTCTTCCTCTTTTCCTGTTGCCCTCAACTTTTCCTAGCATGACTGTCTTTTCCAGTGACTCTTGTCTTCTCATAATGTGACCAAAATAGGATAGCCTCAGTTTAGCCATTTTAGCTTCTAAGGTCAGTTCAGGCCTGATTTGATCTATAACCCAATGATTTGTTTTTTTGGCAGTCCACGGTGTCCGTAACACTCTCCTCCAACAGCACATTTCAAAGGAATCTACTTTCTTCCTATCAGCTTTCTTCAATGTCCAGCTTTCACACAGATACATAATAATAGGGAATACAATGGCATGAATTAACTTAATCTTGGTGGCCAGTGACACATCCTTACACTTCAGAATCTTTTCTAGCTCCTTCATGGCTGCCCTTCCCAATCCCAACACTGTACTACAGAGAGCTGAAAACCCCACCTTGCTGTTTCACATGCCTTACCTGAGACGGATGCAGGTAGGGCTCAGGTGAAGCCAGGTTGGTCTGTACGGACACACTCTTCTCCAGGAGGATTTGAGGGAAGCCCAGCTTCTCAAAGGTGTTGCGCTTCCAGTGCTTGTTCTCCTGCTGGGCCAGGGCCTCGTCCTCGCTGAAGGCACGCACTACCGGGCCCGGCATGGGTAGGGGCACGGCCCCGTCGCTCTCATAGCCCGAGCCGTCCTTCTGAGAGTCCCAGCTGCTCCGCTGCTTCATATGGTAGTGAGCCTGCTGAGCCTCCCACGCCAGCCGGGCCTGAGCCAAGAAGGGCTCCGGGAAGCCCCTCATCGACTCGGCCTCCACTGACCGACTCTCCGTGCGGTTCATCTGGGACCGGTTGCAACTGGACGGTGGCCTCTCCTCCGGCGGCCCGTCCTCCCGCTCCCCTGAGCCGTCGGTGGAGGAGGCGTTGGGGTCGTACGAGAGAGAGGGCTTCCTGCTTTTCCGCTTGCGGGTGCCGGGGGAGTAGCCCGTGGACGACAGGGTGTTCTGCTGGCTGGACCACGACATGGAGTCTTCCCCCTGGGAGGTCTGACTGATCGGGGGGCTGTGCCGGAAGTCGGCCCCTTCCATGCTGCTGTAGTCCCCGGATTTGACCTCCAAACGTTGGTCCCTCATCAGACAGGGGCTGTGCTGCAAGGAGTAGGAGCCGCCAATAGGGTTGGGAGAATATTTGTGCCGGAGGCCAGTCTTCATCTTGGGGCTGGAGCCCGACTGCTCGACGTAGACCAGCTGCCTGACGTACTCCTTACCGGCGGGGCTGTACTCCAGGCTCATGAAACGATCAGGACCCTTCTGCTTGGTCAACACCAGCTGCTGGTAAGGGGAGTTGGAGCCCTGCTTGGGGGACTGCAGGAAAGGATGGGGCTTGCGGACGGGTGACTTCTGCGGGGAACCAGCTTTGTAGCTGCCACTGGCTTCGAACTGCATGTCCACGGGGGGCTCGTCGTAGATGGGGGCCTGGTACTCCATGGGAGGTTCCTCGTACAAGGGCGGCTCGTAGGCATAGCGCGGGGAGGAGGGCTGGGACTCGCTGGAGTGCTTCCGGTGCTGGGCCTGGAGCGGGGAACAGAACGAGTCCCCTCGCCCCAGCAGAGGGGAACAGCTACCCATGTGCTCGGCCCGTTTTAGGAAGGGGGACTGCTTCCTCTCGGGGAAGAAGACGGAGTTGTCCGAATCAGGGGCAAAGGTTTGGAGGTTGGGGGAGGGCTGGCCCCCCGAGGGCCTGCGCGACCGCGTCCCCTGCTGGTTGTCGGGTATGTAGCCATTGCCTTGGTGCATGAGGAAGCTGGGCTCGCGGTCCGTCACTTTGATCAGCATCCGCTCCTTGGTGCCCGTGTTCCACCTGAGAGACGATGCCCTGAGCGGGAGAGAGAGAACACAAGGAGGCTGTCAGAAACAAGGATGGCGAGAAACCCACCTTCTTGCCAACACTGCAACTTTCCTATAAGTTTATAGAAGGGAAGTTTTTGTTATTATATAAAGATGCTAAGTAGTTTATTAATTGTAACCCCATTACAGTGGGAAGCAGTGATATGTTTTTTCATTTAAGAATATTATTCTTGAGCAATTAATTCTTTGCTAAATACTATAACAGATGATACAGTAGTTGATATAATTCAAAGTACTAATAATGGGGAGCCAGTGTGGCGTAGTGGTTAAGAGCGGTGGTTTGGAGTGGTGGACTCTGATCAGGAGAACCGGGTTTGATTCCCCACTCCTCCACATGAGCGGCAGAGGCTAATCTGGCGAACTGGGTTGGTTTCCCCACTCCTCCACATGAAGCCAGCTGGGTGACCTTGGACTCTTAAATGCTCAGTTGTCCGGTGTTGGTGGATTTCCAGTGGACTGCATCAGTGAAACACAACTTGGCCTTTCTGTAACCTTGAAGCTGAAGCTCACTGAGCTTTCTAACAAACCAAAATTCCTCATTTGAAGTCTTAACCTTATTTAAATGTTACATGGCTTCAGAGAAGCTGTTGTCTGTAGTGGTCCCTGAATGTTTTAGGAATGTTGGATTTTAATGGGATTTATGACTTTGGTGCTGATCTTCAATTTGGTTCTAACAAACAAGTTTTATTAAGAGCTCTCTCAGCCTCACCCACCTCACAGAGTGTCTGTTGTGGGGAGAGGAAGGGAAGGTGATGGTAAGCCGGTTTGAGTCTCCCTTAAGTAGCAGAGAAAGTCGGCATATAAAAACCAACTCTTCTTCTTCCGAGGTTTGAGGGGGATATAACTACAAAATGTAGTACTTACGCTCATAGGGATGTAAATGAAGATTTTGTTTTAGATATATTTTAGATAAGGAGCCACGCTTATGAATATGGAGTGTAAGTTGTAAAGTTGTGTGTTGTTATGTTTGTTGTGTTTGTAATAATAATAATAAAAAATTTAAAAAACTGCAACTTTCCTATAGGGCTAGACACTGTTTATGTGTGTGTGTGTTATGTGCTATTAAGTCGCTTCCGACTCACGGCAACACTATGAATCAATGCCCTCCAAAACGTCCTATCATTAACAGCCTTGCTCAGGTCTTGCAGACTGAGGGCCGTGGCTTCCTTTATAGAGTCAATCTATCTCATAGTGGGCCTTTCTCTTTTCATGCTGCCTTCAACTTTTCCCAGCATTGTTGTCCTTTCCAGTGAGTCTTGGGTACTCACTGCAAATAGGGACACCATCCCTATTGAGAGAGACCACCTACCTGATCCTTGTTAAACTGGAGATAACCAGGGATGGAACCTGGGACCTTCTGCAAGCCAAGCAGATGCTCTACCACTGAGCCACAGCCCCTCTCACAGGTTCACAGGATTAAGTCCAGGCTTATAAGAACATGGTCTTGCTGGACTGGGCCAAGAAGGCCCTACTACTCTTAACTGGCAATGCCTCTCTAGGACCTCAGGCAGACAGAGAGCCAGCATGGTGTAGTGGTTAAGGGTGGGGGACTCTAATCTGGAGAACCACGTTCGATTCCCCACTCCTCCACATGAAGCCTGCTGGGTAAACCTGGGCCAGTCACTGTTCTCTCAGAACTCTCTCAGCCGCCCCACCTACCTCACAAGGTGCCTGTTGTGGGGAAGGGAAGGTGATTGTAAGCCTCTTTGAGACTCCTTAAAAGGTGCAAAAACCAGCTCTTCTTCTAGTCCCCCAGCCTATTTCTAACAGAGGCCAACCATCTATGCCAGAGCTGACCAATCCAGAGACTTCATATTGCCTGCCAATCTAGGAACTTGATGCTACCCTACCCTGAAGAGAGAGCTCACGTATGCTGCCAAGTGACTCACCAACTTCCTGGCATGCAAAGGTGAACCTGATTCTTTAAATTCTTCGGAAAGCAACCTGAAGGCGCATTCAGAGATTGCTAAAAGACCGATATCTGGAGATGGCAGAAGTTCTCAGCGGGGATGGGCGAGGCAAAGACTCAGTTGGGGGAACGAGAGGGGCCTCTTCACCCCGCAAGAAAATGACCTGCCCTGCATGAGAAGAGACCCATGTGCCTTGCTCACACACACTTGAAATTCACAACAACTAGCATGCGAATGGAACTACAGCTAAAAAAAAAAAAAAGGCCGGCAGCTGGAGTTGGTGCTCCGGCCTGCGGATCCCATTATCTCCCGCAATTACCATTCCAACGGCATCTCCTCCAGTCAAGCACTTCAACTCTAATTGGAATTTGCAGCAAAACTGAGGTTTGTCTCTCTGCTCCCAATTAATATTTCATGGGCAGGAATAATTATCCATCTCAGCATCGTCTTCGCTCTGCAATATTAACTCTTTTGGGATTGCGCAACTTGAGTTCTACGGCTGTGGTTCTCGAGCTTTGGTCCACCACTGTGCTTAAAGAAGAACCCTGGATCAGAGAATGCCCATCATATGAAGTGCTGTGGTACGCAGGCAGGATGGTGCTGCTGCAGTCGTCTTGTTTGTGGGCTTCCTAGAGGTTCCTGGTTGGCCACTGTGTGAACAGACTGCTGGACTTGATGGCCCTTGGTCTGATCCAGCATGGCCTTTCTTATGTTCTTTACTAGTCATAATGCATACCTATTATCTCTACTATCAGAGGAGCATGCCTATTCTATTAGGTGCTGTGGAACACAGGCAGGAGAATCCTGCTGCAGTCGTCGTCTTTGTGGGCTTCCTAGAGGCTCCTGGTTAGCCCCTGTGTGAACAGACTGCTGGACTTGATGGGCCTGGGTCTGATCCAGCAGGGCTTCTCTTACATTCTTATGTGGTGATGGCTGCCAACTTGGAAGGCTTTAAGAGGGGAGTGGACATGTTCATGGAGGAGAGGACTATCCATGGTTACTAGTCCAAATGGCTACTAGTCACGATGCATACCTATTCTCTCCAGGATCAGAGGAGCATGGCTAATATATGAGGTGCTTTGGAACACAGGCAGGAGAATGCTGCTGCAGTCGTCTTGTTTGTGGACTTCCTAGTAGAGGCAGCTGGTTGGCTGCTGTGTGAACAGACTGCTGGACTTAATGGGACTTAGTCTGATCCAGCAGGGCCTTTCTTATGTTCTTAACCCCCGCACATTTACCAGGGGGATCCCACAGACTGCAGAGCCTGGTCCATTTTAACTGGAGATGCCAGGGACTGACCCATGTTCTGTATGCCAAGCAGATGCTCTACCACTAAGCCATGGTCCCTCCCATCTCCTGTTAAAGGATTTTATTTCACAAGACTGGGACAGAGCTGCTGAACCGCTCAGGACACATCCTGGCCTTGATGGACAATTGATATGACTCAATACATGGCAGCAGCCAGTTTTTCCATTCCTTTTTATTAATTTTTTTTTGTCCTCTCTAGTTCCCCTCTTTTTTATTACCCAGACAGATACGCTCAATGTGATGCCACCAGCCCTTTGGAAAACCTCCTTAGCTCCTCAAAATTAACAAAAGGGGAATAGTTCGCATTTGCCCAATAAATTCAGAACCCCACGGCCAATTTTAAGCATTTACGGGAGCCGGCTTTCGTGAGAGATCTGCACGGTTCAATGAGTGCTTGGACAGCAGCTATTCAAGACGCTCTGGGAACATCTTCAAAAACTGGGTTTGAGTCCATGACGTGCTGATTCTCTACTGGAACGCTCACTGTGTCTTTCACATGAACCGATCAACCCTTCCCAAATCCTCTGGAAATAACATAAATGTTCCCTTCCCTGGAAACTAGCTATAGCCAAGCCTAAGTGGGACAGTTCTTTTAAAGATTTGGGCTAAACAACTGCCAAATATTTTACAATCTACTTTAGAATATATGTAGTTTACAGGCCTTTGTTCATATTTTAATCAGATTTCTGTTTTAGTACTACTGATGGAGACAGGAGTCTTCAGTCTTTCAAGACCCGGGACACACCTTTAACCCATACCAGCAACATTGAACTGGCTTCTGATTTTTTTAAAAGTTAGCTGTCTGGGCACGGAGCTTCCATGCTCCCAGAAATGCTCAGCTGCCCCTGCGGAGTTTGCTCTGTTGCAGAATGAATATGCAAAAAACCCAAAACAAGCAGAGAGGGAACCCAAAGCAGCCGATGAGCCGTCAGGCAGCATCTCCCCGCGGCCGTTACTAGGAAGGATGTCCCTGTGGTTGTGACACGACGCGAAAAGCCACACTCTGTTCACAGCAAAGAAAGGACACGACAAAAGCTTTCTGAAAGCTGAGTAATTGTGCTAAGGGAGCCCAGAGAGCTCTAGGAGCCCAGAAGGCCTTGCGAACACCTGGATTAACCTCAAACCACCTGGTTTCAAGAAGAGGGAGGTCTGCAGAAGATACAGAAAGGGCATAAAGCTTACATTTATCCAAGCGGTATGCTGGAAGTGCAATACGTTAGATGGTTCTTACTACCATGTATTGGGGACTTGCTCAAAGCTACAGTCATACTGGAGAGCCATCCATCAAGAACTTCAAAAGACGTTTCAACAGAAATTCCCAGTAGACCCCAAGAGCATGTTGTTACGTATTACAGCACCAGAATTACCTTCGAAATGTAAAGATCTATTTAAATATGCTGTAACTGCCGCCAGAACAGTTCTAGCAAGGAAATGGAAGAAACAACCCTTTCCGGATATAGAAGAATGGAAGGAAAAACTGATGGAATATGCCATAATGGCAAAAATGACCTATATGATAAATACAAGTTTTTTTTTTTAAATTTTTTATTGATTTTTTCAATACAAAAAAAAAGAAAAAAGAAAAAAAAAAGACAGCATCTTCAGGTAAGCGGCGCTCAGCTTCAGTTCTCCAGCCAGAAAATGCACTACTCACCCCCCCTCACCCCCATTTGATAATGAGAAACTGAGATAAAGACCAGAAAAGGATTCGCATTTGAGAAAAACACTCTTTTGGCTAATCTGGGTATAAGTTGTGCAGGAAAACTTAATATAAAGAAAGTAGAAGCAGTTCCCACATACACTCGAAAATTTTCAAAACAGTTTCTTCACCCTTGATGCAAGTTTTCTGGATCACTCACCTTAAAAAGTAAAGGTCCCCTGTGCAAGCACGGGGTCATTCCTGACCCATGGGGTGACGTCATATCCCGACGTTTACTAGGCAGACTTCGTTTGTGGGGTGGTTTGCCAGTGCCTTCCCCAGTCATCTTCCCTTTACCCCCAGCAAGCTGGGCACTCATTTTACCGACCTCGGAAGGATGGAAGGCTGAGTCAACCTTGAGCTGGCTACCTGAAACCGACTTCTGTCAGGATCGAACTCAGGTCGTGAGCAGAGCTTTTGACTGCAGTACTGCAGCTTAACACTCTGCGCCACGGGGCTCACTCACCTTGGTTTACCTTTTTTTGTATATTTTTGACTGTAAAGTCTGTTTTAAAGTTACTGATATGTTTCACACCGTGTTTATTCCATTTTCTTCCACGGCTTTGGAAAAAAGTGGAGCAATTATTTTCTTAGTGTCAAAAATATTATATATTCTTGTCTCTTCATAATGTGATCAAAGTATGATAGCTTCAGTTTAGCCATTTTAGCTTCTAGAAAGAGGTCGAATTGATCTGTGCATGTGTGTTAAGTGCCGACACGTCACTTTTGACTCATGGTGACCCTATGTATCAATGTCTTCCAAAATGTCCTCTTTGACAGCCTTGCTCAGATCTTGCAAATTGAGGAATGTGGCTTCCTTTATTGAGTCAATCCATCTCTTGTTGGGTCTTCCTCTTGTCCTGCTGCCTTCAACTTTTCCTAGCATGACTGTCTTTTCCAGTGACTCTTGTCTTCTCATAATGTGACCAAAATACGACAGCCTCAGTTTAGCCATTTTAGCTTCTAGGACCAGTTCAGGCTTGGTTTGATTGAGAACCCACTGATTTGTTTTTTTGGCAGTCCACGGTGTCCGTAACACTCTCCTCCAACACCACATTTCAAAGGAGTCTACTTTCTTCCTGACAGCTTTATTCGCTGTCCAGTTTTTACACCCACACATAGTAATGGGGAATACTGTAATATGATTTATCTTGATCTTGGTTGCCAGAATATCTTGTCTGCATCGTTCTCTCCCCTTCAGGCCTACTGAATTTGCTCTGTAACCCTCGCCCTAGTGCGTTGATCACTCTCCTGTTTCATTGCACTGTTTTGCATTTTGTAATCTGCCTTGAGTCTTTGTGAGCGAGGCAGGCTACAGACAAACAAACAAAATGCTGCAGAATCTAACTCCCAACCTTTGGTAGATTTGTGCTGTCCTCTAGGGGGTGCACCCATACCAGAGGTCCAGAGTGACAAAGACACTGCCCTCTGCGTATGCAATACACAGGCGTACTGGGTTGGATCCCACCGACCTGTCCAGGGGCACTTCCTTTGGCACAAGGATTCTTGCCCAGTGTAAACAGTTCCGCTGTCAGAAAAGGAAGGCTCCTTGCGCCGAAGGAAAGCCCAGCCACCAGTGGAACAGTCCATGGGAACAGTTTCGGCTCAAAAAGGCATACAGTCTCTCCTCTCCTGGCTATTACAGGCCAGTCTACATGGGGGGTGGGAAAAGAGTGTCACTTCAGACCTTGCATAGGCAGGCCAGGAGTGTGTTCTCAAAGGGCAGCCCTCAACAGACCCAGCCTACTTCCGCCTGAGAATCGCAAGCCGCTATTTCACTATTCCTGCAGGGGAAAGCAGGGACAGCCAATGTGATGCAGCGACAAAAGAAAGCTAATGCGATCTTGGGGTGCATCAACAGAGACATAACATTCAAATCACAAGATGTCATAGTTCTGCTGTACCCTGCATTGGTCAGGCCGCACCTGGAGTTAGGGAGGCTTCACTTCAAAAGGGATGTGGGCAGAATGGAGCGGGTGCAGAGGAGAGCGACGAGGATGATCAGGGGCCTGGAGACCAAGAAGCCCTATGAGGAAAGGCTGAGGGAGCTGGGAATGCTCCTGGAGAGGAGGAGGCTGAGGGGGGGACAGGATTGCTCTCTCTTGCAGTATTTGAAGGGCTGTCACTTAGAGGAGGGCAGGGAGCTGTTCCTGTTGGCCGCAGAGGATAGGACTCGCAATAATGGGTTTAAACTGCAGGCAGAAAGGTACCGGCTGGTAATAGTTGTTTGAGAGTGGAATCAGCTACCTAGGGAGGTGGCGAGCTCCCCCTCACTGGCAGTCTTTAAGCAGAGGCTGGACAAACACTAGTCAGGGGGATGCTCTCAGCTGATCCTGCATTGAGCAGGGGATTGGACTAGATGACCTCTATGGCCCCTTCCAACTCTATGATTCTATTATTCTGTTCTATGATTCCTCTTGCATGGTGAGGCAGGGTGGCCAACTCCAGCTTGGGAAATTCCTGGAACTCTGGGACTGGAGCCTGGGGAGGGGAGTTTGGGAAAGGTGCCACAGAGCCCCCCTCCAAAGCTGCCATCTTCTCCAGGGAAGCTGATCTCTGTAGTCTGGGGACCAGGTGTACTTCCAGGAGAACTCCAGGCCCAACCTGGGGGACGGCAACCCTTCGGTGAGGGCAGGACTTTCCGGAAACAGAAGGAAAACCCAAAGAATACAGAGCTGCAAAACCAACAGTGCCAATCACAGTATTTGCATCGGATGCACCGGAACTGCAACAAATTCAATTTGCTGAAAATTTACATTAACAGCAGAGGAGGGAAGAACATTTGCTGGCAAGGCAGCAGCAGAAAAGCTGAAATAACTCTAAGATCAGCAAAGTGCAGGGAAAGCAGGAGGCGTTTCCTCAAATTAAGCACTTATTTGCAGGCAGCCAAAGTCACAGAATAAGCAAGTGCTGCACACGGGAGACGGTGGCACAGATTCCTCCGCCTGCCTTGGTTTCGCCTGTTCTATTAATCCAGCTATGGATACAGGAGGGCAGAGGAGAGGCGTCTCTGAGCTGCTCCGGAAGCAAAAGAGGTGGTTGGCTGGGATTCCATTCTTGTATGGTGTTCACACCAGTTCAAAAGGGACTAGGCAGGTAGGTGATGCGAAAGGCCTCTGCCTGAGACCCTGGAGAGCCACTGCCGGTCTGAGTAGACAATACTGACTTTGATGGACCGAGGGTCTGATTCAGTAGAAGGACAGCTTCATGCGTTCATGTGTTCAAAAGGGTGTGTGAAAGAGAGAGACCCTGACCTTGACACTACTTAATACAATCTTTTCACATCCTCTAGCTGCCACTCATTCAAGTGTTGCTTGCTTCACCAAACTTTGGTTCACAGTCAATTAATAGAAGAAGAAGAATTGGTTTTTATACCCCGCTTTTCTCTACCTTTAAGGAGTCTCAGAGCGGCTTACCATCACCTTCCCTTCCCCTCCTCAAAACAGACACCTTGTGAGGTAGGTGGAGCTGAGAGAGTTCTGAGAGAACTGTGACTGGCCCAAGGTCACCCAGCAGGCTTCATGTGGAGCATGGGGAATCGAACCCAGTTCTCCAGATTAAGAGTCCGCCGCTTTTAACCATTCAGGCGGAAAGTTGAGCGAGGATCTGTCTCATCTGACCAGTGTGCCAGTCTTTGTACAGGGCAATACAAACTGCAATACAAATCCCAAATCCTTTCACCAAACATCAACAGAACTGCAGCTCTCAGCTCTGGATTCACTACTAGTATTAGTGTATTTTTTTACTTGCCTCTTTCTAGTTGGAAATACTCAAAGGAGGAGAAGAAAAAATGCCAAGCCAGCCAATTTACTCCTGACATGCACTGGCTACAGGGAGAGATCAGAACGCTAAGAAATACGAATAGCGTTCGGCCAGAGCAATCCCAGATCACAAGTACGCCATTGACAAAGGCAAAATTTAATTGCTCCTTGTTGGAAAAATGCCTTTGCTTAATATTCAGTCTCTGAAAGCAATACTCAAAGAGGTCAGTTTTCAGTACAGTTTTGTGTTCCGTTGTGGGAACCACAATTTAAGAAGGATGTAGACAAGCTGTCCAGCGGAGGGCAACAAAGATGGTGAGGGGTCTGGAGACCAAGTCCTATGAGGAAAGGTTGAAGGAGCTGGGGATGTTTAGCCTGAAGAGGAGAAGACTGAGAGTCTTGGAGGCCTTTGACGGAAAAGAGGGAAGGCAAAGAAGGAGGAGGAGGAGAAGAAAAAGAGTTGGTTTTTATATGCCAACTTTCTCCACCACTTAAGGAAGAATCAAGCCGACTTACAACCACCTTCCCTTTCCCTTCCCACAACAGACACCCTGTGAGGTAGGTGGGGCTGAGAGAGCTCTAAGAGAGCCCCAGGTCACCCAGCTGGCTTCATGTGGAGGAGTGGGGAAACCAACCCGGTTCACCAGATCAGAATCCACCACTCCAAACCACCGCTCTTAACCACTACACCATGCTGGCTTCCCAGATCTCAGATGTCCAACGGGTGTTTTGTTTGAGGGTCAATCAGCAACGTGGTCTTAATGAAGACAAACAGATCTGACTTATTGGTTCTCGTAGGTTATCCGGGCTGTGTAACCGTGGTCTTGGTATTTTCTTTCCTGACGTTTCGCCAGCAGCTGTGGCAGGCATCTTCAGAGGAGTAACACTGAAGGACAGTGTCTCTCAGTGTCAAGTGTGTAGGAAGAGATCTGACCTAGTTTGGCAATTTTGCTGCCTGGGTTTGGGGAGCCTGGGATTTGCACATCACGAGCCAAAAATCCACATCGTAGGGAGTCTCCTACAGGGGGGGAATGAAGCTCAATGCTGCTTGTGTGTGGGCAAAGCCAAGCAGCCCCCTCCGGCTCCAGTCGGAGCGCTTCCTGCTGCTGCGCAAGCACGTTCTCAAGCTTTGATTTCTTCACAGCCACGGTGAAATCAGCATTCCAGAGCTGCATCTCTCTCCCCCCCTCCCACCTCCCCGCCAGTTCCCCATGGCCTGTCCGTATTAATTTGTTTACAGCTTGGCCTTCTTCTCTGGCAGCTTAAAAGCTCCTCTCTGGATGCCTCGACTTGACTTGCATCCAAGGGCAGGAGGTCCCCGCCTCAGTCCGCATGCTAGGAAGGCATGCTTCGAAGATGGAGATCTACACGGATGCTGCATTTCAGGTGCGTGTGTATGGGGAGGGGGAGAACCTCTCCGGAGAACGGCACGTGCAAGTGTACATTTTCAGCTTCTCGACTAAGGCTGCCCCCCGTTTCCCCCCTCCTCCGTGATTCCCAGCAGCTGCCGGCACGGACATGCTGACAAGTGCAGCTCTATCGTTCGTTATTTCAAAGCAAGCTGCAGGCCCTTACGGATGCAAAGAGAGGCTTGGAAATGCAGGGGTGGCACGATCAGGAGATGGAACAGAGAGCCGTGCTGGATTTCCAGTGGGTGGGGAAGGGCTCAGTGCCCCACAGGTCTTGTTCTGGCAGAGTAACTGGCCTACTTTCTTTCTAGCTATATTATGGATATAATATGGTTTCTAGCTACATTATGGTTAATAGAGTAGGGCATGGAGAGCCCCGTGGAGCAGAGTGGTAAGCTTCAATACTGCAGTCAAAAGCTCTGCTCACGACCTGAGTTTGATCTCCATGGAAGTCGGTTTCAGGTAGCCGGCTCAAGGTTGACTCAGCCTTCCATCCTTCCGAGGTCGGTAAAATGAGTACCCGGCTTGCTGGGAGTAAAGTGTAGACGACTGGGGAAGGCCATGGCAAACCACCCCGTAAACATAGTCTGCCTAGTAAACGTCGGGATGTGACATTACCCCATGGGTCAGTAAGGACCCGGTGCTTGCACAGGGGAATACCTTTACCTATGGAATCAATGAGGATGGGGGGGGGGGAGTTATGAATTTCCTGCATTGTGCAGGGGGTTGGACTAGATGACTTTGGAAATAATGTCTGGATGTAGGATAGGAATCAAAAGGCCTGCAAACTCCTCCACCAACCGAAACCATCCCCAAGAGACAAATGCCTCCTTATCCTTTCTGGATCTCTTACTCTACAGAGCCAGGGAGCCCCTTAAACAGGATAAATGCAACCCCTGAGCAGCTCTCCTCTTTACTTGGAGACTCTGAGGCCCTTGATTAACAGCACCGTCTCAAAATGCTCCTTCAAAAGGGAAAGGAGAGGGGAGGGGAGAGAGAAATCACACTGTTTGCAGCCAATAAAGCCAAGTGGGAAGCGGACAGATTTATGTCTGGTTGCAAAACATGTGCGACAGCAGCCAGCCCTTCATGCGCTGGCCATAGTGAAAACTAATCTCTTAATTGCTCCTGTTCTGGAAAGGGGAGAAAACTCAGGCAGCTGCTGCAGGAAGCAAATGCAGGAGGGGCAGGGTTCTAGCAAGATCCCTGCCCCCCCCCTTTTCTCCAACTCCTGCTCTTAGGGCCATGGTAAAGGCAGCAAGAACAATTTAAGGACTCAGGAGAACCGTGCACCCAGTTCTACGCTGGTAACCAAACGCAACTTTACGGTTGACGATGAGGAAGTGGAAACAGTTTAAAGCTTTCTGTTCCTTGGCTCCATCATCAAGCAAAAGGGAGGCTGCAGCCAAGAAATCAGAAGGAAATTGAGGCTGGGAAGGGCAGCCGTGAAGGAGCCAGAAAAGATTCTTAAGTGTCAAAATGTGTTGCTGGAGAGCAAGGTTAAGATAATTCATACTCGCTCACTGAGATCTCAAGGTAAGTTACAAAATGGGAAACAACGCAATGAAACATAAGACAAGCTTTGAACAGTGCAATAGGGCTTAGAGTAATGCTATCTGACGAAGGGAGCTCTGACTCCTGAAAGCTTACACCCAAAAGATCTCGTTGGTCTCTAAGGTGCTACTGGTCGAGTTGCCAAGGTCCAGGTACTAGCTGGAGATCTCCTGCTATTACAACTGATCTCCAGCTGATAGAGATCACCTGGAGAAAATGGCCGCTTGGGCAATTGGACTCTATGGCATTGTAGTCCCATCTCCCTCTGTTGTCATTCCATCCCCCCAGACACACCGGATACAGCAGCAGGTAGGGTCACCAGCTCCAGGTTGGGAAATACCTGGAGATTTTGGGGGCAGAGCCTGAGGAGGGTGGGGTTTGGGGAGGGGAGGGATTTCAATGCCATAGAGGCCAATTGCCAAAGCGGCCATTTTGACTCCAGGTGAACTGATCTCTATCGGCTGAAGATCAGTTGTAATAGCAGGAGATCTCCAGCTAGTACCAGGAGGTTGGCAACCCTAGTTGCAGGCTCCAAAGAGGCAGTGCTCATTTCTTCCTCCCCCTGAATAATTCCAGTTGTCCTTTTCTGCTGCCCTCCCAAGTTGCTTAACATTCACTCAAAGCAGCAATCAAGACCCCCAAGTGCATCTGGAAAGGTCACCGCAGCATACGGTTATCCGCTGGCCTTATGACACTTGCCGTTTTGTTTGCAATCCCCGTCCTAATAATCCTTAACAAGGAATGTGCTTTGTGCACCGCCTCCAGACGCTGAGCAGATGTTTTCAGTTTGGCCTTCTAAGAGGACTCGTGGTTATCTTTCTTGCCAGCTTAGGCTTCAGTGTATTCTCACACATTCGTAATGTACAGAAAATACGAGAAAGGCCTCGGGCTGGATCCCGGGGATTCTTTCGGTGAGCGGAGGAGCTTTTCTCTAGCGGAAAGTGCCTTTCACCAGAGGATGAACACCTTTGCTAGTGAAACGGGCTTCAATTTATGTTAATTTACGATTGCACATTCTCACCAATGCAATTTTCCATTCAAATTACAGACACAGGAAACACAATATGGGGGGGGGCGTTGTGGCTCAGGAGTCGACCATCTGCTTGGCATTCTCAAGGTCCCAGGTTCGATCATTGGTATCTCCAGTTAAAAAGGACAAGGCCGTAGATGATGTGAAAGACCTCAGCCTGAAACCCCGGAGAGCCAGTGTGAGGGGCCGTGGCTCAGTGGTAGAGCCTCTGCTTGGCATGCAGAAGGTCCCAGGTACAATCCCCGGCATCTCCAGCTAATAGGATCGGGTTGTAGGTGATATGAAAGACCTCTGCTTGAGACCCCGGAGAGCCACCACCAGCCTAAGTATATAATACTGAGTTTGAAGAAGAAGAAGAGTTGGTTTTTATATGCCGACTTTCTCTGCCACTTAAGGCAGAATCCAACCGGCTTACGATCACCTTCCCTTCCCCTCCCCACAACAGACACCCTGTGAGGTAGGTGAGGCTGAGAGAGTTTGGAGAGAACTGCGACTGGCCCAAGGTCACCCAGCCGGCTTCATGTGCATGTGACAATCTGCTGACTGCCACTGTAGGCCCCAATTACATCAGGAGGTGACCCTTCCTGCAATGGTTTGTTCTGTCTTGAGCAGCCCATGAAGGTGGCCAAATAATGGAGAAACATTCTCCTTTCAGCTATGTCACTGGACAAAGCGTTCAATGTATTTGGCATGTATGTTATCTCAGTAACCCATACACCAACCATGCGCAGTAGGACAGGGTGGGCTTCCTGACCACTAGCCAAGTGACCCTGGCTGAAATCTGAACCAGCAGCTTCTTGACTCATCAATCATGCCCTGCAACCATTGCAAGGAGGCAGAGATAATGAATGCTCCAGATGTAAGACCTACCGTAAGCTACTTCATATCAGCAAAATGCCTGGTAGAGCATCTGCTCGGCATGCAGAAGGTCCCAGGTTCAATCCCCAGCATCTCCAGTTAAAGGGACTAGGCAGGTAGGAGATGTGAAAGACCCCTGCCTGAGACCCTGGAGAGCTGCTGCCAGTCTGAGCAGACAATACTGACTTTGATGGAAAGAGGGTCTGATTCAGTATAAGGCAGCTTCATGTGTTCTTGTGTACGTTTCAGGGAATCATCGAAGCAGGATTCCCATCAGCGAGGACCAGGGCACCGCTGCCAGGGGGTAGCAGGGCAATATTCCAATGGGGGGGGGGGGGAAAGCATGGCCCTTTGGGGCAACACGGCCAGCCCCACGTCCACTGGTTTTTTATTTATTTATTCGGTTAATTTATGTCCCACTTCCCTCCGCAATAGGGACCCCAGGTGGCTTACGGTATTCTCCTTCTTCATTTTATTCCCACAGCAACCCTGTGAGCAAGGTTCTGTTGCAGAGAGGAGATTTGAACCCGGGTCCCCCAGATCCCAATCTGACACTCAAACCACTGCACCACACACAACTGTATGCACCCCCCCCCCCGGGTTAGGGGGTCCCCGTGCTTCCGGCTTCTGCCGAGTCAAGCCTGCCTGCTCTGATTTGAATCGCCCCCATCTTCTGCTCAACAGCAGTGCAGAACGTCATGAACGGGCTTTTGGCAAGGGAAAGGACTGCACCACCTATGCTTTCCTGTTCAGACTATGAGGCAACGTGGTCTAGGAGAAAAAAATGGCTCACAGCTTCACAGACACGGATCCCTTTCCCCCCGTCTGCCACACACCGAGTACGCTCATCCTCCCAGCGGAATGATGCAGATGAGAAGAGCAGAGGTGTAATCCTTGCACTGCCAACCAAGCCCTAAGCTAAAGAAACCCGAGGTGGTCAAGCCACTAAGTGACTCTCCAGCCCCACTGGAAACACAAGAAGCCACACAGTCGGGAAGGGGAGTTCCCTTACCTTACAAGAGCCAGCGTGGTGTAGTGGTTAAGAGTGGCGGTTTGGAGCAGTGGACTCTGATCTGGAGAACCGGGTTCGATTCCCCACTCCTCCTCCACATGAGCGGCAGAGGCTAATCTGGTGAACTGGATTCGTTTCCCCGCTCCTACACACAAAACCAGCTGGGTGACCTTGGGCTAGTCACACTCTCTCAGCCCCACCTACCTCACAGGGTGTCTGTTGTGGGGAGGGGAAGGGAAGGCGATTGTAAGCCGGTTTGATTCTTCCTTCAGTGGTAGAGAAAGTCGGCATATAAAAACCAACTCTTCTTCTTCTTCCTCAGCCACAGAACCTTCTAGCAGCCGGCCTGAGGTCAGCTGGCGGGAACAACAGCCACTGCCAAGCGATGCCTTCCCGCACGCAGATTGGCACAGGTGGCTTTGGCCAACCCCCTCATGATGTTCTGAAGGGGACAGGCCTTGGCTTTCAAGCCCAGCTGTGGCCAGAGAGAGACGGTCACATTTGCAGAGACCTGAAGGGATTGCTGCCGCTCCGGTTTCACCTCTTGCAAACAGGTTGGCTTGGAGAACTTCTGAGACCTCTTTGCACTAAGGCAGAGGTCCACAACCTTTTTGACCCTGCGGGCACCTTTGGAATGCCACCACAGGGTAGTGGGCACAACCACAAAACGGCCGCCGCAGGAGGCGGAACCAACCACAAAATGTCAGGGAGGGAGGTTATGCATAACTCTCATAGTAACTCTTCAACATTTCAGGAAAATTGGCTCCATTTGCCAATATGGCTTTTTAAATGGATGCATTGCTTTAAAATATTTGCTTGTTTACTCACCACTTGTCAGAAGCCCTGACAGACAAAAGTCCCGCCTGTTTTTAAAAACACTTGGCGGGTGCCCGGAAAGATGTAGTTGGGCACCATAGTACCCACAGGCATCACAGAATTGGAAGGACCCATAGAGGCTATCTAGTCCAACCCCCTGCTAAATGCAGGACCAGCCTAGAGCATCCCTGGGAAGGGTTCATTCAGCCGCTGCTTGAAGACTGGCAGAGAGGGGGAGCTCACCACCTCCCAAGGCAACCGATTCCACTGCTGAATTACTCTTACTTTTAGGGATCCCCGACCTAAGGCAACTGGGAGGGGGATAAGCATCCTTCCAGGGTAGGGAACCCTCTCCCAAATCATTCCCATCCCCCTAAAAAATGATCTACCCCCTCTAGCAATTTGTAGCTTCCTGTTAAAGGACGGGAGCAGTAATACCAGAAGCCAAGAGCTGAATTCGTGTCTGCAGCAGCCATCGGAGCCCCCGGCCAGAGAGAGCTCCTCTTCCCATCCTCCTGTCCAAGGTGGGGATTAAGTATGACAAGACAGGCAGCCAACGCAAATCAATTTGCCTTGTGGGGCTGGCCTGGCGGGAACCAAATTACAGGGCTCAGAAGACGACCTCCAGGAAGGAGATGTTTATGTCTGATTTTCGAGTGCCAAAAAGGTTTAGCATCGTCTCAGCCCTTGAAGACTTTGGAAACGATTCTCCGGACAAAAAAAAAAGAAGGGAGGGAGGAACAGTCCTGCCTGACACCCTCTCTACACAGGGCAAAGTGGGGAGGGCTTTGTCCTTTGTTCCTGCCTGGCTGAGCAGGTCCACAGGCCAGAGCATCACGTTTCGTGGGAGACCAAAGCGGCACGCGGGCAACTGTTTCTTGGGAGCATTAGGGGCAATTCTTGCCATAATGTTACCATGGCACTAACCATGATCCACCATCAGTGGCAGCGGTGGAAAGTGCTGCCAAGTTGCAGCCAACTTTTGGCAACCCCCTCATGGGGTTTTCAAGGCAAAATACTAACGTAGGTGGTTTGCCATTGCCTGCCTCTGTGTAGAGACCCTGGACTTCCACAGTGGTCTCCCATCCAAGTACTAACCAGGGTCAACCCTGCTTAGCTTCTGAGATCTGACGAGATGTGGCTAGCCTGGCCCATCCAGGTCAGGGCAAAAGACATACAGAGGTAGTTTGCCATTGTCTGCCTCTGCGTAGCAACCCTGGATTTCCCTGGTGGTCTCCCATGCAAGTACTAACCAGGGCCGACCCTGCATAGCTTCCAATATTGGCCTAGCCTGGCTGATCCAGGTCAGGGCACACAATCAGTAGCCTGACAAATACGTAATGTTGGAAGGGGGGTGGGGGGACTAGCAGTACGAACAACAAATTTCGACTTATTATTCTTCCCCTAGTATGGCCAAGTCTCCTTTTCCAAATAGTGATCTGTGGATTCTTGGAATCCCCAGTGGGGTTCCATCAGCAGGAATATTCAAAATGGCGGACAAGCTGCTCTACCCATGTGCCTCAGCAATCCAGCGCAGCAGGGGAAGGGGAAGAGATTTGTAAGCTGTTCTGAGACTCCTTACAGATGGAGAAAAGTGGGGTATAAAAACCAACTCTTCTTCCTTCCTCTTAGAAATCCATTAGAGTCAGAATCTGTGTAGCTTCCCAAAAGGGTCTAAGATTTCCCTTCCATTGCAGCAGTTTGACAATCGGGGCTATTTGGGGATGGGGGTGCCATGATTTCCCCCACAACCACCCGCCACCCCCAGCTTCTCTGCTGCAAATTCACATTTTTATGAGTTTGCTGAAACAGATTCGTGCCCCCTTAGCCTTGCGGGAGGGGACGGGATAACAATGGAACAAAGGAAGTACTAAAAATTCCACCAGGCTATTTGGCCAGATGTTTGGCTGTCAAGATCTGCCGGTCTGCCATCTCTGTGAAGAAGGGCTCGTCTGCAAGAATGATTATTCCGGGCTCGTTCAGGAAGCTATAAAAGTTGCATTTTCAACAGAAGGCTGCCTCTGCGCTGAGGCACTCTTGCTTGAATGGTGCCCAGATGTTTGCATGGGGGGCTTTGGCATAACAACCTGTCAATATTTTGCTCTCATTTCTAATTAATAGCCATCCTCCATCTTTAAGGAGGGAGCTGGGGGAAGCGCTTGACTGTATTTCTTGCTCTTACCTCGGCTTTAGAATAACTTTGCAGATCTGCTTTGAAAAGACAGTTGTGAATGCTACGCCCTGATAAGAACATAAAAAAGGCCATGCTGGATCAGACCAAGGTCTATCAAGTCCAGCAGTCTGTTCACACAGTGGCCAATCAGGTGCCTCTAAGAAGCCCACAAACAAGATGACTGCAGCAGCATTGTCCTGCCTGTGTTCCACAGCACCGAATATAATAGGCATGCTCCTCTGATCCTGGAGAGGATAGGTTTGCATCATGACTAGTATCCATTTTGACTAGTAGCCATGGATAGCTCTCTCTTCCATGAACATGTCCACTTTCCTCTTAAAACCTTACAAGTTAAGAACATAAGAACATAAGAGAAGCCCTGCTGGATCAGACCATGGTCCATCAAGTCTAACAGTCTGTTCACACAGTGGCCAACCAGGTGCCTCCAGGAAGCCCTAATATAATAGGCATGCTCCTCTGATCCTGGAGAGAATAGGTTTGCGTCATGACTAACATTCATTTTGACTAGTAGCCATGGGTAGCCCTATCCTCTAAATGATCTATTAAAATGATTTATATTTATGGAGAAACATATGGTTAGATATGGGAATATATAAAGTGATGTAATCCAAATAAATCAATGATTGAAATGTAGATGCAAAGTATGCTCCACATATATTGTAATAATATAATGTTCAAATGTTTATACAATTTTTGTTTTGCTTATTTGTTTGTGTTTAAAATAAAAGTTTAAAACGGGGAAGGGGAAGAAGTTAAGGGGACAGGAGAGAGCTTACAAGGAGAGCCGTTTCAGGTTGCTCACATGTGTAAAACTGAATTTAAGAAGAGGGAAAATGCGGTTCCCTTGCAAAGCAGACATTTCTCTGGGGTTCCCCCCTCCGTCAGTGTGGGCAGTTGTTTCAAAAGTGCTCATCTCTCATATCCCAGATCCCACTTCCCACCCCAGGGGGAACAGGCGTCTTCTCTGTTCCCCTCCCACGCTCAGCTCCTGCAACACAGTGGAGGGTTTTCATTCCACTGGCTGAAGCTATACGCTCTCTAAAAACCGGCAAGAATGAGAGGGCTCACCTGTAGTGGAGGCGTTGGCCGTCGGAGCTGTAGTCGCGATAGATCTCGTATTCCTTCTCAAAAACTCCCGGGGGCGAAGAGCTGAAAAGAGGGGCAGAGAAAGCAAAACCGTTAAGCAAAAAAGAAAAAAAAATGGGGGGGAAATCTTGTTATCGACTCTTAGAAGCCTGCAGGGGGGCTTTTTTACGTTGAGGCTTTGGGGCAAGCGTAGATGGGCCCTTGACCTTGTGTGGAAGTTTGAAGCAGTCAAGGCTCAAAAATGCCAAGAGAGTTCTCCAACCTACCCAGGCGCCTCCAACAGCCAGCCCAGTGGTCCTAGGGTTGCCAACCCCCAGGAGGCACCTGGAGATCTCCTAGAATTACAGCTGATCTCTAGACGGCAGAAATTGGTCTCCCTGGAGAAAGTGGCTGCTCATGAGGGTGGACCCCATTACATTATACCCCATGGAGGTCCCTCTCCTCAAACCCCAGGCTCTGTTCCCAAGTATCCAGGAATTTCCCCAGCTGGAGTTGGCAAACCTAAGTGGCCTAGAACCATCTGCCAGTGGAACGGAGGAGGGCAGGCCTTTCTGTAAGCCAGCTCCTTTTCCCAGGGTGATCTCATTTATTATTTATTCACTTACAAAATTTGCATCCCACCTTTCTGCCCTCAGAAGGGCCAAGAAGGTGCCTAACCAATTAAAACACAAGTAATGACATCACCATTAAAAACACCATTAAATCAATTAAAAATAGAGCTAAATATGTACAAAGGCATGAACGACAATTAAAACATTAGTTAGGAAGGAGAATCATTGAGGGAATGCCAGACGAAACAACAGAGTCTTCAGCTGCAGAACGGGACAGATTAGTCTCCCTGGGGATGGAGATGCAGAGCTTTGGTGCCACCACCGAGAAGACACTGTCCCAGGTTGCCACCTGCCTAATCACTGGAAGCAGGTCCTCCGAAGATGCCAGTAGTGGTCGGGTGGGTTCATAAGGAAATACACATTCCTTCACAGTAACTTTTTCCGGAGCTCTTAAGTGGCGATTGCATACCCAGAAAATAGAGAATGTGAGAACTGGCAAAATCAAAGCCCCATACATTCTTTTTTTTTGCCATCAAGTCACAGCTGACTTACGGCGACCCTATAGGGTTTTCGAGGCAAGAGACCCAAGGCCACCCAGCAAGACTTCATGGCGCAAGGAGGGATTTGGGACCTGGGTTTCCCAGGTCCTAGTCCGACACCTTAACCAATTCACCACACTGGCTCTCCTATCCATCACATGCCTCCACAATTCTGCACAAGAAATGAATGACGGGGTTCCAGAATTCCCATCCAGACCCAGGACAGTGGCACCCCAGACTTAGTTCACACACAGCCAGAGTCCAGAGCACATCAGTCTGGCCACCTATGAGTCTTACCCCCCAAATCTTTAAACTCTGGTTATGGGCTTCCATTCACGTGACATTAAACGCGCTGCAGTGACCTGTGCTTTGGAGCAGCAGAGCAGATAGTTGGATTTAGTTACACCCAGCTGTGCCAACGTACAAACTGGACTCTGGACTTAGGGTTGCCAATCTCCTGCTATTACAACTGATCTCCAGCTGACAGAGATCAGTCCACCTGGAGAAAATGGCCGCTTTGGCAATTGGACTTTATAGCACTGAAGTCCCTCCCCTCCCCAAACCCCGTCCTCCTCAGGTTCCACCCCAAAAAGCTCCCGCCGGTGGCAAAGAGGGACCTGGCAACCCTATCCGGGCTTTGACCTGTGAGAAAAATTAATGCACCTTTGACTCCGTTCCCACACTGGCTAGACCAGCACGTTGCCACTTTGTGCATCGATGTTCTCTGATGCTGTGACCAAGTCACTAAATATTTCATTAACATGAACCAAGTACAAATCTTGAACATGCACTGGCTTTGGAGCTGAGAAAAAGTTTCTCTGCCTTTAAGGAGTCTCAAACCTGCTTACAATCTCCTTCCCTTCCTCTCCCCACAACAGACACCTTGTGAGATAGGTGGGGCTGAGTGAGTTCGGAGAGAGCAGTGACTAGCCCAAGGTCACCCAGCTGGCTTCATGTGGAGGAGTGGGGAAACCGACTCGGTTCTCCAGATCAGAGTCCGCTGCTCTTAACCACAACACCACACTGGCTCTCCACAGGCACCGTGTTGGGAACACCTGCCAGAGGAATGACCCAGCCAAACACACGTCCTTTCCAGTCCTGTTCATTTCAATGGGAGACCGCAGCGAGCGCTTCACCTTTCTACCATTAACAACGGGACGGTGCTCAGCTCTGGCAGGATCGCACCCAACGAACGTGGGCCGCCAAACAGAACTGGGGGCAGTAATTCACAGTGGGTAGCCGTGTTAGTCTGTTTGCAGTAGTCAAAAAGGGCAAGAGTCCAGTAGCACCTTAAAGACTAACAAAAATATTTTCTGGTAGGGTATGAGCTTTCGTGAGCCACAGCTCACTTCTTCAGATATCTGGTATCTGATATCTGGTATCTGAAGAAGTGAGCTGTGGCTCACGAAAGCTCATACCCTACCAGAAAATATTTTTGTTAGTCTTTAAGGTGCTACTGGACTCTGGGAGCAGTAAGCGACTGGAAAACCCCACCCTGGTTCTACAGCCTGTGGAAACCTACCGCTCCCCAGAAGAGGCAGCTGTGCCCCCTCCAATCCCAATGTACTTGTCGCCTTTAATGCTGCGCTCTGACAGGCCTGGCGCTTTTGAAAGCAACAAGCTAAAGATGTTTGGACAGGGAGGGATGAAAGCAGCCAGGAGGAAACTCAAGCTTCACTGTGACGGGGACCGGCAAAGAACACGAAGCCATCGCTCAAGCTAACCGGCAACCAAGAAGCTGCAGCGGCATCTTGGACAGAAACCGGCAGCGCTCTGAAAGCCCCGCCATTCGACAACTGCTGGCATTCTGGGGCTGGGAAGGTGGCCTCTGCTCCCACGTAGCCTTCCGGAAGCTCAGCTACCTGCACAAAACCCAAACTGGGAACGCAGGGTACACAGGAAGAGCGGCGGATCAAGGTCACTTTTGGTGTAGTCATACAAAAAGAGGAGGAATTGGTTTTTATATGCCGGCTTTCTCTACCACTTAAGGAAGACTCAAACGGGCTTACAATCACCTTCCCCTCCCCTCCCACAACAGACACCCTGTGAGATAGGTGGGGCTGAGAGGACTGTGACTAGCCCAATTACCCAGCTGGCTTCATGTGTAGGAGTGGGGAAACAAATCCAGTTCACCAGATTAGCCTCTGCCGCTCATGTGGAGGGGTGGGGAATCAAATCCAGTTCTCCAGATCAGAGTCCGCCGCTCCAAACCACCGCTCTTAACCACTACGCCGCACTAGGCAGACTATGTTTACGGGGTGGTTTGCCCTCGCCTTCCCCAGTTGTCTACACTTTACCCGCGACAAGCTAGGTACTCATTTTACCGACCTCAGAAGGATGGAAGGCTGAGTCAACCTTGAGCCGGCTTCCGTCGGGATCGAACTCGGGTTGTGAGCAGAGCTTGGACTGCAGTACTGCAGCTTACCAGCCTGTGCCATAGGGCTCACTGTTAGTCTAAAGCAGTCCAAGAATCCTCAGCGCATAGACAACATATCCTTTGCACGTACCGTACAGCTCCTAGCATAATGAATAAGAGCCAGAGTCTTCAGTGGGGAGCTGTCAGCCGCCAGCCCTCTCAGCCCCCACCCTCCTCTCCACCTTTCCCAGCTGACCGCCAAGATCATTGCTGGAAAGAGACTCGTCAATTGGCTTTCCAGACACCGCTTGGCATCTTGCCCGGGAGAAGGAAGGGAGCCCAGCACATTGGAGCAGGCAGCGCGGAGCCTGCTTGCCTGGCGGAGAAGAGGAGAAACAGCATCTGCTGTCAAGGGCTGCCCGGCGGAGCCTGGAGCGTCACAAGAAAGGCTTCTTCGCTTAGCAACGCCTTCGTTCCCTCTCACATGTACAGAGAGACCCGTGGCCTCGCGAGCGGAGCCTGCCGAGCAATAAAAAAGCTCTGGGAGTAGGCCGGAAGAATCTCGGGGGTCTTGTCTTGAAAACCCTACGGCAGGGGTGGGGAACCTTTTTTCCACCAAGGGCCATTTGGATATTTATCACATCATTCGCGGGCCATACAAAATTATCAACTTAAAAATTAGCTGACCAAGCCCCAAGCAGACAGCTGCCCCAGATGACAACCCCGCCCCCACGGGGCAAGCAGGCAGGCATCCAGCCGGTGGCGCACTCGCCCACCTGGTGGAACAGGATGGTCTGTTGCACCAGCCGGGCGTAGCTGTCCAGCCGCGCGCCGGAGTTGCTCCTGCTCCGCATGGTCAGGGCTGGATTCTACAGCCGGCTCCTGCTACCTCCGCCTGCAGGGATGAAATGAGGACACCCTGGCTAAGAACTCCCCCTCCCCACCGCGCATTCTGACCCTGCCCCCTTTAACCCCTCCATTTTCACCACTTCCGCCCCCAGCCCTCTTGTAGTACAGAGGGAATACATTTCTCCACGGCCCGGGTGTGCATCATGATGTGGGAAAGGGTTAACACAGTTTCTTGGGCGGTCCTAGCAGCTCCATAGCTAATGACTCTTCTGCAAGGGGGGGAAAGGTTACTTTTCTCAGCAAAACAAACTCACATCTGCCTTAAATAGAGGCTATTCCTATCCGCAGGAGGGGGTGGATCGCCAGTCTTAGATCCTTCTGAGCTAGAGATCTGCCAGGACCCATGAAGGGCCATACCAAATGATTTCGCAGGCCTTAAATGGCCCCAGGCCTGACGTTCCCCACCCTTGCCTTACGGGGTCGCCACAAGTCAGCTGTGAATTGACGGCACTTTCCACCCCCACCGTGCCTGTGGCCATCACTGTGGCATCTGGCAACAAATTCCATATTTTAATCACCTGGGACTATAGAGGCTAAAGGAAAAATAAAAATAAAAAATCCTTTTATGCAAGGGACAGACATTCCAACTGACAGTACCAATTCGCTATCCTCTGCTCTTTGAAGAAATCTGGTCTCCACTAGTGAGGGATGACAGAGGAACGGATGCTGGTAGAAAGACAGAGATCAGCCTCCTGACTGCAGGAACATCATGATGCACACCTATTCTCTCCAGGATCAGAGGAGCATGCCTATTATCTTAGGTGCTGTGAAACGCAGACAGGATAATGCTGCTGCAGTTGCTCTGTTTGTGAGCTTCCTAGAGGCACCTGGTTGGCCACTGTGTGAACGAACTGCTGGACTTGATGGCCCTTGGTCTGATCCAGCCGGGCCTTTCTTATGTTCATATGAACATCACATGAATGCATGAACACATGAGGCTGCCTTCTACTGAATCAGACCCTCAGTCCATCAAAGTCAGTATTGTCTACTCAGACTGGCAGCAGCTCTCCAGGGCCTCAGGCAGGGGTCTTTCACATCACCTACCTGCCTAGTCCCTTTAAGTGGAGATGCCGGGGATTGAACCTGGGACCTTCTGCATGCCAGGCAGAGGCTCTACCACTGAGCCACAGCCCTTCACCCGTACTGAGCTGGGCTGATAGTCCAGATAACCCACTGCTGTTACTTCGGACTGCCAGCAACTCTCCATAGCCTCTGCCAGACTGAAGACTCACTACCTATTTTTTTTTAACTGAAGATGGGCTTGTTTCAATACAAGACACGTACTGAACTGCTCGGTTGTAACCCTGTTGTCTGGGAAGAGAACGAACCAGAGGGACCTGCAAAATCAAGCGAATCGGTAAGATTTATCTAACACTGACATGCCTGCGTTCCCGCAAGGGGGAGCTTTGGCCTATCAGACCTCCCCGAGAAGCTTAACCCGCCAGATACCAACTTGCAAAATTAAATGCACTGCGTGCGCACTCTGTGTTTTTAACATACGCTTCACCAGTAATGTGTAAACTGCCTTTGAAGGGTTCTGGATGCTGGGGGACCTCCCTACTCGCCAGCGGTGCCCTCAAGGCGAGCAGCCACGCAGAGAAGCGGGGGAGACGTTCCCAGCCCCTTTTGCGACAGAAATCTGCGCTCGGAGCAATGGTTAACAAACCACGCTGAACCTAAGAGATAAAGCAACGTGCTTTTATTTTTTTCTGACAAAATCGGTGGGTAAACAGCCCCTTCTGGGCTACGCAACTTGCAGAAACGAATCTTCCACACACACACCCCTAATCCAGGGTAGCCTGACTCCACAAGCAACATAGGCCTTTTATGCTGGGATTTCTCCCCGCTGTCACCCCCGCCAACTGCTTCGGGGCTTCCCTTTGATTGTGCAAGGCCTTTCCCGCCAGTCAGAGGTCACCTCGCTCTCCCCTTGCATTTTGCCCACATATTCCAGATGCTGTATTAGCCAGAATCTGGAAAATGAGGGCAAAATGCATGGGGAGAGGAAGGCAACCTCTGACTGGCGGGAAAGGCATGCACAATCATAAGAACCAACATAAGAACATAACAAAAGCCCTGCTGGATCAGACCAAGAACCATCAAGTCCAGCAGTCTGTTCGCACAGTGGCCAACCAGGTGCTCTAGGAAGCCCACGCACAAGACAACCGCAGCAGCACCATCCTGCCTGTGTTCTACAGCACCTAATATATTCGGCATGCTCCTCTGATCCTGGAGAGAGTAGGTATGCACCATGACTAGTATCCATTTTTACTAGTAGCCAGGAATACTCCTCTCCTCCATGAACATGTCCACTCCTCTCTTAAAGCCTTCCAAGCTGGCAGCCATCACCATATCCTGGGGCAGGGAGTTTCACAATTTAACTATTGCCACCTGCCTAATCTCAGAAGGTGGGGGCACCAGAAGCAGGGCCACTGAAGATGCCAGTAGTGATGCGAACGACCTCAGCCTGAGGCCCTGGGGAGCCGCTGCCGGCTTGAGTCAACAATACTGACTTTGATGGACCAAGGGTCTGATTCAGTATAAGGCAGCTTCATGTGTGTGATCCAGCGGGGCTCTTCTTGTGTTCTTTCGTTCTTATCAGGGGAAGGCCTCAGCCTCTGTGCCCTGCTCTTTGACCTGCAGAGGAACTGTTTGGCCCTTGTGTGAGACAGGATGCTGGACTCGATCGACCCTCAGTGGTCTGATCCAGCAGGACTCTTCTGGCGTTCTTACTGAAAGACTTCCTTCTCCTCCCTGGCGTTCTTACTGAAAGACTTCCTTCTCCTCCCGGGGTCTCAGTATCAGGGCAGATATTTGGGCCCAGATGCCAACAAGGGAAATCTAAAGCACTCTGAAACCGCAAAAACTGCGAGCAATCAGTTGGAATTAAAACACACACACACACACACCAAAAAGCCTAAGCGGTAAGTAAAACCACTCTGCAAAGTCAAGTACCTGCCTCCTGTCAAAGGAAAGGCAAAATGGGCCTTTTGTGAGAAACGAGGAAAGCAATTAACTCCTGGGATGTGCAGGGATTGCAAGAACCTCTTTCTTGGCACCTGCAGAAGGGAGAAAATGGTTATGTCACCCTGACGGGTGACAAATGGCATGTCAGAGAATAAAGGGGGGGGAAGAGGGCATTGGCAAGGCTTCTGGCGTTTGAACAAGCGGAGCCGGAGGAGCGGCCAAGCTGCAGGGGGAATCCTCCGAGCTCCCAAAGGAAGTTGCAAAAAAGGTTTCGAAACCTCCAAAGCCCCCTTCTCTCCACCTGCCTGGTTCCAAGAATGCAGAAACTCTTCGGCGGGGCTAACGGATTGCCCGATTGGAGACAGACCAAGCATCGAGAGATGAACACGTCTCCTGCAGCGCTTCCGGAAACAAACAGCAACCACTGGGGTCACCAGCTCGTTGGAATGCCCCCCTCTGGGAAAAAAACCTGCTGGGTTCCTCAGCTCAATCACCCCTTCCAGAGCTGTCATTTGTCCCGCAGAGGAAACACATCGGCAGAATTTGCAGATCTCCTGCCATGCCATTCAGCATCTTTGGGAAGGGAATATTTTGCTCAGCAGATCTTTCGATGACACAGAGGGTCAGCTGGTATGGGATTCATTAGGTTATTTTAATTGGGAGGCCAGGGGCTGCTGACGGTACCAAACGAACACCGATGGCTCCCCTTGGCGAACACATGAAGCGGCCTTATACTGAATCAGATCCTTGGTCCATCAAAGTCTATATGACAGCCCAACTCTATGATTGTATGAAAGTCAGTATTGTCTACTCAGGCAGTGGCTCTCCAGGTCTCCAGCAGAGGTCTTTCACATCACCTTCTTGCCATCTCCCGGGCATGGAGGAGGGGTCACTGAGGGTGTGTGGGAGGTGGTTGTGAGTTTCCTGCATTGTGTAGGGGGTTGGACTAGATGACCCTGGTGGTCCCTTCCAACTCTATGATTCTAATTTTAAACTAGGATTTAGGAGACCCAGGTTCAAATTCCAACTGTGTCATGGAGGCTCACTGGGTGACCTTGGGCCAGTAACACATTCTCAGCCGAACCTACCTCACAGGGTTGTTGTGAGGATAAAATGGAGGAGGGGAGAATTATGTAAGCCGCTTTGGGTCCCTGTTGGGGAGAATGGCAGGATATAAATAAAGTAAATAAGTAAGTAAATAATCTGTTACCAGCCCAAATTCAACCCAAAGGATTCCAGATACACCATAATCATGGCCCCCTCCCCCCTAAGCTCCACAGAGTTTGGGAAATGAGGGGGGGGGGTTACAGACGCATCTTTTGAACCACATCAAATTTGCAGAGATCAGAAATAGGGGGACAAACCAGAAACAAAGGAAGTGGAAGGAAAGTTCGGGGCAGGAAACAGAAAAGACGAATTTGGCTATGGGAGATCCAGATTCAAATCCCTGCTCAGCCACAAACCCCCACACAGCCCTGGACAGGTAATGGTTTCTGAGCAGAGGCTTCTGCCGCGGAAAAGAATAATGAAATCTTAATTGTGAAATGCCTCGTAGAACGAAACGTGCCGCAGAAAGTAATCACTTAGATTTGGAGATTGCTTTCTGAGAGACCCGTAAAGTGACAGGTAGGAATACCGGCAGAAACGGCTCTCTCCTGGCAGCGGAGAGTCTGTAATTTCCCCCGAGTTTTATTTGCTCTGAGCTCAGCCTGCTGAGAGACGCTGACCTTAGTTCTGAACTTGGCCGAGGAGCAATTAGAAGAGAAATTTCTGCTTAACTTGCTAAGCACAGCTCTACCTGGCGCAAACGGACGAGTCCGGCAGTCTGCAACCAAGAGTTCCCATGCCCTCCTGGATGCACAGAAGGCAGCGGAAGGGTTTTTGCATCCCGCCTGACAGCTCTGAGGCCAAATGCTATAATTTCAAGAACTTCAAAGCCCGCTACGAGTGAGAAAAATTACAGAGTCTGGCTCTGAATTCAGAGAGCCGGTAATCTAGCAGCCCAAACGGGAAGGAGCCAATCTTGCTGGACACGCTGCCAGGCATTTTGCACACAAGCCTGACACAGCGACAAACACGCCCAAGTGCAATGCTTGTTCTTTGCTACCGAACAGGCACCGTAAGGGCTAGCCCTGAAACCAGAGAAACAAAGAGGGGATAATCTCCGGGCAGATTAAAAGGCAGGGCTGCGACAAATGCCAGCATCAGACAACCCAGCATAGACGTCAGGGGCAGGTCCCTGTGGTCTCCCCCCTCCCACCACCCCTCTTGTGCAGACATTATCATGGCAATCAAAAATCAATTTGTAATTTGCACATCTCCTGCCTCCTGAATTTCCACAGGATGGCCAACGGCCAGAAGGCTTTATCTGTGGGATTTAGTTAGGCGGCGATTGCTACTGGGCCTACACTGAGGACTAGGGGAGGGGCTGTGGCTCAGTGACAGGGCCTCTGCTTGGCACACAGAAGGTCCCAGGTTCAATCCCGAGCATCTCCAGCTAAAAAGATCAGGCAGAAATTGGTGTGAGAGACCCCTGCCTGAGACCCTGGAGAGGCGCTGCCCGTCTGAGCGGACAATACTGACCTTGATGAACCAAGGGTCTGATTCAGTATAAGGCAGCTTCATGAGTGTACATTCTCAGCTGTGGCTCAGAAGTAAAGCATATGCATGGCATGCAGAAGGTCCCAGGTCCAATCCTAATCCAATCCTCATCTGTACTCGCTTTAGCCAGGGAACCCTCCAATGAGCCGGGTGCAGGCGTGGCCTCTGGCACCGGAACCTAGTTGGCACAAGGCCACATTCATCAGGCAGCCCCTCCTGCGGCCGTTACATGCGCTTCAGATCCGAAAGCAGCCTGATTTTTGGGCCTGATCCCCCGGCTGCGCATTGCCTGCGTCCTAACTCTCCATCAACACCTGCCCTACATGAGAGGGAGATTGTGAGAAGGAGGGCAGGAAGGGAGGAGCCACCACCCCAAACCTCGGCAGGTGAAGAAGGGTACCTCCTTCTTTGGAGGTTTTTTTTAGCAGAGGCGAGATGGCCACTGTTGATTCTGTGAACTTAGGCCAATCAGTAGAAAAGAGCAAGAGTCCAGTAGCACCTGACAGACTAACAAAATTTCTGGCAGGGTAGGAGGTTTCGTGAGCCACAACTCACTTCTTCAGATACCCATCATGGGTACCATCTCTCTTAGGCTGATCATGAGAGGGAGGGAAGGGAGGGAGGAGCCAGTGCTCAGCTCTCATGGCCCCTTCCTACATGCCCAGGGTAATTCCGATGGCCACTTTGGGGTCAGGAAACAATTTTCCTCCAGGCCAGATTAGCCAGGGATCCTGGAAGTTTTCGTTGCCTTCCTCTGGGCATGGATCAGGGGTGACTGTGGAAGTGGGTGGGGGGAAAAGGTAGTCGTAAATTTCCTGCATTGTGCAGGGGGTGGGACTAGATGACCCTGGAGATCCCTTCCAACTCTATGTTTCTACGATTCAATGATTTCTGTCCATGCAGTTGGAGCGGCATTGGGCATAAGCCCCCCCCCCCCGCTGTGGAAAGCCACCTGTTGCCTCCTCCCAGCTGATCTTTAATTACCAGTAACACTGATCTGCTAATTGCTATTATTAATTATATTAATGATCCCTGTTTGCCGCCCCCAGTGGATTGCACGAGGCAAGGCGCTGAATGCCGGTTCCAACGAGCAATAATAAAGCATCGAGCCCCCTACCTGGTTTCCAGGCCTCAAGCGTTAGGCCAGAGGCCCCCCCTCCCCAGTTTTCGCCAGCCGCTGCTCATCAGGAGGGAAAAGCCATCTCCAGAAATCCCCACCAGATTCTCCCCGCCTCTCTCTCACGCCCACCACAGCCTGAAGGAGGTCCATCCGCCGCTCTCCATGATTACCAGCTCAGCCTCTTGAGCTGCTGCTGGCTCATGGGCCACCTCCAGAGGAGGCCGGAGCCCAAACCAGACGGGGCAGTCAAGCCCCTGCGGGGGTCAGCGCTGCCAAGTCTCTGGAACTCTCTCCCCAGGGAGATTTGTCTGTCCCCTGCTGCTGCTGCCTTCCGCCGGTTTTGTCTGGCATTCCCTCAATGATTCCTCCTTCCTAACTAATGTTTTAATTGCTGTTTTTATTTTTTGTTTCAACTCTGTTTTTAATTGTTTTAATATTGTGTGTGAGTTTTGGGAGGGTTGATCATAACGGTTTTAAAATGGGATTTTTATCATGCATGTTTTAAATTGTTGGCTGCCCTGGTGGCCCTTGTAAGAGCAGAAAGGGAGGATACAAGGTTTGTAAACGAATAAAAAATAAAAATGCCATTGCCTTGTCTTTGTCTCTCTCTCACACACACACACAAACCCACATACAAGTGACAAATGTATTTATTTAGAAGTTTAGATAGCGGACTTTTCCCCTTGCAAACTCCGTTGAAAATAATTGTTAAGGGAGAGAGAGATGCACCATGACCAGGCAATTCAGCAAGTGCTGCTTGTCTGCACCGGCAGATTCCTAGGGAAGCTTTCTGCCCATGGCCTAGGGAGTGCGCGTACAATGAACAGCCCCAGTACATAACAGCGTTCACGCACAATGTGCATTTGCAACGAATTCCGGTGACCTTGAGCTCATGTTCAGATGCTGTCAAAACTCTGCTCTGATCAGGCAGTGCAAGAGTGTGTGGATCAGGGGGGCACTGCAATTCGCCCTAGGCAAATAATGGCAGCAGGTGTGTTTGCTGTGGTGAAGTTTAACACAGGGCACCTTTCTACACAAAGGTGTGCACTGAAAAGCTGGAACTCAACACATACACCCAAAAAGGACACAGGACAAAAGTTCAAACGCTCATAATTTTTTACATAGTCTCATTTTAAAAATCTAAAAGGACTTTACGTGTCAGCCCCCACACTCTCCCTCCTCCACCTGATCCTTAAGACAAAATTCACATCACTGAATCACACAGATGACAGTACTGGCCGCTCTACCCACTAGTCTACACTGTCAAACTATTTATGCTCCCCCCACAAACCAGAGAATGATAGCCCTTGCACAGGTGAACACACATGAAATCTAAATAATACATAAATACATGAACACATGAAGCAGTCTTCTACAGAATGAGACCATCAGTCCAACAGGATCAGTACTGCCCTCTCCGACTGGCAGCAGCTCTCTAGGGTCTCTGGCAGAGAAAAGTCTTTCATATCACCTACTGCCTGGTTCTTTCAACTGGACATACCAGGGATTGAACCTGGGACCTTCTGCGTGCAAAGCAGGGGCTCTACCACTGAGCCACGGCCCCTCCCACATCATATCCAACCTGGTCCTTTAACTGAAGATGCCAGGAATTGAACCTGGACCTTCAGTATGCAAAGAGGAGGTTGTACCACTGAGCCACGACACCTTCCACATCATATACTACCTGGTCCTTTAACTGGAGATGCTGGGGATTGAACCTGCCTGCCAAGCAGATGCTCTGCCCCTGAGCCATGGTCCCTCCTCACAACATTTCAGAGTCCTGCCTACTTCCGTCTAAACATTAGGAAAAAAATTCTAACAGTTAGAGCAGTTCCTCAGTGGAACAGGCTTCCTCAGGAGGTGGTGAGCTCTCATTCCCTGGAGGTTTTTAAGAAGAGATTGGATGGCCATCTGTCAGCAATGCTGATTCTATGACCTTAGGCAGATCATGAGAGGGAGGGCTCCTTGGCCATCTTCTGGACATGGAGTAGGGGGTCACTGTGGGTGTGTGGGGAGGTAGTTGTGAATTTCCTGCATTGTGCAGGGGGTTGGACTAGATGACCCTGGTGGTCCCTTCCAACTCTATGATTCTATGATCCTAGCAGACTGCAGGGGCCCTTTTTACTTTGAGATTTCGGGGCAAGCAAAGATGGGCCCTCAACCTTGTGAGGAAGTTTGAAGCAGTCAAGGCTCAATAATTCCAAGAGAGTTCTCCAGTCTACTCAGGGGCTTCAAACAGCCAGCGCAGTGATCCTAGGGTTGCCAACCCCCAGGAGGCGTCTGGAGATCTCCCAGAATTTTGGCTGATCTCTAGACAGCAGAAATTAGTCTCCCTGGAGAAAGTGGCTGCTCTGGAGGGTGGACTCCATTACATTATCATAGAATCATAGAGTTGGAAGGGACCACCAAGGTCATCTAGTCCAACCTCAGAAGGGCCGACAAGCAGATAGTCCCTTCCAACTCTATGATTCTATCATTCTGACACCCCAGGATTACCTTTCTGTTTCCTCTTTGACGGTGGCGAACTGGGAGGCCTGCCGGTTGGGTCGGCTCTGCTCCGGCACCTTCTCCCCGCCTTCCAGCTCCTGTTCCAGGGAAGAACTGGTGCTCCCTTCCCGGCTGACATTGCTGCTCCGCCCAGGGCTGTTCTCGGTGGAGGCCCGGGGCGACTCCGTGTTCTGCTTCAGGGTCTGCAGCTTGGCCAGCGGGATGATGTCGCAGTTCTGGGGGCGGTGCCACACCGTCCGCTGGGTGGTGGCATTGTAGTAGTAGAAGCGGGAGGTGTTGGGGTCAAAGAGTTCCCACCACTGGTTCTCGTTGGTGCGTTTGATGCGGACGCCGGCAGGCGGGTCCCACACGCACTCCCCCGTGATCAGGTTGGCGTACATGCGCTCCCGCGTGCGAGGCTCTATGATTTCCACCCATTCCAACCTGTGAGGGAGAAAAGGCAGAAACACATAAGAACATAAGAAAGGCCCTGCTGGATCAGACCCAGGCCCATCAAGTCCAGCAGTCTGTTCACACAGTGGCCAACCAGGTGCCTCTAGGAAGCCCACAGCAGCATTGTCCTGCCTGTGTTCCACAGCACCTGATATAAAAGGCATGCTCCTCTGATCCTGGAGAGAATAGGTATGCATCATGACTAGAATCCATTTTGACTAGTAGCCATGAATACCCCTCTTCTCCATGAACACGTCCACTCCCCTCCTAAAGCCTCAAGAACATAAGATCATAAGGAAAGCCCTGCTGGATTAGACCAAGATCCATCAAGTCCAGCAGTCTGTTCACACAGTGGCCAACCAGGTGCCTCTAGGAAGCCCACAAACAAGGCAACTGCAGCAGCACTGTCCTTCCTGTATTCCACGGTACCTAGTATAATAGGCATGCTCCTCTGATCCTGGAGAGAATAGGTATGCATCATGACTAGTATCCATTTTGACTAGTAGCCATGAATACCCCTCTCCTCCATGAACATGTCCACTCCCCTCTTAAAGCCTTAAGAACATAAGAACATAAGGAAAGCCCTGCTGGATCAGACCAAGGTCCATCAAGTCAAGCAGTTTGTTCACACAGTGGCCAACCAGGTGCCTCTAGGAAGCCCACAAAAAAGACTACTGCAGCAGCATTGTCCTGCCTGTGATCCAAAGCACCTCGTATAATAGGCATGCTCCCCAGATACTGGAGAGAATAGGGATGCATCATAAGAACATAAGAAAAGCCCTGCTGGGTCCATCAAGTCCAGCAGTCTGTTCACACAGTGGCCAACCAAGTGCCTCTAGGAAGCCCACCAACAGCACACATTTTGAATGAATGTACTTCTCAGTGTTACGCTAAGCAGTTCAAAGCAAGGAGGTCTGGGGAGCCCCCAAAGGCGTCTGCCCCTCTCAGTCTGGCAGGAAATACCCCTCAAAAGGTGGTGGTGGGAAGTGCCATCAAGTCACAGCTGACCTATGTTGATGCCATAGGGTTCTTAAGGCAAGAGAAGGTCAGACGTGGTTTTGCCATTGCCTGCCCAACCAGTACCTTCGTTTTAACGGTCCCCAGAAGAAGGCAAACAACCATACCCAAGGGAGCTAAAAAAAAAGATCTGCAGATTTGTCTCAGGTAGATGGGACCACCAGAGGTGCAAAAGGACATATTGGATTTGAGCGTTAAATATGTATTCAGTATGAATTATTCTCGAACACTGAAGGTTTACATAAAACCCTTACATATGATGCATTTTGAGTAAAAAAAAAAAAGTCTTAAAGAATTTCACTCATTCCAAAAGAGAAAATATTTCAAAGGACGTTTCCCCACACACACACCATTACCCATCAAGATTTCTTATTTTGCCACTGGAAAAACTGAAAAGCCCTTGGAGAACACAGGGAAAACAAGTCCCACCGCCCCCAGGCCTTCACATCCGCAGTCCCGCTTCAATTGACAGCTCTTATGGATCACAGCATGTGAAACTGGTTGCTGTTTTTTTAAAAGGATAAGGAATTCAAGAGAGAGGTTTTTCATGCCCCTCCTGTGTAAGGTCTAGTTTTGCAGACTGCTTACACTGTGGCTCTGGATACCGCGGTACCCGGGGAGTAAAGGACATTTGCATGACGTTCCGTGAATTGTCTTAATTTGCGTGGTCTTCCAAACACAGCGCCAAAGAAGACGTTACACAGGAGTTGCACGAAAAGCTTCCTGACATGAAGCTGCCTTATACTGAACCAGACCCTTGGTCCATCAAAGTCAGTATTGTCTACTCAGACCGGCAGCGGCTCTCCAAGGTCTCAGGCAGAGGTCTTTCACATCACCTACTTGTCTGATCCCTTTAACTGGAGATGCCGGGGATTGAACCTGGGACCTTCTGCATGCCAAGCAGATGTTCTATCACTGAGCCACAGCCCCTCCCAGTTTTCCTTTTTTTTAAAAAAGTTGGAAAGCAGCCATGATTTAGAGCAGCGGAGGGGCAGGGAGAGAAGGGGGTACTTAAACCTTCTCCCTCCCACCGGCAGTCCACTCCAAGAAAACCCCTCGAGCAGCTTCAAGACCAACAAGGGTGGGGGAGAAAGAGACCACAGGGGGCTCCTGTCTCTCCTCGTGCTGGGGGGGGGGAATGCAACTTAGGGAGGGTGATTTTGAGTGGAGAAAGGGCAAGGACGACTTTGAGCACCGCCTACGTAACAGCTGCTTCAGCTCCCGGAGCGGGATCTGTTTTGCGAGCAGACACACTTCTCGCCAGCAGAAGGAGCCTTCCCACTCCGAGCATCTTGCATTCTGGGGAAGGCTCCTGCTGTCAGTGAAAGGGGTCTCAGCAAGCCCCCCTGGGATTCAACTCAAGTCTCCATACTTCTCGTGCTGACCATGAAAGCGCAGATCCAAATGAGCGGCTCAGCTGACCCCACGTCACCAGGCTCTTGATGCTTCTTACTTACAGACCACACACATTACAACAGGTTGCATTAGACAGGGCCACCTCGTTCAGGTGAGCCTTGGGCTCTTTCTGGGTATTGTCATAATCCCCCTACCTCACCCTTTGTGCTCCAGTGTCAAGAGGGCACATCACGGGGCCAACCGGCACAGGGCCCTGCCCCCTGCGAAGATCTCACCGGCTTGAACACGTAAACACATGAAGCTGCCTTCTAATGAATCAGACCTTTGGTCCATCAAAGTCAATATTGTCTAATCAGACCGGCAGCAGCTCTCCAGGGTCTCAGGTAGAGGTCTTTTACATCACCTACTTGCCTAGTCCCTTTAACTGGAGATGCCAGGGATTGAACCTGGGGCCTTCTGCATGCCAGCAGATGCTCTATCACTGAGCCACAGCCCCCCTTTTTTAATTCTTTTGCTATAAAGAAACGGACCTGGTCTTTCTTGCAGGGGAGAAGGAAACTAAAGTTGACAGTTTAAAAAAAATCATATCTGTGAGCATGACAATGTGCAGAAGCAAGACATAAGAAGCTGCCTTAAGTCCACAACAGCTGCTACGCAGGTGGGCGAAGCGGTTGCAAAGGGATATTTGGAAGCTTGAAAAGGGCAGGGGCGGAAGGTCAAGGCTCGGCTCTGGCCAGAACGATCACAGGCTACAACAGAAGCGCTAAATTTTTAGTCTACCGACACCACCCACCTAGTACGCAACACGACTGCCCCCCCAAGCCACAAGTAAAAACGGGTAGGACATACAAACACCCCCTGCAAACACGGCAACTTCACTTATACAAGTATATTTATGATCTCTATGTAGCTGACACACAGACCTCAAGCATGTGTTCCACAAGATCCTTGAGCCCAACGGCCATCTGCCAGCTCTTTAATGCTAGCTTGGATTCCTATTTGTGGGGACACAGAGAGAAATCACCAGTTCTTTGGCTTACAGGTTTTCCAAAAGCCCCCTCCCAATCACAAACGCCACCCACTATATGACAGTTGCACTGTGGTCCCTTCCCTCATCCCCAGTTATCTGGCAGGGTTTAGCCTGTATTTTCTCCAAGCCTCCAATCTGTAGGCTGCCCACCTGCATGCGCCAGTTCAAATGCAGGCAAACCAGCAACCCACTGGATGACCTCACCAGATCAGGGGGCGAGCCTAGGGGGGGGGCACAGAAGCCCCAACACCCACCCACCCCACGGGCCATCAGTACGCCTTACAAACGGTGCCCACCCTCGCTTTCAGAAAGAGGCAGGACAATATTCAGAGAAGACAAGATCGAAGAAAAGAGCGCAAGCCGCGGAAAGGTTCGGGCTTAAATACTAGGACTATTGCCTCAGCAATATGGCAATGGAGCAAGCTTCCTAGGTTCGGTCTAGAATGTCCTCAGGCAAAGGATGAACTTTTAAGATATATACAGTTCGGGGTGGACAGGAGAGGCAGAAGAGAGGACTATGTAGCTACTCTCTGTAAAATACATATAAAAACACACTTGTATACCGAGCCACATCTCTATTAACTATCTCTCTTAGTCACTGTCAGGCAAGGTAACATCTCCAAACTGAAGACTGGGGGTGGGCAAGAAGGGGAGAGAGAGACAGAGGATCTGGAGCTCTAAGGCTGAGAGACGTTGGCTTGCTAAGGAATTCCAGCAAGAGGACCTCCAAATTCATGCAACCCATGCTTTTTAGCCCCTCTGCTACACAGACACCAAACGTTCTTCCAACAGCTGTTCTGAGCTGGAAGCTGTTCTGCTGACAGCCGCAGATTTCAACTTCGGTTCCTCTGACTCACCCGGCACCTATCAAATGCCAGAACACGCCACGGCTCCTACACATGCAGTTCTACCTCGGCTACCTTGTCCAAGGAAAGGGTCACAGCCGGTACTTCTAGCCTTCTCGATTCTATCAAATGCCCCAATCATAGAGTCATAAGAGTTGGAAGGGACCACCAGGGTCATCTAGTTTAACCCCCTGCACAATGCAGGAAATTCACAACTACTGTTGGACACTCTGCTAAATACTCGGAATATCAGTACGATAGATATTCCAACAACTACCTCCCCACACACACACACCCAGTGACCCCTACTGCGCGCCCATAAGATGGCCAAGATGCCCTCCCTCTCATGAACTGCCTATGGTAATAGAATCAGCATTGCTGACAGATGGCCATCTAACCTCTTCTTAAAAACCTCCAGGGAAGGAGAGCTCACCACCTCCCGAGGAAGCCTGTTCCACCGAGGAACTGCTCTGTTAGAAAATTCTTCCTAATGTCTAGATGGAAACCCTTTTGATTTAATTTCAGCCCGTTGGTTCTGGTCCGACCTTCTGGGGCAACACAAAACAACTCGGCACCCTCCTCTCTACAACAGCCCTTCAAGCACATGCAGTTCTACCTCGGCTACCTTGTCCAGGGAAAGGGTCACAGCCGGGATTTCCAGCCTTCTCCATTCGACTCCAGTTCTGAATTCCTCAAAGAGATGCTTCCCCACCTGCGCTCTCCCCGCCAATTAAGCCGGGAGATTCCCCAGCATACGCAGCTGGCCACCTGCCGCTGTGCCAGATGCGCCCCTAGTTCTGCCGGGGCCGTAGCAGGCAGCTTCTGGCTAGCAGGGCCTTCAGCTCTAATGGGACATCGGATCGGCAGGGGCAGCTGCCCAAGGAAACTGGCTGGGCTTGCACAAATCTGACTCTGGCACGCTGCTGAAACAGGCTCCAGGTGGAAAGGGGGTGGGCGTGCAGGCAGAAAGCTTCGCTCAGCCAATCCTCTACAAGTGGAAGCGGGGGGTGGGGGGCAGAGCCATAATTGGAACGCCTTTGCAGTTGCCCATCGTTGATACCGAGAGCTGTTGAATAGAGGGTGGACCAGCTCTTAAAAGGAAGCAATTTAGCTCACCCAGTTGAGTCAGTAATTTAGATTTAAAATAGCTAACTTCATAATTTCTAGATTCGAGTCCAGCAGCACCTTATAGACCAACAAGCTTTTTGGGGTGTGAGCTTTTGGGAGTCAAAGGGGAGCACTGGCTCTCAATAGCTCATAACCCGAAAGTCTTGCTGGTCTCTTAAGGTGCCGCTGGACTCAAATTGAGCTCTTCTACAGCAGACCGACACAGCTACCCTCTGAAACTATCTTCATAATTCCTGTATTTCCCAAGCGAGCGCACAAGCTAGAGAGGCACAAATAGGGGTTCTGTCACAGCCATCAAACAGAGCCTTCATACTACCCGTGAACAGAGGCCAAAAGGGTCTCATCCTGCATACCCATCCCACTAGCGGAGGCTTTTCCCTCCGGCCAGCATCTTGTGTCGGGAAGGCCCCTAATGCCAGAGGGAAGCAGCGCCTCCATGAGCAAAACAGACCCACGGACTCCAATCCAGACCCGGGCAGACCCCCGCCCCGCTCCAGAGCGGGCATCGGCATCTCAAGCTGCCAGGGAATCTGCGTTTACCTTTAGATCAAGAAGCCGCTTCCCCCACATCATGCATGTTTACAGGGCTGTGACAACTACATAAACCAATGGGAAGAGGCGGCGCCTGCGAAGTGTACTGGCATGTTGCTATGGTTCTTTTGCACATAGCACTCTCCCCCTCATCTCTGAGCCCGAGCGAGCTGGAAAAAATCTCTCTCTCCCCTCCGTGATTATCCTCCTCTTGCTGCAGAAGGGGGGGGGGCATCCACCACCTACATCCGTCTAATTTACCATGTATTATTAGTCTGCCTGTGCAGCTCAGAGAAGCGATTGATCAGTGGGCAAAGGCTGTTTGCTTTAGGGGAGGCGGGGGGGGACATATAAAAAGGGTGGGGAGGGGAACATTCTCCCACATAAAATCAAAAGCCCAGCAAGTGAGAACACTAAGCAGCCAGTTTCGAGAGGTGAAGGAACGCCAGGGATGCAGAACCAAACAAATAAGGGCAAGGATGCTACTGGAGGATGGGACCCCCACCTCCATTTCACATGGGGAGGGGGGAGGAATGGAGCATCCTAGGAAAGCAAAAGCCACTTTTGATTTGGAATGTCTTTCAAGTGGTGAGAGAGCAACAGGCGAGACGGAAAAATAAAAGCCTTCGGCCCCAGTGGGCTGCTTCTCCTTTGTCCTTTTATCGATTACGGACACACCACGTGGAGGCTGATTACCTTTTGATGCTGGAAAATAAAGAGCTGGCAGAGGCAGAAAAGGGCCAGGCTCTCATGCGGAGGCGCGGCAACGCCTGGAGATTTCGCTGCCATCCAGGCTCGGAAAACGCTCTCAAATAGCCGTTGGGGAAGGCAGCATTTCACCTGCTATTTACCAGGGATTTCGAAATGCGAACCGGAAGCAGACGGCAGGCAAGTGAAGCCAAGCGCCGGACATTTGAAACCAAGGTCCCATCCCTTTCCCCATCCGTTGCTGCTGTTAGCTTGCCTCAAGGTGGGAATGCAGACGGATGCTCCTGGCAATGTATGCATCAAGGGATGCTCCTTTTTGCTTATTTGTGTAGGGGGGTTGCCATCAAGTCACAGCCAGCTTACGGCGACCCTGTAGGGTTTCCAAGGCAAGAGACATTCAGAAGTGGTTTGCCATTGCCTGCCTCTGCATAGCAACCCTGGCCTTCCTTGGTTGTCTCCCATCCAAGTGCTAACCACAGCCAACCCCTGCTTAGCTTCCAAGATTGGGCTCACCTGGATGCCCCTACAACAAGCCAAACAGCACTCTCTCTTTTCCACCAAGAAGGTGCAAACAAATTCTATCTTCCCAACAGGGCAAAATAGTTACTAACAGCAGTTGCACATAGAATCATAGAATTGGAAGGGACCAACAGGGTAATCTAGTTTAACCCCCTGCACAATGCAGGAAATTCACAACTACCTCCACACACACACACACACACACACACACACACACACACAGTGACCCCTACTCCATGCTCAGAAGATGGCCAAGGTGCCCTCCCTCTCATGATCTGCCTAAGGTCACAGATTCAGCATTGTTGACAGATGGCTATCTAGCCTCTTCTTAAAAACCTCCAGGGAAGGAGAGCTCACCACCTCCTGAGGAAGCCTGTTCCACTGAGGAACTGCTCTGTTAGAAAATTCTTCCAAATGTCTAGACGGAAACTCTTTGGATTTAATTTCAACCCGTTGGTTCTGGTCCGACCTTCTGGAGCGATAGAGAACAACTCGGCACCCTCCTCTACATGTCAGCCCTTCAAGTATTTGAAGATGGTTATCGCAGAAATCCCAATTCTGCATACGAAGCCCCCGAAGCCAGGGGTGTCAAGCATAAGGCCAGAGGGCCAGATCCGGCCCCGTGAGAGCTCTAATCCGGCCCGCGAGCCAGCCACCCCTCCCAGTCCCGATCTGGGCTGGCAAGGCATGGCCCAGCCAAGTGACATTTAGGTCATATCCGGCCCTTGTAACAACTGAGTTTGACGCCCCTGCCCTAAACTCTCTTCTTGTCTCTGCAAGGAAAGCTCAATTGCCGAGCACATGCTTGGGATGCAGATGGCCCTCAATTCAAATCCTGGTACCACCAGTTAAAGGCTCAGAAGTAGCAGGACCGGGACAGACCCTCGGCCTGAGCCCCCCAGAGAGCCACGGCCAGGAAGGACGGAGAGAACACTCCTGCTCTGGGAACCAGCGCAAGGCAGCACCCGAGGGGAAACATAAGATGGGGAGGGAGAGCTGGAAGCAGGAACAAAACGTTGCAGGGAACAACATGTCCGTGCGTCACTGTGTGGCGGATGGGGACAGAACGGTAGGAAACATCAGATCAAATAGCAGGAACAGGGTCTGGAAGACACTGGCAGGAAAAGAAAGGTAAGGCAAAGGTTGGGGAGGCAGCAAGGTATAGCAAGATCTGACAAGATCGGAAGCTAGGCAGGGTAGGAAGAGAAGGAGGACGAAGAGGAAAACGAAGAGCTGGTTTTTATACCCTGATTTTCACTACCTCTAAGGAGTCTCAAAGTGGCTCACAACCTCCTTCCCTTCTTCTCCCCACAACAGGCACCTTGTGAGGTAGGTGGGGCTGAGAGAGTTCGGAGAGAGCTGTGACTGGCCCAGGGTCATCCAGCTGGCTTCACGTGGAGGGGCAGGGAATCGAACCCGGTTCACCAGATTAGAGTCCGCCGCTCATGTGGAGTAGCGGGGAAAACAGCCCGGTTCACCAGATTAGAGCCTGCCGCTCATGGAGAGGAATGCAGAACCAAACCCAGTTCTCCAGATTGGAGTCCACTGCTCCTAACCACTACATCACGCTGGCTATCGAAGGGAGACCCACAAGAAAGACTCTGCAGAGGAAAGCAAGGGCAAACCATCTCTGCTTCTCACTTGACCTGAAAGCCCCTTGCTGGAGTCGCCATAAATCGGCTGCAGCTTGACACTGATGTACATAGGCAAGGCAAAGGTTAAGGTGGGTTGGCAAATTATTTTTTTTTGTGAGAAAGGGGAATGAAAGGAGGACAGTTTAGGGAAAGAGAAGGCAGCTCAATGCATAGAGGCTGTGGCCCAGCGGCAGAGCCTCTGCTTTGCATGCAGAAGGTCCCAGGTTCAATCCCCAGCATCTCCAGTTAAAGGGACCAGGCAAGTAGGTGATGTGAAAGGCCTCTGCCTGAGGCCCTGGAGAGCCGCTGCCGGTCTGAGTAGACAATACTGACTTGGATGGACCAAGGGTCTGATTCAGTAGAAGGCAGCTTCATGTGCTCATGTGTGAAGGGGCAAGAGCTCCCCTCCTGTGCACAAATCCACGCCCCCTTCTCAACCAACTCCATTAGGTCACTCCAACAAACTGCGCTCACAGATCCTCCGCCTGCCGAGGTCAGCAAGAAGTCACAGCTGCTAAAGAGCATAGCATGTGGCCGTTGGGCAGCACATGGCGTTTGGGGTCTGTGCCAGGGGCAGCTGTGGCGCCGGATCGGGCCTCAGCACTCCAAGATATGAAGGCAGGTACGGAAAGGCATTGTGCAGGCCTTTCCTGCCAGAGAGAACTTATTCCCCATCTGCAGCTGGGAGTTGGCGTAAGGGCATCCCTGCTGGATCAGACCAGGCAAGAAGGGGTTCACCTAGGCAAGCTTCCTTCCGTAACCAGCGAGAGGCTTCCAGAAAGCTCACGAGCAAGACTTGAGGCCAACAGCTCTTCACTGCCAAGAACTGGGCCAACAACTGGAATTCAAAGGTATACTGCCTCTGGACGTGAAGGTTCGATTATAGTAGACTGACTCACAGGGTTATAAACCCTGGCATTTCGTCAGAGGCCCCTCTCTATCCTCCCTGCTTTCAGAGGTGAGTTAGGGAGAGGCAGGGCAGGCCTGAGGGATTTTGGCTCCCCAGGAAAGTCCAAGGCTTTGCTCCCTCCCACATTCAAAAATAAGTCTAGAATGAACTTTTACCTTTATTGACTTGCCATTTGAAAGGAACGTAAAAAATAGAATACCTGTTTGCATTTATTGTTTAAACTCCCCCCCCCCTAAATTCCCTGCCATTCTAATCCAATTCCATTTAAAGCCTGGAGCCCCAGGTGACTGCCCGGTTTGCTTACGTGGTCAGGCCAGCCCAGGGAAGCAACCTTTGCTATCATATGTATGAAGCAGCCTTACACTGAATCAGATCCTTGGTGATCGAGATCAGTACTGTCTACTCAGACAGGCAGCGGCTCTCCAGGGTCTCAGGCTGAGGTCTTTCCCATCACCTACTGCCAGATTCTTTACCTAGAGATGCCGGGGATCGATTGAGACCTTCCGCATGCCAAGCAGAGGCTCTGCCACGGAGCGACGGCGCTACATTACACAATTCCCCATCTGCAATCCTGCTTTCAGAGTCAGAGAAAAGCATGCTTACCCCTGGCATTGTTTCTGATATTGATTTTATATTGCATTTACTGCCAGTCCTGTTTTACTGCTAAATCATTTAAATCATATTTGTACACTACCCTGTAGTAAAACAGCAGGATTAAAGAAATAGCGAAACCAGCTCTTGATGGAGCTGTCTGCCGCCGGCCACTTGTCTCATCCCACTTTCAAGCCATTGAACGGCAAGCGCCATCGTCTTGCTCTTCTTCAGTTCAATGGAAGAGCGACGCCCCTTCGTCCAACAGCACAGGGCAGGCGGCAGGGCACAGTTCTTGGAAGTGAACACACATGAACACATGAAGCTCCCTTATACTGAATCAGACTCTTGGTCCATCAAAGTCAGTATTGTCCACTCAGACCGGCAGCGGCTCTCCAGGGTCTCAGGCAGGGGTCTTTCACATCACCTACTTGCCTAGTCCCTTTAACTGGAGATGCCGGGGATTGAACCTGGGACCTTCTGCATGCCAAGCAGATGCTCTACCGCTGAGCCACGGCCTCTCCCCAAAGGATCTGTCTTGTAGCCTCAAACTTCAGTGGGGGACTATAGATAGCCAGAGTGATAGCATGGTCAGGACCTGTGGATCCCTTCCTTTCCACTGCTCTGGTGCTATCCCTTCGATGTGTAGCTTGCTACCCTCAGGGAACCTTCCTTCCTTCCTTCCTTCCTTCCTTCCTCCTGGCAGACACCTTCTCTCACTCTCTCTTCTCCATCTTGCCACCATGAGGCTTCCTGGGTCTCCATCCATCCTAGTTTGTTCGGAGCCAGCGTGGTGTAGTGGCTAAGAATGGTGGTTTGGAGCGGTGGACTCCGATCTGGACAACCGGGTTCGATTCCCCACCCTTCCACATGAGCCGCAGAGGCTAATCTGGTGAATGGGTTGGTTTCCCCACTCCTCCACATGAAGCCAGCTGGGTGTCCTTGGGCTAGTCACACTCTCTCAGCCCCACCTACCTCACAGGGTGTCTGTTGTGGGGAGGGGAAGGGAAGGTGATTGTAAGCCGGTTTGATTCTTCCTTAAGTGGTGGAGAAAGTCGGCATATAAAAACCAACTCTTCTTCTTCTCCTTCTCCTCCTCCTCAATAGGTACAGAATGTCAGCATATAAAGCCCTCCTCCTCCTCTTCTTCTAGATTAGAATCATTTGTCTACTCTATCCTGCCTAGAATGGAGTTCCTTACAATAAACAACTCATGCTAGTTTGCTATGATAAAAAGCACCCTTCCCCCAGGTAATTCCATTGCGCCTCATGTGCCTTGAGCCCTCTGCTAATGTTCTATCGACAGCAGGGCAGCCGTTTGGCCGTCCGCTCCACCCTTCAACAGGTTGTTTTTTTTAAAGAGTCCATCATAAAGACGTACAAGGAACTTAATTGTTTTTAGGGGGAAAGAGGCCATGTCACTATTTATTTATTTACACTTCCATTTATACCCTGCCTTTCTCCCCTAATGGAGAGCCAAAGCAGCTCACGTTGTTTTCCTCTTCTCCATTTTATCCTCACGACAACAACCCTGTGAGGTTGGTTAGCCTGAGAGTGTGTGATTGGCCCAAGGCCACCCAGCAAGCTTCCATGGCAGAGGGGGGATTTGAAGCTGGGTTTCCCAGATCCTGGTCTGACACCTTCCCCACCACACCGAAGCGCAATATCCTGGGACAATCACAAAAGGAAACTCCTCTCTGTTGCTCCTTCACAGAAAAGTTAAACAAGAGGCATAGGAAAAAAAACTTTCTTGGTATGAAATCCTATCCTCACGACAACAACCCTGTGAGGTAGGTTAGACTGAAAGGGTGTGACCGGCCCAAGGTCACCCAGCAGGCTTGCATGGCTGAGTGGGGATTCGAACCTGGGTCTCCAAGATCCTAGTACCCCTACTCATAGAATCATAGAGTTGGAAGGGACCACCAGGGTCATCTAGTCCAACCCCCTGCACAATGCAGGAAATTCACAACTACCTCCCCCCCCACACACCCCCAGTGACCCCTTCTCCATGCCCAGAAGATGGCCAAGATGCCCTCCCTCTCGTCATCTGCCTAAGGTCATAGAATCAGCATTGCTGGATACTCTAACCACTATACCATGCTGGACCCTCAGTGTAATGAACGTTCTTCCAAAGCTGCCTCAGCCAGAGAACCGCAATTGCTGCAGCTTCCACAAGTCTAATCTTGGGGGGGGGGGGATGAAAACTTCCTTTGCAGAAATGGGGAGGGGGGGGGAGGTAAGCACTTAACGCGTGTTCCAAAAAAGGAGCAAATAATGCCCTGGTCAGGCCAACTCCACGGGAATGTGCTCTGCTCCTGCCTCCTCCACCTACGGGCCCCCAAAGAGAGAAGGCCGAAAAGGACAATGTGAGCAGCCGGGAAAGCGCCAGCTGGGGCCGTTGCCGTAGAAACGGCAGCGGCAGGTACGCCCGCGGGATGCGGGAGGGCTCGGGGCTTCGAGGGCCCTGCGGGCTCACCTTTCAATTTACTGCAGGCAAAACCGTACACCCCCCCACCCCGGTTTAATTGTCAGGGCGCCGGTTGCCGTGCTCTCTATTCGCGTCTCCCTGGAAACGACAGCCCCTTTCATCCCTGCGATCCCGGGAAGCCTTTCAACCCTCCCGAGAGCAAAGAAAAAACGGGGCAGGACGATTCCCAGGGAGAAGCAGAGAAGGGGGTGGTAGGAGCCTCTGAAGGCAGGTCAGGGAAGGTCTCCACCCACCGATCCGTGGAAGGGGCCGTGGCTCAGTGGCAGAGCATTTGCTTGGCATACAGAAGGTCCTAAATTCAATCCCCGGCATCTCCAGTTAAAGGGAATAGGCAAGGAGGTGATGTGAAAGACCCCTGTCCAAGACCCTGGAGAGCTGCTGCCGGTCTGAGTAGACCATACTGACTTTGATGGACCAAGGGTCTGATTCAGTATAAGGCAGCTTCATGTGTTCATGTGAGATGCAGGCTTCGACTGCTTGAACTCTGAGTGGATGGGACTATATGCGCACCCGGGACCGTCTGTACGTCTCCCCGTTTATTCCCGCAGTGTTGTTGGCCACCATTCCACTAGGAGAGCAAGCCCTACGAGGAGACCAAGTCCTATGAGGAAAGGTTGAAGGAGCTGGGTATGTTCAGCCTGCAGAGGAGAAGACTGACAGGGGATATGATAACCATCTCCAAGTACCTGAAGGGCTGTCATATAGAGGAGGGTGCCGAATTGTTTTCTGTTGCCCCAGTTGGTCGGACCAGAACCAGTGGGTTGAAATTAAATCAAAAGAGTTTCCGTCTAGACATTTGGAAGAATTTTCTAACAGAGCGGTTCCTCAGTGGAACAGGCTTCCTCGGGAGGTGATAAGCACTCCTTCCCTGGAGGTTTTTAAGAAGAGGTTAGATGGCCATCTGTCAGCAATGCTGATTCTATGACCATAGGCAGTTCATGAGAGGGAGGGCATTTTGGCCATCTTACGGGCGCGCAGTAGGGGTCACTGGGTGTGTGTGAATGGGGGGGAGGTAGTCTGGAATTTCCTGCACTGTGCAGGGGGTTGGACTAGATGACCCTGGTGGTCACTTCCAACTCTATGATTTTATGATTCTATGAGGAAAGGCTTGGTCTCCAAGCGGAATATATGTTATGTGCACAAGGAAGAAGGGGTTGGTTCAAAGAACCCGCAACAAATACATTGATGGTCAGGGAGGGGGAATCAGTAGCTGAAACAGAAGGAAGGAGCTTCTATCACATTGATAATGTCACACTACAAACTGATGACTTGTGGCACTCACTGCCACAAGATGGCAGCCACTGGGTTAGAAGGATGTAAAAGGGACTGAACAGATTCATGCAAGGAAGCCAGTGACAGACCCATTAGGCACGAGAGCAGAGCAGGGCCTCTGGGTTGAGAGGAGGAGCACCTCCGAATGCCAGATGACAGGGAGCCTTAAGCAGGGGAGGGCTGTTGTCTGGAGGCCCAGCAGCACCTGACTGGCCACTGTTGGAAACTGGATGCAGGGCTGGATGGACCACTGATCGGATCCACCACAAGCTGCCTTTCCAAGCTTCTCACAGCACATCGTTTGGGAATAATTGCCCTAATGCCAAAGATGGCAGAGGCTCAATCCTCCTCCCACAGAACATAAGAAAGGCCCTGCTGGATCAGACCAAGGCCCATCAAGTCCAGCAATCTGTTCACACAGTGGCCAACCTCTAGGAAGCCCACAAACAAGACGACTGCAGCAGCAGCATTCTCCTGCCTGTGCTCCACAGCATCTCAAATAATAGGCATGTTCCTCTGATCCTGGAGAGAATAAGGATGCATCATGACTAGTATCCATTTTGACTAGTGGCCATGAATAGCCCTCTCCTCCATGAACATGTCCACTCCCCTCTTCAAGCCTTCCAAGTTGGCCGCCATCACCACATCCTGGGGCAGGGAGTTTTAAGTAAACCTGTTTTCACTCTGGCCCTCGAAGGTCCATTTGTCCATATGAAATGGATGGGTTGTGCTGGCTATTGCTGTAAATAAATTCATTCATTCATTCTATATGAAAAGGTGGGAATTAGGGTTGCCAACCTCCAGGTGGGGCCTGGGGATCTCTTGCTATTACAACTCACCCCCAGGTGATGGAGATCAGTTCCCCCTGTAGAAAATGCCTGCTTTGGAGGGTGGACTCTATGGCACGACACCCTGCTGAGGAACCTCCCCTCTCCAAACCCCACCCTCCTCAGGCTCAACCCCCAAGTCGCCAGGAATTTTTCAACCTGGGAATTGGGGGGGGGGGGTATGTGTGCCAGCATCGCTAAGGGCAGAACGGAGCTCTTGAGAACCAGTGCCCCCCGCCCACGCAGGAGCAAGCGGAACACAGGAGTCCTTCCAAAAGGCCTGCTTGACAAGCCCTTGTAAAACCCCTTCGACTCACTGCAGAGAACCCCAAGGTTACAGGATGCTGAAGAGAGGTGTGTGCTTCTTTGTGGAAGTATAAAGCCCAGCCCTTCTTGAAATTCTATCGCTGGTTTGTGAGAAGAAAATGGAAGCAAGCGGGAGAGGGAGAGAGAGAGGCTGCAGAGAGTTGGCAAGCGAGATTGACAGATGGCCATTTTGCCAGGGAGAAAACGGAACACTGAACCATTCCCACTGTAGAGAGGAGGAAGAGGAGGAAGAAGAAGAAAAAGAAGAGGAAAAGGAAGAAGAACAAGAGGAAGAAGAAGAAGAAGAAGCAGAGGAGGAGGAAGAAGAAGAGGAAGAAGAAGAGGAGGAAGAGGAAGAAGAAAAAGAAGAGGAAGAAGAAAAAGAAGAAGAAGAGAAGGAAGAGGAAGAAGAAGAGGAAGAAGAAGAAAAAGAAGAGGAAGAAGAGGAGGAGGAGTTGGTTTTTATACCTCCATTTTCTCTATCTTTAAGGATTCTCAAACTGGCTTACAACCTCCTTCCCTTCCTCTCCCCACCAACAGGCACCCTGTGAGGTAGGTGGGGCTGAGAGAATTCAGAGAGAGTTGTGAGTGGCCCAAGGGCACCCAGCAGGCTTCGTGTGGAGGAGCAGGGAAACCAACCCAGTTCTCCAGGTTAGAGTCTGCCGCCCCTAACCACTACACCACGCTGGCTCTCTGGAAGGCCTTAAAAGGAAGGGTCTACACAGCTGCTCCTGCGCTACCTGGACCAATTTTAGTCTACCCGACCTCACAGGGTTGCTGTGAGGATAAAACAGAGGAGAGGAGAACGATGTCAGCTGCTTTGGGTCCTCATTTAGGAGAAAGGCAGGATATAAAACAAACAAATAAATAAAAAAAACACATAGCAGCCCGTTTTGGAAGACACCAACAGTCACTTCACGGCCGTTCCCACGCCGCGATGCAGCCAGAGTAAATCCAGCGCCGCCAGACAAAAATCCTTCTCAGGATTACTGACCCCCCCCCCTCCCAGGACCGAAACCCAAGAAGTCCCGCTGATTCTCTCCAAGTGCCTTACATAACTCCTAATCTTCACGTAGCCGACCCAGGGAAGCTCTGCCTGATGACCCAGGGAAGCTCTGCCTGACGTTGCCAGGATGGCCGAGCAAATCCCTCCCCAGATGAAAGGGGCCCCCGAATTAACGCGTGCAGCTGGAGGGTAGGGGCAACGGGAAGAGCCTCCCCCTGGCAGCCTTTCACTGGGGAAGGAAACACCGTATTTACTCAAAAGGAGGATGGCCCTGAATGTAAGACAACCCCCTTAAAAAGGTTACACAAAATATATATAAATATTGTTATACATAGGTGTGGCTGGGATGTGTATATAAGATGACCCCCCCTCTTTTTGCTTTTTCTCTAGCCATTAATTCGGGGCATGGAATATGACAGGGTTACGGAGAAGGGGAGAAGAAATCGGCTGAGCGATCCCATTTCTACGGTTGCAAGCAGAAAACAACGGAATTATACCCTGACAGCCCCACCCACCCAGATTTATGCAGCACTCACAATTTACTCTTGCAAAACTAGGCCGCGATGGTTACAGCTCCTCCTTAGAACTTGTGGTGGCCCTTTGTTCCTTTTCCAGCAATAACTGCTAAGGTGGTCGTCCGGCCATTTTAGGTAGCCACACTCAAGGCAATAAAGAGGAGGAGGAGGAGAAGAAGAACAGTTGGTTTTTATATGCCGACTTTCTCTACCACCTAAGGAAGAATCAAACCAGCTTACAATCACCTTCTCTGCCCCCCTCCCCTCCCCTTGTGAGGTAGGTGGGAGAGCTCTAAGAGAGCTGTGACTAGCCCAAGGTCACCCAGCCAGCTTCATGTAGAGGAGTGGGGAAACCAACCCGGTACACCAGATTAGCCTCCACTGCTCATGTGGAGGAGTGGAGAATCAATGCCGGTTCTCCAGATCAAAGTCCACCACTCCAAACCACCACTCTTAACCACTAAACCACGCTGATGGGAAAGACCCCTGCCTGAGACCCTGGAGAGCCGCTGCCGTTCTGAGTAGACAATACTGAATTTGCTGGACCAAGGGTCTGATTCAGTATAAGGCAGCTTCATGTGTATTGGGAAGAGGGTCTGCAAAAGAGCTGCGAAGGCCCCTCTGAGTGGACCCCGAGTCCTGTGCTGGCAAAAATGCTCTAACTGCGTGCCCATTCATGAAAAGGGGAGAGGCTGTAGCTCAGTTTGTAGAGCATCTGCTTGGCATGCCGAAGGGCCCAGGTTCAATCCCTGGCATCTCCAGTTAAAGGGACTAGGCAAGGAGGTGATGTAAAAGATCTCTACCTGAGACCCTGGAGAGCCGCTGCCAGGCTGAGCAGACAATACTGACTTTGATGGACCAAGGGTCCGATTCAGTAGAAGGCAGCTTCGTGTGTTCGATCCTCCCATTCTCTGGCCCGAGAGGCAACTTCTCACAGAACCCATTTTACATCTGCCATCCTCGCCTGCCTGCTTTGAATTACTGCTAATTAGTTTACAAGGTCTGAGCGCAACAAGAGGATTAAGTGACATCAGCAGAAAAATTGCTAGAAGATGTCGAGGAAAAGCTCTCCACCGGCTGCAGGAAGCTGGAAAGTGTAAATAAAAAGGGAAAGAGACTCAGCTCTGGCTGAGGAAGAAAGAGGGGTTTGCCAGACGCCACTCGGCTCTTCTCCCCGACGGTTGCAAAAGCCAGCTGCAGGCCTCGGGAGGATTCCTGCACGCTTTCCCATCTTTGTTTCTGACCTCAAAGAGGAGAACAAAACATTGGGAGTATGCCCAAAGGATTTCTGAAAGGGCCAGCTCTATGGTGGCAACGTAGATCCGGGACACAATCAGGGACACTTAGGGCAGTTTAGCTTGGAAAGAAGGCGGTTAAGGGGAGACATGATAGAGGTCTATAAAACTGTGCATGGTATGGAGAGAGTGAACAGGGAGAAGCTTTTCTCCCTCTCCCATAATACCAGAACGTGGGGCTCATCTGCTGAAGCTGGAGGGTGAGATTCAAAACAGGTAAAAGGAAGTAATTCTTCACATAATGCACATTAAAATTGTGGAATTCCCTGCCCCAGGATGTGGTGATGGCTGCCAACTCGGACAGCTTTAAGAGGGGAGTGGACATGTTCATGGAGGACAGGCTATTCATGTTTTTCTCCCTCTCCCATAATACTAGAATAAGGGGTCATCTGCTAAAGCTGGAGGGTGAGAGATTCAAAACAGATAAAAGGAAGTATTTTTTCACACAACGCATAGTTAAATTGTGGAACTCCCTGCCCCAGGATGTGGTGATGGCTGCCAACCTGGAAGGCTTTAAGAAGAGAGTGAGCATGTTCATGGAGGAGAGGGGTATTCATGGCTGTTAGTTAGAATGGATACTAGTCATGTTGCATACCTATTCTCTCTAGTATCAGAGGAGCATGCCTATTATTTTGGGTGCGGTCGAACACAGGCAGGATGGTGCTGCTGCAGTCGTCTTGTTAGTGGCTTCCTAGAGGCCCCTGGTAGGCCACTGTGTGAACAGACTGCTGGATCTGATGGACCTTGGTCTGATCCAGCAGGGCCTTTCTTATGTTCTTATGTTCATGGCTACTAGTTAAAATGGATACTAGTCATGATGCATACCTATTCTCTCCAGGAACCGAGGAGCATGCCTATTCTATTAGGTGCTGTGGAGCACAGGTAGGAAGGACACTGTGGCTCAGTGGTAGAGCATCTGCTTGGCATGCAGAAGGTCCCAGGTTCAATCCCCGGCATCACCAGTTAAAGGGACTAGGCAAGTAGGTGATGTGAAAGACACCTGTCCAAGACCCTGGAGAGCTGCTGCCGGTCCGAGTAGACAATACTGACTTTGATGGGCCAAGGGTCTGACTCAGTATAAGGCAACTTCATGTGTTCATGTGACCACTCAGCAATGCTGCTGTAGTCGTCTTGTTTGTGGGCTTCCCAGAGGCACCTGGTTGGCCAATGTATAAACAGGCTGCTAAACTTGATGGGCCTTGGTCTGATCCAGCAAGGCCTTTCTTATGCTCTTCTGTTCTTAAATGCAAAGTGCGTAGGCTTCTTAAGCAATCAAATCCTCGCTATGAAATCTGCGTATGCGTTTGCGTTACTGTGCCGCTTGGCACCTTTGTTTCCCCAGCGTTTAATTATGCAGCACCACTGTTCACTGACGGAATAAAAAGCTGAATTAAACCCTTCCTCTTCAGGAGCCCGTGGTCTAAATTTAGGTGGCTAGAGGCAGGCGTCGGGGGGGCAGGGAAACGCGGCGGGAGCAACCACAAAATGGCTGCCACCAGAGGCGGAGCCAGCCACAAAATGTTAGGGAGTGAGGCTACGCATGACTCTAACAGATACCCTCCAACGTTTCGACAAGAAGCTCTGTTTGACACGATGCATTTTCAAATAAACATACTGTTTAAAATATTTTCCTGCACACAAACAGCTTACTTTCCTTCCCAAAGGGAAGAGCATTATGATGCGGTGGCAGCTACTGCCAACACAATGTTTTAAAAAAATATTTTTATTAAATATTTTTTTAAAAACACACACACCTACCCTTGCACACAGTCATCATTCTAACAAGGAAATCGGTAATTGACTACCTTTGCTAACATACTCCTATAAACCATACAATTGATTTAACTAAATGATGGACTGCTCTATAACACGTGTGTTATGTAAACATCCTGGTTTTTAACTATTCCAGTCTTCTAATTAATCAAATCTTTATATTACAGATATTATAAACAATATCTGATATTACTACACTCAGTTATGCTTGTCCTCCCTTCATTAGCTTAAGTATAATTTATTTCTATGCTTTTTGCTGCCTACTACCCCCTAATATTTCCTGATCTTTTAACATCTTCTATCCTCTACTTTTGAAATATATATTTCTTGCGTTACTCATTCAGATATATAATAAAGCCAAAGCAATGTTTGTTTCTTTAAAATCTGCACAGCCAATCAGAAGTCCTGCAGGGGGAAAGCCCCCACTGGCTCTGCCCACTTTCTAAAAATACTTGGTGGGCACCAGGGAAGGGTGTCTGCAGGCGCCGTGGGGCCCATGGGATCCCTGGGCTAAAGGTTTCAGAAAGGGGTGGGTATTGCACTGGATATTGTTGTTGTTGTTGTTGTTGTTAAAATCACCTAGCCCTCTCAGCCTGTGGCATGTCAGAAATCTGATGGAGCGTTATAAAACCCCAACTCTGGTTTCGGGACAGTAAGGGGATATTTGCATGGTAATTAGCAGCCCATTCCAGGCTGAATTGGCCCGCTTATTTTTTTGAATTTTGCATGCTGAACCATCATTCCGGAAGTGACTGCAAAGCCGGCACATACCTGCTTCGCATTACAAAAGAGCCCATTTAACGCAACCTTTGGTGTTTGCCTCAAAGATTTCTCCTCAAGGAACAATGCAAAACAACAGAGGCACGTTACCTATGCATATGCTAATAGCTATGCAAACAGGAACAAAGGAGCAGGCGAGTGGGGGGAGTGGAACTTCTCTTTTTGCACAGGGACCGTGAAAAGGCATTTTTAAAGTCGCATTTTTAAAAAGAGCTTTGAGCGAGCATCAAAACAGACCATGCAAAAACGGCCTAAGACTTTCAGGCCCCATTTGACCAGACTGGCTCTTAGCACTTCAAAGACTGTGGATGCTGCAGGATTCTGAATCCTGAGAGTAGCGGAAGCTTACGCGGGCATCCGCAATGAGAAGATCGGAAGCGGAGAACAAGCAGTCCAGAACAAACCACCATCAGCCATCGACCCCTTCACTGTGCAGCCGCTGGGAAGCGCTTAGCACGTCAAAGATGCGCTCTCGCAGCTCGAATGTCCCCGAGAATCCACTGTGACACAGAGAAGCCCCACGGCGGACGGGCAGGTCGACGAGGAAATTGTTCCCAGGGGACAAAATTTTGAGTGCCACTCGTAGGAGCCGCAGCTGGTCCTGCCCGCAATTCCTTCCCTCTGCCAACCTCCTCAGTAGCAGATCCAAGGCGGTAATCTTTACTGTAGGAGCGGATCACGGAGGGACAAAAAGCACACTCGAAAAGGGCAGCTTTTAGAAAGAGGAAGGGGCAGATCCAATTTCCTCTCCCTTATCGGCTCCCCGGGTTTCAGCTGCCTGCTGGCACTGCCCCAACGTTGCTCAATCCAAAGTTTCATGGACCACCCCTTTGCTGCGGCTTTTATGTCCTCCGCACAAAAAGAGCACCAGAAAGCTGATAACGCAGAAACAAGCCGCGAAGGAGAATCCAAGGGCTGCCCTCTGCAAAGCTGGCCTCTGGCCTGTTCCGCCACCAGCTTAATTTTCAAACACATTCATCTGTGCCAGAGTGGTGTAGTGGTCAAGAGTGGTGGTTTGGAGCGGTGGACTCTAATTGAGAACCAGGTTTGACTCCCCACTCCTACACATGAGCGGCGGACGCTAATCTGGTGAACCAGGTTGGTTTCCCCACTCCTCCACATAAGGCCAGCTGGATGACCTTGGGCTAGTCACAGCTCTCTCAGCCCCACCTACCTCACAGGGTGTCTGTGGTGGGGAGGGGAAGGAAAAGTGATTGTAAGCCATTTGATTCTTCCTTGAGAAGTTGAGAAATTCGGCATTTAAAAACCAACTCTTCTTCATCTTCTATCAGTGTCTACTAGCCACGGTGACTAAAGGGAACCTCCACGTTCAGAGGCAGTCAACCTCTGAATCCCACAGCCAGGAGGCAACGTCAGGGGAAGGCCTTGTCCTCTGTGCCATGCATTTGGCTCTCCAAAATAACAGGTTGGCTATTGTGGGAGACCAAGTACTGGACTAGATTGACCAGTAGGGCTCTTCTTATGTTCACAGGAACACCAAACGGCAAAAAAAACCACGAGAAACTACACACTCCCCATAATGCTAAATTGGCGCAAGGTGGGAAAGAGAGATTCCTAATTAACTCCACAAACACAGAAGGGAAAGGCCCAGGATGCCAGCAGTAGCTTGACAAGGAGGAGGAGGAGGTTTTTATATGCCAACTTTCTCCACCACTTAAGGAAGACTCAAACTGGCTTACAATCACCTTCCCCTCCCCACAACAAACACCCTGTGAGGTAGGTGGGGCTGAGAGAGCTCTAAAAGAGCTGTGACTAGCCCAAGGTCACCCAGCTGGCTTCCTGTGTAGGAGTGGGGAAACAAATCCAGTTCACCAGATTAGCCTCCGCCGCTCATGTGGAGGGGAATGAAACCCGGTTCTCCAGATCAGAGTCCACCGCTCCACACCACCGCTCTTAACCACTACACCACGCTGGCTTCCACTTCCTAGCAACGCACGCTGGCCCCCACCACAAATGGCAGCTCACTGCATGCTGAAGCGATAGTGCCAGCTCTCTGCCACCGGCACAGGTGGTTGGATAGACTGGAAGCAAAACGGCTCCTTGGCTTCAGATTTATGCAGAAAACGGGGCTCTGACGCTAAGCGCACCGGCACTCCTGAGCCAAGATTTGCCCATATGCACCACGATTATAAAATTGCTTCTACGCCACGCCTCTCGCCCGGGCAAAGAACCCAATAGCAGGGGACATTTGGGAGCGGAATCTGTCATTTCAATCTGTCACCCTGATTAAAGTCGAAGGAAGCAGATTGCAATACGGGATTTTATGTTTCTACAACTTTAATGCTACCCTTGAAAACCTCACTTGTGGCTGCCCTTAATTATGCGAACCACAGAAACATTTGCATTTGTTATTCAATTGCTATGCATCATTTTTTTCTGTTTGCAAAATCAGAGATTTCTTTGGTTAAAAGAACAGGTGAATATTTAGGAAAGCCCACAAGTAATTTCCCTTCTGAGGTGGATAGGTGTCCCGTCGATATTTTAATAAACGAACTTAAACAGGAGTCCTGCATCGCCTTAAAAAGCTACCAAAATGATATTGCCAAATCATCTTTTATGGGAGAGAGCCCGCTTGTTGAGATGCCGTGAGCAGAAGGAAAGGGGCCATAGCTCAGTGGGAGAGGGTCTGCTTGACTTGCATGCAGAAAGTCCCAGGTTCAATCCCCGGCATCTCCAGTTAAAAGGACCAGGCAGTAGGTGATGGGAAAGACCTCGGCCTGACACCCTGGAGAGCCTCTGCCAGACTGAGTAGACAATACTGACTATGATGGACCAAGGGTTTGATTCGGTATAAGGCAGCTTCACGAGTTCCTGCAAAACCAAACTGCCGCATGACTGAGGCTGGGCTCCATCCAAATGGCCCTAGAGCAGATATCTGCCAGAGCGCTACACTGAGACGATGCCTGGTTTTACTACAGCGGTGGACTCTAATCTGGAGAACCAGGTTTGATTTCCCACTCCTCCACATGAGCGGTGGAGACTAATCTGGAGAACTGGATGTGTTTCCCCACACATGAAGCCTGCTGAGTGACCTTGGGCCAGTCACAGTTCTCTCAGAACTATCTCAGCTCCACCTACCTCACAAGGTGCCAGAGTGGTGTTGTGGTTAAAAGCGGTGGTTTGGAGCGGTGGACTCTGATCTGGAGAACTGGGTTTGATTCCCCACTCCTCCACATGAGCGGCCGAGGCTAACCTGGTGAACCAGGTTGGTTTCCCCACTCCTACACACGAAGCCAGCTGGGTGACCTTGGGCTAGTCACAGCTCTCTCAGCCCAACCCGCCTCACAGGGTGTCTGTTGTGGGGAGGGGAAGGAAAGGAGAATGTAAGCTGGTTTGAGTATCCCTTAAGTGGTAGAGAAAGTTGGCATATAAAAACCAACTCTTCTTCTTGTGGGGAGAGGAAGGGAAGAAGATTGTAAACCAGTTTGAGACTCCTTAAAAGGTAGAGAAAATCGGCATATAAAAACCAACTCTCCTTCTTCTTCGTAGTTTGCCCAGGGCCACATTATGCCTGAGAATTCACCGGGGGTGAGGAGGGAGAGGCAGCATGGAGAACAGTTACCCGTACAAAATTTTAATGGGAAGTTTATTGATCAGATTTATTGGATTATTATTTCTAGTTATGAAACACCACCACCATAAAGATCATTTTAAAGAGCAACAAATGCACGTTACGCTGTTTTACGTTCCTGCCCTGAGGAGCTCACAGCTGACATTCTCAGCAGCAATGGTGAAACAAAACAGAAGAGAGGAGTGGAAGCAGCCACAGCTTCATTTCGGCCAAGGCTTTCTTTCCAAGGCTGCTCAGGAGCTGAGAGAAGTTGGGAATTTAAATAAACCAAATTCAGCGCACGAATACCCGATGGCACCCCATGTGGCGCGCATTGATTCCTGGAACAAGCACTGCCCCGCCTACAGCCATCCATCCTCACACGCTTGCAACCGAACCCGTTTTCCTTTTCAGCGGTCCGCCTGCCAAAGAGAAGCACGTCCAACCCGGCAGGACTCGGGCCTCGTCGCCAGTTCTGGAGTTCTGCCGTTCTCAAAAAATCAGAGCGCCTGGCCAGGCTGAGACCCCACAGAGAACTCTCCGGCGTTCTGACGAGCCTTGACAGCGCCAGTCTCCGCGCCCCTGAAAAGCTGGCCCCTCTGGTTTGTTCCGGAACGCCGAACCAAAACCTGCAATTAAGCCCCGCCTCGGCGTCCAAAGGTGGGCCGAGCAATTATGGTAACGACGTGTGTGCTTGCCAACGGCCACCCGCAGCTTTGCAAATAATACATCTTTGGGGAATTTTTTTCCTCCCCACCTCGATTCTGCATGCTCGAGAAAGGAACGAAGCCGTCGCACCAAAGATCCGCTTGCTCATCCGGTGCAGAAACAAAAGGCGAGATCCAGGAAGCCCGGAGACGCATGCCTTGTGCCGGCAGTGATGCTATTCAAGGTATCCAGCTCCCTACCCGTTCATGTTGGGAGGGGTGCGAATTCAGTTCTGCTGGCAGCTTAAACACAGTGTATCCGTGGCCAAGGAACAGGATTCGGAGCCAACTCTGCACGCTAGAACAGATGCAAGCACAAGGAAACAGCAGGATGGGCCTGCTCCGGCACCGCTAACCTCTGCCTCCTCTGTGTCTAATGACAGCAATCAAATATTTTTGGGTTCTCAGCGCATGTTTCCCGCTTTGAGAGGGGCTGTGACTCGGCAGCGGAGCCTCCCCTTTGCACACAGAAGGTCCCAGGTTCAATTCCCCAACACCCCCAGTTAAAAAAAAGGATCAGGCAGTAGGTGATGTGAAGGACGAAGAGTTAAATTGTGGAACTCCCTGCCCCAGGATGTGGTGATGGCTGCCTCCCACGAGCATAACTTCCCCCGGCCAAGATCTACATGAGGGGTCCCCACCCTTTTTGAGCCTATGGGCACCTCTGGAGTTCTGGCACAGGGCAGTGGGCATAATTGAAAAATGGCTGCCGCAGGAGGTGGAGCCAACCACAAAATGACTGCCACGGGAGGACCACAAAATGTCAGAGACTAAGGTTATACATTGTTCTAATAGTAACAATTTGACATTTCAGGAGGAAGCTCTGTTTAACAGGATGCCTTTTAATCTGTACAGCCAATCAGAAGCCCTGCTGGGCAAATGCCCCATCTAGCCCCTCGCACTTTCTAAAAGCACTTAGCAGGCGCCAGGAAAGGTGGCAGCAGGTGCCGCGGGGACCCTTCATCTACTACACAGACAAACTGCAGAGTGAAGATGCCGCACAGTGCCATCCAAGGGTCCCTTGAAAAGTCAGGGCCAACGCTAGGGCACAACTCCGGTCATGCAATGCTTTTAACACAGCTCCTCCAGGCTAATGTTTGCAATTCCGATGCCATCAGGCGTGCGCTTCGTACAGAACAGGGTGACGGGCATCATCCAGGGCATCATCAGGATTATGGGAGGAGCGCAAAATTTTCCCCGAAGCACCAAAAATTAAAAAAAAAAAAGGAATGAAATGCAAACGGACAGCAAAAGCAATTTGAGGTTAGAGTCCTTTAGAAGGCTGCGTGGCCTTTGAGAAGCAGAGACTATAGACTGTGCACGTCAAGTGTGCACGCATGTGCACATGAGATGACTCACTTTAGATCCTTCCACGGTTCACGGACTGGAGGATGTGGAAGAGCTCATAGACCAGATTTCGCCTTGCCTTACCCTCCGCAAATTGCTACTCGTCCCCAAAAAAGGACTTGGGGGGGGGGGGATTCCACAAAAAAAAATACAGGGTTGCGGCCATCTTCCTGCATCAGCATATTCATGGGTCCATGCAATACCTTATTCAAATGTGTGTGTGCTGCTGGCAGTGGGAAAACTCCTGTGGTGGGAAAACTCCAGCCAACTGCAACCCTTGCTCAGCTGATCGGCAGGTGGAAACAAAGGCCAAGGGGAGCGCAATTGCCCTGGGGTGATAAATGCCTTTGCTACTTACAGGAAGTTCTGGCCAAAGAGTTCCTGGTGATTCCTAGAGCTAACCACAATTGTCAAGGGTAGCTCTAGGAATCTCCAGAATTGTCAAGGGTAGCTCTAGGAATCTCCAGCCAGGGCCTTACTTTTCATTTTAATTTTTTCCAGGGATGCTGCCACCCCCAACCTGCCTGACAACCCCAGTGTGCTGCAACCCATGTTTAAGGAAAAGGAAAATTGCCTAATACTGGAGAAAAGCACCCCTAACTTAAGCGGCTGTATGGGCTTCAGTGCACCACACACGGGAGCCATCCCACTTGTTGCAATGGACACAACAAGCCTGTGCGCACTAAGGAAGTGCTTCGAGAATCATAGTATCATAGAGTTGGAAGGGGCCCTAGAGGCCATCTAGTCCAACCCACTGCTCAATGCGGGATCAGCCTAGAGCATCCCTGACAAGTGCTTCTCCAGCCTCTGCTTAAAGATTGCCAGTGAGGGGGAGCTCGCCACCTCCCTAGGGAGCCCATTCCACTGTCCAACAACTCTTACTGTAAAAAGATTTTTCCTAATATCCAGCCAGTACCTTTCCTCCCACAATTTAAACCCATTATTGCGAGTCCTACCCTCTGCTGCCAACAGGAACAGCTCCCTGCCCTCCTCTGACAGCCCTTCGAATACTTCAAGAGAGCAACCGTGTCCCCACTCAACCTCCTCTAGACTAAACATTCCCAGATCCCCCAGCCTTTCCTCGCAGGGCTGGGTCTCCAGGCCCCTGACCATCCTTGTCACCCTCGTCTGCACCCGCTCGATTCTGTCCCCATCCTTTTTGAAGTGAGGCCTCCCGAACTGCACACAATACTCCAGGTGTGGCCTGACCAATGCTTGTGGGTGCGTATGTTCCTATAAAACAAGCAGGGCGCTTGAATAAATTTCGAAGGAAACCGGTAAAATTTGTGGACTGGAGCTAATAATTAAGACCCAGCAAAGCACATATAGCCACACTCAGATGCAAACTGACCTCAAGCCACGTTCCATTCCTGGTCGTCTCGCACACCATGGTTGAAGGGAGGGGCAACACAAATAAAACATAATCTGAGCTCTAACTTATTTTAGAGGGCGTTTTGGTTTTCAGGATTGCAAGAGACAGACGAAAGGGAGTAAAATATTCAAAACTGCACGATGAAGACCGAGCATCACTTAAAGCGGAGAAACTCCAACGATGCTACTGGCAGTTGCCGGGAGCCCCAAGGTTTTTAAACCAAAGCAGAACGCTATTGAAACAGTCAGCTCATGCCCGTAAGGACCACCATGCCTGAGCTTCTGCACCTGAGCAAAGCCCCTAGCAAAACAAATTTGCTGTTGCTGAACCCACAAAGCAGGCATTAAAGGGCCCGGCCCGTTTCCTAAAGCACGGAGCTAAACAAGATGGGACTAAATTGAAACAGAGAGTACACAGAACAGAAAAGCACAGAGTTTCTGCTGCCACCAGAACCTTCTGCAACAAGCAGGCCGCAGTTTATTGATTAGGGGGCTAGAGCAACTGCCCTATGAGGAGAGGTTAAAACACTTAGGGCTGTTGAGCTTGGAAAGAAGGCGGTTAAGGGGAGGCATGATAGAGGTCTATAAAATTATGCATGGTGTGGAGTGAGTGGACAGGGAGAAGCTTTTCTCCCTCTCTCATAATACTAGAACGCGGGGTCATCTGCTGAAGCTGGAGGGTGAGAGATTCAAAATTGTGGAGCTCCCTGCCCCAGGATGTGGTGATGGCTACCAACTTGGAAGGCTTGAAGAGGGGAGTGGACATGTTCATGGAGGAGAGGGCTATTAATGGCTACTAATTAAAATGGATACTAGTCATGGTGCATACCTATTCTCCCTCTCTCATAATACCAGAACGCGGGGTCATCTGCTGAAGCTGGAGGGTGAGAGATTCAAAACAGATAAAAAGAAGTATTTCTTCACACAACACAGAGTTAAATTGTGGAACTCCCTGCCCCAGGATGTGGTGATGGCTGCCAACTTGGAAGGCTTTAAGAGGGGAGCGGACATGTTCATGGAGGAGAGGGCTATTCATTAAAAAAAACATGGGTTTGGTAGTAGCTGTTGTAGGATCAAAAGGGTCGGGGACCCCTGTTCCAGTCCTAGGCTGTCTGTTCTGCCTGGCAGTGAAGCTGGGGGTCTTGGGCACGGAAAGGTCTTTGTCAGTACTTGCTTAACCTGAGATCCTTAAACTGGAGGCTGGTTTATTAAATGCTTCTGCTCCAAGGATTGAACTTGGTGACCTTCTGGGCCCAGTGCAGGGACTTTGCTAATGAACTTTGCTAATGAGGAGAGGGGCCGTGGCACACTGGTAGAGCATTTGCTTGGCATGCAGAAGGTCCCAGGTTCAATCCCCGGCATCTCCAGTTAAAGAGACTAGGCAAGCAGGTGATGTGAAAGACCTCTGCCTGAGATGCTGGAGAGTCGCTGCTGGTCTGAGTAGACCATACTGACTTTGATGGACCAAGGGACTGATTCAGTATAAGGCAGCTTCATGTGTTCATGTGATCATGGCTCAGTCATTCCATAGCTACATTTATTCTGCCTCTGGGGATGAGACTGATGAATCTGTTTTCATGGACTGGTTCCAACTCTGGCCCTTTTGCGCCTGGGGTCGCTAGTCTCCCTCCAGGTATTCTCCCAGAATTACAGGTCGTCTCCAGACGACAGAGATCAGTTCCCTGGGAGAAAATGGCAGCCTTGGAGGACGAATCCTGTGGCATGGCATCCCTGGTGTGCTCCCTCCCAAACTCTCCTCTCCCCAGGCTCCATCCCCTGAATCTCCAAGAATTGCCCAACCTGGAGTTGACAACTCTGTCTGCACCCGAAGTTTAACTACTTGCTTCCAAACTTGTGGGTTTCCCTTTAAACAGAGTATGACCAGTTTTATCAATAAGAACATAAGAAAAGCCCTGCTGGATCAGACAAAGGCCCATCAAGTCCAGCTGTCTGTTCACACAGTGGCCAACCAAGTGCCTCTAGGAAGCCCCAAACAAGACGACTGCAGCAGCACCATGCTGCCTGTGTTCCACAGGACCTAATATATTCGGCATGCTCCTCTGATCCTGGAGAGAAAAGCTCCTCCCTGTCCACTCTCTCCAAACCATGCATCATTTTATAGAGTGAATGCCCATTGGAGGTTCCACCATGCACAGCTCAGTCACAAGCTCTCGGCCTCATCTGACATCCGAGAACACAGAAGAGCCCCCCCCGCCCCCCGCCCTGACTTAGCCTGCCAATGCCAACCAGTATTACTATTAAGCAGCCACAGCGGCCTCTGCCATAGCAACAGAGCAGTGCCAAACGTGACTCGCGGCGCTCCAGAACGCTGCAAACGGAAGCTTTTTTTTTTGTAAAGGCTGTAGTGGTGGATGTCAAATAAAGCAGAAATAGTAGCAGTTAAAACAGCTGCCTGGGAAGGAACTTACCGATGGTCGCACGCACAAACACACACATACTCAAGATGCCAAGTTGCCCGGAGCTGCCCTTTGAACAGGCTCACAACAGCCCTCAGCCGCACAATCTCGCGTCTTCGCACACTGGAAGCCAACAACACACACAGAGGGAGCTGATTTTTCCTAATGGCCACACTCTAAAGATAATGCTCCTCGGTCTTAATGGCCACCTTTGGAAGGGCGGTCCTCTTAAGACCGCAGTTTGACCTGCCACATTCTGCTTTAGGAGGGGAGTGGACATGTTCATGGAGGAGAGGGCCATCCATGGCTGCTAGTCAAAATGGATACTAGTCATGATGCATACCTTTTCTCTCCAGGATCAGAGGAGCATGCCTATTATATTAGGTTCTGTGGAAGACAGGCTGGATAATGCTGCTGCAGTCATCTTGCTTATGGGCTTCCTAGAGGCACCTGGTTGGCCACAGTGTGAACAGACTGATGGACTTGACTGACCTGGGTCTGATCCAGCAGGGCCTTTATCTTCTTATGTTAAGGTTTCTCAAGATCACAATCCTTGTGGCCGTCGGCGACGCATGCTCCCAGTCCCTCCACCACCCCTCTGCCACTTGAAAAAGGCAGTCCCCCCGCCCGATACCACCCCTCCGGCCTGCAGTTTCCCCTTAATTGTGGGAGCATTTGCTTAACCACACGGTGACATTACAACTGTACTGCGCTCTACAGACCACACTGAAAATTTAAACACGATGGAAATTAATGGGCTACATTTCTAGAGCCCAAACCCCAGGGAGACGTTGGACAGACCATTAAGCAAGTCTCACAGCGGCTGGGATTAATGATTGACTTTGAAAAGGGGCTTCACGCCATATAGCAAGATTAGCTCCTGTTTAAATGTCGCTCTGTTCTCTCCACTCAGACCCCAGATAAGATTTTGCCTGTCATATGATGCTTAATACAGTAAGAGAGGCCAGTAAGATTAAAAAGAAGACCACCACCAAGCACCACCCCCTCCCCAGAAAGCATCTCTACCACTGTAGAAAAACCCCTACAGATATGGTTGCCAGCTCCGGGTTGGGATATTCCTGGAGATTTGGAGATGGAGACTGGTAAGGGCAGAGTGGGGGAGGGGAAGGGCCTAAGAAGGGTAAAGCAGCTGTTTTCTCCAGGGGAACTGATCTTTGTAGCCTGGAGATTGCTTGGAATTACAGGAGGTCTCCAGGTTCCACCTGGAGGTTGGCAGCCCTACCTACAGAAGACACCATACAGGATCACTGTGTTGTGTTCGCACCCACCTCCAACAAATTTAAACAATGGAAAGGCTGGGAGCCAAATGCTTTGCTTTCTAAGGTTGCTCTCTTTAAGTATTTGCAGGGGTCACTTGGAGGAGGGCAGGGATAGGACTCGCAATAATGGGTTTAAATTGCAGGTGGAGAGGTACCGGCTGGATATTAGGAAGGAATTTTATCCAGTAAGAATTGTTCAGCAGTGGAATCGGCTACCTAGGGAGGTGGTGAAGCTCCCCCTCACTGGCAGCCTTTAAGCAGAGGCTGGACAAGCACTTGTCAGGGATGCTCTAGGTTGACCCTGCACTGAGCAGGGGGTTGGACTAGATGGCCTGTCGGGGCCTTTCCAGCTCTATGATTCTATGGTTTGAAGACTCTATCTCTCAGCCACTTAGGATGAAACAGATTCTCTGTTCCTCTCTCTCAAAGTGATGCAATATTTGAGAAAACCTTTTCGCTTCCCAAACTGGTCTTCTGATTGGCCGAAGGAATTTCACAAATCCTTGCTCTCCAAAGGAACCTTCAGCTGCGCAGTTCTCTCTCCACGGCCAGCCGCTGACAGCTCAGGCATATTAAATATACATAATATTTTAAAAATGCAAACAGCCCTACCTAGTGACACATTAATCAGCCGTACTCCGCCCAATTTGATTGACAAGACATGCCTACCGCTTCGCTGAATGCCCGTTCAACTGTGACTTTTGCCCTTCTCCTTGCCAGGTGGGGTGCCCATGTTAAAAAAGAAAGAAAGAACAATCCATATGTATGTTTACTCTTGCACTTGCTGCATTGACCATAGAATCATAGAACAGAATCATAGAATCATAGCGTTAGAAGGGACCACCAGGGTCATCTAGTCCAACCCCCTACACAATGCAGGAAATTCACAACTACCTCCCCCACACACACACACAGTGACCAGAAGATGGCCACAATGCCCTCCCTCTCATCATCTGCTGAAGGTCACAGAATCAGCATTGCTGACAAATGGCCATCTAGCCAAACCTCCAGGGAAGGAGAGCTCACCACCTCCCGAGGAAGCCTGTTCCACTGAGGAACCGCTCTCACTGTTAGAAAGTTCTTCCTAATGTCTAGACGGAAACACTTTTGATTTAATTTCAGCCCGTTGGTTCTGGTCCGACCTTCTGGGGCAACAGAAAACAACTCGGCACCCTCCTCTCTATGACATCCTTTCAAGTACCAGAGTAACAGAAAATGACTTAAAGTTCAAAATGCCTTAAAGGAGGGGGGATATTAGGAAAACCACAGGGCGCTGGCCAATCAGTGCTGTGCCCAGCCACCACTGTTGAAAACAAGCCCCATCCCTTTTCTTAGAGCCCAGCCATGGGGAGGAAAGGCTGCCCTCACACCAAACCCGTCACGCAGGCTTCTAAATCTGGCTCAGCACCCTGGAAATGTTGCATCTCTTCACCCCCCACCCCAACTCAGAGTTGATTCACTTCTCTGTGGAAGCATAAGAGCTATTTTTTCCTTCCCTTCTTCCTCTCCCATTCCAGGAATGTGCCTGCACAAAAGGTGGGGGGCAAAGGAAAGCGGATCACGTGCCCTTTCAAGCAAACATGAATCCGCCCTTGAACCCTGCCATCATTCCCCTGTTTACATCTTGGCCTTCTGCCCCCCACCCTGCATCTATAGCCTGCTTGCCAGTAACTACCCTCCCCCCCCCATTGTTCCTAGCAGAATCCATGCTGTCAGAGCCAGTTCCAGATTTTAGGAGGCCCTGGGAAGAGACCCCCCAGGACTCCCCCTTCCCCTCCTCTGCCAACCACCAGGCCCTACTCACATCTTCATTCCATTCCATCCCCTGAGAGCCAGCATGGTTAGTGGTTAAGAGCGGCAGACTCTAATCTGGAGAATGGGGTTTGATTCCCCTCTCCTCCACATGAGCGGTGGACTCTAATCTGGAGAACCGGGTTGGTTTCCCCACTCCTCCGCATGAAGCCAGTTGGGTTACCTCAGGCCAGTCACAGTTCTCTCTGAACTGTCTCAGCCCCACCTACCTCACGGGATGTCTCTTGTGGGGAGAGGAAGGGAAGGAGATTGTAAGCCAGTTTGATCCTCCTTAGAAGGTAGAGAAAATTGGCATATAAAAACCAACTCTGCTCAGTGGCAGAGCATCTTGCTTGATATGCAGAAGGTCCCAGGTTCAATCCCCGGCTTCTCCAGTTAAAAGGACTAGTCACTAGGCAAGTAGGTGATGTGAAAGACCCCTGCCTGAGACCCTGGAGAGCCGCTGCTGGTCTGAGTAGACAATATTGACTTTGATGGACTCAGGGTCTGGTTCAGTATGAGGCAGCTTCATGGGATCATGTGTTCTTCTTCCCACCTGTCTGCGTCTCCTTCCCTTGCCTGATTGTGAGACCTCCTAGGCTCACAGCTGCCTGTAACACCTGCAGCCCTTTCCCTGGTGGCACGAGGAACTATGTGCAGCTGGAAGCATGGCTGGTAGTGTGCTAGCAATTAAGCGGGGGGGGGGGAGGATTGTGGCGGGCCCTCCCAGAAGCCCTGGACCCTGGCATCTGCCCCACCTCCAGGTACACTGATGCCATCCCTGCCTGCTTGGACACATTGCAAGGAAGGCAGGCTAGAGCTAGGGAAACTATCTGGGCAGAATTTGGGCTTTGCACCAGCCACTTGGGCCCCTCCCAGCGATAGGGGGCTAAAAAGCATCCTTCACAGCTTCAATAACCAGCAGAGCAGTGAATACACCAGAAGATAAGAGGCAGAATTCAACGAGATCTGAACACATTGGAAAAGTGGGTGGATGTGAACAGGATGCAGTTCAACCAGGATGAGAGCCGAGTTCTACATCTGGGTAACAGAAATGAGGGACATGCATACTGGATGGGGGATACGCTTCTGGGCAGCAGTGTGTGTGAACAAGATCTTGGGGGGGGGGGGGATACCGTAAGTTAAATATGAGCAGCCAGTGTGATGCTGTGTCAAAAAAGCTAATGTGATTATGGGGTGCCATCAATAGAGGCATAACATCCAAATCACAAGATGTCATAGTTCCGCTGTACACTGCATTGGTCAGGCCGCAACTGGAGTATTGCGTGCAGTTCTGGAGGCCTCACTTCAAAAAGGATGTGGACAGAATTGAGCAGGTACAGAGGAGAGCAGCAAGGATGATCGGGGCCTGGAGACCAAGCCCTGCGAGGAAAGGCTGAGGGAGCTGGGAATATTTAGTCTGGAGAAGAGGCAGTTGAGGGGGGACAGGACTGCTCTCTTGAAGTATTTGAAGGGTTGTCACTTAGAGGACAACCTGATGGCAGCAGAGGATAGGACTTGCAATAATGGGTTTAAATTGTGGGCGGAAAGGTACCGGCTGGATATTGGGGGGGGGGAATGTACAGTAAGAGTTGTTCAGCTCCCTAGGGAGGTGGTGAGCTCCCCCTCACTGGCTGGACAAGCACTTGTCAGGGATGCTCTAGGCTGATCCTGCATTGAGCAGGGGGTTAGACTAGATGGCCTCTATGGCCCGTTCTAGCTCTATGATTCTATGGCTGCAGAACACACCTACAACTGCACAGCAAGACCACATAGCTGGACCTCGAAACATCAGAGACGAGTGGAGGCACAGACAGCCCCACCCACGAGAAAAGCAGGATGCAATGAGCCATCCCTTCCATCTCAGCTTTAGCCCCCCCCCCCTTATTGCTAAACCCCACCTCTCCCATTTCACATCTCCCCCTCTGCTAACTGCATGGACATTTTAAGAAGATACCAGCCGCTCGCATCTCTGGCAAAAAATGGGAAAGGGATTTTGTGCAAGCCTTTGAAGAGGATTGGTTCTGCAGAGGACCGCTTTCAAACAGAACAAAATCTGTTTAATGGGCCAGAGAAAGGCTGATTTACAGCCTTTGACAAGGAGTGCTAAATTTACCCTGAATGGTAACGTACATGACGCATAGCGATTTTAGCCTTATTCTCTTTGAAATGCACTATCCTTGACCCCGGGCTGCTTGCCATCCAAGCCCCCCCACCATAAGTCTGCGGTTTGATGGAGCATGCCGATAAAAGGGAGGGGGGTCTTCTCAGCTCCCTTGAGCTGGGGAAGGCTGGATGGAAAGAGAGAGAAACCAGCAATGCTCTGAAACATTGTTTAGCACATCATAAACTCCAGGTCACCAATCTTGAGGCACAGCAATGGTGTGGTTCTTCATTCAGATATATAGGCCACACTATTCCAAGAGACTGAGGTGATGCAGGGCGGGAAAGGACCAAGGCACCTGGCCGGGAGATGCTCACAAGGCTGATCCTGAGGCCCGGGAATAGGTAATTTCCTTCCGTCGCTGCAGCCTCGCACAACATGAAAGACCCTTGTGATCTCAAAAAGGCACATGGACTGGGGACCAGGACATGAGGTTATGCTCGCAATTCAGAGCAGCATCAAGCCAGGCATTTGGGAGAAACGTCCAAAAAAAGAATTGTTTTAATGTCTCTTTACTCAAATGAGATAGAATTATATAATCATAGAAGGGACCACCAGGGTTATCTAGTCCAACCCCCTGCACAATGGAGGAAATTCACAACTACCTCCCCCCCCCACCCCCAGTGACCTCTACTCCATGCCCAGAGGATGCCCAAGATGCCCTCCCTCTCATCATCTGCCTAAGGTCATAGAGTCAGCATTGCTGACAGATGGCCATCTAGCCTCTGCTTAAAAACCTCCAGGGAAGGAGAGCTCACCACCTCCCGAGGAAGCCTCTTCCACTGAGGAACCGCTCTAACTGCCAGGAAGTTCTTCCTAATGTCTAGATGGAAGCTCTTTTGATTTAATTTCAACAGAAAGCAACTCGGCACCATCCTCGCTATGACAGCCCTTCAAGTACTTGAAGATGGTTATCATACCCCCTCTCAGCCTTCTCTTCTTCAGGCTAAACATACCCAGCTCCTTCAACCTTTCCTCATAGGACTTGGTCTCCAGACCCTTCATCATCTTTGCTGCCCTCCTCTGGACACGTTCCAGCTTGTCTACATCCTTAAAAAATGTAATGGTGACACAATCATCCCTTCAACGGGCCATCTGTTGGGAATCCAGCAAAGTCGAGGAAACCTCAACTTCTACTGCAAACTAATACAGCTACCCTCTGAAGCTAAATGCATTTTGTCGATTAAAAAAAACCCTTAATGTATAATCAACAGCATACATTCCCTCCAACAAGGCTTGCATGCTTTCGATTAATAAGTGGTGTAGCGGCACCCAAATGGGGGGCTGGTCCTTTCAAAGCCCAACTTCAAAGACGTTCTGCCTGCCCCCTCTCTTCCCACCCAGCCTCCAAGGCCAAGTTTGGCTAAAGAGGTCAGGATTCTTCTCTCTCATCTGAATACCATTCACTTCCCCCTCCAAATTCCACCCTCCCACCCCCACCTCCCAGGTAACTGATTACTATTTGGAGGGAAAGAGACCCATTTAATACGCTAGGAGATTCAGCATCCACCTCTTTGGGTCACCTTGCGAAGCATCCACACGGGCAACATGCCCATGTTTGCAGCCTGTTGCCAAATATCCCTTGATTAAACAGTGCTGGGCTTTCTAAGAACACATCGAGGGAAAGTTGCAAGCATCGCTGCCCATGCAGCCAGTTCGCAAAAACATAAGAACCTAAGAAAGGCCCTGCTGGATCAGACCCAGGCCCATCAAGTCCAGCAGTCTGTTCACACAGTGGCCAACCAGGTGCCTCTAGGAAGCCCATAAACAACTGCAGCAGCACCATCCTGCCTGTGTTCCACAGCACCTAATAGAATAGGCGTGCTCCTAAGATACTGGAGAGAACATAAGAACATAAAAAAGGCCATGCTGGATCAGACCAAGGTCCATCAAGTCCAGTAGTCCGTTCACGCAGTGGCCAACCAGGTGCCTCCAGGAAGCACGACTGCAGCAGCATTCTCCTGCCTGTGTTTGATGGCACCTAATGTAATAGGCATGCTCCTCTGATCCTGGAGAGAACAGGTATGCATCATGACTAGCATCCATTTTTACTAGTAGCCACGTATAGCCCTCTCCTCCACAAACATGTCCACTCTCCTCTTAAAGCCTTCCAAGTTGGCAGCCATCACCACATTCTGGGGCAGGGAGTACCACAATTTAACTCTGTGTTGTGTGAAGAAATACTTCCTTTTATCAGTTTTGACTCTCTCACCCTCCAGCTTCAGCAGATGACTCCGCGTTCTAGTATTATGAGAGAGGGAGAAAAGTTTCTCCCCGTCCACTCTCTCCATACCATGCATGATTTTATAGACCTCTATCGTGTCTCCCCTTTAGCAGCCTTCTTTCCAAGCTAATCAGCCCTAAGCGTTTTAACCGCTCCTCACAGGGCTGTTGCTCTAGTCCCCTGATCCTTTTGGTTGCTCTTTTCTGCACAGTCTCAAGCTCTGTAATATCCTTTCTTAGGTGTGGTGACCAGAACTGTATAGAGTATTCCAAGTGTGGTCTCACCATAGATTTGTACAAGGGCAGTATGGCTCAGCATCCTCTGCTTTCGGGGTACCGTTTTGAACCTGCACCATACCCCAGCCAAAAACGCCAGCCCCCCAAAGGCTCAACAGAACTCCCATTTTTTGGGGGAAGGGGGTTGCTACCAGCCAGCAGCTCCCCCCCACACACACACACACCAAGAGTGCCCAGAAGCCTGCATTTCACTGGATGGGTAACCTTGCGGGGTCCTGCCTACAAACCCCGATGAGCAAGACCCAGCATACCAAAGTCAGCTGCAAGAGAATCTCAAGGGTGGAACTCCCTGCCCCAGGATGTAGTGATGGCTGCCAACTTGGAAAATTTCAAGAGGGGAGTGGACCTGTTCATGGAGGAGAGGGGTATCCATGGCTACCGGTCAAAATGGATACTAGCCATGAGGCATACCTATTCTCACCAGAGAAGCATGCCTATTCTATTAGGTGCTGTGGAACACAGGAAGGACAATGCAGCTGCAGTCGTCTTGTTTGTGGGCTTCCTAGAGGCACCTGGTTGCCCAATGTGTGAACAGACTGCTGGACTTGATAGGCCCTGGTCTGATCCAGCACGGCCTTTCTTATGTTCTTAAGTGGGGCTGGGCTCCAACTCCCCTGCTCTTAACCCACTGCTAAAAATTCGCAGTGTCGTTCTTGGAGGCATGGGTTGAAATATTCCAAGCCCGGCTCCAATCTGCATACAACCCAGAATTCTCATGGACAGCCATGCTCAATTTTTCCATCCAACCGACATGAATTATCATGCGTGTCTGAGATGCACGGCGGTTGCCCTTCAGTGGTGCATAATTTGCCTTGTCCCCCCCACAAAAAAGGGAGGGGGAGTTTAAATTATACTGAGACTGCCTTTGGCTAGATGCTTCCCAATGCTGACCGTTATCGATAAACAGGGCCATTAGTAAAGCATTTATCCTTGGCTGCAGGAGACCTCCAGAAGCTTTTGGGAAAACTTTTAAGAAAAGCCCTGCTGGGTCAGACCAAGGCCCATCAAGGCCAGCAGTCTGTTCACACAGCGGCCAACCAAGTGCCTCTGGGAAGCCCACAAGCAAGGCGACTGCAGCAGGATTCTCCTGCCCGTCTTGCACAGCACTTAACACAATGGGCATGTTCCTCTGATCATGGAGAGAATAGGTATGCTTCTTGACTAGTATCCATTTTGACTAGTAGCCATGAACAGCCCTCTCCTCCATGAACATGTCCACTCCCCTCTTCAAAAGTCTTCCAAGTTGGCAACCATCACCACATCATGGGGCAGGGAGTTCCAAAATTTAACTATGCATTGTGTGAAGAAATACTTCCTTTTACCTGGTTTGACTCTCTCACCCACCAGTTTCAGCAGATGACCCCGCATTCAAATATTATGAGAGAGGGAGAAAAGCGTCTCCCTGTCCACTCCATACTATGCATAATTTTATAGAACTCTATCATGTCTCCCCTTAACGGCCTTCTTTCCAAGCTAAACAGCCCTAAGCGTTTTAACCACTTAGAAAGAAGGCGGTTTTGCTTCATGCTCACGGTCAGTTCAGAAGGGAGTTGGTCCTCTTTGTTGGCAAATGACAATTTGTACGGCAAACTCCATTTAGACTGTGTTGTTTGTTCGTGTTGGTTTTTTTAATTACATCCTGCAAACAATTTGCAGGTCCACCAATCGATAAAACATCGTTTCGATTATAACACGCAACTAAAGCCACAGCTTAACATTAAAATCACACATTATGTATTGAAAATGAAAAAGCAGGTGGAATGCATGCAGGATGAAATGCGGCAAAAAGCCGATGCGAACAGAGACGTTTTTCACCCGGTGCCTAAGAGCCAAACTAGATGTTACAGCGGGCACAGGTCCAACCCATGCCATCTTAAAGAGGTTTTTGGCCATTTAAAACATGTCAGCATGGGGAGACCAAGAGACCTCCCTCTCCACCCGATGTGCCTTTTCAAGTGCTGAAGCAGCTGCAGGGGTGGTTTCAGAGCTTTAAAGGGGAGGAGATCTCCTGGTCCCTCCACAGTGCGGGCTTGGTCAGGATCAGAAACTTGCGGCATTTTTTAGATGGCCAAAATCTTTGCAGCATGTTATTAAATGCCTGTAATGTCAAGTTTGGCTCTAAAACTAGCAAGATACCAGGCAAATCAACCCTGGAGAGGAGGTGCCAGAGACCACGACAGCCACCAAGGGACCACTCACCTTATCTCAGAAGGTCTCCTAGTGTCCCAAGGGAGCAGGTTCTCTATAGAACACCTGAACTCACCGTCAGAAAGGTTTGCGTAAGAATAAGTGGTGTCTGTCTGCTCCTGCTCTCAGCACACCGCAGTAAGCTCTTATGGCTTCGGGTCATTTCTCCCATCAAGTAAAAACAAAACCGGATTTGTCACTGAATGTATAATCAACGAGGAGCCGCAACCATTCCCTGCCTCCCATCAAGTCCGTCTGTATAAATACCTGCTTAGGGCTACATCTGCACTTCCTGTGATTTAGACGTACACTTGAAAAGTCTCTGAAGGAGCCCTGGATTTCCAGGGGAGGGGGGGTGCTCGGGTGAGGTCCCTTCTGGGGACGGGTTTGATCACTGTTGGTTTGCATCTAGTCATATAATCTTTACTGCAAAATGTTTAGGGAAGAGAATGAGTCCTCTGGAGTTATTGAGAGCAAAAAGAAGGGGAGTGTGCATGCAACTTATGCGGGGTGGGGAGAGTATTTGGTCAACTACGAGGCAACACTATGACAAACAGACATTTCCATGTGACATTTCACAGAACACACTACACAGTCGGGGTCCAGAACGCTTTAGCCTCACCTGTTCCTACAGACACCTTCCTTCTCCTACCAACTATCCCTTGAGGTCACCTGAGACAGCCCAGGTGACCGTCCCATTATGTCAAGTCAAGTTATTGTATAAAGCTGTAGGCCATTACAATCTAAAACAGTATAGTTTGTCCCATTACGTGGCACATTAGACTTCCCAGGATTTGGGACAGAGCCTTCTGCATTGTGGCCCCTTCTGGAATTCCCGACCAACAGAGGGTCACTTAGACCTTGAAAAGAATACTGGCATTTCAGCAGACATTTTATTTTAAATCATTTGCTAAATCCTGGGTATTCCATGCTTTGATATAAAGACTTTAAGCACACCAATTTCTTTCTCTCTTTTCTTTCAGAAGTTAACACACCACCTGCAGCTCACACAAAAAATGGACAGGATACATACTGAACAAACTGGTTACCTGCTTTCAAGTATAACATCCCCAAAGGGCTTGAATCCACAGTACTTGGATACTTTGGGTGAGGAGCAACTCAGAAAGGCCCCAGTGTCGTATGGTGTTTGGGTATGCGACTAGTTCACGGGAGACCCGGTGTCAAATCCCTACTCTGGCATAAAGTTCACAAAGCCACAGTCTGTTTCTGCCTAACCTACATCACTGGGTTTCTGGGAGGATAGAATAGAACCATGCATAATAGGATGGAAAGGATTAAAATATGCATTGTGAACAAAGGGCCCGCATCATGTAAACTTGGACTGTAATCCCACCCCCTTAAAAAGTGGCCCGGAGTAAAATTTCATCCCACCTGCCCGGCAGGTGTGTTCCGATGGAAGATCCACCAGGCCTGCCTCTCACCAGGCCTTGAAAAAGACAATGAACTTAATTTGCAAGAACCCACCAAGGAAAATAGAATAACCTGTAATAAACGTGTAAAAATGTACCATTCAAGCTTTATTATGTACAACAGGATCACTCCCCCCTTTTAATTTTTCAAAAGTAGAAGCATCTCTTCCCAAATCTACCCAATTATTTCTTTATTGCCAGGGATTCTTCGGCTGTCATACTGCGTTATAACGTTATTGTTATGGAAAGCGTCCCGAACTCGAAGTTGGCAGGCAGCCATTAGAAAAGGATATGGAATAAGATAAGCAATGGAGCTAAAATAATCTCTGTCAGCTAGAAGCTTGAAATGTTTTTTTTCTAAGCTCTGGATAAAGGATAGCTACACCCACCCAAAGCTCCTGGGATAAAGCAAAATGAGGAACGAATCTAAGTGCAAGAACCCCTTTCTGAGCAGGCCTCTTCAGGGAAATCCTAATTGTGTGGTTGTTCTGAATGAAGCCCATTCTTTTCCATGACATCAAACCTGGTATGCCTCACAGTGCAAACTAATTTAAATCTTTTACCCAGAAAGTCTACACCTCCATGGCTCCAAGGAATCCTGCTGGTACCTCGCACTTTGGAAGGGTTTGTTTTTTTAAATTCTTTCTAGCACAATGCACATCACTCTTTTTTTTTTTTAGCTGGAGCCATGGGTCTCTGCTTGAATCACCTGTTGTCAAGACGCCCAGAACCTGCACACTGGTGCAAGAGCAGTTCCCCCTTGACAGAAACATAGAGCTGGAAGGTACCTCTACGGTCATCTAGTCCAACCCCCTGAACAACGCAGGAAATTCACAACTACCTTCCCTCTCCACTCCCCCCAGTGACCCTTTCACTATGCCCAGAGGAAGGCATAAAATCCCCTCTATGATCCCTGGCCAATCTCCAGCTTCAGCAGATGACCCCCGCATTCTAGTACTATGGGGGGGGGGAATAATGCCACAGAGTCCACCCTTCAAAGCAGCCATTTTCTCCAACAGGACCGATCGGTGGTCTGGAGATCAGCTGGAATTCTGAGTGGTCTGCAGGTGCCTCCTGGAGGTTGACAGCCCTAGGAAACAGGCCCAGGCCAACAAGCAGAAGGTGGAACAGACACGTAACAACAACATCCCTCTGACATTTGACAGAGAGAGAAGAGGTCTATCTGGAGGGTAGGTTACGTCCCCCTATACTTCTAGCTAGCCACAGAAAGCAGTTAACAAGAAAAGCAATTGCCAGGGGGCCCATTTCAGCTGAGCTGACAAACAGAAGGTTAAAGAGGAAGCCAGTGGCCCGGAATTACCGAAAGGTCGCAGTCCCGAACCGGGATCATTGCACTCCGCATCCCCAGAGCCCAGAGGTCTATTACCAGGGCAGCTAAACCGACAGTTTGGAGAGGGCTGGCTCAGGCAGCCGGGCACCAGACCCATAAAGGCAGCCGGTCACGTCCAGACTGCCCCTTACTTAAAAGCAGCTCTTCTAGGAGATCGATAACGGCAGACAAGCTTCCCTGAAAAAGACAGCTTTGTCCAGCTCTGTCGAGTTTCTCTTGCAGTGCGAAAGCCGCGGAAGGACCCTGAGTGTGTTCCAGGGAACATTCTCTGTTCACATGGGGCAAGGGTGACGGGGGGCTGTGGGTTGGTGTCCTGCCTGAATAAAAGGCAAGGCCCAAAATGTGACATGAAATCTTCAACCAGGGGTTTTGTTGATCACATTGACTATGCAGGAGTGCCACCTAGCAGGCATAAGAACATCAGAAGAGCCCTGCTGGATCAGACCAGCGATCTGTCCAGTCCAGCATCCTCTCTCGCACAGTGGCCCAACCACTTTCTCTGGAGGGCCAACAACAGGTCACAGAGGTCAAGGCCTTCATAAGAACATCACTGGAAGGAGCTGTGGCTCAGTGGAAGAGTCTCTACTTGGCATACAGAAGGCCCCAGGTTCAATCTCCAGTTAAAGGGACTAGGCAAGTAGGTGATATGAAAGACCCCTGCCTGAGACCCTGGAGAGTTGCTGCCAGTCTGAGAAGACAATACTGACTTTGATGGACCATTCAGTCTAAGGCAGCTTCATGTGTTCAAGAACAGCCCTGCTGGATCAGAGCAGTCGCCCACCTAGTCCAGCCTCCTGTCTCACACAGTGGCCCACCAGTTCCTCTGGAGGTCCAAAAACAGGGCATAGAGGCCAAGGCACGACTTCTTAATACCACTTTCCAGATAAAAATCGTCTCCCAAAGTAGTTCAACCACTAAAATTCAATATACATGGTTGCTGGCAAGCGCCGTGTGTTGATGGGAACCAGGCCCTGCCCTCCATTTCAGGAGCTGGAAAGCAAGTGGCGTGTGGGGAGTGGGAAGAAAGGGTTGATTTGACAATGCCAGAAGCAAAGGGGCAAGATGTGAACAGGCGTTTCCATCCAACTGGGACAAGAGTGGTGGTTTCCCAGTAGTCCAGGGAGGGAGGGATGAGGCCCAGAAAACCCACCTCCTCCCACCGCAAGCATGTCACAACCTAGAAAGAGAGAATTCTTATATGCCTGCTGCTTTATGGGTATACCTACAGAAAGTTACAGATGGGTGGGAGAAATCCATGCTACTTTTAAGAAAACCTCTAAAAACCTAGGAAATTTAGATTCCACGAGCGGAAATATTGGAATTCCACAACCAAGACGTCCTAGGTATATTACGCTTGATTTATTCTCCTTCTGCAATAATATGATGAGGGAAGACGCTACCTAAGGCACTGAAACCCTGCCCCTGATTACTGGAAGTTATATTCAGCAACCTGCTGGACTCGGATGGCAATCATGTGTTGCTTCTTCTTTTGAACCCATAATCATGGAGGCCTCTGGAAACATGGAAGATGAGATTCACAGGAGAGAGTGCACGGTTTTGAGATTGCGGACAGGGAGAAGCTTTTCTCCTTCGTGGGGTCATTGGCTGAAGCTGGAGGGTGAGGGATTCAAAACAGATAAAAGGAAGTATGTCTTCACACAACGCACAGTTAAATTGTGGAACTCCCTGCCCCAGGATGTGGTGATGGCTGCCAACTTGGAAGGCTTGAAGAGAGGAGTGGACATGTTCATCGAGGAGAGGGCTATTCATGGCAACTAGTAAAAATGGATACTAGTCATGATGCACACCTATTATCTCCATGATCAGAGGAGTATGCCGAATATATTAGGTACTTTGGAACACAGGCAGAATAATGCTGCTGCAGTTGTCTTGCTTGTGGGCTTCCTAGAGGCACCTGGTTGGCCACTGTGTGAATAGACTGCTGGACTTGATGGGCCCTGGTCTGATCCAGCATGGCCTTTCTTCTGTTCTTATGCATGCCTTGGGGTCTGCCTTCCCACCTCTCCCCAGGATGGGGTGATGGCTGCCAACTTGGAAGGCTTTAAGAGGAGAGTGGACATGCTCATGGAGGATAGGATTATCCATGGCAAAATGGCCACTGTGTGAACAGACTGCTGGACTTGATGGGCCTTGGTCTGATCCAGCAGGGCTTTTCTTATGTTCTTATGTTCTTAAACCAAATTCTCGTGCCTGGATCCCTTTCTGCAGCTGTTCTGTGCCTCTGCTGAATCTGCAAACGCACAGCCTTGGGCACAGAGGTTGGCACAGACCTTCCCATATGGAATAATGCAGGTGCCCTCCGTGTCTCCAATTCTCATTCCACAAACCTCTAGCCAAGGGCCCCCTCTTCTACAGGCCGGCCTGCCTGAAGGCTCTGCCCTACCGGTGGAATCCAACATTATTAGTAACTGGCCATCGCAGTTCCCTCCTTCAACGAAAAAAAGTAACATCCATTTATGATGCCTGCTTGCATTTGATTCCCCACTCCTCCACATGAGCGGCGGACTCTAATCTGGTGAATAGGGTTTGTTTCCCCACTCCTCTACATGCAGCCCGCTGGGTGATCTTGGCTAGTCACAGTTCTCTCTGTCCTCTCTCAGCTCCACCTATCTCACAAGGTGTCTGTTGTGGGGAGATGAAGGGAAGGAGATTGTAACCCCAGGAAGAAAGTCTACCCTTAACCCTTGGAGCAGGACGCATAGGAAGCATAACTATACAGAGCAACCCCCCCACCCCCGTTTGCCTGTAAGAGGACACTGGTTTTCAATGCTCGGGAAGGCCTCCAGAGCCTCATTCGTTCCCAAGGCATTTTTCAGGCTCTCCAACACCAGGCCCCGAAGAGCTCGCAACAATGGGCCTTTGATCTGGCCCAGCACTGAAAAACATCTGGCACAGCCCACACTCCTCTTCAATTATCTTCTTGTTTTACTGACGATAAGATGCTGTAACAGGTACAAAGCAGCTGGCTGAGAAACAATTCCGTGCCTCGACAGATAAAAGCCGGGGCCAGAAAGGTCTCAGCCTCCAAACCCGTTCCTGCTGTGCCTCTCCTTCTTTGCTACGTCTTGACAGCCCGCTTTGAACTCGAGGAATATCTGAATTGTGCAGGGAAGCTGGAATCAAAGGTCTAGCGTTTGAGCTGCAGCCTCCGACCTCCTCCAGAACGGCCCGCAGAGTTCTGAAAAGGAAACCAGAAACCACAACCTTCTTTCCTCAAAACGTCTCCAGCTCCGTCCAAAGCACGTTCAACGTGTCCATTCTACAAATGACTATAAAGCGATTTACAACAGCAATATTCCCAAAAGCCTTCCTTCCCCTTTTTCTCAGGAAGGGGATTTCATCGAACTCCTCACCCTTCCTCAAGACAAGCAGAGTAAGTGACGCCGCTCAATAAGGAGGGCAGGAAATTGGATGTCATGGGCAGAAATTGGATGTCATGGGACCCTGGAGTTGAGAGTGGCTAATTTTGAGGCACTTTTGGGCCGCTACCAAATGTTTTTGTGGGACACGGTTGCCCACCTTTTTGAGTTCCGCCCTGAAGATAAGATCTCTGTGGGAAAGGTCCTCATAGCAGAAGGGTCAAAGCTGGGCATTCAGACTGCAGAATTTGGATATCAGCATGATGTTGTTGTTTTTTATGGTCCACTTGTCTAGTTCAGTAGCTATACCAATGGTATAAACATGGCGTGGCTGGTTACACAGCAAAAAGCTGTAGATATTGTCAAGCATTCCACGGAATGGAAAGGATTACTGTTACAAAGAACGTAAGAAGAGCCCTGCTGGATCTAGTGCAGCATCCTGTCTCTCCCAGTGGCAAACCAGTTCCTCTGGAGGGCCTACAACAGGGCCCCTGATAAAAACCTAAGAAAAGCCCTGCTGGACCAGTCCAGTGGTCTATCTAGTCCAGCATCCTGTCTCACACAGGGGCCAATCAGTTCCTCTGGAGATCCAACAACAGGGCACAGAGGCCAAGACCTTCATAAGAACATCAGAAGAGTCCTGCTGGATCAGACCAGTGGTCCCTCCAGTCCAGCATCCTGACTTCCACAGTGGCCAACGAGTTCCTCTGAAGGGCCCACGAACAAGGCATAGAGTCTGAGGTCTTCCCCTGATAAGAACATCAGAGAGCCCTATTGGATCAGACCAGTGAGGGTCCATCTAGTCCAGCATCCTGTCTCACACAGTGGCCAACCAATTCCTCTGGAGGGCCAAGAAACACGGCATAGAGGCCGAGGCCTTCCCCTGATGTTGCCTCCTGGCACTGGGATTCAGAGGTTTACTGCCTCTGAATGTGGAGGTTCCCTTCAGTCACCCTGGCTCGTAGCCACTGATAGACATATCTTCAATGAATCTGTCTAACCCCCTTTCAAAGCCATCTATGCCTGTGGCCATCACTACACCCTTGGGCGGCAAATTCCAGAGTTATTAATATTTCTCGTTAACTGTCTTCATCGCTAATACACGAATTCTAGCCTAACGTTTTTTGGATCTCCTATCTGTCTGTCTTTTTGCCATTCAAGAACAGCCACACGCTTGTTGTAGCTTGGCTGGCGCTCTCAAAAATGCACTGGACGGGAGCACAGCCCAGTGAGAGAGAGCACATTTTGCATGCAGGTTCCCAGGTTCCATCCTGGCACCCCCCAGTTAAAATATCTCAAGCACTAGTGGGAGGGAAAGAGCCTTCCCAAGACCTCGGAAAGCCACCAGCAGGAATGCTGCGCTCAGCACAGGACGCAAATGTTCACTCTAAGTCATCCTTCAACCACCACAGTCTGCTTACCGGGGTTGCCAACCTCCAGGTACTAGCTGGAGATCTCCTGCTATTTACAACTGATCTCCAGCCGATAGAGATCAGTTCACCTGGAGAAAATGGCTGCTTCGGCAATTGGACTCTACGGCATTGAAGTCCCTCCCCTCCACAAACCCCACCCTCCTCAGGCTTCACCCAAAAAACCTCCCAGTGGTGAAGGGACCTGGCAATCCTAGGGGTGGGGTGTGGGGTGGGGTGACACAAAGCAGAAGGCCATCCAGCAAGCTCATAGGCCAGGTAAAAGCTTAGGATTTGCTGGCTCATATTTTCAGCCACTACCCTAGCTGACTTGACTGTGGGGGTTACCGCACTTGTATTCCCACCGATGTATTAAGAGTTTGAAAATGTTATAAAAAATACTGTTCGCACTTTGTTTGGCCCCTTTAGCTGTGAAGACGTCTTCCAACCATTTATAAGCCATGGTATCCAAAAACCCTTTTAAAGCAATGTTTTTTATAACATTTTCAAACTCTTAATACATCGCTGGGAATACAAAGTGCGGTAACCCCCTGTGTCTAGGCAGAGAGGAACAACCCATGGTGTTCGATACATACTGGGAAGGCTATCTAGAGCAGGGACCCCCGAGCTTTTTGAGCCCATGGCCACCTTTGGGATTCTGACACAGGGTGGTGGGCGCATCCACAAAATGGCAGCCACAGGAGGCAGAGCCAGACACACCGAAACACAGAGGAAGCCAAAATACAGGAGACAAGGGGAATAATTTTTTAAAAAAAAAACTGTGTAAGTAGAGCAGGAGAGAATAAAATCAACACCATGGAGGCCAGTCCCTACGAGGAAAGGCTGAGGGAGTTGGGAATGTTTAGTCTGGAGGAGGTTGAGGGGGGACAGGATTTCTCTCTTTTTCAGTATCTGAAGGGCTGTCACTTCGAGGAGGGCAGGGAGCTGTTCCTGTTGGCAGCAGAGGATAGGACTCGCAATAATGGGTTTAAATTGTGGGCGGAAAGGTACCGACTGTATACTAGGGGGGAAATTTACAGTAATAGTTGTTGGATAGTGGAATCAGCTACCTAGGGAGGTGGGTGAGCTCCCCCTCACTGGCAGCCTTTAAGCACAAGCTGGACAAGCACTTGTCAGGGATGCTCCAGGAGGCTGATCCTGCATTGACCAGAGGGTTGAACTAGATGGCCTCTATGGCCCCTTCCAACTCTATGATTCTATGAGGCAGCTGCCACTTAAGCGATCTTATCTTAATCTGCCCAGCCAATAGGATCTCCACTAGCCAATCAGAATTCCCACTGGGCAGGAGCCCCACCTGGCCCCACCCACTTTCTAAAAACACTTGGTGGGTACCAGGAAAGGTGGGAGATCCCTGGTCCAGAGGTTTCCCTTCATCTACAAACTTCAAGAGCCCACCTTCCAAAATGGCCATTTTCTCCAGGGGAACTGATCCCTGTCGCCTGGAGATCAGTTGTAATAGCGGGAGATCTCCAGCCATCACCTGGGGGTTGGCAACCCTACTCAGGGACCTAAAGGAAACCCACGCAATCTCCAAGCAGAGTGCTCAGTTTTAAGTGTACTCCAGAATCCTTGGCTTGCAGCTGCCGAGTCCTTCTCGTTGCAGAAATGGGATCGGCAACCCCTGCCTGGCAGCTCTTCAGCAGCTTTGGTGGTCAAAAATACCGAAAGTGGATCTTCTGGGCAAAGATCCCAGCATGGGAACGCTGACAACAAAACAAGGCTGGTGGCCAAATGGTACTGCTCTTAAACACACCTCAAACTTCAGTTAAAAACAGGAACGTTGTTTAACGCTGCTTTTTCAAGTTGCTTATGGAGACTGGCTCTCTGTATCAGAGGCTTCCAGGAATCCAGCTGTGTCAAGAACTTGGAACCAAACGATAAGGCTGCAAGAATAACCTGGCAAAACTTACTTATTTAGCATCCCGACGACCACAGCTTTTGTTTCTAATTCCTCCCCCACCCCCAGAAAATGGAAGCTTCCAAGGATGGCATCATACTCTGTTGAGTTCCCTCCCCTCGCCAAACCCCGCCCTCGGCAGGCTCCACCCCCAAATTCTCCAGGTATTTCCAAACTTGGATTGGGCAACCTTAGTAGTGACACGTGGCCAGAGGATAGAGCCAGCAGGTGTGATTCCAGCGCTGCCACCCCCAAAAAACCCCACTTCACCTGCAAAGGTATTTGAAATGGAGCAAATGATCCATCATAGCCTGTTGCTTGATAAGGCAGCGCCCTTCTGCCAGGCACACCCGAAAAGACGGGCGTTCACATTTGATTAGCTACCTCTTGTTCGGCTGCCAGATCCCGTAACGCGTGGTTGTCTTGTCAGGCGACTTTTTAAAATTCATTGCCCACTTCCCGGACTCGGCTGAATTAAATTACTCTCCTCTCCTCCTGGAATAGGCAATTTGATAGCAAGAGAGACGCCGGCTTCCTTTCAGCTACCAACAGCTACGTGAAGCGTGCAACACGATTCTGAAATCTCCAAGAACACGCTGGGGGGGGGGGGACGTGGCCTTTTTTTACGTTCTCAGACACCTGCGGGCTCAGGGAAGAGCCCTCCACTTTGATGGGCTGCTGCAGCAGAGATCTCCCTCTCTCTAATCTAATCCTACCTGCCAAAAATAGATACATCATCAGAGATCGTACCATGGTCTTGGGGGGAAAGCAATGCATGGAAGCCGGTTTTGCCACACTAAAGCAGAGAGGAGTATCCGACGTGACATTCCTGCTAGACGAGAACAAGCCTTCCGAGGTTATGCACCTGTCAGGTGCTGAAGGGCTTGAGCTAGAAAAGGGAAATAACAATTTCCTGCTCCCTACGCCGCTAGGCAGAAGAGGAAACGGCAGGCAGGTCAAGCCAGGACACGAACACCCCAGATCAGGATTGCCGCGACCCTGGGAACCAAATCAATCTCGGCCCCAGAGCTCCGCGGTCCCACCACGCAGCCTGTGCCACATCGCCTCCCTTTGCCGCTGCTGGCGGCAGCTGCCAGACGGCCTTCGGGATGAAAGCACATGCAGACATCCGGGACAGAGGGATTAAAATGCTCACGCACGAGTTCCTTAGGATTTTTCTAGCCTTACTGCAGTCTACTGGCTCTCTCAAAATATGCCGTGGTGAGAAACACCGAGCCCGCTTCAAAAAACAGGGCAGCAGTTCTCCAAGCCGAGTACACCCTTTCGGTAGGAGGTGCGCACATCATGCCACTGGAATGGCACCGATCCGTTGTACACATTTTGGTTTTATGCCTCACGCCCGGTTAATCTCGCCTGCCTTTCTCTTTTACTTTACTCCAGAGTTCTGCTCCAGGTGGCTTACAACTAAAATTGAAAAAAAATAGAAATCTAAAACAAGCTTTTGACCATAACACAGCATAAAACAGACCATAAAACAGCTGGAAAAATAAAACCCCTAATTAAAATCCTTGACAAAAAGAAATGTTTTTGGCCTGGCACCTAAAAAATAATACGGTTGGTGTCAAGCGAGCCTCAAGGGGGATGGTGTTCCAAAGACAAGGAGCCACCACAGAAAATGCCCTGTCTCCAGTCGCCATCCACGTCACCTCTGAAGGTGGGGCACAGTGAACAGGGTGTGAGATCGTAAGTGGTAGGCTGGATGGTACAGGAAGAGGCAGTTCTTCAGGTATCCCGGATCCAAGCCATGTAGGGCCGTACAAGTAAAAACCAGCCCATCCAACTGTGCCCAGAAACAAATGGGTAACAAGAGCAGACCTTCCAGCACTGGAGGGGCAGGACCCCCCACGTCTTGCCCCTGGCAGTTGCCTGGCTGCTGCATTTTGGACCAGCTTAAATTTCCAGTTTTCAAAGGCAGCTCCACATCGAGCACATTTTATGGCAGTCTCTAACTGGGATGTAATCAGAGCGTGGCTCACCATGGCTGGATCACATAGAATCATAGAGTTGGAGGTGTCCATAGTGGCCATCTAATCCAACCCCCTGCTCAATGCAGGATCAGCCTAGAGTATCCCTGACAAGTGCTTGTCCAGCCTCTGCTTCAAGACTGCTAGTGAGAGGGAGCTCACCACCTCCCTAGGGAGCAGATTCCACCTTCAAGCAACTCTTACTGTAAAATGTTTTTCTTAATATCCAGCTGGTACCTTTCCTCCCGCAATTTAAACCCATTATTGGGAGTCCCATCCTCTGCTGCCAACAGGAACAGCTCCCTGCCCTTCTCTGACAGCCCTTCAAATACTTCAAGAGAGCAATCCTGTCCCCCACCCTCAACCTAAACATTCCCAAATCCCTCAGCCTTTGCTCGCAGGGCTCAGTCATCCTCGTCACTCTCCTCTGCACCAGCTCCATTCTGTCCCCATCCCTTTTGAATTGAGGCCTCCAGAACTACACACAATACTCCAGGTGTGGCCTGACCAATGCCGTGTACAGCGGAACTATGACATCTTGCGATTTGGATGTTATTCATTTATTCAAATTTATTTATTCAAATTTATAACCCGCCCTCATCCCCAGCGAGCCAGGCTCAGGGTGGATAACAATAATTATGCCTCACGCTTTTCAGGGAATGTCAGGGCTGAGCTTCAGTTCATCGTCCTTCATCCATCCTATTATCTTCTCCAGGGACCTAATTCAGGACTTCCAGAGACCCAACTGACCCAGCTAGATCAGCGTCCAGGAGCGCCTTAGAGACCCAAATTTTTTTTCTTGGGTATAAGCTTCTGAGAATCAAAGCTCTCTTAGCCAGTTACCTGATGGAAGGAGCTTTGACTCTGGAAAGCTTATACCTCTATCACGCCCCCCCCCCACTCCTCAGTCTTCTCTTCTCTAAACAGAAAAGTCCCAGACTCTTCAGCCTTTCCTCCTAGGGAAGGTGCTCCAACCCCTTAATCATCTTGGTTGCCCTCTGCGGTACTTTTTCCATCACCAATGGAAGATATTGGTTTTTCTGCCTCCCCCACCCTCAGCAACTATTTGTGAGCACTGAAAGAGTGATACCAGGGGTTGGAGATTTTTAAAAAGCCATGCAACACAATCAGGAGCAATGAAGAGGAGAAAACAGACAACCCCTCCGGCCTCTTGGAGCCTTCTGCATAGGCAGAATAAGATGCAGAAGATCCAGCCTATGTATACAAGCCAAGTAGTTTGTGCACAGAGATAGGTTGCAATAGAATGTCCTTATGCACCATAAGCTAAAATGCCCATAACAAATGGATCAAAATTATTATTATTGATTATTAATAATAGCATTAATAATATATTTATTTATTTATTTATTTGATTTCTTACCCGCCAAGGCCAGGCTCAGGGGGGGTTACATCATTTAAGATACACATCAATACATCTCTGTCAACGAAATTTAAAAACACTAAAAACAATAACATTCCAGATTAAAACAAAAGTCAAGATGCTGCTCCACCCTTCCCAGTATCGCCGGTTCAGGGCGGTTTCCAACCAGATAAATACAATAAATTATATACACATGAACACACGAAGCTGCCTTATACTGAATCAGACCCTTGGTCCATAGAAGTCAGTATTGCATACTCAGGCCGGCAGCAGCTCTCCAGGGTCAGGCAGAGGTCTTTCACATCACCTCCTTGCCTAATCCCTTCAACTGGAGATGCCGGGGACTGAACCTGGGACCTTCTACATGCTCTACCACTGAGCCACAGCCCCTATATATATAGGTATAAATGCAACACATTAAAACATACCAATAAAAAACCTTAAAACTAAATCTAAATGTAGTAACAATATGGCGCCCTGTCTACCAATTTGCTCCTATGAAATATCCTTGCGAAGGAGGTTGGCCAAAGATGGAATCAGAAGGCCAAAACCTCTAAAAGGCCCACCGGGCCCAAGGCCGGGGTAGGCAGCGACGACAGGGATAGAGAGAGAACAAAAGGGAAAAACAGATGGAAGGGGAGAAAGAAGGAAGGGAATATACAAGGGAATATACAAACTGTGGCTCAGTTTGTAGAGCATCTGCTTGGCATGCAGAAGGCCCCAGGTTCAATCCCCGGCATCTCCAGTTAAAGGGACCAGGCAAGCAGGTGATGTGAAAGACCTCTGCCTGAGACCCTGGAGAGCCTCTACCGGTCTGAGTAGACAACACTGACTTTGATGGACCAAGGGTCTGATTCAGGAGGAGGCAGATTCATGTGTTCATGTGCAACGGTGCAAATGTAGCACCCCTCTGATCGATTAAACAGATGAAGCCAGAAATCTGTCTCGGCTTTAGATAAATAGTTGTTACCTCCCCCCCCCCAAAAAAAATTAGCATAACTGTATTTGACAAACCGTCAGAAAATGGCTTCACTCCGAGAGGTTTTTCCAACAGTGCCCCTTTGCCACTGCTTTTAAAATAATGAGAAATTTCATCATCATTAAGCAGGATATTTAATGGCTGCCTGCTGGGATGAACCTCAGCACTTAAGTGCCCGCGGACCGGGGCCATGAGGTCGCGGCAATGGATCATGGGAGTTGCTGGCTTTGCAAGGTTATGGCTGAGTAAAATCTGCATTGCCTTTAAGACGCCGCCCTGAAATTCAAGCGGCCGAGAGAGCCTGCTAGATGTCGACCAGTCCCCTCCACAGGGAGTTCTATGTTGCCTTATTTTTAAGCAATTCAAGTTATAAAATCCGGATGGGGAAATCAAGATTTTTACACTCTATTATTTTACAGATTTCAGCGTTTGCAAGCATTTGTGTAATATGAATACAGCATTTCCAGCTGCAGCTGTGTGTGTGTGTATATATATATATATAAAGTGCCCTCAAGTCACAGCTGACTTATGGTGACCCTGGATGGCCCTGGCTCTTCTGATCCGGCCAGATCTCAGAAGCTAAGCAGGGTGGGCCCTGGTTAGTACTTGGATGGGAGACCACCATGGAATTCTAGGGTCGCTATGCAGAGGAAGGCAGCGGCAAACCACCTCTGTTAGTCGGTTAGACTTACTATGGAGCCATAAAAAAACAACCACAGGAGGACCGTGGGATCGACTGTAGCTGCGCCCCACAACCTGTTTCTCCAGTAATAAATGCTCCCCTTCTACTGGCTGCTTTATGCCACCAAAGGCAAAGAGGAAAAAACAAGTGCCATATTATGCACATTGAGAAAATCAAGGGTTCTCCCCAGTGGAGCTCCACCCTCCCACTTTCCCAGTTTTCCCTCCCCCACCCTTTTCTTGTTAAGAACATAAGAAAGGCCATGCTGGATCAGACCAAGGTCCACCAAGTCCACCACACTGTTCACACAGTGGCCAACCAGGTGCCTCTAGGAAGCCCACAAGCAAGACAACTGCAGCAGCACCATCCTGCCTGTGTTCCACGGCACCTAATAGGCATGCTCCTCTAATCCTGGAGAGAATAGGTATGCATCATGACTAGTAGCCATTTTAACTCGTACTTTACTAGTAGCCATTTACTATCAGCCATTTTTACTAGTAGCCACGTCAAATCTCAGCTGACATACTGGTGACTCAGTAAGGTTTTCAAGGCCAGAGGTGGTTTGCCATTGCCTGCCTCTGGACTTCCTTGCCATTGCCTGCCACCTGGACTTCCTTGGTGGTCCCCCATTCAAATACTGGCCAGAGCTGACCCTGCTTAGCTTCTGAGATCTGATGAGATCGGGCTAGCCTGGCCCATCCAGGGCCAATCCCTTACTGTGTGTGGAAAGTGCTGTCAAATCGCCACCAACTTAGGGCAACCCCTCATGGGGTTTTCAAGGCGAGAGACGTACAGAGGTGTTTTGACATTGCCTGCCTCTGCGGAGCAACCCTGGACTCCCTTGGTGGTCTCCCATTAAAATACTGACCTGCTTAGCTTCCGAGATCTGACAAGAAGGGGCTATCCTGGGCTATCCAGGTCAGGGCAGAGGCGATGAGGTCAGGGGGGATCTGATGTGTTAAACAGCACAAGGGGGGAAAGAGTTAACTGCCTCTTTCCAAGGATCATGGCCTTCAGACCCATATTATACACACACGCCCTGAAGCCCCCATCACAAAACCATGAAGCTTCCCACGTTCCTGGAGGTGGCATAGTCATCTAAACTCACTCATCAAGGTGTGGCATTGGGTAGCCCAACTCCGATATTTATTTTATTTACATTATCTATTGTCCACCTTTGTCACTGGGATTCAAGGTGGATTACACCGTGTGAGTCAATACAATCAACAGGATGGGACATTCAGTAAACAATGCAACAGGATTAGGGTTGTAGAACCAACCAGAAGTCTAAAAACAGAACTAAAGCAAAGCGTAAGCCTTAACATGACACATTAAATGATGCAAAAATTACATAGTAAGATCTTACTTACAGCAAGCTACACACAGTAGTATAGACCACAGTCCCTAAACATTTATCCAAGTAACTCTGCAAATCATTTTGTACTGTACTACCCTACTGCCCAGCAGAAAAGCTCTCTTGCATAATTCACTTTGCAGAAAACCAGGAAAGTGTAAGCTTTCCTGACCTCCCCAGGCAGGCCATTCCATAAGGTGGGGTTGCCACACAGGGTAGCCAGCTCCAGGTTGGGAAATACCTGGAGATCTTGGGGGTGGAGCCTGAAGAGGGTGGGGTTTGGAGAGGGGAGGGCCTTCAATGCCATAGAGTCCAATGCCAAAGCAGCCATTTTCTGCAGGGGAACTGACTTCTATCACCTGGAGATGTAATAGCGGGAGATCTCCAGCCACCACCTGGAGGTTGGCAACCCTATGGCCACAACAGAAGGCACCTGTACGGGCAGTTGTTGATTCCATCTTAAGGACCAACGAATGAGCGCATGTGGCTCACCTCAGCTTCTAGCAGTGGTCCTTGTTAGGCAGTGCGCGCACATATGGAAAGATGAAGACCGCACTACCAAACAGGGAGAAAGCTGAGGATCAGCCTTAGATGTCTGGTGAGCCACCAGCGACCCTGAACCTGGTCTCGCCAGCGCTTTTTGCTTCTACAACAGTGTGGGAAGAAAACAACGAACACTGAAGCTTCCAGTATCCCCACACACACCTTAACACACTACTCTGGACCAATACAAAAAACAAAAACAATCCGAGAGAGGAGAACATACGTGGGACAAGGCCAGAGAAAATGACTCTGGTGATGCGACTCCTCACCATCGAGAGGGCCCGACGTTCGCCCTTTGGCTGTCAAAAATACTAGCAGAGATGCCGTGATGGCTAAATGGACAGATATCATGAACAAAAGATCAATGGAAGAATTTCACCAGAATTGGAGACTGTATTATGAGTACGTAGCAAATTAGTCATACATGACACATACATGAAGCTGCCTTACACTGAATCAGAACCTTGCTCCATCAAAGTCAGTTTTGTCTACTCAGACCGGCAGCGGTTCTCCAGGGTCTCAGACAAGAGGCCTTTCACATCACCTACCTGCCTAGTCCCTTTAACTGGAGATGCCGGGGATTGAACCTGGGACCTTCTGCATGCCAAGCAGATGCTCTGCCACTGAGCCACGGCCCCATGTAGGGAGCTTGCAGAAGGGAAAGCTACTGCTAATATATAATAATGTTAAGTAGCATAACAAATGTAGGCCACCAAGGTGGAAAGTAGCAATATACATATAGGTGTATCTCTTTTTTAGATTTTATGATAGTAAATTCGTATAACCATTTGTTTTTTATAAATTATAGTTGATGATATAGTGCAGGGCTTCTTAAACTTTTTCCACTCGTGGCCCCTTTTCGCCCAAGAAATTTTTACATGACCCCAGGTATATAGGTATATAAAATAGGTATACAAATAAAACATTTACTGATAATAAATAAATTATTTTGAAACTTTTCTTTGGTATACATATAATTTTACCATTTACTGTTGCCAAATTTTTCGTGACCCCCACATTCAGTTACGCGACCCCATATGGGGTCACGACCCACAGTTTAAGTTTACTGATGTAGTAAATTATATAAGCATAATGCAGTAACTATCAAGCTTTGTACTGTCGTTAATTTTGCTGGAAGGGGAGGATAATGATATATAGCCCCTGCTTGGTTTAAAATATTAATTTACTTATAAGATTTAAAGATTATTGTTGGATAGTATAGAATCATGTATCTCCACTCATAGAGTTGCAAATGAAGAACCTGTTTTAGGCATGGAGTATTGCTTGTGTCTATGGAGTGCATGTTATATGATGTATATGTTGTTGCTATGTTGTTTGGAAAATAAAAATTTAATTAAAAAAAATACTAGAAGAGGCACTGGGCAGTCCATTTGCTGCATTTAAATGGATCTTCGGTCTCTTTCGTGCTCAAAAATAGATTTTAGCGAGGTCGCGGCATGGCCTTCGCACGGCTCATCGGAGCATAAAATTAAGTCATGGCGAACCAACCCTGGAGTTCCATCCGGTCTCAGCACACTGTCAGGTAAACCTGCAGCACTTAGAAGCAGAGTCACCTTGGGGCTGGCAGAGGTGGCGTCGGAGGGACAGGGCTGCCGCTGCCGGGGGCGGCAGAGAAGGCAGTTTACTATACCCTGAAAGGAAGAGCCCGCCCCTCTCCCTTCTCATGATCAGCGGACTGCGTTTCTACTGATGGGTACAGACTAATGACTTCCCAGCTGCAACTGGACAGTCCTTCCGATATTTGATGCATGGGCACACTGACCATGCAGTGGACTCTAATCTGGAGAGCCGGGTTTGATTGCCCACTCCTCCACATGAGCAGTGGAGGCTAATCTGGAGATCTCGGTTGGTTTCCCCACTCCTCCTAATTAGGCCAGCTGGGTGACCTTGGGCTAGTCACAGCTCTCTTAGAGCTCTCTCAACCCCACCTATCTCTCAGGGTGTCTGTTGTGCGGAGGGGAAGGGAAGGAGATTGTAAGCCAGTGTGATTCTTCCTTAAGTGGTGGAAGAAGTCAGCATATAAAAACCAACTCTCCATCTATGGCCGTTCCCTCTTCCTCTTCTTCTACTGGCATATGAAAAAGAGTTGTTTTTTATACACTACTTTTCTCTACCTTTAAGGAGTCTCAAAGCAGCTTACAATCACCTTCCCTTGCCCTCCCCACAACAGACACCTTGTGAGGTAGTTGGGGCTGAGAGAGCTCGAACTGTGACTGACCCACAGTCAACCAGCAGGCTTCATGTGGAGTGGGGAATCGAACCCAGTTCTCCAGATTAAAGTCTGCTGCTCCAAATCACCACTCTTAACCGCTACACCACGCTGTCTCTGGCAGGAGACCATCCTTCAAATAAAGGGCCACCTGCATCACAATTTTACTAGTGCACAATCCACTTCATGGTATGACTTAAAGATGCACACTAAGGGGGCCCTCGTGCAAAAGAGAACCTGCCTGTACCCAAATCTACCCGGCTGATTTGCAGCATCTTCAGTTCTTGGGCCATGTTTTTGAGAACACCAGCTGGGTTGCAGGTCAGCAAATACAGCTGGGTTGCAGGTGAGAGAGATTATTCACCCAACAGAGGCAGCTGAGATCAACTTCACCAGTAATGCACGCACCGATTTAGGCAGAGAAAGAGACAGCATTACAGCCAGTGTTGGGAGTTTCAAAATGTAAACTGATTGCAGCCCGATTTTGCACGCCGGCTTCATTAGACGGTGTTTCTATGGAAACTCTGCTCTGGCAAAGGACCAAGGTCTTTGAACTGGACGCTTGACTCTTCAGTGGCGAGACCTTTCTTCGTAGACCTCTTGGGTCATGAATAGAAAGCCCCATAACCTCCTCCTTTGGAAAGAGCAAGGTCCGTCCGCCTGTCAGTACAGCTACTAAAGCTCGTGACGGGCCGACAGAAGGAGACAGAGAGTAAGACATGAAAGGATCTTGGGGTAACCATGACCAGATCGACCAAAGAGCCACAGGGCCACTGGCACCCGCCTGCCATCTTGACAGCAACCATGAGTAACATGGCAGGGTACTGTGCCAGATCATAGACAGCAAGTGCTAAGCTGAACTACTGCAGAAAAGACAATAAAAGACAGGGTGATTCTTGATACCTTTACACAACATATGAAGTAGGGTTTCCCTCCCGCAAAACAGAAGAAGGGAGCACAGTGGTAGAGCATCTGCTTGGCATGCAGAAGGTCCCAGGTTCAATCCTCGGCATCTCCAGTTAAAAGTACCAGGCAAGTAGGTGATGTGAAAGACCTCTTCCTGAGACCCTGGAGAGCCACTGCCGGTCACAGTAGACAATACTGACTTTGATGGACCAAGGGTGGGGAGCGGCTGTGGGAGAGCAGCTGCTTGGCATGCAGAAGGTCCCTCAGACCTCATCCTGAGACCCTGGTGAGCCACTACCAGTCTGATTAGACACTATTGACCTGGATGGACATAGGGTCTGATTCAGTAAAGGGAAGCCTCGTATGTTTAAGATTACTGGACTCCTGTACCTGTATTACTTTGTGCTTATGTATTTCCTGTGTCTCTATCTCTACCAGTCTGCAAATTGTTGGATACTTGACATATTTGGGGCGGGGGGAGAAACATGCCATGCTATTTTCTTCATAAAAGGGATGGTTATATCCACAGACTCGGTGAAAAGCCCTTTTTGAGGAAGGAACATGAAAAACAGCCTCTGTGGCTTATGACCCTACTTTCACCACATGTGGGCCCTTCTGGCCCCTGACTGAGAACAAACCTCTGGGACAGAAAAGCCGGGACCCTCCCCTTGCGACAAGCCTTGCTCCTATTTTAATGCGGGTGGAGGGAGGACAAAAAAGAGACTGGGGGGGGGGGCTCAAGCCAAGGTCCTTCTTCACGGGCCTTGCAGCAGCTACGCCCCAACAGACCGCAGATGGTAGTCTCAAGCCTGATCATGATTCTGGAGAGGTGGCATGTACATTTTCTAAATAAATAAATAACGCTGTCTCTTCCCCACATCCTCAGTAATTTTAACAAATCGGCAATTTTAACAATCGCCTTCCCTTCCTCTTCCCACAACAGATACCTTGTGAGGTAGGTGGGGCTGAGAGGAGGAGGAGAAGAAAAAGAGGTTTTTACACCCCAATCTTCTCTACCTTTAAGGAGTCTCAAACTGACTTCCCCTCCCCACAACAGGCACCCTGCGAGGTAGGTGGGGCTGAGAGAGTTCGGAGAGAACGGTGACTGGCCCAAGGTCACCCAGCTGGCTTCGTGGGGAGGAGTGGGGAGACCAACCCGGTTCACCAGATTAGAGTCCGCCACTCGTGTGGTGGAGTGGGGATCAAAACCAGTTCTCCAGACTAGAATCCACCGCTCTTAACCCACTACACCACGCTGGTGTAGAAGAAATTCTGCAACTGCAGCAACACAGTATGGGCCCTTTAAGGCGGAACAACACCCGCCAGTTGCCCCATTCTGATGCATCTTAGCTCTTTTCTTTTTTCATATCAGTCTACTAAACTACTGCCTGTTGAGGATTCTTGTGTCTTTCTCCCTCTCTTGACTGTGTACTGCTTTAAAATAATGCATATATTACTGTAAAATATGTTGCGCTTTTAACACATTGGAACCGACGTTAATTTGAAAAAAAAAATGAATAATAGATTATCTAATTAGAATGAGTTTGTGTTCAGACTTAAGTACTGGGAGGGTGGGTAGAAGACGCTGGAAGGCAGAATTGAAGGCCTCCTGGTTTTTGAAGCTGTTTTAAGAACCGCGCGTGCAGTCGATGGGCCATATGCCGCACTAGCCCTGCGGAGCATACCCCCACGCACCCAGCACACCCACGTACATCTTTGTACATGCTCACACACCACAGCCAGTGTTTCCAGAAAGCCACAGAACGTAGCCAGAAGTTGTCCGTCTGCTACAGAAATTCGGCTCTGCCTTTGTTCCTTTTCCTTTGGACACAGTTGCTCATGCATATTTAGCGTGGCACGAGGCGGCAAGAAAACAACACACCATTGTCTCGGGGTTATCAGTCCCTTCCCTCTCAAGCACACCTTTTAAAAAGCGTCCGAGGCAGAACAATGGCACGGTGAAAGAACGCATTAGCAAACCACCACAGTGCAGGGCAGCTTTCAAGAAGCGCCAGAGGATCTGAAATCAGGGCTCGCAAAGTTTTCTTGAAGATTTGCCAAAGCCAAGTTTCCATTACCCTATGCGAACGCTACAAAATGCAGCGATGGAGGGAAATGCAATCACAATATCCAGCTGGTACCTTTTTGCCCTCAATTTAAACCCATTATTGCAAGTCCTATCCTCTGCTGCCAACAGGAACAGCTCCCTGCCCTCCTCGAAGTGACAGCCCTTCAGATACTTAAAGAGAGCAATCATGCTCCCACCCCCTCAACCTCCTCTTCTCCAGACTGAACATTCCCAACTCCCTCAGCCTTTCCTCGCAGTGCTTGGTCTCCGGGCCCCTGACCATCCTTGTCGCTCTCCTCTGTACCTGCTCGATTCTGTCCACATCCTGCTTACAAATGGGCGGGATCTAGACATATTTTTATTATTATTACAGAAGTCAAAGTCATGCAAAATAGAATCATAGAGTTGGAAGGGGCCATAGAGGCCATCTACTCCAGCCCCCTGCGCAATGCAGGAGCAGCCTAGAGCAAGTGTTCGTCCGGCCGCTCCTTGAAGACTGCCAGCGAGGGGGAGCTCTCCACCCTCCCTAGGGAGCCGATTCCACTGCTGAACTGCTATTACCATTTTTTAAAAAATGTGTGGAACAACTGTGTTTGGGGCGTGTATGACAGACCATCACCTCCCACACCTTCCAGTTCACCATCTCATGCCCCAAACTGTGTCCCAGAGGCGAGGCCAGTGGAAGCTAGAAACAGGGCACTCTTGGTGGGGGGGGGGTCTTTGGAATGCTGACCCCTTGAGGCGCACCATGTTAGCCTTTGGGCACCAAATTAACACATGTTTCCTTCCCATGGCTTTGAGCCAAAGTTTCATCCCACCTTTTAGATTCTGCAGCTTTTACATAATCTTGGCCGGTTTCCGGATATCAGTACTACAGGCTTGCTTCTGTGCGCCTAGGACGGTTTTATTATTGCCACAGACTGTGCTGGTTTTATTGCTGGGCCGAGGACTGGTTTTATTGAATTATTTTATTGACTCTAGCTTTACTCAATTAGATTTCTGGAAAGGCTGAATACAAATGCTCTAAATAAATAAAGATATTCTGAATGAGGCACGTGCTAGAAGGGTGGGGCCCCCACCCTTCTTTCTCCTGACAATTTAGCAGCTGCAGCTGAGAAGTAGTTTCAAGCAAGCGCTTGCCTTTAAAGATGACCAGCGGAGCCCAGCTGCAAGCTCAGGTACCCGCCATTCCTCTTTAATCTGGGGCAATCCAGATTCTGGGAGGCAGCTGAAGCTTGGCTGACCCCTCCCGCCTAACCCCTTCACCCCCCCACCACTCACACACACTTCAATCCCATGTCCTGAAGCATGCCTTGAAGCTGCCGGCTGAGCTGGCATAGGGTAGGGCTGAAAGATGGGCAGAGGCAAGCATCAACACACATGGAGCTGCTTTCTACTGAATCAAACTCTTGGCCCATCAAGGTCAGCATTGCCCACTCAGACCGGCAGCGGATCCCCAGGGTCTCAGGCCTTTTATATCACCTACTACCCAGTCCTTTTAACTGGAGATGCCGGGGATTGGGGTGGGGCTGTGGCTCAGTGGTAGAGCATCTGCTTGGCTTGCAGAAGATCCCAAGTTCGACCCGTGGCACCTCCAGTTAAAAGGATCGCTTGGTGATGTGAAAGGCCTCTGCCAGGGACATAAGAACATAAGAAAGGCCCTGCTGGATCAGACCCAGGCCCATCAAGTCCAGCAGTCTGTTCACACAGTGGCCAACCAGGTGCCTTTAGGAAGCCACAAACAAGCCTGCTTGTGTTTCATCGCACCCAAAATAGGGACCCTAGAGAGCCACTGACAGTCTGAGTAGACATTACTGATTTTGATGCTCCAATGGTTTCATTCAGTAGAAGGCAGCTTTCCTGTACTTCACAAAGCGTTATAAAGATTTTCAAGCCCGCAAAACATCCAACGCCTGGGTCCTCAAGGAAGCTTGCTGAACGCACGCCAACGGAGATGTAGAAGAGCTGGTTTTTATATGCCGACTTTCTCTACCACTTAAGGAAGAATCAAACCAGCTTACAATCACCTTCCCTTCCCCTCCCCACAACAGACACCCTGTGAGGTAGGTGGGACTGAGAGAGTTAGGAGAGAACTGTGACTGGCCCAAGGTCACCCAGCTGGCTTCATGTGGAGGAGTGGGGAAGCCAACCCGGTTTGTCAGATTAGAGACCCCTGCTCATGAGGAGGAGCGGAGAATCAAACCTGGTTCTCCAGATCAGATTCCCCCGCTCCAAACCACTACTCTTTACCACTACACCACGTTGGTTCTCAGGTAGGTTCAGCACATTCTGCATGCTTGAGGCGTTGGAGAGGTACCATGTATGAGCAACATTTTTCACATTTCACCAGCTCCGACTTAACGAATAAGGAGCAATTTCTGTAGCAGAGTGATCTTGTCACATGGTCTTATTCCCAATTCCCAACTCTCTTTATTTTTGGCAGGGTTATAAACAAATATATTGAGGAGCTTACAATTTTATCAATATCGGAATGCATGGCCAACATAGATGACAACTCCATATGGACTTATTTTTGGATATTTGGAAACCCCGACAGACACTTCAGTGTAGTGTAAATCTGCCACTACTGTTATATTTTTATTTCTACTTTATAAATACTTCCCCTCCCCCTTTTTATTTAGCTAGTGAATTTTGAGGGTTTTTCCTCTCTTCTTGTTCCTTATCTCTGTTTTGTGTTTTGTTTTTAAGAAAGAGGATATTTTTCTTTTTTGGGGGGGGGGTGAAAGGGCGGGTCCCATGAGATCAGAGTAAGGCAATACAGGTATACCTCAGCGATATTGCGGGCTTAGTGAAAATCACAATAAAGCGAGCCAGACACACTTTTTGTGTGTGTTCCCTGGTGCATATAAAAGTTGCATATCTTAACACTGTACTGTGGTCTATTAAGTGTGCAATAGCATCATGTCTTTAAAAAACCAATGTATATACCTTATTTTGAAAAATATTTTATTGCTGAAAAATGCTAACCATCCTCTAAGCCTTCAGTGAGTTACCGGTATAACATTTTTGCTGATGGAGGGTCTTGCTCCTCAGCAGGGGAAGCAGAAGCAGCGTGGAGGAGGAGAACAGTTGGTTTTTTATATGCTGATTTTTCTCTACCTTTTAAGGAGCCTCAAAGTGGCTTACAATCTCCTTCCCTTCCCCTCCCCACAACAGACACCTTGTAAGGCAGGCAGAGCTGAGAGAGTTCGGAGAGAGCTGTGACTAGCCCAAAGTCACCCAGCAGGCTTCATGTGGAGGAGTGGGGAATCAAACCCGGTTCTCCAGATTGGAGTCCGCCGCCACTAACCACGACACCATGCTGGCGCAGCATGTGCAGGGGAGGGGAGAACGCCAGCCCAGCACCAAAGCCATTTACAACCCACAAAAGCCCAATTTAACAAGTCTTCTATTCAACCCCGTTGCCCTGAAATGAGATCAACAAAAGCGAGAGAGGGGAGCAGAGGCCATTCCATGCAGCTTTCCCGGGAGGACTGGGTCTCCCACGGGAGCAGGACCTTTAAGGAGAGGGGCTTGGATGACCTCACCATCACGCCCCATGATGGGGGGGGGGGAGCAGTCTGCTCTCCCACTTCTCTGATCTGACAGGGGCTGTTAAGTGCCGCAGGGCATTAAAGGTCATCTGCTAACAGAAGAGGGGGCGTCTTACGGTCTCCTTACAGGAGAATTCCCTGGGGCTGGCTAGACCGCCCAGCACGGCGCAGCGACGGACGAAAAGCGGGCCTGAGATGGGCACACGCGGAAGTGGTGTAGAGGAAGCCAACCGGCCACAGCTCTCACACGACAACCCTTTGCTCCAAAGCACTGTCGCTCACACATCACATCTGCGTGGGTGGCAAGCAGGGGGTGGGTAGGGGCCCAAGCCAACTGCGTTCTGAACTAGGGTTGCCCTCTTCACCACTGGCAGGAGGTTTTTGGGGCAGAGCCTGAGAGCAGAGTTTGGGGAGGGGAGGGACTTCAACGCCATAGAGTCAAAGTGGCCATTTTCTCCCGGGGAACTGATCTCTATCGGCTGGAGATCAGTCATAATAGCAGGAGATCTTCTGCCACCACCTGGAGGTTGGCAACACTATTCGGAACAGTCCTCCAAGGGCAACCACAACATGTTTCGGTGGGCCTGATTACCCAAACTGGGGTTCAGGTTTGTTTGCCTGGTGCTGTTTTGGGACCAATCACAACACAAACATAGCGGAAGGAAATTGAAGTTTATTCGTGGCCGTGAACAGACTGACGCAAGGGAGTCATCTCCAGAGCCTGAGCAAGGAGACAACAGGTGTGCAGTACATTTTATACCTTGATCAATTTGGCATTTCATTGGTTTGACAACACGTAACATGTTACATCTCATTTCCAACACACCTCTTAATCCATAGTTGGTCATCAGTTCCATTTATTTACCTGATCCCCACACCTGAGTCCTTTTCAACTTTGTTATCTGCCTAACTGGCCCGTTCCTTTTGAGGTACCCATTACAGTAACTGGTACACATTTCTTCTTGGCCCCTCTCTTGGCTTACCTCACTCCTACTTTCTTTTCTGTTCACACAAAGATTCCTCTTGCCTAACCTGAATATAGTTCTTTGCAATCACTAACCAATTCTAACATATATTGATAAGGCTTTACATATATGCATTCAGCATTGATGTTTATAATACTTCCTACCATTTTACTACATAATATATATTTTCTCATACTATCAGGCCCAATCCAGGCCCTAAAAGGTGTGTGTGTATTAAGTGCCATCAAGTTGCTTCCAACTCATGGCAACCCTATGAATCAATGTCCTCCAAAATGTCCTATCTTTGACAGCCTTGCTCAGATCTTGCAAATTGAGGGCCGTGGCTCCCTCAATTTGATTCAGTTCTGAGATCAGGCCAGTCTGGTTCTGTGTGGGCCAGTGTGGTATAGTGGTTAAAGAGTAGTGGACTCTAATCTGGAGAACTGGGTTGGTTTCCCCACTCCTCATGAAGCTGCCTTATACTGCCTTATCCTTGGTCCATCAAAGTCAGTATTGTCTACTCAGATCGCCAGCAGCTCTCCAGGGTCTCAGGCAGGGGTCTTTCACATCACCTACTTGCCTAGTCCCTTTAACTGGAGATGCCAGGGATTGAACCTAGGACCTTCTACATGCCAAGCAGACGTTCTACCACTGAGCTACAGCCCTTCCCAAGGTCAAGACCAGCACCTTGAATTGTGCCCAGAAGCAAATTGGGAGCCAGTGTAGATGGGCCAAGAATGGAATGACACAGTCCCTACACCCCACACAACCATCTCTTTTGTATCAGGTAACAGAATGCCCTGGATAGCCCAGCCTAGCCCAATCTCGTCAGATCCCTAAAGCTAAGCAGGATCGGCCCTGGTTAGTACTTGGATGGGAGACCACCAAGGAATACCATGGTCACAATGCAGAGGCCAGCAATGCTAAGGCGCCTCTAAACGTCTCTTGCCTTGAAAACCCTACTGGGTTGCTATAAGTCAGCTGTGACTTAACAGCAAACTAATATTAACAACAACAACAACAACACTGGAACTACACTTCCCTGAAATACCACTGGAACTACATTTCTGTGCATTTCAGAAAGCCCTGCTGTAGGTCTTAAATTACCAGATAAATGCTGGAGCAAGCTTTCCTTAAGGTCACCTGGTCCCAGGGAAGTGCCTCAAGGACACCCCCCCCCCAAAAAAAAAACATCAACAGCTCCCCCGGTCTAATTCCACATGTTTCATCTCAACTAAACCTCCTTTGCCCACCACCAGCTGCAAACTCCAGGCCAGAGAAGCCAATCCAAGCTCGAAAAGTTTCAAAGCCCTTCTGAAACACTCTTCTTTGTGGATTTGCTTTCTCTTCTCTGATGCATAATTCTCTGTCGTTTGTCTTTGTGATAAATTGGCAACACTGGACTATAAATAGCAGGCCGCTGAATTACAATCATTTTGTCCCCTAATCCTTGCCTCCGGAGCCTCCCCTTCCCCCGCTGCACCGCCCGCAAGTTGGATGAGCACACGCTCCAGTTCTTCATCCAAGCCATTAAAATAAACCCGGCACCAACTTTTGTTTACACCGACATAAAAAGAGCGATTAATTTAGACCCACAAGATTATATGAAGACACTGAGGGATTTTTGGAACGTCTCCTTTGCCAGGGGAACAGCGGCTTGGCATTACAACAATGCCATCTCCGGCAAGGCCGCATCGATCCTGCTGAGGTGCGGAGTGCACAAGGCAGCAGCCAGGCTTTCTTTGTGCCGTCCAGGAGGTTTTGAATCATCTTTGGAGGTTTTTAAGCAGAGGCTAGATGGCTATTGTGTCAGCAATGCTGATTCTATTAACTTGGGCAGATCCAACCAGAACCAATGGATTGAAATTAAATCAAAAGAGTTTCCGTCTAGACATTAGGAAGAATATTCTAACCGTTAGAGCGGTTCCTTAGTGGATCAGGCTTCCGCGGGAGGTGGTAAGCTCTCCTGCCCTGGAGGTTTTTAGGAAGAGGTTAGATGGGCATCTGTCAGCAAGGCTGATTCTGTGACCTTAGGCAGATGATGAGAAGGAGGGCACCTTGGCCATCTTCTGGGCATGGAGTAGGGGTCACTGGGTGTGTGGGGGGGGAGGCAGTTGTGAGTTTCCTGCATTGTGTAGGTGTTGGTCTAGATGACCCTTCCAACTCTATGATTCTATGAGAGGGAGGACAGGAAGGGTTGCATCAGTGCTTGGCTCTTGTGGCCCTTTCTTACATGCCCAGGGAAATGCTGATTGCCACTTTGGGGTCAGGAAGCAATTTTCCTCCAGGCCAGATTTGCTAGAAATCCTGGAGGGTTTGGGGGGGGGGGTTTGCCATCTTCTGGGCATGGAACAGGGGTCACTGTGGGGGTGGGGTCTATGACTCTAGGCCTCTCCTGTAAGGCACATAATTAAGAGGAAAGGAAAGCTGCTGTGTTGACCTTGCACTAATTCAGGCTTCAGACGGAACTGCAAAGTGACAAGCACTTTGGCCTAAAACAACCTATCCCTTTCAACGTACAGTAGCTGCCACTGAAACACACTGAGTTTCAGATGCGGGTGGCAAGGTTGGCATTTGTGGTGGTGGAAAGTGCCATCAAGTTGTAGACAACTTATGGTGGACCCCAGTTTCCAAGGCAAGAGACGAGCAGAGGTGGTTTGCCATTGCCTGCCTCTGCAGAGCAACCCTGGACTTCCTGCGTAGCCTCCCACTGAAGTACTAGCCAGGGATGACCCTGCTTAGCTTCTGAGATCTGTCAAGATCAGGCTAGCCTGGGCCATCTAAGTCAAGGAAAGAGATCAGCAGATACAGTTTGCCATGGCCTGCCTCTGCATCACAACCTGGACTTCCTTGGTGGTCTCCCATCCAAGTACTAACCAGGGCTGACCCTGCTTAGCTCCCGAGATTAGATGACATCGGGATTTGAACTCAAATTCCAGGATCTCCCGGAGCATGCCTCCCCATAGCTGAGCATTCATATGCCTGCCTCTGGATTGGCCAGTCTCTTCAACATCAGAGCAGCCAGCCAGAACATAATGACCCCGCCCCTTTGTGACATAAGAGCAGTGCAGCCAAGGGGCTCAAGAGGCAGAAGTCAGAAAGCAGGAGAAAAAAAGAAAACCCGGCACGGATTGACTCCTTTTTGTGCATATATGTGTGCCGTCAAGTCACAGCTGACTTATGGCAACCCCGTAGGGGTTTCAAGGCAAGAGACGTTCGGAGGTGGTTTGCCATTTTCCTGCCCCCTTAGCCAGTGCCAGTAACAAAGATTTGCCAAGCCAAGTGGCAGGGGCACCATGAAAGGGCAGCCTCGCAGCACACCAGCTACTCAGGTGAAGAAAAAAAATTCTACAAAGGATTTTTAGGGAACCAGAGCTTGGAAATACCCACAGGTTCCCTAATCTAATACCCTGTCCTGAGGCAGGATCTTATCAGTCCATGGTCAATATGTTATCCAGTCCTACACAACAGCCAACAACACAAAAACTCAACATATTTGAGGTGGTATGGATGCCTCTTTGGTCACATTGTGAGAAGACAAGAGTCACTGGAAAAGACAATCGTGCTAGGAAAAGTGGAAGGCAGCAGGAAAAGAGGAAGACCCAACAAAATAGATTGACTCTATAAAGGAAGCCACGGCCCTCAATTTGCAAGACCTAAGCAAGGCTGTTAAAGACAGAACATTTTGGAGGACATTGATTCATAGGGTCGCCATGAGTCGGAACAGACTTGAGGGCACTTAACACACACACACACATGGATGTTCCAATTGTGTGGGTGCACAGAATGTGGTGCTGGGGCCGGCATTCAGCATTCTGAAACAAAGAAGTGTGTGTTCCTAGCCCAGTATGAAAACTGGATACAGGTCACAGAATCCAACTTTCCTTAGCACAGTATTTGCATCGGAGAGCACTAGGGTTTGGGGGGAGGGTTGTTTTGGTTTTTAATTTAAGTGCAGGGCTCATACACCTTGAATATAACACACCCAGGAGACATTACAGTTTACAGCATTCAGATGCAAAAATTTGTAAAAAATAAAAAGATGTGCATTCAGTTTATCATCTGCTGACTCCCTGCTGCATAAGGGCAGATAAGCAACTCCGTTATCAGTCAACCATTATTCTACAAGCTCTCCAGATGGCTTCAGAACATTTACCCAGTTTTTTAGCTTCTTCCCCGCCAGCAAAGGGACAGAAATGCACGAGGGCTTGTAATGACAAATCAATAAGGGAGAGAAGAAGAGAAGGGGGGGGGAATCATCCAGCCAAGATAAAGGCACAGAAGATTCCCCTGACAGAGGCTCATGAAAGATTACAAAAAAAATTCCTTTTCAAAATTACTTCTCACAGTCGTGGTTTTTGTTGCTACTGCAGCGGGCTAGGAAGTGCAGATGACAAAGTACACACAGACGTCTTCCGGCAGAAGCTTTTACACCGAGCCATAACTGTTGTGCGCTTCTGCAGCTTCCTCGCCCAGTGGGACAAGAGGCCGGGAAACAACGTTTTGTTCTGCAGGCCTAAAAGCTCACTGCAAAAAGTCTGGAACGAAACACACACACCACCACACACAAACACAGAGTAGCCATTTGCAGTAGAATGACAGTTCCTTTTCTGGATAATTGGTGGGGGGGACACACACAAAGGGCTGCAGAACAAACTCTCTCTACAATCCTGTGTTTTGTTGTTGTTGTGCCATTCAGTCACAGTTGACTTATGGTGACCACGTGGGGGTTTCAAGGCAAGAGATGTTCAGAGGTGGTTTGCCATTGTCTGCCTCCGTATAGCAGCCATGGTCTTCCTTGGTGGTCTCCCATCCAAGAGATGAGCAGAGGTGGTTTGCCATTGCCTGCCTCTGCGTAGCGACCCTGGACTTCCTTGGTGGTCTCCCACCCAAGTACTAACCAGGGCTGACCCTGCTTAGTTTCCGAGACCTGACAAGATCAGGCACCTGGTTGGCCGCTGTGTGAACAGACTACTGGACTTGATGGGCCTTGGTCTGATCCAGCAGGGCTTTTCTTATGTTCTTATGTTCTCTCCAGTATCGGAGGAGCATGCCTATTATTTTAGGTGCGGTGGAACACAGGCAGGATGGTGCTGCTGCAGTTGTCTTGCTTGTGGGCTTCCTAGAGACACCTGGTTGGTCACTGTGTGACAGACTGCTGGACTTGATGGGCCTTGGTCTGATCCTGCAGGGCCTTTCTTATGTTCTTATCTTTCACCAAACGTTCATCTCTTCACTTTGGACCCATCAAGATCTTTTTGGAGCTGAGGTCTTGTGCGTCTGAGTACGCCAATGTGCCACGCTGGCATCTCCAAATTTGGAAATGTTTGTGTGGGAATCCCAACAACGGTCCTCTAAACAGCTCTTCACCCTTTCCAGGGACCCTGACAGGCTGTGGCAGCCCAATTCTGGTGAGGCAAAACTATCCACCTTTTTACCTGCATTCATTTCACTGATCACTGAACCCACTAGCAGCAAAATCCAGTCCTGGGACTCTGGTGGGGAGGGGCGGAAGAGAGAAAGAGCAGAAGCGTTTTGAGTTTGTGCCGTGTTATTTTTGAAACAGCTGGCAACACCTTCCCCTTGGGTACTCAAACAAAAGATTTATGCACCAAGCTTTCTGCGGCATGAGCTACGCTGCAAACATGCGCTGCGCTAGAAGCAGAGCAGGTATTCATTTCTTGAGTTGTCAGGCTTTTTTTTCTTGCCAGAGATTTACCCCTGTTAAACACTCCACCAAGCAACAGGAGACGACAACGCGGGCCGTTCCGCCATCTGAGGTATGAGGCTTAAAAACCAATTACCTTCAGCCGCTGGAGATGTGCACGCGTTCCCATGTAATCTTACACTTAAAAATTTTTCAGTGGTACCATTAGAACACCCACTCGGAGAGCTCACAGTTAGGACCACGGGGACGAATCCAGATTGTTGCTTTTCCAGGTGGCTTTTTCCATCCCTTATTTCAGGACGCAGATACAGCCATCGCCAGGGTGGGGTGGGGGGTTGGAAGGGCACTTTGGCTGCACTTGCCCCAATCGAGAGAATCAGCAAGATTCAGAGAAGCAGAAGAAGCAGAGGAGGCAGAAGAAGAAGCAGAAGAAGAAAAAGAAGCAGCAGCAGAAGAAGAAGCAGAAGAGTTGGTTTTTATATGCCGACTTTCTCTACCACTTAAGGAAGAATCAAACCGGATTACAATCGCCTTCCTCTCCTCTCCCCACAACAGATAGCCTGTGAGGTGGGTGGGGCTGAGAGAGCTGTGACTAGCCCAAGGTCACCCAGCTGGCTTCAAGTGTAGGAGTGGGGAAACCAACCCGGTTCACCAGATTAGCCTCCGCCGCTCATGTGGAGGAGCGGGAAATCAAACCCGGTTCTCCAGATCAGAGTCCACCGCTCCAAACCACCGCTCTTAACCACTACACCATGCTGGCTAATGCCGCTCCTTCCGTGTTTCCCCACCCACCCTCCCCAACGTAAAGGAGAAAAGTATGCCAATTAGGACTGGAACAACGGCCACACCAGTCAAATATTGTCAACCATCCATGGCGAAATTTCCCAAGGTAGCAACAACCGCTCCACCGTTTAGGGAGGAAAGTTTTTAAATGTCATGATGGGTTCTCCACCAGCCCTGAACCAGGAGCTCTCTTAGAGCTCTCTCAGCCCCACCTACCTGCTGATTCTATAGCCTTGGGTAGATCATGAGAGGGAGGGCACCTTGGCCATCTTCTGGGCATGAAGTATGGGTCACTTTAGGTGTGTGTGGGGGATAGTTTGGAATTTCCTGCCTTGTGCAGGGGGTTGGACTAGATGACCTTGGTGGTCCCTTCCAACTCTATGATTCTACCTCACAGGGGAGGGGAAGGGAAGGTGATAGTAAGCAGGTTTGATTCTGCCTTAAGTGGTAGAGAAAGTCGGCATATAAAAACCAACTCCTCTTCTTCTTCTTCAAGAACCACTTTGCCCCATTTGTTCTAAAGCCCCACCACCACCACCGCTTTGGTAAGCCAAATTGCTTCTGCCATTCCTGCTCTCTGCAGATCACAGGCAGTAACTCTTTGTACACGCTCCAGCAGCTCCTTCAACACAGCCCCAAAAATAGCGTAAATCTCTTAGCAAAATAGTCAGGAGAACAGCTTTGAGCAAACTTCAACAGGTTTCTCTGAAGGCTAAAGAAGCATCAAGAGCCTTTCCGCATATGTTGCCGCAAGAGACTCAAAGTTTTTCAGCTTTTTTTTTATAAAGAGCTATTTTCGCTCACAGCTTCTATCCTTCTCATCCATTTTATTCAATTAGAAGAGAGAACAGGCAGCAAAAACATGCCAGAGCTGGCATGGTGAAGTGGTCAGAGAGTCAAACTAGGAGTGGGGAGACTCAGGTTCGAATCCCCACTATGCCACTGAACCTTGCTGGGTGACCTTGGGCCAGTCACACACACTCAGCCTAACCTACCTCATAAAGGATGCTACTTATTTTCTTCCCAATGAGGACCCAAAATAGCTTAAATTGTTGACCTCCATTTCGTCCTCACAACAGCCCTGTGAGGTAGGCTAAGCTGAGAGTGCGCAACTGGCCCAAGGCCTCTCAGCAAGCCTCCACGGCAGAGCGGGGATTCGAACCTGAGGCTCCAGGACCCTAATCCGACGCTCTAACAGCAACACCACATTGGCTCATGATTTCAACAAGCCAAGCAGCTATCTCAAGAATCTTTCACATAAAACTGGTGAACAGACATCTCAACCTTTAAAAATTTAGTAACTGATTCAGGGCCCTGACCAAACTGGCCTGATCTCATAAGATCTCAGAAGGTAAGTAGGGTTGGCCACTGTTGGTACTTGGATGGGAGACCACCAAGGAAGTCCAGGGTTGCTGACTGAACCAACGCAGAACCACAAGGGAAGTCACGGCACTCCGTTAACAGAACTAACTCTAGACTTTCACTGGTGGGCAGACCTCAGCCTCCAAGAGGGGTCTTTTGCAGGGAATCTGGGTTCGACAGGAGAAGAACACATGAACACACGAAGCTGCCTTAAACTGAATCAGACCCTTGGTCCATCAAAGTCAGTTTTGTCTGCTCAGACAAGCAGCAGCTCTCCAGGGTCTCAGGCAGAAAAGAGTCTTTCACATCACCTACTTGGCTAGTCCCTTTAACTGGAGATGCCGGGGGCCTGAACCTGGGATCCTCTGCATGCCAAACAGATGCTCTACCACTGAGCCACGGCCCCTCCCAAGAAGAGTTGGTTTTTATACCCCGCTTTTTCTCTACCTTTAAGGAGTCTCAAAGCATTTTACAATCACCTTCCCACCCCCTCCCCACAACAGGCACCTGTGAGGTAGGTAAGGCTGAGAGAGTTCGGGGAGAACTGTGAATGGCCCAAGGTCACCCAGCAGGCTTCATGTGGAGGAGCGGGGAAGCAAACCCGGTTCACCAAATTAGTCTGCCGCTCATGTGTAGGAGAGGGGAATCAAACCCGGTTCTCCAGATTAGAGTCTGCCATTCATGTGGAGGAGAGGGGAATCAAACCTGGTTCTCCAGATTAGAGTCCACGCTCCTAACCACTACACCATGCTGGGCAAGTCCCTCTCAGCACCTCGGTCTTTGCCGTCAGTGAAGTGAGAGCAAAGAGGCCTACATCCCCTGTAAAGCACCTTAGACCCCCCCCCCAAGGGCTAGGTATGCCCCACACTAAAGAGAATCCTTTTTGCCAATGGGGAGAAATTCTGGGCCAAAAACAGCTCAATTCTGCAACTTGCATAAATCAGGCAATGCTGTCAAGCTGGGCACAGAAATATTTTGCATACATAAATAAGTCATGTCTTTTCATAGAGCCTATACTGATTTTGCAAGCCTTGCTGCCAGCGCCAGGGCACCTTCTTCAGCTGGCACCGCCCTCATACCGTCGAGCATCTCCCTCCCTCCACGAAGCCCAGGTGCTTGCTTCTTCTAAAAGGAAAGCAGAGATCCCACAGAAGCTACGTTCAGCACCCGACGCCATTCCCTGAGCTCCTTGAAAGCGAAGGCTGTGCAGTGGTTCAGTCTCCAGACTGAGGATCGTATAATCCCGGAGCTCACTGGAAGACCTCGTAAGACTCTCATTCCACCTATAAAGATGCAGCGAGAATAAAATGGAGGAGAGGGAACCGCGTGAGCCTTTCAGAGCTCCTCAGAGGAAGAGCAGCACAAAAATAAGAGAGAGGCTTCTACGTTCCCACAAGATCCCGGCCTGCACAGCCTGGAATATATATTACATATAAATGATTAAATACCCAAGAGGGAAACACCTACGCGCTACGCTCAACGCACACGCTCCACATTTCGTGGCAATGCTGAGAATCACACATACATAAGAACATAAGAAAGGCCCTGCTGGATCAGGCCAAGGTCCACCAAGTCCAGCAGTCTGTTCACACAGTGGCCAACTAGGTCCCTCTAGGAAGCCCACAAAACAAGATGACTGCAGCAGCATTTATCCTGCCTGTGTTCCACAGCACCTAATATATTAGGCATGCTCCTCTGATACTAAAGAGAATCTGTATGCATCATGACTAGCATTCATTTTGACTAGCAGCCACGGATAGCCCTCTCCTCCATGAACGTGTCCACTCCCCTCTTCAAGCCTTCCACGTTGGCAGCCACCACCACATCCTGGGGCAGGGAGTTCCACCTTTTAACTCTGTGTTGTATGAAGAAATACTTCCTTTTATCTGTTTTGAATCTCTCAACCTCCACACTTAGAATACTGTGTACAGTTCTGGACACCACACCTAAAAAAGGATATTACAGAGCTTGAGATGGTGCAGAAAAGAGCAACCAAAATGATTAGGGGACTAGAGCAACTGTTCTATGAGGAGCGGTTAAAATGCTTAGGGCTGTTTAGCTTGGAAAGAAGGCGGCTGAGGGGAGACATGATAGAGGTCTATATAATTATGCATTGTTTGGAGAGAGTGGACAGGGAGAAGTTTTTCTCCCTCCCCCATAATACTAGAATGAGGGGTCATCTGCTGAAGCTGGAGGGTGAGAGATTCAAAACAGATAAAAGGAAGTATTTTTTCACACAATGAATAGTTAAATTGTGGAACTCCCTGCCCCAGGATGTGGGGATGGCTGCCAACTTGGAAGGCTTGAAGAGGGGAGTGGACATGTTCATGAAGGAGAGGGCTATCCATGGCTACTAGTCCAAATGGATACCAGTCATGATGCTATTCTCTCCAGGATCAGAGGAGCATGCCAAATATATTAGGTGCTGTGAAACACAGGCAGGATGGTGCTGCTGCAGTCATCTTGTTTGTGGGCTTCCTAGGGGCACCTGGTTGGCCACTGTGTGAACAGACTGCTGGACTTGATGGGCCTGGGTCTGATGCAGCAGGGCTTTTCTTATGTTCTGCATGCCAAGCAGATGCTCTACCACTGAGCCACAGCTCCTCTCCTAAGCTACAGCCCCTCCACAAGACTTAAAAACAACAACAACACACCAGCCATTCCCAGCCCAGAGGTGCCAGCAGCTTATCTGGCTGGACTCTCAGAGAAGAGATCTTTGGAGATTTGTCTCTCTCACTCTGGCCTCCAAGCCAAGATCTCCAAGCAGCTCGCAAGAGAAGCCGCCCCCCTGCACAGACTACCTTTAGGGTTATGAATTGGGCGAGGCACATCTACAAAGAACACCGCTCATTTATTACAGCTAAAAAGCCATCTCTTCTCTGCATGTGCTACACGCATCGCCCCTTCGAGCCTATGACGCTGTGATGGAGAGAGACAGAGGAGAGCAGTTATACCTGCGCCGTACAAGCCCCATTGCAGTGTGGATCCATCACGTATCGATTTCTCGCCTGGCATTTTCCTCCTATTGAAGCTTTTCTGATCTTCCACTGTGGCTAGAAATTATCAGCAAAGTAATAATCGAGCGCATTAGCGCTCCACAGGCAGTCGCCCCGGACAGATGACCTGTTGTTAAAAAAAAAAAATCCACAGGGAGACCAGCACCTGAAGGAGAGAGGTGGGGCTTCTACTCTAAGTGCAAAAAAGCGCACACCACTTTAGGTTTCTCCACCTTCAAGGTGCCACAGGGTTCAACATTTATCATGGCTAAATGCGCACTCGGTTGAACAGAGATATTTGCTCCCATTTAGCACACCAAATGGCTGGTTCAGTAAAAAAGCAATGTACTCTTCGGCCAGAAAAAAAAGTTTGCAGTGAAAAAATAAAAGGGGAGGGAGAAGAACATCAAATTGCTAGGTAGCAGCGTCATGGGACCCAAGATTTGGTTAGTCTGAAACGCAACCTTTTATGACGCTCTACCGTCACTAGCAAGGCTGTGCCTGTTTGCTAGAATCTCTTCGCAGGAATTTTATGGTGGAGAAAGAAACTCCTGGAATGGGTTGCTTTCCCTTGAAGTGGTTGCTCAATATCACAGCTTATTTATTTATCTGTTCATTTCCATTTATATCCCGCCCTCCCACCGCAAAGCAGGGCTCAGAGCGGTCACAGCAAATGAACCTCCGAAGGTGGGGGATGCACTGCTCTCCAACCAGAGGGATCTTATGCAGGTTTCCATGCTTTCCACAGGCCCACATCTCGGTTCTAATCACCAGCAACCCTCAGATTATTAGGCAAAGCAGCAATTGCAAACTGGAAAACATTGTTTGTTCCTTGTTTTCGCCTCTCCGCCATTTAATGTCAGCAGTCGTCACAAGCGACAACATTTAAAATTGAGTCCCGTTAGCACCTTAGAGACCAACAAGATTTTCGGGGTATGAGCTTTGACTCTCGAAAGTTTTGACTCTCGAAAGCTCATGCCCCGAAAATCTTGTTGGTCTCTAAGGTGCTAACGGGAATCGAATCAAGCTGTTCTACTGCAGATAAACACAGCTGCCCTTTGAGTTTATCTTCATGAAAGCGACAACACTGGTATACACGGTCAGGATACCCTGGTTAAACACACACCCCTAGGTCATAGAATCATAAGAGTTGGAAGGGGTCACCAGGGTCATCTAGTCCAACCCCCTGCACAATGCAGGAAATTCACAACTACCTCCTCCCCACCACAGTGACCCCTACTCCATGCCCAGAAGATGGTCAAGATGCCCTCCCTCTCACCATCTGCCTAAGGTCATAGAATCAGCATTGCTGACAGATGGCCATCTAGCCTCTGCTTAAACACCTCCAGAGAAGGAGCGCTCACCACCTCCCGAGGAAGCCGATTCCACTGAGGAACCGCTCTGTTAGAAAATTCTTCCTAATGTCTAGACGGAAACTCTTTTGATTTAATTTCAACCTGTTGGTTCTGGTCTGGCCTTCTGGGGCAACAGAAAACAACTCAGCACCATCCTCTATACGACAGCCCTTCAAGTACTTGAAGATGGTATCATATCACCTCAGTCTTATATGCAGGGCTGTACAATATATTTGCAAAGCACACTACCCATGTGCTTTAGTTATGAATCAAGAATGCAATACCGACCCCCAAATGGATTGCTTTTGATCCTTAGAGGACTAAAACCCCAAACCACCCCCAATGCTTGGAGAAAACAGAATGAAAACACCACATTCTATCACACACCCCTGGCTTCCCACCCCAGAGGCAGACGCATTCTGATTGCCAGCATGACTACGAACCCAGCTTGAGGTCCTGAAAGGCTTTAAGCCTGTATAAGATCAATGCCGCCACCATGGAAATGGGGCCTGTCAGGTTGCTGGGTCGGCGGTGCTTTTAGGTGATGTTGCAGAGGCTGTATTTTTTTTTTAACACACGTTATCCCGCAGAAATCATTTACATTCAGGCAGAGCTCAACGGTCTATAGAAATGCATCGAAGCAGACAGAAAAATGTCAGCTCCTCAAAAAAGAGAGGCAGAGCAGAGGCGGCACGCAGCTGACAGCAGAAAATCAGGCCCGCGCTCTGCTTTGTTTCCCAACCTTGTTGTTGCATTGCAAAATTAAAAGTTCGGCTCAAAAGCCTCCAACCCTACTGCCAGGATGCAAACCGGTGGTCCCATCATATTTCCAGGACCACCTCTCTCCCTATGCTCCCCCTCGACAGCTCCACTCATCCCAGCAGGGCCTTCTGCCAGTACCATCCTGCAAATGGGCAAAAATCAATAACCGCCCGCACTTGCTCATTCTCTGTTGTAGCCCCCACCCTATTTTTATTTTATTCAATTTATACCCCACCCTTTCTCAACCAAGTCGGGCTCAGGGCAGCTTCCAACAGTTAGTATATACAATACAATATAATTAAAACAGAAGTTAAAATAATTACAAAAATGCTAAATTATGCTTCAGAATACTATCCAACAAGGGAAGCTGCTGATCAGCATAGAAAGTTCTCATACGTTCCAAAATGAAAGGAACTCTTCACCGTGCTGGTCAAGCAATAGATCCAGAATTATGTCTCTGTACCCATATGCATATAAGAGATATTATATTGATCTGCTTGAAAAGGCATGGAGGATATTTGAGATGGCAAAATCAAGGACTGGCCATTCCCTGAAACTAAAAACCTAGTGCCTTCCTTGCAAAGCAGATGCGGCCTGCCGGAGAAGGTCAGGAAAGCACCCTCTCTCTTGGCTTCCCACAAACTGTACAAAACTGAATTATTCAGGAGGACTTTTTGCACAGGTTAAATAGGGCTGTGCTGTAATGAAATGGTCAGAAAGTTGCATTGGTAAAGGGGTCAGGGCCTGCTGCCTGCGCTGCTCTACTGCTGCCTATCGCTGAGGCCATTTATGCATGGTCAATTTTGATGCTCACTCAAAGCTCTTTTTTAAAATGGGACTTTAAAAATGCCTATTCACCATCCCGAAGCAAAAGGAGAAATTCCACCCCCCATTCGCCTGCTCCTTTGTTCCTGTTTGCATAGTTATTTGCATGTGCATAGCTAACGCGCTGCTGTTATTTTGCATGGTTCCTTGAGGGGGATTCTTCAGCAAACACCAAAGGTAAATGGGCTCTTTAGTAATGCGAAGCAGGTATGCGCCGGCTTCGCAGTCACCTCCAAAAGGACGGTTCAGTGTGCAAAATGCAAAAATATATGCGGGGCAATCCAGCCTGGAACGCGCTGCTAATTACCATGCAAAATTGGCCTGTGAGCCTGCTCCAGACTGGGCCTTTCTACACCACTGAACGGGCTGTGTTTTAAAAGCTCCTGCTTTCTTTCAGCTCTGTTGGAGGTTTCTGAGTTCTGTGGTCCAATCCCTGCTATGCTGTTCCTTGGATGTCCCGTCCTGTGGATTGTCCCTGACTTACACGACGTCATCCACCTGGAATCTCAGCAAGAGAGATAAATAATCAAATAATAACAACAACAACAATGGCCACGAGCTAAGCAGCCAAGCCTTGCTCTTCTCATTCCAAGCCCTCTGATGCAAGTTGTGCAGAAAGGCAAACCACTTCGGGGTCTGCCCTTCCGGTAGGGTTGCCAACCTCCAGGTACTGGAAGGAATAAAGGCTCAGTGCTGTATAGATAATGGAAAAGATCCAAACAGCACTCACAAGGTAATATAAAGAGGAAATAAATTTATATGGCCATATGCGAAACGTGTGCATGATCTAGACGACACGTCCTGGCACCTCTTCTCGGCATCTCTTCGCTGTGGTCCTTGCCTCAGACATCTTTAGTCCAGCTACTTAGAAGCACAGGAAAGTCTTTTATAGACAATATATGGTGTTATATGTGATTCAATGGACATTTATTTCCTTTGCTACATTGCATACCTTGCTGGACTAATTTTGCTTATCATATGAAAAATTTTGGATGTGTATCTTCTTGATTCTTGTATGTATATATGTTCACTTTTTGCACTTACCTGCACTTTCATAAATTTATTTCCTCTTTATATTACCTTGTGAGTGTTGTTTGGATCTTTTCCAACCTCCAGGTACTAGCTGGAGATCTCCCACTATTACAATTGATCTCCAGCCGATAGAGATCAGTTCCTCTGGAGAAAATGGCCACTTTGGCAACTGGACTCTATGGCAGGGGTGGGGAACCTTTTTTCCGCCAAGGGCCATTTGCATATTTATAACATCACTCTTGGGCCATACAAAATTATCAACTTAAAAATTAGCTGACCATGGCCCGGGTGGGAAAGGGTTAACACAGTTTCTTGGGCGGTCCTAGCAGCTCCATAGCTAACGACTCTTCTGCAAGGGGGGGGGGGTAAAGGTTCCTTTTCTCAGCAAAACAAACACACATCTGCCTTGAATAGAGGCTATTCCTGTCCGCGATAGGGTGCGGATCACCAATCTTAGATCCTTCTGAGCTAAAAATCTGCCAGGACCCACAAAGGGCCAGACCAAATGATTTTGCAGGTCTCAAATGGCCCCCGGGCCTGACGTTCCCCACCCCTGCTCTACGGCATTGAAGCCCCTCCCCTCCCCAAACCCTGCCTTCCTCAGGGTCTGCCCCAAAAAAACCTCCCGCCGGTGGCGAAGACGGACCTGGCAGCCCTGCCTTCCGGCCACCGAGTGTCCACCCTCCTAACCAGGTTTCCTACAAGAACCCTGGAAAGCGTCCCGCAATAGGAAAGGAGGGCTGGCACTTTGTGGCGCAGCAGCCAAAGCAGCTCACCACTTCAAAGACCCTTCCAGAAAAAGAGAGACACACACATCCCCCAAGGAAAGAGCTGCCCTGCCAGCCCCTCATTGGGCAGTTCGCCTTGGAAGGGAGGTCCAAAAAAGCCACCCTTTCTAACCAGCCAAGAACACATGAACACACGAAGCTGCCTTTTACTGAATCAGACCCTTGGTCCATCAAAGTCAGTATTCTCTACTCAGACCAGCAGCGGCTCTCCGGGGTTTCAGGCAGAGGTCTTTCACATCACCTGCTTGCCTGGTCCCTTTAACTGGTGATGCCGGGGATTGAACCTGGGACCTTCTGCATGCCAAGCAGAGGCTCTACCACTGAGCCACAGACCCTCCCGATTATTTGCAAAGGGGCAAAATCAAGAATGGCCCGTACACGTGCCTTCTCCATTCAGGCCCCCGCTTTGTAGAACGGCCTGCCAGTTTTCGGAAAACCTTGCAAAACTGAATTCTTCACTAGAGCTATTCTGCACTGATAACAGGGTTGCACTGTACAAAACAGTTAATCGCCTTACTTGGATAAATGATGATGAAGATGAAGAAGAGGAGTAGGTTTTTATATGCCGACTTTCTCTACTGCTAAAGGAAGAATCAAACTGGCTTACAATCACCTTCCCTCCCCCTCTCCACCACAGACACCCTATGAGGTAAGAGAGGCTGAGAGAGCTTTAAGAGAACTGTGACTAGCCCAAGGTCATCCAGCAGGCTTCATGTGTAGGAGTGGGGAAACGAATCCAGTTCACCAGATTAGCCTCCGCTGCTCATGTGTAGGAGTGGAGAATCAAACCTGGTTCTCCAGATCAGAGTTCACTGCTCCAATCCACCACTCTTAACCACTACACCACTGTGGTTTTTACTTCTGTGTTTAGCTCTTACTATATTATTTCTGCACCCCTTAATGCGTCATGTTCATACTTAGGCTATGCTTCAGTTCTATCTTTCAGATCTCTGGCTGGCTCCAGATTTCTACAGTCCTAACGCACTGTTCACTGAATGTCCCATCCTGTCAATTGCATTGACACACTGTGTTGTAATGTGCCTTGACTCCCAGAGAGAAAGGCGGACTATAAATAATGTCAATAAATACATAACTGAGGCTGGGAAGAGGCTCCCAATTGCTTCAGGCAGAGAACGCTCTTTGCCATTGCTCAGCCCCATCTACCTGGGGGGGGGGGGGAACACAACTGTTGGTCACCCACTTCTGGGTCAGTCTTCAGAAGAGGATGACCAGCCCTCCCGTGGGGTAGATGTGCACTTGCAATGCGCAGAACCCCACACCCAAGATTGGTGGACTGAGCAGTGGCTAAACAAACCTCCCCCCTCCAGAGAACATGCTCGGAATGTGCAGAGGTTACGAATACGATCCGGCCTGTACATGGTGGCAGCTCCAATCATTAGGCCAGGGTTTCTGAAGAGTTACTCCTGTCTCAGCCAGGAGCAATTCTGAGCAGGACTGCCCTGTGAGGACAATAAGAAAGGTGGCCCTCCCTCCCTGCCCCTAATTTTTTTCTTTCCCTGTTTTCATAGAATCATAGAATTGGAAGGGGCTATAGAGGCCATCTAGTCCAGCCCCCTGCTTAATGCAGGATCAGCCTACAACATCCCTGACAAGTGCTTGTCCAGCCTCTGCTTAAAGACTGCCAAGTGAGGGGGAGCTCATCACCCTCCCTAGGTAGCTGATTCCACTGTCGAATAAATCTTACTGCAAAAAATGTTTTCCTAATATCCAGCCGGTACCTTTCCGCCCACAATTTAAACCCAATATTGCGAGTCATATCCTCTGCTGCCAACAGGAACAGCTCCCTGCCCTCCTCTAAGTGACAGCCCTTCAAATACTTCAAGAGAGCGATCCTGTCCCCCCTCAACCTCCTCTTCTCCTGACTGAACATTCCCAAATCCCTCCGCCTTTCCTCGCAGGGCTCGGTCTCCAGGCCCCTGATCATCCTCGTTGCTCTCCTCTGCACCCGCTCCATTCTGTCCACAGCCTTTTTCCTTCCCTTTCTCTTCCCTTTCCTCTTCCCCCTCCGTGATCCTCCTGTTTGTTCCCCCTCTATTTGTGGGGGCTCTGCCTACCATTTCAAAATTTAAAAATTAATGCTGGGAACGATTTTAAAGGCTGACCTATTCGATGTATAGTGTGTTTATTTTAAATTGTATGTACTTTGTTGGTTGTTAGCCACCTTGAGCCGGACTTTGGTTGGGGAAGGGCAGAATAAAAATCAAATAAATAGATAAATAAATAAATACAGGAAGAGTGGGATAAAGATCGCCTGAATCCACAGGGCAGCCCTGCAGGCGAGACTTCTGGTCCAATTTGCACCATACACATTCATTTAGAAACATTTTATATAGCTTGCATATTAAAACACATATAGAAGTTTATAACATTAGACAAACCATGATAAAACTTTGTACAAGGAAGCAAAAATAATCCTTATATATGGCCAGAAATAAAAATCAGAGATCCTTTAATTAAAATCTCATTTAAAAAATTGGTCAACATGGAAAGCCATCAGAGACCCTAACAAGTCTTTAAAATCCCTTAAAGGACATTAAAAGGCTGATGGGGGAAGTAACTCTTAAATGACAGAAGAGATTATCCCATCAGGGCCTCCACGGGGTGGGAATTCCAATGTTGGGGGTCCCGGCAGACAGCAGCCTATCGTCCTGATGTGAGGGAACATAGTGTTTGAGCCACAGAATGTGAAGCGGGCAGATCATGCACGGGGCAACAAGCGCTCCTATGTGCATTCTGGGCCGAGGCCATTTAGGGCTTCCAAGGTGGAAGCCAGCGCACTGAATCGTTCCTGAACGTAAGAAAGGCCCAGCTGAATCAGACCAAGGCCCATCAAGTCCAGCCGTCCGTTCACACAGTGGCCAACCAGGTGCCTCCAGGAAGCCCACAAACAAGACGACTGCAGCAGCACCATCCTGCCTGTGATCCAAAGCACCTAAAATAATAGGCATGCTCCTCCGATACTGGAGAGAATAGGGATGCATCATGACCAGTATTCATTTTGACTAGTAGCCATGAATACCCCTCTCCTCCATGAACATGTCCACTCCCCTCTTCAAGCCTTCCAAGTTGGCAGCCACCACCCCATCCTGGGGCAGGGAGTTCTGTGCATTATGTGAAGAAATACTTCAGTTTATCTGTTTTGAATCTCTCACCCTGATAGGTACTCCCTCCTTGCCAAACGTTCACTCACATCTTGAACCAACTGGAATTTCCCAACAGGAACAAGAACAGGATGGAATGCAGTAATGGATCTGAGGTGGGCACAAGAGGTACAATTACTGTAACTCAGCTCTACGTAGGGCTGCCCTTGAGACTGACCCAAAAACTCCAGCTGGTTAAAAATGCCGCAGCGCGGGCCCTTACAGGGACTCCGCTGCGAGCACGTATTCAGCCAGTGCTTCATCAACTGCCGAAGACCCCTCTTCCAAAAAAGAGGGGTGGGTTTGTCTGCAATAAGTCACCAGTCCTTAACTCTTCTAACCATCAAGAGACAGTCTGTGCTAAGCGCTGTGACCAATGAACCATAGCCTCAGTTTAGTCATTTTAGCTTTTAAGGGACAGTTCAGGCTTGATTTGATTGAGAACCCACTGATCTGTCTTTTTGGTGGTAACTCTCTCCTCCAACATCAAATTTTAAATGAGTAAGGGACAGAAATGAGGCTTTCTAAAATTATGTAAGAAGCAAAATTTTGGCAGATCCACCTTCTCTCCCCTTGCTCTACAGCACTGATAGACCTGCCAAAGCTTCCTTCTCTGAAGGTGCCATCAGCAGGGGGAATGACGGGGAGAATGCCTCATACAACATCTTCCAAAAACTGCACAGCTCAACGCCAGCGGGACGCTTTCAGGTTGCTGAGTGTGCTACTCTGTAAAAATGCTGGTTAGACCCGGCTGTAGAAATTCTGTATAATCATTTACTGCTTCATCCTAACTGAAGGGAGATGCCTCGAGTACACATACACATGAAGCTGCCTTCTCCTGAATCAGACCCTCGGTCCATCAGGGTCAGTATTGCTCACTCAGAATGGCAGCGGCTCTCCAGGGTCTCAGGCAGAGGTCTTTCACATCATCTACTTGCCTGGTCCTTATATCTGGAGATGTTGGGGATTGAAACTAGGACCGTCTGCATGCCAAGAAGATGCTCTACCACTAAGCCACAGCCAAAGATTGAACATGGGACCTTCTTTGTGAAACCCATCTGCTTTCCCTTTGAGCCATGGGCTTTCCTGCAAGCTATGGTATTCCCATATCCCACATTATTTTCATGGACAACTACATGAAGATGTTGTGCTGAAGTTTGGGGGGGGACCCTGCTGTTTAGGATACACGGCAGAGATAAATGTGGGAGCAGCTATGCTATTTCCAAACACTACTCTTCTTCACACAGGTGAACACATGAAGCTGTCTTCTACTGAATCAGACCCTTGGTCCATCAAGGTCAGTATTGTCTACCCAGACTGGCAGCTCTCCAGGGTCTCAAGCTGAGGTATTTCACATCATCCACTGCCTGGTACTTTTAACTGGAGATGCCAGAGATTGAACCCAGGACCTTCTGCGTGCAAAGCAGAGGCTCTGCCACTGAGCAATAGACCCTCCTGATAAAAATGAGGACAAAGTGCACACATGAACACACATGAAGCTGCCTTATACTGAATCAGACCATCGATCCATCAAGGTCAATATTGCCTACACAGACCAACAGCGGCTCTCCAGGGTCTCAGGCTGAGGTCTTTCACATCATCTACTGCCTGGTCCTTTTACCTGGAGATGCCGGGGATTGAACCTGGGACCTTCTGCATGCCCAGCAGATGCTCTACCACTGAGCCACGGCCCCTCCCCAAAGTCCTGTATCCGAGTATGGGGGGAAATATGAAATAGGCAGTGCCAGAGTAGCTGGTACTCATATTCAAAATCAGGTACCATCTTCAAGAACACCTATAGCCAGTCCCTCCATGGTGGTCAGTCATTGCAGTTAAAGACCAACCTATACTCTGTCTTAAGCGGTCTGGAGCCGACTTCAGAAGCACTATCTTTGGTTGTAGCAACTAAGGCGCAGTCTTAAGACAGTCTTAAGAGTCCAAAAGACAAACACGGGGGGGGGGGTGAGTTGCACATCTTGAACAGGCAGATGAAAACCATACCCAGAAAGCCAGAAACGCCTACAAAATGTCAGACAAAAACACAGGAATATATTTTAAGAATGCATTTGATTCGAACAGCAAGAACGAAAGCATCAGAGCATTTCATATGGCAACCTGTCCATCTCTCGCTGCATTTCAGAAAGAAATAGATAATCAGCTGAACTGCTTTGCATCTAAGCTGCTCTTCCCCCCTCCACACACACACACACACACACACACGAAGACACTGAGAAGAACCACATCCAATTGCCAGGCAGTGCCAACTAATTGGCAGCCCCGAGAAATCCAAAACGTGTGCAGCTACCCTCAAGAACTCTGACCACAGGCAAACAAACGGGACCCTGACTTTTCATGCGCACAGTGCCAGGTAAAACTGGAAAAGTTAAGGACCCCCGGGCTGGCCAAGACCTCTGCCAAAGTAGACTGCTGCTGCGCTAGAGAATTCGGCCCCTAAAATGGTTCCTGAAAGCCGTTTCACCTCCTTTTGCGTGTGAGGCAGTGAGCCCCTCCAGCCCAACTAAAGATCCTCCCTTTACCTGCCAAGGCATCCATTTGCCCATAAGCTCGACAGCCTGGGTGCTTGGCTCCCCATCTTTTCTTGAAGCTGCTTGTTTAGAGGAAGATGGGTGTCATGTCTGAGACGTTATGCTTCAGTTCAGACTGCTATAATCTTAGTCCTATTACATTGCTTATCAGATCCTATTACGTTGCTTATCAGATCCTGTTGAATGCATTGATTTACACAAAGTAATCTGCCTTGAGTCTCAGTGAGAATGGTGTACTAGAAATAATAAACTGTTTTTATTATAATCCAGGCAACACAGAAACCACAAAACAATATAGGGAAGTCCCTTATAAACCATCTTGGCAGACATGTTGCACGTAAACTTAACTAGGAACATGTGAGTCTCCTTAAGAGAAAGTATTCCATTGCTCCATATTTTTCCTGCTTTGCAAGCTGGGCTCTCTTATTAGCCCCTCCATACCGAGCCCCACATATCTGGAGAAGGCAGTGTAATTAGAAGGCCTGCTGGCTGGGCACAATTCCCGGACTCCAACAGATTCTTGGTTTCGGCATCCCAGAGCAGAAAGAGCTTAAGAACACCAGACGAGCCCTGCTGGATCAGACCACAGGCCCATCTAGTGGCCAGCCAGCTGCCTCTAGGAAGCCCACAAACAGGATGACTGCGACAGCATCCTCCCGCCCGTGGTCCCCAGGGACTGGCACAAAGAGGCGTGCTGGCCCTGGTATTGGAGGGAGTAGATATCCATCATGACTAGCAGCCACAGATAGCCCCGTCCCTCTACGAATGTGGCCACTCCCCTTTTAAAGCCTTCCAAGTTGGCGTCCATCACCACATCCTGCGGCAGCGAGTTCCACGGTTTAACTATGCACTGTGTGAAGAAACAGTTTCTTGAGTCTGTTCTGAATCTCCCACCCTTCCGCTTCAGTGCACGATCCTGGGTTCTAGTATTATGGGAGAGGCAGAAAAACCTTCTCCCTGGCCACTCTCTCCACGCCAGTCTTCCTCATCCCTGTCCCCAAATCCTAGAGTGAAAATTGACAAGGGGGTGGGGGGACAGAAGAGAATAAGCACGCCAGGAAAATACACGCTTGAGATTCTCCATAAAAGAGGAACCAAGGCACAGCCCCATTCACCGGCATCCCAGGACAGGGATAAGAGAAATGGGATTAGACATGCCAATAATCCCACGTTTGGGGTTCGGAAAGAGTTTTCCTATATTCTACACCCTTCTGGCTTCAGCATGCAGAGCACAGCCCAGGGCAAAGAAATCTAGGTGGGTCCAGCAAGCGAGCCAAGCCACGTTATAGGATAAAGCAAAAAAAGGGGGGGAAGCATGTGATTGATTGTGCTCAACGCAGAGACCTGCCACTCAGGAGGTGGGACTAGATGTAGCCCAAGTAACCTCCACAATTACACCCAAAACAGCCACCCATATTCAAAACGCAATATAAAGTCGCAGGTAGAGTTTTCTTCTGGACTGATTCATTTGGTAATCAGAAGGATGAATACCTGACAAAAATCCTTATCTCCCCCCACCCCACAATCTGACCCAATTTCTTTGAACCAGGGGGCAGTGTTTTGACCCGTGCCTACAGGAATAACAGAAAGCAGAGCGGCGATTCTCCGTTCTCGATAACAACCGAACGCAGGGAGCTCGGTCTAAATTTAAGCTCCATTATTCCAAATGCAGGGGTGTTGGTTTCCTCCACCCCCGCAACCCTCTTGAGCAATTAACACTCGACAGCGCAGATGCGAAGGCTGCTTTTCCGCCGCACGCATGCACACCGATTCGGGCACCATGCTTGTTGGTGCGCATGGCACCTGATACCTAAGCCAATGATCCGGGAGCCAGACTCCACCTGGTGAGCCCTACGGCCGACCCAGCCCCGGACTTACATCTCAGCTGCCATTGGTTGGGGCACCAATACAGCAATACACACCCCTCCGTTCAAGTCACCTGCTGCCTGCACGCAGCCAGGATCGCATCTAATGACATTTGCTTCCCTCTTGGAAAGAATCCCTCTGGCTCTTTGGCAGGTGTGTGTGTGTGGGGGGGAGAGGCAAGACTGCCAGTCAAGGTCAAAACTCGAGGATTAATTCCATGGTATTGCACACATCTGGGGGGGGGGACTCTAATAATTCCCCATCTTGCAGCAGCTTAGAAGCAGGCAGAATAAAGGGCAGACGAGAGCAGGGAAGGAGTAAGAAGTGCAAATGGAAGCCGGTGGAGGAGAAAGACCATCCTCCCCGGTGCACGGCTCTCAGCCGCATACCCGTCCTCGCCCCACGATGCTCCATGCACGGCGCCATTCCGGGCAGACCTCCGCATCCCACTCCGCGCAACCACACCCCACCCAAATTCCAGCCTTCACCCTCTGCACCCCCAGCCCCTCCCACTGCACCAGTTGGCCCCCACAGGCCAGCATCCGTGCCTCTGGCCTGGCGCAAACACCCCAGCACCCACACGCGGGCCCTGGGAGTGCACCCACAACCCATCCCCGAAGGGGAGAAAAAGCACTCTGCGTTTCTCGCAAGCTCTTATTCCCCCCCCCCCAAACGCTTCGCAGCACAGACCAAAGGGATTGGAAAGGGGACGAATAAGCAGCCTTGCAACGTCTCAACCCCCCCCCACACACACACCCCTAAAGAAACACACACGCACACCCAGCCTCTTGCCAGACCTGCGGTCCTCCATGCTGAGAACATGCTCCTTCAAGACATGGCAGGGTGGCTCCTGGCCACGCACACACACCCCGTGCCGTTTCCCTGGGCTCGCCTCCAACTTCAGAGCCCAGCCCCCAAAGACGAAAGCCCCTCTCTGCATCACCCCTCCTCAGAATCCGATGTGCCCCCTCCCACCCCACAACCCATGGCAGGCAGAGGCCCAACCCCCAAAGCATGCAGCAGCCACAACCCTTTCCGAAAGCCTGACCCCCAGGGCGGATTTCCCCCCCATGCACACAGCACTGGACGGGGGGGGGGGGAGAGACAGACTGCCCCAAACCAGACACACGATGTGGGTTGCAGCATCCGAATGGGGTGGAAAGGGGTCTCCCTGCCCCCCCCCAAAAAAAACCTCAAAGCCCAGGGTAGGAAAGGCAATGCAGCAAGCCAGAGGGCTGGGCGGGGAGGCAGCCACCTGCCTAGAGAAGGATGGGCAGGAGCAGGTGCCATGGGGGGGGGTGGAACCAGTCAGAGAGGGGACAGGACGACCTCCAAGTGCAGCCTCTGTGGCAGGGAGATACCCTAGAGAGATGGGAACGGGGGGCCCCCAAGGGTCAGAAGAGAAAGGCCGGAGGGGGGGGGCAGAGCAGGCGGGGGAGGGGAGATGCAGGGCTCCCAGAAGAGGGGCTAAGACCTGCCAAGGGTGTATGTCCCCCCCCAAGGCAGCAGAGGGGGTCCAAAAAGCTTTTTTGGGGGGGCTTACGGCTTCTAGTGAGCTGGGGGGCACGGTTGCCTCCAGAGCTGCCCAGAGAGGATGGAGCAGACGGGGGGGACACAGCAATGGGACCCAACCAGCCCCCCCCAGTTGAGGGTGCAAAAACACTTTCAAGGCAGGAACCCCAAAGCAGGGACCAGCTCTAAGATTTATTTGGGGTGGGGGGAAAGGAGGCAGGAAGGTAAGATCAGTAGGGGCGTGTGAAGGAACGGGAGGGGGCGCCCCACAGAAGGCTGCATTCCCCCCCCCCCGGGCCCCAGGCACGTGGGCCAGGGGCCCGATCCGCCAGCTGGGACCCACACCTGCTCTTCGGAGGGGGTCTGGGGCTGGGTAGGGGGCCAAGCGAGGGCTGGTTCAGAAGGGGCGGGGGAGGTATCAGGCTCACAGCAAAGACTTGTGGGAGGGGGGAATTGGGGAAGACCCTCACAAGGTGGGGAAGGAACCCCCTGGATCCAGGGCCCCCTGCCCATCGCAGGCGAGGCTCCCAGGGTGGGTGCCTAATGGGGAGGGGGCGGCGTCCATAGGACAGTGCATTTGACGCCAATAAATCAGTTCAGGGTGCAGAATTCCCGGGGAGGGGGCAATAATGCAAGCCCAGGATTTTATTTATTTAAATGCACAGGAAAGCTCTGGAGGAGGGGGGGCAGCAAGATTAAAGGGGGGGATGCAAAGCGTGTGCAATGTATTGGGGAAGGGGCGTTTCCCTCGGGGTCTCCTAGCAAGAGCCCAAGGGGGTTTGGGCCCCCCAGGAAATATTCTTTTAAATGCACAGGCAAGATCTAGAGGGGGGGGGTCCAGCAAGACTAAAGTGGGGTGTGTGCAATGTATTGGGGAGGGGGCGTTTCCCGCAGGGTCTCCTAGCAAGAGCCCAAGGGGGCTTGGGGCCCCCAGGAAATACTATTTTAAATGCACAGGCAAGATCTAGAGGGGGGGGGTCCAGCAAGACTAAAGTGGGGGGTGGGCAATGTATTGGGGAGGGGGCGTTTCCCGCGGGGTCTCCCAGCAAGAGCCCAAGGGGGCTTGGGGCCCCCAGGAAATATTCTTTTAAATGCACAGGCAAGATCTAGAGGGGGGGGGGTCCAGCAAGACTAAAGTGCGGTGTGTGCAATGTATTGGGGAGGGGGCGTTTCTCGCGGGGTCTCCTAGCAAGAGCCCAAGGGGGCTTGGGCCCCCCAGGAACTATTATTTTAAATGCACAGGCAAGATCTAGAGGGGGGGGTTCCAGCAAGACTAAAGTGGGGGGTGGGCAATGTATTGGGGAGGGGGCGTTTCCCGCGGGGTCTCCTAGCAAGAGCCCAATATTATTTTAAATGCACAGGCAAGATCTAGAGGGGGGGGGGGTTCCAGCAAGACTAAAGTGGGGGTGGGCAATGTATTGGGGAGGGGGCGTTTCCCGCGGGGTCTCCTAGCAAGAGCCCAATATTATTTTAAATGCACAGGCAAGATCTAGAGGGGGGGGGGGGTCCAGCAAGACTAAAGTGCGGTGTGTGCAATGTATTGGGGAGGGGGCGTTTCCCGCGGGGTCTCCTAGCAAGAGCCCAAGGGGGCTTGGGCCCCCCCAGGAAACATTATTTTAAATGCACAGGCAAGATCTAGAGGGGGGGGTTCCAGCAAGACTAAAGTGGGGGGTGGGCAATGCATTGGGGAGGGGGCGTTTCCCGCGGGGTCTCCTTGCAAGGGTGCAAAGGGGGAGCGCCTTGGGGCGGAGGGGGCTGGGAAGCCCCTTTTCTGCCTGAGAGCCTTGGAGGGGAGCCGTTTGGCGCAGCGGCCCCTCCCGCGGGGTGGGGGCCCGCAGGGGGCGGGGCCTCGCCTCAGGTGCGCGCGCGGGGGGGGCGCCCTCCTACCTGTCGGCCATCTTCTCCCCGGGGGGGGGCGGCGGCGGCGGGCCGTTCACCGGGGGCGGCGAGGGGGGGCGGCGGCGGCCCCCGCCCGGCAGCCCATGGCCCCGGCAGCGCTGCGGCTCCCCGCTCCGCCGCCGCCTCCTGCCGGCCCCTGAGCGGCCGCGTCCCGCCGTCACCACCGACAACGGCGCGCGGCCAATCGCGCCCGCCGGGGGGCGGGGCCTGCCGCGGGCGGGACGCGGCCCCGCCCACCGCCCGCCCCTGCCGCTCATGGGAGTTGTAGTTCGAAGGCTGGGCCGCGGCGGGCGGGGAGGAGCCACGCTCGGGCTCCCCCTTGCGCGCGAACACGTGCAGCGGCTGAGGCGGCGGGGTAGACTTCCCCTGGCTATGGAAGATCCACTGATTTAGCAATTTGCTATAATCTCTTTTCCTTTCTGTGGAATGTATTAGGACAGCCAGGGAGTCGCTTGTGGCTGGGCGGGATATCTCTGCGCGCTAAGGAATGGGGGCGAGAGTCACGGAGGGTTACAATGAACCATCACAAGAACTGGGTGAAACTGTTACTATGCTGCCGCCTCCATGTCGGGAGTGCTATCAGCTTTACCCTGAATGTGGAGGGGTTGTCCTATCTTGAATTTGGATAAATATCCCTTCCTCAGTATGATCGGGGCTCAGAGATGTTTACTCGGTAGAGTGCTCTGGGTCGCAGCTGCTCCAAATAAAGGACCCTGGGTCCATCAAAGTCAGCCTTGTCTACTCAGACCGGCAGCGGCTCTCCAGGGTCTCAGGCAGGGGTCTTTCACATCACCTGCTTGCCTGGTCCCTTTAACTGGAGATGCCGGGGATTGAACTTGGGACCTTCTGCATGCCAAGCAGATGCTCTCCCACTGAGCCATGGCCTCTCCCCAACCTTTAACTGGAGGTGCCGGGGATTGAACCTGGGACCTCCTGCATGCCAAGCAGAGGCTCTACCACGGAGCCTCGGCCCCTCTCCAAGGCTCTCAGGCAGAAAAGGGTCTTTCCTATCACCTACTCGCCTAGTCCCTTTCACTGGAGATGCCGGGGACTGAACCTGGGACCTTCTGCATGCCAAGCAGGTGCTCTACCACTGAGCCACGGCCCCTCCGAGGTCCATAACAAAAAGAAAAAGAAGAGCCTGTTTGGAAATTGCCCAGGGAGTGGGCTTGCCAACCTCCAGGTAGAGCCTGGGGATCTCCCAAAATTAAAACTGGTCTTCCAGCTATGGAGTTCCCCTGGATGACCTGGCAGCTTTGAAGGGTGAACTCTATGGCGCTATACCCCACTGGGGTACCTCCCCTCCCCAAATCCCCCCTTCTCCAGGTAGGGTTGCCAACCTCCATGTGGTGCCTGGAAATCTCCTGAAATTATAAGGGATCCCCAGACTACAGAGATCCCTTCCGAGGATTATGACTAGGGTTGCCAACCTCCAGGTACTAGCTGGAGATCTGTTATTATAACTGAACTCCAGCCTATAGAGATCAGTTCACCTGGAGAAAATGGCCGCTTTGGCCATTGGACTCTATGGCATTGAAGTCCCTCCCCAAAACCTTCCCCCCAGGCTCCGCTCCCAAAACCTCCCACCGGTGAGGAAGAGGGACCGGGCAACCCTAAACTGGTCTCCAGGCTACAGAGATCCATCCCCCTGGAGAAAACGGCTTCTTTGAAAGGTGGGCTCTATGGCATTACACCCCGCTGAGGACCCTCAACTCCCCAAATCCTGTCCTCCCCAGACTCTATCCCCAAAATCACCAGGAATTGCCCAACCCAGAGCTGGCAACCCTTCTTGCTGTGATGGTTTTGGCAGCAATGAAAGAGGAATATCCTCAACCTCCCTCCATCCCTAAAACAAACCAGTCTGCCTCTTGACACTAAAGCATGCGTCAGATTCAGCTAGCATGAGCCCCTGAACCTGTCACCCGAGGGCTCCCCGCCCCCGGTTTTGCACCTGTCTTTATACTGTATAAACTCTGACAGTTGCAAACAGATATATATAGACACAGGCACACAGGTAAGGTTGATGGAAGCTGATTCAGACCTGATCCTGTCTTCTATATCTCCTCAAGGCGTTTCTTTCTCTGGCCTTCAAACATGGCCTCAGAAAGGTCCAGAATATTTCACTTATTTATAATTTTGTTAGCTTCTTTCCAACAACAACAACAAAATTGCTCCAGGTGACATAACGGAAGACAAATTTATACAAATACACAATTTCCCCGATATTATTTCTCGACAAGAACGTGTTATAGACATTGCTCAGGTGCTGAGAGAGCCAATTTCTTGTTACTATAATCTTTTTTCCCCCCAATGTTCCTTCTCCTCATAAATACTGCATGACAAAGTCAAAAATGACACAGCAGCAAAAAAAAAAGATGAGAATTCAGAGAATTACAGGAAATTGGCGAATGCTGAAAAAAGGACAGGCGGTGCACGTGTTGGGGCAGAGAGGTGAGAGAACCTTTTTTTGACCAGGGACCACTAGGACTTTTTTGTTCGGTGCAGGGACCCCAAGGTTCAAAATAAAAATTCCGGGAATTTGAAAATAAACTTTAATCATAACTGTTAGTTAAACATTAAACTTAGAATAATATTTGAATATATATTTTTATAATAGAGAACTTTTAATTGAAAATATTAATTTATTATGAGTTTATAACTTTGTTTTGCGGACCTTAATTTAGTTCTCACGGACCCCTGGGGGTCCACGGACCCCCGGTTGGGAACCAGTGGTGTAATCGAACATCTTCTGGGGTTTGTATTATATGTTGCTTGGAGCTAGGAGCCCCCCTGTCTGTAATTACCTTTCAAATGCTGGGAGGCTACAGGGTTTTTTTTGGGGGGGGTGTAATATGTTGTTCTCTAGAGGCACAGAAATATTAAAAGTGACTATACAAGGTGCGTGGAAGCAAGTGCCCTCATGGGTTCCCTAGAAATAAGTGCCATGTTTCCTTTGGGAAACCAGAATTTTATGTCGGGAAGCAAAACAAATTAAGAGGGGATGTAGTGCTTGATCCAGATGAGGCCGCCAGGAAGGCTCAGGAAATATCGCCTTGGGGAAAGAGCGGGGATTATGGAAGCATACTGGAAAAACAGTATATAAATTGTTTAAAAAAAAGCATGAACAGTGTGGCTGGAGATCTCCCACTATTACAACTGAACTCCAGGCGACAGAGATCAGTTCCCCTGGAGAAAATGTCTGCTTTGGCAATTGGACTCTATGGCACTGAAGTCCTTCCCCTCCAAACCCTGCCTTCCTTAGGCTCTGCCCCCAACATCTCCAGGTATTTCTCAACCCAGAGCTGGCAACCCTAGCTGGAGTGGCAGACGGGGAAGAGGCCCCGGTTGAAATCCCTGCTATGCCATGAAGCTGGCCTTGGGCCGAGGGTTGCCAGTTCCAGGTTGGGAAATACCTGGAGATTTTGGGGCGAAGCCTGAGGAGGGCAAGGTTTGGGGAAGAGGCTGGACTTCCATGCCATAGAGTCCAATTGCCAAAGTGGCCATTTTCTCCAGGGGAACTGGTCTCTATCGGCTGGAGATCAGCTGTAATAGCAGGAGATCTTCTGCTATTACCTGGAGGTTGGCAACCCTACACCTAGGCCTGGCTGCTTGCTACTGTTCAACAGCAACCACCCTATGAAAGCCAGTGTGGTCTATCAGAGCTTCCCAGTAGGGTCTAGATTCAAATCCCCAGTCTTGCTGTGGAAGCTTACTGGGTGATTTGGGCTCCATCACATACTTTTAGCCTAACCTACGTCGAAGGGTTGTTGTGAGGAGAAGAAAGGAGGAGAATAATGTAAGCTGCTTTGGTCCCCACTGTGGAGAAAGGTGGGTTACAAAGTAAGTAAATAAATAATAAATATAGGTCATATCATCAATGCTGATTCTATTACCTTAGGCTGATCGGGAAAAGGAGGGCATCTTGGGCATCTTCTGGGCATGGAGTAGGGGTCACTGGGGGTGTGAGGGGGAATGAGATGCCTCCCGCAGGTCTTTGCAGGTTCCCACTTGTGATTACCTCTTTCTTCCACACCGTACAAGCAAGTTATCCATGACCTCCCAGGGAAGGCACATGGGTAAAACAGAAGCATGGGTAATGGTTGTGCATGACACACTATCCACAATGACCATTTTTCCTATATAGAAGTGTGTCCAGTGCGGTACATACGTTGAAGCAGCTCTCAGTGGTATGGGACAGGCATTCTGCACATGCTCAAACCTCATCTGTTAATGCTTCACGCCTACAGCTCTGTGTTGAAAAGGAGCCCAATCACAGCCTGAAAACTAATTTCTAGCATGATATTGCTTGATTATCAGTGAGAAAGGTAGGCTATAAATACAGTAAATAAAATAGAAGGGTTCCACGTATACTACCTTAGTCATTCTCACAACAATCCTGTAAATTAGATCAGTATTATTACATTGCAGACGATGGACCGAGGCTGAGAGGGGCCATTTCTCTATGGTAAAGAAGCTTCTTTGGGGAGGGGCTGTGGCTCAATGGCAGAGCATCTGCTTGGTATGCAGAAGGTCCCAGATGCAATCCCCGACATCTCCAGTTAAAGGGATTAGGCAGGTAGGTGATGTGAAAGACCCCTGTCCAAGACCCTGGAGACAATACTGACTTTGATGGACCAAGGGTCTGATTCAGTATGAGGCAGCTTCATGTGTTCATGCAGAAGCTCCCTGGTCCGGTCTTTGGCACTTTCAGTTAAAAGGTGTCAGGTAACAAGTGCTGGGAAGTCTATGCCTGAGAGCTACTGACGGAGTAGAGAGTCCTGAGCTAGATGGACCAGTTCCCGCAGTCAATAGAGGACGGCTTCAGACTTTCCTTCCATAAAATTAAAATTGCAGCTTCAGCATGCCTTGGGGTTGTGCAGGGAAGGGAAAAGGGAGTTTAACCCTTCAACCTCCACATGGTTTCTCTATTAGAAACCCAGCTCCTTGCTTTCTCGTTAGCATTTTAAAGGGGAAATTGTATTTTTTTAAAAGGTTATATCTTTAAAATGTTAAAGCAGGCAGCCAGGTTTTGAACAGTGACAGAGTGCAACAATTGAAGGATTAACCCCCATCACTACCACCTTGCCACTGCCGCAGAGCCCCGAGGCAAGCGGAGGCCACACGAGCTTACAATTTGCCCTTTGTGATCGGAACGAGAGTCTAATCTTCCTCTCGCCTGCTTGAGCATACAAGGCTCTCCTATGGATTTATAGCAGAGGTTGGGCTGTGGCTCAGTGGTAAAGCATCTGCTTGGCATGCAGAAGGTCCCAGGTTCAATCCCCGGCATCTCCAGTTAAAAGAACCCAGCAGCAGCTGATGTGAAAGACCTCTGCCTGAGACCCTGGAAAGCTGCTGCCCATCTGAGTAGACAATGCTGACTTTGATGGACCGAGGGTCCATCAGGATAAGGCAGCTTCATGTGTTCAGAGGTGAGACTTAACACCAGGGATTTTCTGATTCATAGCTCCGTCTCTTAATTAGTGAGCTACGCCGACAGTCTTTGGACCACGACCCCTGTGCTCATGACGCTCTGTGGCTGAATCGTGGAGACTGACATAGCAGTTTTACTTTCTAGCTTAGGTGCCACGTGGATAAACATGCCTAGAGTAGGGTAAAATGTGGGGCGGAACGGGAGGTCTGAGCTTTGATGGTGTGAGATGCTCTCCGGGGAGCACCCAAGGAGATCGTTTTTTACTCACTGGGATCGGTGCTACTTGTTTGAAGAGGGATGCCTAGCGGTGCCCTTGTTGTTCAAAAGATGCTTTCATGCAGCGAGTAAAAAGGAAAGGAGGCACAGCCGCAACGGCACACCCCCCTGCAAACAGAGCCTGTTTCCATAAGAACAATGACACCTGGTGTCTGTAGGCATGAAGATGTTGGCATCTCGCATTACGCACAGACCCATCTCAGAGCTCCCGGAGGGCAATTCTAAGAGAGGGAACTTCAACCAGAAGCCCAAAGTCTCACCGCCTGCAAATGTGCAGAAAGAGCCTCAGGAATTCCCTTGCTTCGCACTGCTATTGCCGGCACGTTTAGAGGGAAACAGCTAAATTCCTGGAGATTTGGGGGTGGAGACTAGGGTATACAGAGTTCAGGGAGAGGAAGGGCCTCAGTGAATAATAATGAACTGATCTCTGTCGGCTGGAGATCAGTTGTAATAGCAGGAGACCTCCAGCCAGTACCTGGAGGTTGGCAACCCTAGGTATAATGCATAGAGCCTACCTTCCAAAACAGCCATTTTCTCCAGGGGAACTGATCTTTGTAGTCTGGAGATCAGTTGTAATAGCAGGAGATCTCCAGCCACCACCTGAAGAAGAAGAGTTGGTTTTTATATGCCGACTTTCTCTACCACTTAAGGGAGAATCAAACCAGCTTACTATCACGTTTCCTTCCCCACAACAGACACTTTGGTCATTTATGTGAGGGAGGTGGGGCTGAGAGAGCTCTAAGAGAACTGTGACTAGCCCAAGGTCACCCAGCTGGCTGCATGTGGAGGAGTGGGGAAACCGACCCAGTTCACCAGATTAGAGACTGCTGCTCATGTGGAGGAACGGGGAATCAAACCCGGTTCTCCAGATCAGTCTCCACAGCTCCAAACCACTGCCCTTAACCAATACACCACTTGGAGGTTGGCAACCCTAGGCCTAAATGACAGCGGTGTGTGTGTAGATATCAGAGTAACATGGGGGGGTACAGATGGGTCTGACTCTGTGGGTGCCAAGAAATGACACAGTTTGATGGCCAAACTATTCATTACATACGAAATCTTTTAGCAAATTTTCCAGTCTTTCTTTAAGGTTAAAATGTGGCTGATGTGTGGGGTCAGATATGAATGGGGGCTGTAATGCTGGGGCAGAAAGGCTTAACCCTTCTTCTCCCAGATGGAAATCCTGCCCTCCAAAGAATAAAAATATTGAATTCGATATAATTGGGTTTGGGTTAATTGTTTATTTTAATTGTTTATTTTAATTGTGTCTCCTTATTCTCAAGGAAGCTAATAAAACAATATGTTGCAAACACATAAAAATAATATAACAATCAAACAATGTGTGTTAAAAAACAACCCACAATATGAAAACACACGGTGCAAACGCAGCCAGATCTGCCAAAACAGCTTGCCGTCCCCCCGAATGCCCTCTGAAATAACACCGCCTTACATGGCTTCCCAAATGCAGAAAGTGAGACGGTTTAAACTTTTTGAAACTGGCTTATCCCCCAGAATATTTACTAGCCTCTGGTTTCACCACAAGTAATAACAATGCTTCTTCCTACCTTGTGTTAATCTGAAAACAGAAACAAAAAACCCAGAACAAAAAAAGGGGGGAGGAATGAGTGAAAGATTTATTTGCATAGGTTTAGGTTGCCAGCTCCAGGTTGGGAAATACCTGGAGATTTTTGGGGAGGAGCCTGGGGAAGGACCATAGTGAGGTATAATGCCATAGAGTCCACCTTCCAAAGTAGCCATTTTCTCCACGGGAACTGATCTCTGTTGTCTGGAGACTAGATATAATTCCTGGAGATTCCTCCAAACAGCCACCACCTAAAGGTTGGCAACCCTAGTTGGGGCGGAACTTGCTGATGCCTTCCTGTTTCTGTCACTGATGCGCACAAACAAATCTTATTTCGCACACGCTGAATAATGGACTTTCCATTTGATTTCAATGCACTTTGCAACTAGATTTTACTGTGAAAAATGGCAAAACCCATTGTCGAATGCAAACGTGCATTCAAAGTGGATCGAAAGTCCATTATGCAGCAAGTGTGAAAGCAGTCTAACTTGTGTGTGCTTCAAATGTCTGGAAAGCACTCTAAATGGGGGAAGATACTAGGCTGCAAGTACATTTCTATGTTTTAAAAGTAGATGCTGTAGCTTTAAAAAAATTAATCACTTCAAAGAGCACCACAATCATCTACTAGTTTGTAAAGTTTGCCATTCTGATGTCCATGTTTATGGGGCCCTCTGTGAGTGAGACAGAGTACACAGCGCATAGGTTCAATTCACTGGGGCGAGGTTAGGGTTGCCAGGTCCCTCTTCGCCACCGGCAGGAGGTTTTTGGGGCGGAGCCTGAGAAGGGCGGGGTTTGGGTAGGGACTTCAATGCCATAGAGTCCAATCACCAAAGCAGCCATTTTCTCCAGGTGAACTGATCTCTATCGGCTGGAGATCAGTTGTTATACCGGAGATCTTCAGCTAGTACCTGGAGATTAGGAAATCAGTACAGGAGCGAAAATAGTTAACAAAGTGCAAAACGTTTATCACAAATGCTACTAAATACACAATTCAAAACAACAACAATAGTATTTACAACAAAAGAATACCACTATCCTATAGGATATATACAGGTGCAATGAACATACATAGAGCAAACCATTAAAAAAAAGTCTCTTATAGAGTACAAGTGTCATTGCAGACAGTATAGGTTGTATAACGCAGTTCAGTGCACTGAACTGCGTTATACAACTATACTGTCTGCAATGACACTTGTACTCTATAAGAGGCTTTGGAGGCGGAGCCTGAGGAGGGCGGGGTTTGGGGAGGGGAGGGACTTCAATGCCATAGAGTCCAATTGCCAAAGCGGCCATTTCTCCAGGTGAACTGATCTCTATCGGCTGGAGATCAGTTGTAATAGCAGGAGATCTTCTGCTATTACCTGGAGGTTGGCAACCCTACCGCCAATCAGATATCCAGGGAGGAACATGGAGTAATGGAAGCAGCACGCCACATTGAGATATTGCACAGAAACACATGCAGTTGGAAACTACAATCCAAGAAAGAATAAGAACAGAAAACAACTGAAGAAGTTACATATGAGAAACGGCTCGGGTGCCTCTGGAGGAGACTGTCCATCTTGCTATGAAGGGACTTTTGTTCTTGGACTGGTTATGCATATTTTTGGACTGAGTTGGAACAAGTTGAAGGCATAATGCCACCAGTGGATATTTGTATAGATTTGTATAAGAATTGTGATGAGGTGATATTAGGCTTCATAGCCAATAATTTATGCGTGTAATATTGTAAGTTGTATATAAGTTGCACTAAGGACTCAACACATGGGTGTAAGTTTATAAGTCTAAGTTTTCTCTATGGTAAATACAGGATTTTGAATAATATATTGTGGCCATACTATGTGAGTTATTCAGGACTGATATAACATAGATAGGTGTAGTTTCATACTGAATTACCTGGAGGCTGGCAACCCTACCGCCAATCCAAGCAACCTACCAACCCTATGGGTAGGGCCAGCCATGCTCTCAGCAGCAAAAAGAAAAGGAAAGGGAAAAAAAAACAGTGCTCCAACATGGTGGGTGTGTGGCTGTCCTGTTCGGGAGCGGTAAGGTTGCCAGGTCCCTCTTCACCACCGGTGGAAAGTTTTTGGGTTTTCCCTTTTTGAGCCGTGGCTGAGTCAGGCCTTCATGCCGGAGTCCGGTTTTCAATGGCTCTCAGTGACAGAAGCGCTGAGGAATAATGATTTCCTTATCCCCATGATACTAGTACAGTGGTGTCTATTTCCCTCCCAGTACCTGGAGATTGGCAGCCCTACACATAGCACATGAATGTTCATGCACAGGCCTTTATGCGCAGGTGTGCAAGAGACAGAATGTGCCTGCCCTGCATCATACACGTCCTCTTGGGGCATGGTGCGGCAAAACTGAAAGATGAAGAGTTTTCAGCTCTGGCAAAAAAATAAAGATAAAATAAAGGCATCTCCAAAGGGCAAAATGAGGACTGTGATTTATCAGGGATCAGAAAACAGGGATTGTCTCCAATAAACAGGGACAGAGGGAGCCCATGCTGCCTAACGTGTCCCCCACCGAAGCTGCTTTGTGTGTACTCAGCAGTTTCGGAAGTGTCTACCGAAGGGCAAAGCATTATTATATACAATGCCTGTCATTCCGTTCTTCTCAGAGCTGGGGCTGCGTCGGGATGATTTATGAAAGGAAGGAGAGGAGCTTTTGAGACCGAGCTGGTGTGACTTATTTTTCAAATCAAAAAACATGAGCCCAGGAGTTTGGATTCCGGCATCAAACGCCTGGCGCTTCCAGGGTACTTTGGGCAACCGTATTTATATCCTCCTTTCCATTGTGCCTCTTTGCTTTATGAAATGTCCAACCTCAGCCCTAGCCTGGGAGCACACAGCCCGAAAAGAAAAGCAACCATTTGGGTTGGCCGTGTGGCGGTCCTGCTGGGAGCTCTGATTCACCGCAGGCTGAATTTAAACTGTCCCTGAAGCGGGCGGCTGTTCCTTTCTGTAAAAGAGATATAGATTACCAGGAGGAAAAACCGGCCTGAGATTGTTATTAGGAGTAACCAAAACCTATATAGACGCCTCTCGGTGGTGGTTGAATACTCCCTGGTTCAAACTGCAATTTGATCACAGTTTATTCTGTGAATTTAGGCTGATCATGAGAGAGAGGGCAGGAAGGGTTGCATCGACGTTTGGCTCTCGTGGCCCTTTCCTACATGCCCAGGGTAATGCTGGTAGCCACTTTGGGGTTAGGAAGCAATTTTCAATTTTCCTCCAGGCCAAACTGGGCAGGGATCCTGGAGGGTTTTTGCTGCCATCTTCTGGGCATGGAGTAGGGGTCAGTAGGAGTGTTTGGGGGAGAGGTAGTTGTGAATTTCCAACATTGCGCAGGAGGTTGGACTAGATGATCCTGGTGGTCCCTCCCAACTCTATGATTCTATTATTCTAAGCTCTCTAAGGTACGTTGGACCTAAGCAGTTCAGAGAGACCGCAGTTACCCCCACTTCAGGGCACTAGGTTTTCTCAGGCAAAAACTGAGAGGCAAATCTCCAAGGACTAAGACACAGACAAGAAAACAATCAGAAAGCAGCAGCAAAGCCATGTAGTGCATTGGTTTCATTTATACCCCATTTTTCTCCCCCAGTGGGGATGCATGAAGCTGCCTTATACTGAATAAGACCATCAGTTTCAGTATTGTCTACTCAGACTGGCAGGGGCTCTCCAGGGTCTCAGGCAGAGGTCTTTCATATAACATGACATCTGATCCTTTTTTTAACTGGAGATGCCAGGGGTTGAACCCGGGAGATTCTGTGCGCCAAGCAGATGCTCTACCACTGAGTCATGGCCCCTCCCCATGGACCCAGAGTAGCTTACAACATTATTGTCCCCTTCTCCATTTTATCCCCACTACAATCCTGTGATCAGGGGGCTAGAGCAACTGCCCTATGAGAAGTGGCTAAAACGCTTAGGACTGTTTAACTTAGAAAGAAGGCGGTTAAGCAGAGACGTGATAGAGATCTATAAAATTATACATGGCATGGAGAGAGTGGACAGGGAGAAGCTTTTCTCCCTCTTTCATAATACTAGGACATGGGGTCATCTGCTGAAGCTGGAGGGCGAGAGATTCAAAACTGATAAGATGAAGTATTTCTTCACACAATGCAAAGTTAAATTGTGGAACTCCCTGCCCCAGGATGTGGTGATGGCTGCCAACTTGGAAGGCTTGAAGAGGGGAGTGGACATGTTCATGGAGGAGAGGGCTATTCATGGCTACTAGTCAAAATGGATACCAGTCATGATGCATACCTATCCTCTCCAGGATCAGAAGAGCATGCCTATTATATGAGGTGCTGTGGAACACAGGCAGGATGGTGCTGCTGCAGTCGTCTTGTTTGTGGGCTTCCTAGAGGCACCTGGTTGGCCGCTGTGTGAACAGACTGCTGGACCTGATGGACCTTGGTCTGATCCAGCATGGCTTTTCTTATGTTCTTAAGGTTAGGTTAGGTGGAGAATGCATAACTGGCTCAATAAAGCTTCCACGGCAAAGGAGGGATTTCATCCTGGGTCTCACAATTTTAGTCCAACGCTCCAACCACTACACTACTCCAGAATGAGTAGAAACCTCGATCCGAACTGCCAGTTTAAACCCAGTTTCTCAGATGGTTGATAGGAAAATCAGGCTTCCGCTACCCAAAACTCCATGCAATACTGTCGCCTATGGAGCGAATTCTTCCGGGAAAGTACCACGGCAGAAGGAAACCAGTTGTGGAGCAAAGCCTCTTGAGAAGGTGGCAATAATCGGGGAGGCTGCCATCTCAGCTGGCAGGGTGACAGGCTCAGGGAAGCCCCGAATTCCACTCCTGCCAAAGGCCTCCTTGGAAATCTGGACTCCAGCAGCTTGGCAAAGTGTTGTGTTATCTCTCTCTCCCCCCCCCCCCGCTTTAACAAATACTTCAATGTGGCTGAAAATCTGGGAGGCCAAAGGCTTCTGTTTCACACACCTGCTAGCCAGACGGCTCCTCTGCCAGACAGGGACTTATAAAAGAAAGGCGCGAGGGGGGAAGGGGGAGTCAAAGAGGAGGCTGCATCTGATTTATATCGCACAGAAGCAAGAAGGGGCCCTTTCACTTCACAGCAAGCAGCTGCTCAGCCCTCCACGTCCAGTTTAGTAGCTTCCTCTCCAAGGAGGGTGGAGGACTCCAAAGATGTTTCTGCATGAAACAGAAGCGGGATCCGTTCAGTATCCAAGAGGGGGGAAAGCCTCCATTCCGGAGAGTGTCACAATATGCACAGACATGCGAGCAACCTCTATAGGATCAGGACCAGCAGCCTAGATTTGGGTCAGACTACAGGTGCCATAGATTGAGCTCGGGAAGCTAAACTGGGAAATCCAGAAAACAGAGTCACGGCAGATAAGAGAATCCAAAGGAGACAGAGGACAGTTTTTTTAAATAATAATAACGGAAGGCAGATGCAAAGAGGAATTGCTGGTGGGCATGCAGGCAGTATTCTGGAAAACAAGGTTTGCAGGGTTGTCTACAATGTTCAAAAGCAGCTTCACCAGAGGAAAAAGTGAGACACAAGGAATATAGACCTCTACGTGCAACTCTGGTGGTGGTGAAGGAGATTGCCATCAAGTCGCAGCCAACTTATGGCTACCCCATAGCGTTTTCAAGGTAACAGATATTCAGAGGTGGGTTGTCATTGCCTGCCTCTGCAGCATTCCTGGGTGGTCCCCCATCCAAGTACTAACCAGAGTGGACCCTGCTTAGCTTCTGAGATCTGATGAGATTGGGCTAGCCTGGGCCATCCAGGTCAGAGCAGAGGTGGCTTGCTGCCTCTGCGTATGGAGGTTCCCTTGAGTCACCATGGCTGATGGACTTCTCCTCATCCATGCATCTGTCTAATCTCCTTTCAGGTCTTGTGCCAGGACCTGGAAGTTAAAGATAAACATGCCAACCTGGAGACCAAGCCCTGCGAGGAAAGGCTGAGGGACTTGGGAATGTTTAGCCTGGAGAAGAGGAGGTTGAAGGGGGTCAGGATTGCTCTCTTTAAGAATTTGAAGGGCTGTCACTTTGAGGAGGGCAGGGAGCAGTTCTGTTTGGCAGCAGAAGATAGGACTTGCAATAATGGGTTTAAATTGAGGGCAGAAAGGTACTGGCTGGATATTAGGACAATTTTTTTTTTACAGTGAGAGTAGTGGAATCAGCTGCCTAAAGAGATGGTGAGCTCCCCCTGACCCACAGTCTTTAAGGAGAGGCTGGACAAGCACTTGTCAGGGATGCTCTAGGCAGGGAGGTTGGACTAGGTGGCCTGAAGAGGAGAAGACTGAGAGGGGATATGAGAACCATCTTCAAGTACTTGAAGGGCTGTCACATAGAGGAGGAGGGTGAGTTGTTATTCTGTTGCCCCAGAAGGTTGGACCAGAACCAACAGGTTGAAATTAAATCCAAAGAGTTTCCATCTAGACATTAGGAAGAACTTTCTAACAGTTAGAGCGGTTCCTCAGTGGAACAGGCTTCCTCTGGAGGTGGTGAGCTCTCCTTCCCTGGAGGTATTTTAGCAGAGGCTAGATGGCCATCTGTCAGCAATGCTGATTCTGTGACCTTAGGCAGATGATGAGAAGGAAGGCATCTTGGCCATCTTCTGGGCATGGAGTAGGGGTCACTGGGGGTGTATGGGGGAGGTAGTGGTTGTCAAGAAGTTAAGGCCTCTCAATTTCTTGGAGTGTGTTATTTCTTTGGTTCAGGCCTGGGAGGCCTATGAGTTTTGTGTTATTAGGATTTTGGAGCAGTAAAATAGTTACACTTTGAAAACTGCTTTTGGTGGAGGGAACAAGATGGGCCCCAGCTGGTGCTTGTTAATGCCTTCTCTCCCCTATCTGGAATGCAAGGCTGTGCCTTGCCCTAGTAGTTAATCGGTCAGCCATCATGACAATGTCCAGGTGCAGGTAGTTCTGTACGCTTCCTCACCTGAACACATCACTTAAGGAGTCAGCATTTCTGACCAAGCGATTAATTACCAGCTAAGTGCTTTCGCTTTCTCGATTGGTTTCTATGAGCTCATCCTTTTGAGAAAACGAATATAAGGACAGACCAACCCTAAACAAACTATGCACTCTTTGGGGTGCACAGCAGGAAGGCTGTGCTGGCTGCATCACAACCCATTTGATTTTGGCTCTACGGGGAGACTCTGGTCAACTTGACCTGCTTGGAGAAACCTTTTGGATAACCTTTTGAAACTTTTGAATGCTGGAAGCATCTTTGGAACTTGGTAACTATAAAACCTGATGCAAGAAACCTTTGCCAATCCTTTTGAATTAAAAAGGCTTTTGAATGTATTAGTTAGCTTTGCTAAATAGTTTATTTTCTTGCTTAACACTTCGTGACTTTTTCTTTCCTGTAAACCAGCTTGAATCTTATAAATAAATTGTTAGCCTTTAAATGGCTTGTGTCTGTGATTTTGGGAGTGCTTTTTTGAGTGTAAAAACCACCTACCAAAAAACCCAAGACATTTTGGGAGTGTAATCTTTCCCTGGCAGGCTTCTACCTTGCAGGGTAAGCGTTGCACTTAACCTTTGGAGCTTGGCTGGAGGTACCCTGGATTCCTTGCCTGGAGGCTCACCCTTTGGACCTCAGGGTTGGTGGCAGCTACTGAATTAAACTTGGGGTGAAAACCTGGAGTTTAATATTTTGGGAAACTTTTGACCCAACCAAAGCAGCCCAACTGGTGGAGACTGGTTGGAGCTCTTTGACAGTGGTGAATTTCCTGCATTGTGCAGGGGGTTGTACTAGATGGCCCTGCGGGTCCCTTCCAACTCTATGATTCTAAGCAGGGGGTTGGACTAGATGGCCTGTATCTTCCAACTCTGAGGTTTGATGCTCCAATAGCTTTTTCAGCACTGATGCTGCCCAGGCCGAGCTCACAAGCCTGCCCTCGGTGGAACAGAGTCCGGTGCCCTCTGCATGCACGCCTGCCGATTCAGTGTTCCTGCCACCTGCTCGGAAAAAGCACTACGGTTGCCCGGAGGGGTGCAGCTGTCTGGAAACACACTGCCGTTTGCGAGTGGGACGGCCGTGACGGCACGCTGTGGGAGATTGCCGAGAGGCATGAGGCCGTTCTGTAATTAGATTGGAAGGCCATGACCATTAGAGGAACGTGTGCAGTTTCAGCTTGGGGCTTCTTTGGTGAGGCGGCACTGCCAGCTCAGGCTGATGGCCGGTCCTCTGGTTCAACAGCTACCACTAGGGTTGCCAACCTCCAGGTGGGGCCTGGATATCTCCCAGAATTCCAACTGATCTCCAGTCTACACAGTAGGGTTGGCAACTACCTGGAGATTTTGGAGGCGGAGCCTAAGGTGTGGTTTGGGGAGGGGAAGGGGCTTCAGCAGAGTATAATGCCATAAGAGTCCCCCTTCCAAAACCGCCATTTTCTCCAGGCCAACTGATCCCTATAACCTGGAGATCAGTGGTCATTCTGGGAGTTGTCCAGGCCCCTCTGGGAGGTTGGCAACCCTATCAGCATGTCCTAAGCCAAGCGTGAGCCAGCAGGGCAGCGCTGTGGCTCACCAGCCTCAGGTCATTGCTGGTTGTGAGACGACAGCATCGCTTTCAAGGGCACGTCGTGCAAGAATTTTGTTGACAAATTGCAATTCAGCAAGCCTCTTTCCCCTCTTAACAGCCCATCAAATTAGCCTCAGAATCTGGAAGGCTCCCTCAGTGGCTCAGTGGAAGAGCCTCTGCTTTGCATGCAGTTCCCCAGGTTCAGATCCCTGCATCTCCAGTGATAGGAACTTGAGTAGCTGGTCTTGGGAAGCACCTTTCCCAGCCGGAGACCCTGGAGAACCTGCAGTAGTCTGAGCAGATGCTACTGGTAGGGTTGCCAGGACCCTCTTCACCGCTGGCGGATGTTTTTTTGGGGTGGAGCCTGAGGAGGGCGGGGTTTGGAGAGGGGGAGGGACTTCAATGGCATAGAGTCCAATTGCCAACGCGGCCATTTTCTCCAGGGGAAATGACCTCTATCGGCCGGAGGTCAGTTGTAATAGCAGGAGATCTCCAGCTAGTACCTGGAGGTTTGCCTGGAGAAAGAAAGGCTCAGTGCTGTATGGATAATGGAAAGAATCCAGACAGCACTCACACAATATATATTAAAGTACTAATTTATAAAGGTGAAGAAAGGTGCAAAAGTGAACAATATATACAACAAGGTAACAACAAGATACACATATAGATATAAATAGCAGTCCAGCAGAAAAAACAAGTTCAATATATAAATATCCTGAGAGTCAGGTAAGTCAATGTCAATTCCTGAGTATCCTGAGTAACAGGTAAGTCAATTTTTATACTCAAATATAGACTTCTTTGTGTGTTGTAGATTGCTGGAAAGCGGAGTCCCAGGCAAGAGGCCACGGAGGGAAGCTGTCAGGACGTGTTGTCTAGATCCAAATCACGTTTCGCTCATGGCTTCATCAGCTATCTGTATCTGTGTATCAATAATCAAATATCCAACTAATAAAACCTTAAAGCTGTTTTCTATTATCTGCTAATTATATCTGAGGCTCCACTTGCTAGCTCTTCTTATGCACTTGTCCACTTTGAGACCTACATGAATTTCTTCTGGCCCTATTTGAGACTGTGGTTTTTCCTTGCACTTTATTGGTAAGCTATATATATACAATTTTAATCTTTCATATGATGGCTTTATATTTCTATATATATCTCCTTCCTGATCATTTTTAACACAATGATAAGAAATAAGAAATAATGAATTTTATGAGTTGTGTAATTTTGTGTAAATTATGTTTTATTAGTTGGATATTTGATCCTTTGTGGCCTCTTGCCTGGGACTCCGCTTTCCAGCAATCTACAACACACAAAGAAGTCTATATTTGAGTATAAAAATTGACTTACCTGTTACTCAGGATACTCAGGAATTGACATTGACTTAGCTGACTCTCAGGATATTTATATATTGAACGTGTTTTTTCTGCTGGACTGCTATTGATATCTATATGTGTATCTTGTTGTTACCTTGTTGTATATATTGTTCACTTTTGCACCTTTCTTCACCTTTATAAATTAGTACTTTAATATATATTGTGTGAGTGCTGTCTGGATTCTTTCCAGTACCTGGAGGTTGGCAACCCTAGGGAGACGGCTCTGTACGTGGTATAAAGGCCCCGCCATTCTCTGTCGTCAGCGTCCATTCGCTCTCCTTTGGAGCTCTCCTTTCTGGCTCAAGGAATCTCAGTGGTCCCCCCGCAACTCTCGTCTGTCTGTCCCCCACCCCCTTCCCCTCTCTGCCCCAGACTTCAGCGGTTCTCCACTTGTCAGGCTGTTCGTTTTGTCCCCTTTTGAGCCGTGGCTGAGTCCGGCCTCCATGCCCGAGTCCGGTTTTCAATGGCTCTCAGTGACCGAAGCGCTGAGGAATGCGCCCCAGCCTTGGGACAGGAGGGGGCGAGCCGCTTAAGCCGCCTCTTCATGCACACCAGCGGCCTTTGTGAGGGCAAGAAAGGCTCCTTTGACGGACGGGCGGCGGCTTTCTGGGCTCCATTGTGCCCAGCTAATAAGATGCGCTCCCCGGCTTCTCGGCCCTCCCGGAGAGCTGGCTCGGACCACGGGCTGCCCCGCGTCTTGACATTTCCAGCCGGAATAATGTCCTCCTTGAAGCAAAGAAGTGCCCTTTCTCTCGGCAGCCGGGCAAAGGTCGAGGCCCCGGGAGAGCCAGCTGGGATGGGTGACCTCCTTCAGCAGAGGCCCCCCTACCCGCTCAAGCAGGTGTTTCTCAGCAAGAGTGGCTCCGCAGGGAAAGGGGAGAGGGTGTCAGCCCGCAAAACAGGGGCCACAGCTGGACTCCAGCCAGCTCTTGGACACCCTTGGAGCAAGGAGCGGGCCAAAACCAAGCTGGACCCACGTCACAAAGAGAGCTGACAAAGAGGACTTTTCCTCCCAAAGTACTAGAACGCAAGGACATCCAATGAAGCTGGTGGACAGTAGATTCAGGATGGATGAGAGCCAGCGTGGCGTAGTGGTTAAGAGCGGTGGTTTGGAGCGGTGGACTCTGAGCTGGAGAACCGGGTTTGATTCCCCACTCCTCCACGTGAGTGACGGAGCCTCATCTGGCAAACTGGATTTGTTTCCCCACTCCTACACATGAAGCCAGCTGGGTGACCTTGGGCTAGTCACAGCTCTCTTAGAGCTCTCTCAGCCCCACCGACCTCACAGGGTGTCTGTTGTGGGGAGGGGCCGGGAAGGTGATTGTGAGTGGTTAAAATGTGGAATTCCCTGCCAGCAGATGTGGGGATGGCCACGGGCAGAGACGGCTGTAAAAGGGGGTTAGACAGACTCATGAAGGAGAGGCCTATGATGACTATGGGGAGCTTCCATATGCAGAGGCAATCAACCCAGTGCCAGGAGACAGCGTCAGGGAAAGGCCTCGGCCTCTGCGCCCTGTTGTTGGACCTCCAGGTGAACTGGTTGGCCAACGTGTGAGACAGGATGCTGGACTAGATGGACCCTCACTGGTCTGGACTAGATGGACCCTCACTGGACTAGATGGACCCTCACTGATCTGGACTAGATGGACCCTCACTGGACTAGATGGACCCTCACTGATCTGGACTAGATGGACCCTCACTGGACTAGATGGACCCTCACTGGTCTGGACTAGATGGACCCTCACTGGACTAGATGGACCCTCACTGATCTGGACTAGATGGACCCTCACTGGACTAGATGGACCCTCACTGATCTGGACTAGATGGACCCTCACTGGTCTGGACTAGATGGACCCTCACTGGACTAGATGGACCCTCACTGGTCTGATCCAGCAGGGCTCTTCTGATGTTCTTAAGCCACCAGGCCAAATGGAGCCGCCCAGGCAGCAAGGGAAAGCTTGTGAGGGGGCATAAGCAGTGGAGGGGATTTGCCCCCCTTCTCACACACACACCCCGGTTAAAAAATTCCTGGAGGTTTGAGGGTGGAGCCTGGGAGAGTGGGGTTGAGGGAGGGGAGGGACCTCTGCAGGGCATCACGCCAGCCAGCCCTCCTTTCAAAGCAGCAGTTTGCTCCAGAAGTGGAATAAGTGCTTTAAATAAACAAATAATAAACAAACAAGCAATTTATGTATGTAACGATCAAAAAAATGAAGCGGAAATCAGTTGTAATTCCAGGAGATCTCCAACCCCCAGCTGGAGGTTGGCAACTGCAATACACACAAAGTTGTCTTTCAGATGACTCGGTGGCTGGAATTCGTGCCCAGTCAGAGTCTGACTCATCGCCATATTTGGTGCTGGGAAGCAATTGTGTGTAGGCTGACCAGTGAAGGGAGGGAGAGAGAAAAGACAATCCTCTCTTTTAAGACAGGAGGCGAAATTAAACGGCCTTTGATGTGCCTTTTAGACCTCAGTCACAGATGCATTGTACGGCTGCAGGAAGTTAGAAATACAACTGTAAATCAAATGGCCATCAGTCTTTTCAGCAATCTGATAAGGAGCACATTTAAAACTGCCTTTCTCTTTGGGACATGGGCACCAACGCACTGAAAACTGCCGGTTCGTTTTGTACACGCACACCACCACATTTCCAAATCAATATGCCCAATTCTCAGTGTAGTCTCATCTGTGGATACTTCAGCCTGGACACTAGACAGACCTTTCTGCAAACCTGAGAAAAGCCACAGGTTTGCAAAAAAAAAATCTGAAATCTTTAAAACAAAAAAGCATTGGGGGGTTTAAAATCCCCCAAAATGATAAAGGGAGCACCTGTAGCTTTAAGGAATGAATGCTCTCTCAGTGGCCATTACTAGGGAAGCACAACAGTATCGCCAGCCTTCAATCCTTGGTTTGTTAGCAAATGGTGGGTGGAGGGGCCGGACCCGGGTGTCTTGGCCTTTGAGGGAGTACTCACCAGGGCCAGGTCTGGCAGCAACCTGGGGGAACTTGCTACCCCATGACTTCCATGACCCACCCAAGCCTGGTTGCTTGCTACTGTAAAACAGCAACCTCCCCACAACAGCCACTGTGTTGCAGTGGTTAGAGCTTCAGGCCAGGATCTGGGAGACACAGATTCAAATCCCCGCTCTGCTGTGAAAGCTGACAACATGACTTTGGGCCAGTAACACACTCTCAGCTTAACACAACAACAAAGTTGTTGTGAAGACGAAATGGAGAGGAGAATGATGTGAGCTGCTTTGGGTTGTTGGGAAGAAAGGAAGGATATAAATTAAGCAAATAAATAATAAATGTAACTACAAATGGGGGCAGATAAAAGGTAGGTTGGTTGGTGCCTGGTCAGGAGAAATGGAAGCACGGAAAGGTGAGGATGTGGGAGATACTAAAAGGAAGGGGAAATGAAATGGAAAAGTGGGGAGGGGATATGGGGAAAGTGAAAAACTCCCACCCACCCACCCACACACACACACACACACACACACAAGTCTTTGCAGGTTCTCCACTACACAACTGGGCCTCGCCCAACCAGCACTGTGAAACAAGGGTCGTTTATGCATGGGTACTTTCACTCACGTTTGCCCCCGGTCTGTCTCGGTTGTTCCCTGGAGTTATGCATGAGTTTTCTGTCCATTAGAGATGACCTCGCTGCCAGCCGTCACAAATCCCGTTCTTCTAATAACCCGATGCTTCGGTCTCTCCTGAGATCAGCCCGGGTGAAATCCCCATGCATAAGGCATGTGTGTTTACTATGCTATTTTATACATTTGTGTGCATATGTATATCTATATATCTAAGAACATAAGAAAGGCCCTGCTGGATCAGACCAAGGCCCATCAAGTCCAGCAGTCTGTCCCCAACAGTTTTTTTCTGCAGACTTAGGGGACCCCCTAGGTCTGCAGAAAAGTCTGAAACTTTAAAAGGGGGGTTAAAAACCATTCACAAGTGTTAAGACAAACCTCTTTAAATCCCCCCCAGCTCAGCTGCAATATTAGGATCCAGCTTCTATAGCTTTAATCATTATATAGAAAATTGACTTTTCAGAGGTGCATTAAAGAGTGAGAAAAAATCCTGCAGCCAAAATTCTCTTTTCTATCCAAGGCAACTTCTACAGGCAGAAGAGATGTGGCCGATCTCCTTTCGCTTCCAGCCACCTGCCTTTAACCCCTTGAAGCATTATGGTGAGGACTCTTATCAATAATTGCAAAAATGCAAAATGCCAGGTGCTATAAATGTCCATCTCCTTTTGCTGGAGGAATTACCCACAGGCTGTTCTGAAACCTTCACTTCCTTTGTGTTTAGCCAGGAAGGAGTTAAATTCACATGTCCTGGTATCTGTTTGGCTGGTTTTCTCCAAGGGCGGGAATCCCGGCTAGCTTGGCTGTGATGAATGGATCCGGGATGCTCCCCCACTGAGTAATTATGTCCAATGAAGGTCTGTCAATTCAATTTGCTGCCGTCTGTCAGCTTTATACACTCCGATGGACGGTGGGTGAGGTCCCCTGTGAAAAAGCTGAGTGTCGAAGCAAACGGGGATGTGTCCTACTTGGGTACCGGGACAAAAGCAGGAGAAATAAACAGTAGCTGGAAAAATAGGATTGGGAAGAGGAAGAAGAGTTGGTTTTTATATGCTGACTTTCTCTACCGCTTAAGGAAGACTCAAACCAGCTTACAATCACCTTCCCCTCCCCACAACAGACACCCTATGAGGTAGGTGGGGCTGAGAGAGCTCTAAGAGAACTGTGACTAGCCCAAGGTCACCCAGCAGACTTCATGTGGAGGAGTGGGGAAACAAACCCGGTTCACTATTAGAGTCCAGTTGAAAGATTCCTGGTGCAGAGAGCCAGCAGACTGGGGAACAGCACAGGCACCTTTCCCCTGACATGCTACATTTCTAGGTGCAGGGAACTGTTTTCTTAATAGAGAATAGTTCAGCCATGTCAGCCCCCACCTGCAGTCTGAAACAGTACAGCCTCCACGCAGGTTTTCCCACCTCAGTGCAAACTAGATCCTGGTCTGAGCTGAATCAGATGTGCCTGGCGGGAGGACCTGTTGAGGTTCAGGTGTCTTAACAGGACAGGGGTCTAGTTTCTTGCCATGAATCCAACGACCTAGCATTTTTTAACAAACTACCATTCCATGCCCAGGGGGAAAAGGAGGTCTTTTCTCAGCTTACCTCCCCCCAGTTTCTCACAACTCTGTATTAACTCTGCAACACTTTCTTTCTATTCTCTGCCAAGAGCAAGGGGCGAAAACCTGGAAATCCCATTACCGCCGGCAACAATGGAGATTGCATTTCATAACCAGAGAGGAGGAAGGGGGGTGGGCACGGGAGATTCCCGCCTCGGAGCAATTTTAATCTTTGGCCTTTTAATAGATTAATTTGGGCAGAGACCACCGTTCTGGCTTTTCTTGCAAAAATCCAGGGGCGGGGGTTAAGAACACGCTGCCTTGAATTCTCCTGAGGTTACCCAATTCTACCCCCTCTGCTTAATCGCAGATTAAGTGCATTAAAGACGGTTAAATCTCGTCTCAATTGGATCCATTTCTAGAGAGCTCAGATAAACCTCCATACTGAACGAGGAGGGGTGGGGAAGCATGGAAAGGCATTCTCTGTCTCTCCTAGCCCAATGGCAGGGGAATTGTTCCTAAAGGAGGCAGCGTGTTAAGAGTGCTGGACTAGAATCCAGGACACTAGGGTTGCCAGGTCCCTCTTCGCCACCGACGGGAGGCTTTGGAGGAGGAGCCTGAGGAGGGCGGGGTTTGGGGAGGGGAGGGACTTCAATGCCATAGAGTCCAATTGCCAAAGCACCCATTTTCTCCAGGGGAACTGATCTCTATCGGGTGGAGATCAGTTGTAATAGCGGGAGATCTCCAGCTAATATCTGGAGGTTGGCAACTCTACAAGAGACCCACAAATCTCCCCCTTAGCTGCAGGGAAGATGCCGAGCATCTCCTCCTGGACCCAGCCAGATGTGGTACGGGCACGGGAGGGGGCAAGTATTGCTTGCTTGGACCAGTCCTGCTTTGCACCCTTCCTACCCAAGGGGAACTTCGACATTATTACTAATGGGCAGAACAAAGGGTAGGACATGCCGGAGTGAAACGTCAATCCCAGCTTTCCTTCCTTGCATGAAGAGGCTCCGCAGTGAAGTTCATTCCTTTTTTATCAGGTACGAACTGTGGTACAAAATAGCACGGAATTAACAGTGAATAAGGACTGGGTACGAGAGAGGGAAGGCAGCAAGGTATAGAATCATAGTGGTGGAAGGAACCGCCAGCGTCATCTAGTCCAACTCCTGCACAATGCAGGAAATTTACAACTACCCCCCCCCCCTCGTCAGATCTCGGAAGCTAAGCAAGGTCAGCCCTGGTTAGTATTTGGATCGGAGACCACCAAGGAAGTCCAAGGTCGCTATGCAGAGGCAGGCAATGGCAAACCACCTTTGAACATCTCCTGCCTTGAAAACCCAATAAGGGGTCGCCATAAGTCTGCTCCAACTTAACAGTACTTTACACACACACACACACAAAGGACTCAGTGCAGGGTTTGCTGAGGACTTCTCAAGCCTCTTGCGTGGGACAAGTTGCAGAAGAAGTGTCTGGTCTAGATGAACCCCAAGAACCAAGAGAGGTTTGCCATGAATGGGGTGCTTCTCCATTGGAACACCATCTGCACCTCATCATGGCCTCTGCCATCTCCCTCCAGGATCTCGACCTCTCTGTACAAAGCATTTCAAAAATATGGGCTGGGGCTCAGTGGTAGAGCACCTGCTTGGCATGCAGAAGGCCCCAGGTTCAATCCCCAGCATCTCTCACTAAAAGGACCAGGCTGTAGGTGATGTGAAAAAGACCTATGCATGAAACCCTGGAGAGCCGCTGCCAGTCTGAGTAGACAGTAGTGACCTTGATAGACCGAGGGTCTGATTCAGTAGAAGGCAGCATTGTATGTTCAAGTATCTTGTGTCCAACACGCTTGAGTCCCCAGTAGACCTCGCTGTCACATGGAGCAAGGCTGTCAAATCTGAGTACCTCACTGGCTCTTGCCAACACCTCTGGCTGGGGTGGCTGGCATTTTCTTGGCGTTCCAGCAGCGTCAAGCCCGAGCCTTTACCTCCCCTCCAGTTCCACAGAGATTGTCTGCAGCTTGGGAAGAGAAGGCCCAGGAAAGGGAAGGGTTTGACACACAGCAGATGGAGACGTTCGTTCCCAGCAGGCCTGATTAACCTCTGCCATTTACTAGGCAGCGGTGCCACGGTGCTCATGAGACACTGTGGCGCACATGCCGTTGTGGCACCTTCGGTTCTATTCACACAATCACAGCAAAAATGTGCGAGCTAATTCAGGAGAACAGCTAGATTCGAGTCCAGTAGCACCTTAGAAACCAACAAGATTCTTGGGAGGGGGGTTAGGAGCCAGTGTGGTGGAGTGGTTAAGAGCGGTGGTTTGGAGCGGTAGAGTCTGATCTGGAGAACCGGGTTCGATTCCCCACTCCTCCACATGAGCGGCGGAGGCTAATCTGGTGAACTAGGTTGGTTTCCCCACTCCTCCACATGAAGCTAGAAGGGTGACCTTGGGCCAGTCACAGCTCTCCCAGCCCCACCTACCTCACAGGGCATCTATTGTGGGGAGGGGAAGGGAAGGTGATTGTAAGCCGGTTTGATTTTTCCTTAAGCGGTAGAGAAAGTTGACATATAAGAACCAACTCTTCTTCTTCTTTCAAAAGTCAAAACTCCCTTCATCAGATACAAGTAGGAAATGGTTCATTCCCTGTAAAAAGTTAAAGGTCATGCAAGCACTGGGTCATTCCTGACCCACGGGGTGATGTCACATCACAACATTTACAAGGCAGACTATATGTACAGGGTGGTTTGCCAGTGCCTTCCCCAGTTGTCTACCCTTTACCCCGGCAGCAAGCTGGGTACTCATTTTACCGACCTCGGAAGGAAGGAAGGCTGAGTCAACCTTGAGCCGGCTATGGCTACCTGAAACCGACTTCTGTTGGGATCGAACTCAGATCGTGAGCAGAGCTTTGACTGCAGTACTGCAGCTTCCACGGGGCTTTTACTTCCTCCTCTAGAGCAGCCTTTAAACAAAACAAACAAAACAACAACAACCTGGAGCAGTTGCAGGATTGCATGTCTGCAGGTGTTCTGAGTATGTTTGGGTTGTTTGTTTAAATCCCGGCTCTAACAACTCCTGTTTTGTTTCCTTTCCCTTCCGCAACCGAACACCGGCCAGAGTGAAAGCAGAAGCCTTGTTTGGGCACCTGCCCCATGCAAAAGCAATTTCAACACCCCTTTCAGCACCCAAGGGCACTTCCTGTTGGGTGACTGAGGAATAGCGAAAAGATAGGAGGGGTTTTCCCTGCTTTTAATGCATGTGCCAGAATGGGACCTAGGGTTGCCGGCCCTGGGCTGGGATATACATGGAGATTTTGAGGGCTGAGCCTTGGGAGGGCAGGGTTTGGGGAGGGGAGGGACCTCAGCAGGATATAATGCCATAGACTCCACCTTCCAAAGCAGCCAGGGGAACTGATCTTTGTCATCCGGAGAGCAAGTATCTTACAGGAGCTCTCCTGGTAAAACCTGGAGGTTGACAACCCTAATGAGACCTCAACCCACGTTGGTGGTGGGGAGTCCTATGAGGCAGGGGGCTACTCCAGATGGCTTCATTTGGAGGAGTGGGGAAACCAACCCAGTTCACAAGATTAGCTTCCGCCGCTCATGTGGAGGAGTGGGGAATCAAACCCCGTTCCTCAGATTAGAGTCCACTGTTCCTAACCACTACACCAGGCTGGTGACTTGACTGCACTTAACATGCACATTAAGCTTCACATGGTGACTATTACTTAAACATACCGGGTGACATGTTCATACCACAAGCCTGACCAACAGTGCAAACTTATGCAGAGTTACTCTAGTTTAAGCCCATTCATTTCAATGGGTTTAGATTGGAATAACTCTGCACAGGTTTGCGCTGTAAGACCACTAGTATTTGCTAGATAGTTTGCTAGATACTCTGTAATACACCTTGAGTCTCAGTGAGAAAGGGGAGCTATAAATAAAGTAAATAACTAACCCTGAGAGCCAGTATGAAGTAGTGATTAGAGCGTTGGACTAGGAGCTGGGAGTCCCATATCCGAAACCCCACTCTGCCATGGAAATGCTTGCGGGGTGACCTTGGGCCAGACACACTTCTTCAGCCTAACCAACCTCACAAGGTTGTTGCGAGGATAAAGTGGTGGACACGGGAATGAAGTAAGCAGCATTGGGATCCCCAAATGCAGGGTATAAATGAAGAAATAAATAGATGAAAACAGTGGGATTCATTCAAGGACCTTCGGCCAAGGAAGGCAGGTTGCTTGCAACCCCGGCTGGCTCTGTGCTGCCATCTCCTGGGCATGGCTCCTCACTGCACATGTGGAAGAAAAAAAGGAGAGGAATAAAACCCAACCTAAAAACAAAAGCTTTACTAGGTTGATACCTGCACCCATAGTATTTGAGAGACTTATACTAACCAGTATTACAACAAGAACCTATTATACCAGATGTCTGAGTAATTGGGTATAGAATTTACAACATATACACATGCCTGGTTGGGTTTGAACTGTTTGTATTTGTATCCATTAATGTATTTCTGTAAATGTGTGCAGGTTTAACAAAGGGTTTTAATTAACCACTGATGAAGGGGCCTATAGGCCGAAACGCGTTTGGTATGTGGTTACAGTTATCAACCTCCGGAAATGCCATAGTGCTATTTTAATGCTTTTAAATAATTTTAACTTTTATATAGCGCTTCTAATAAATTATGCTTTCAGCATTTATACAAAGACATACATATTTTCTTTTCACCCAACCTTGGGTACCCAGCTCCTCACTGCACATGACCAGAGACATAAATAACATCCATAGATAAATCACGACAGCTAGCCGTGTTAGTTTGCCAATGGCAGTATAAAAGAGCAAGCGTGCAGTAGCAGCTTAAAGACTAACAAAATTTCTGGCAGGGGATGAGCTTTCCATATCTGAAGAAGTGACCTGTGGCTCATGAAAGCGCATCCCGTGCCAGAAATTTAGTTAGTCTTTAAGCTGCTACTGGACTCTTGCTCTTTTCTACTGTAAATAGATAAGCAGCCCTGAGGTGCCTCAGCTCCAGGAAACAGCAAAAAGCTTGCCTGTAGATTGTCACTTACGAATGGGGCAGGATCAGGTCAAAAATTCTTCGAGTCCAGCATTGCATTTCCCACAACAGCCACACAGAGACCCCTGGGGAGAACAGTCACGTCCCCTGATCACAGAAGCATAACACACAAACAACAGGCGGAAACCATTTGACCGTATCCTCTAGAACAGTGGTTCCCAACCTTTTTTTGACCAGGGACCACTAGGACTTTTTTGTTCGGTGCAGGGACCCCAAGGTTCAAAATAAAAATTCCAAGAATTTGAAAATAAACTTTAATCATAACTGTTAGTTAAACATTAAACTTAGAATAATATTTGAATATATATTTTTATAATAGAGAACTTTTAATTGAAAATATTAATTGATTATGGGTTTACAACTTTGTTTCGCGGACCTTAATTTAGTTCTCACGGACCCCTGGGGGTCCATGGACCCCTGGTTGGGAACCAGTGCTCTAGAAGGTCAGAGATAAAGTCAAAGCAAAGGCCTAGAGATTCCTCAGGGGCCAACATAAGAACATTCACATAGCTTCTGTTTTCCGGGATATGAACATACACATGGAGTTGCTTTTTACTGAGGCAGACAGTAGGACTACCTAGCTCCTCTGACCCACATCAGACCATGGGTCCCTTCCGCTCAGAACTGTCTAACTGGCAGCAGCTCTCTGAGGTTTCAGGCCGAGGAGTGCCTTTCCTGACCAGCAATCCTTCAAGTGGAGATTTACAAAGGGATTGGCAATGTGGTACACATGAGCACCTGAAACCACCTTATACTGAATCAAGCCCTTGGTCCATCCAAGTCAGTATTGTCTACTCAGACCGGCAGCGGCTCTACAGGGTCTCAGGCAGAGGTCTTTCACACCACCTACTTGCCTGGTCCCTTCAACTGGAGATGCCAGGGATTGAACCTGGGACCTTCTGCATGCCAAGCAGATGCTCTTCCACTGAGCCACAGTAGAAAGGAACAGTTCAGGAGGGTGCCTTTATAATGGAATAGGTTTTTGTGTGTGTGTGTTAAGTGCCGTCAAGTCGCTTCCGACTCATGGCGACCCTATGAATGAAAGTCCTCCAAAATGTCCTATCTTTGACAGCCTTGCTCAGATCTTGCAAATTGAAGGCTGTGGCTTCCTTTATTGAGTCAAATAGGTTTTTAGTCTACGGCAACTATTATTGTTGGTTTTACTCATTAAGCTGCCTTCTGCTGAATCAGACTCTTGGTCCATCGAAGTCAGTATTGTCTACTCAGACAGGCACCACCTCTCCAGGGTCTCAGGCAGAGGTCTTTCCCATCACCTACTTGCCTGGTCCCTTTAACTGGAGATGCCAGGGATTGAACCTGGGACCTTCAGCATGCCAAGCAGATGCTCTGCCACTGAGCCACGGCATTGTCTTCCCCCTTTGCAATTCCACTTTCTGCATTGTTTAAAGCAGGGGTCCTTAACATGGGGCCCGTGGGGTCCGTGGCACCTGCTGACATCATTCCGGGTGCCCGCCAAGTGTTTTTAGAAAGTGGGTGGGGCCAGGGAGACTTTGCCCCGCAGGGTTTCTGAGGGGCCATTTGAGATTTGATTGGCCAGATTTAAAAAAATCTTGCTTTGGCACTAGCTGCCCCCCACAGCGCAAGGATCTTGACTGAAGGGAAGCTGTGGCAGCCGTTTTATCGCTGGCTCTGCCTCTTGCGGGAGCCATACTGCAGAAGCCGTTTTGTGTCTGTGCTCATCACGCTGTGTCAGAAATCCAATGGTGATCGCAAGCTCAAACAGGTTGGGGACCCCTGGCTTAGACTATACCTTGCCTTAGACAGTTGCTGTTTGTGCTGTTTTTCTAATTTTGCAATCTTAGGTCGTTTACGCATGGGTACTTTCACTCACAATTGCCCCCGATCTGCCTCGGTTGTTCCTTGGAGTTATGCATGAGTTTTCCCTCCATTAGAGATGACCTCGCTACCAGCCCTCACAAAATCCTGGACCATCCCGTTCCTCTGTTAACCTGATTATTCCATCTCCCCTGAGCTCAGCCCGGGTGAAATCCCCATGAATAAGGCAAAGTGCAAGACACGCAAGCTTAGTTGCTCTCACAGCCAATTATAAAGCAGTGTGTAAAGAGGCGGGGATTCAAGTGCTTGTCCAGCCTCTGCTTCAAGACTGCCAGCGATGGGGAGCTCACCACCCTCCCTAGCTAGCTGAGTCCACTCTCAAACAACTCTTACTGTAGGAAATTTTTTCCTAATATTCAGCCGGTACCACTCGGCCTGCAATTTAAACCCATTATCGCGATTCCTATCCTCTGCTGCCAACAGGAACAGCTCCTCGAAGTGACAGCCCTACAAATACTTCAAGAGAGCGATCCTGTCCCCCCTCAACCTCCTCTTCTCCAGACTGCACATTCCCACCTCCCTCCGCCTTTCAGCACCAGAGTCGCAGCCTCGGTCACATTTTGTTTCCTCCAAGGAGCCTGTGGCAACACACAGGATTCTCCCCTCCCATGATCGGGTTGCAAGAGAGCAAAGTCACCCAGTAAGCTTCACAGAACTCACCCCAAATCTTTCCTGCCCTGGTCCAACGTGCTAACCACTACACAGGGCCCTACCCACTTTTTTCAACTACTCACAGTTGTTGCGAATGCAACCAGTTCCCAGTTTGCCACTCAAGCAAGGGAGCCCTGGTGGCACAGGAAACACCCATCCCGTCCTTGGGCACCCCATCCAAACAAACAGCAAAAAAAACCTGAATCCAAGCCAGTCAGCAGCAGCAAAAGAAACTGAATAACACTGAATTTTAAAAAAAAAACTTCAGCAGATCTGAAAGGGTCTTTCTGCAGAGTTCGATGAGTGTCCTTTGGCACAGCTATGCCACTATATCGGGGGTCTCACTAAGAAGGCCCTGCTGCTTCCTGGATTTCCCCTTTACTCCTTGACTCTCAATTTCTTATTCTGGTCTAGGACCCCCAGTTTAAAATCTAAACTCCCAAAAGGATCTTGGGGCACCTTTAAAGTCCAGCAGCCCCCCCCCCCCGCCACTTATTTTTTGGTTTGTTTGCTGCAGTAGACAAACACAGCTTCCCTGCTGAGAGCCCAAATCCAAAAGAATGCAATAAAATCAGTTAAAGTGCAAAATGCGGCAGATTGTGGAAACAAAGAACTGCCAATAAAGCCGCCGATCCCGCTGTACACCCACTAAAATGCCACCCACTAGAATGCCAGCTGTCAGATAATCATCCTCCAGCGTAGCAAAATGCTTTGTTTAAAAAGGAGGGTTTTTTTTTAAAGCATCCCACAACAAGTGAAGAGAAAGCTGCTCTGCATAAGGCAGCCCCCACAGGGTGGAGACCACCTCTGAGAAGACCTCGATGGTCGCCTGCTGAAATCCACAGGCACCTAAAGCAAGATCTCCTGGAAAGAAGAGGCCGTTGGTTGGCCATTGAGCGAGGCGGGATGCCGGACTCGATCAGACCAGCGAGGGTCCATCCAGCGGGGCTTTTCTGATGTTCTTAAGAACCAAAGGCACATTGGGGCAGGGGAGTGTGGAACATTTCCCCCTTCCTGGTACCCCTTCCCTGGAAGTATCCCCACCCCACCCCTGCAGTCATTTTGTTTCAAAGCAACAACTTGTGTTGGACCCCCCCCCCCCCTGTGCATTGTTATGAAAGCATCGAGAGTTATGCAGAAACACTTCCTGGGAAAATAGCATCCTTGCTAGGGTTGCCAAGTCCCTCTTCACCACTGGTGGGAGGTTTTTGGGGTGGAGCCTGAGGAGGGTGGGATTTGGGGAGGGGAGGGACTTCAATGCTGTAGAGTCCAATTGCCAAAGCGGCCATTTTCTCCAGGGGAACTGATCTCCATCAGCTGGAGATCAGTTGTAATAGCAGATCTCCAGCTAGTACCTGGAGGTTGGCCACCTTATGTGCATCCTAGAACAATCTAATAAGCTGTGTTTCTTTGCTCCTTAATTAGGGATACCAACCTCCAGGTGGGGCTGGAGATCTCCCAGAATTATGGCTGCCATCCTCCAGGTGGGGATCCCAGAATGATGACTGATCTCCAGACGACGAGGATCAGTTCCTCTGGAGAAAATGCCTGCTTTGCAGGGTGGATGCCACGGCATTATCCCTTGCTGAAGTCCCTTCCCTTCCCAAACCCCAGTAGTCTCAGGCTCAACCCCCAAATCTCCAGAGATTTCCCACCTGGACTTAGCAACCCTATTTAATACATCAAGTTACAGTGCACATACATTACACTAGTAAAAATGGATACTAGCCATGATGCATACCTATTAACTCCAGGTATAGGGTTGCCAGGTCCCTCTTTGCGCCAGTGGGTGGTTTTGGGGGCGGATCCTGAGGAGGGTGGGGTTTGGGGAGGCACATCAATGCCATAGAGTCCCATTGCCAAAGTGGCCATTTTCTCCAGGGGAACTGATCAGTTGTAATAGCGGGAGATCTCCAGCTAGTACCTGGAGGTTGGCAACCTAACTCCAATATCAGAAGAGCATGCCTATTCTATTAGGTGCTGTGGAACGCAGGCAGGATGGTGCTGCTGCCGTCATCTTGCTTGGGGGCTTCCTAGAGGCGCCTGGTTGGACATTGTGGGAACAGACTGCTGGACTCAATGGGCCTGGGTCTGATCCAGCAGAGCCTTTCTTGTGTTCTTATTAAATTGGGGAACCCCCTGCCCCAGGATGTGGTGATGGCTGCCAACTTGGAAGGCTTGAAGAGGGGAGTGGACATTTTCATGGAGGAGAGGGCTATTCATGGCTACTAGTCAAAATGGATACTAGTCATGATGCACCCTTATTCTATCCAGGATCAGAGGAGCATGCCCGTTATATGAGGTGCAGTGGAGCATGAGTAGGATGGTGCTGCTGCAGTCGTCTTGTTTGTGGGCTTCCTAGAGGCCCCTGGTTGGACACTGTGGGAACAGATTGCTGGACTTGATGGGCCTGGGTCTCATCCAGCATGGCCTTTCTTATGTTCTTATGGAGGATGGGGCTATCCATGGCTACTAGTAAAAATGGATACTAGTTGTGATGCATACCTATTCTCTTCAGTATCAGAGGAGCATGCCGAATATATTAGGTGCTGTGGAATGCAGGCAGGATAATTTATGCTGACCTTTGGCTGTAATAAATAAGTAAATAAAAATAAACAGGCAGGATAATGCTGCTGCAGTCATCTTGTCTGTGGGCTTCCTAGGAGCACCTGGTTGGCCCCTATGTGAACAGACTGCTGGACTCGATGGGCCTGGGTCTGAGCCAGCAGGGCTTTCCTTATGTTCTCATGATGCATGCCTATATTCTCTCCAGGATCAGAGGAGCATTCCTATTACATGAGGTGCTGTGGGATGCAGGCAGGATGGTGCTGCCGCAGTCGTCTTGCTTGTGGGCTTCCTAGAGGCCCCTGGTTGGCTGCTGTGTGAACAGACTGCTGGACTCGATGGATTTGGGTCTGATCCAGCAGGGCCTTTCTTGTGTTCTTATTAAATTGTGGAACCCCCTGCCCCAGGATGTGGTGATGGCTGCCAACTTGGAAGGCTTGAAGAGGGGAGTGGACATATTCAGGGAGGAGAGGGCTATCCATGGCTACTAGTCAAAATGGATACTAGTCATGATGCATACCTATTCTCTCCAGGATCAGAGGAGCAGGCCTATTATTTTAGGTGCTTGGGAACACGGGCAGGATGGTGCTGTTGCAGTCGTCTTGTTTGGGGGCTTCCTGGAGGCCCTTGGTTGGCCCCTGTGTGAGCAGACTGCTGGACTCGATGGGCCCGGGTCTGATCCAGCAGGGCTTTCCTTATGTTCTCATGATGCATGCCTATTCTTTCCAGGATCAGAGGAGCCTGCCTATTACATGAGGTGCTGTGGATCACAGGCAAAGCTGCTGCGACCCTCTTGCTGGGGGGCTTCCTGGAGGCCCCTGGTTGGCCGCTGTGTGAACAGACTGCTGGACTCGATGGATTTGGGTCTGATCCAGCAGGGCCTTTCTTGTGTTCTTATTAAATTGTGGAACCCCCTGCCCCAGGATGTGGTGATGGCTGCCAACTTGGAAGGCTTGAAGAGGGGAGTGGACATATTCAGGGAGGAGAGGGCTATCCATGGCTACTAGTCAAAATGGATACTAGTCATGATGCATACCTATTCTCTCCAGGATCAGAGGAGCAGGCCTATTATTTTAGGTGCTTGGGAACACGGGCAGGATGGTGCTGTTGCAGTCGTCTTGTTTGGGGGCTTCCTGGAGGCCCTTGGTTGGCCCCTGTGTGAGCAGACTGCTGGACTCGATGGGCCCGGGTCTGATCCAGCAGGGCTTTCCTTATGTTCTCATGATGCATGCCTATTCTTTCCAGGATCAGAGGAGCCTGCCTATTACATGAGGTGCTGTGGATCACAGGCAAAGCTGCTGCGACCCTCTTGCTGGGGGGCTTCCTGGAGGCCCCTGGTTGGCCGCTGTGTGAACAGACTGCTGGACTCGATGGATTTGGGTCTGATCCAGCAGGGCCTTTCTTGTGTTCTTATTAAATTGTGGAACCCCCTGCCCCAGGATGTGGTGATGGCTGCCAACTTGGAAGGCTTGAAGAGGGGAGTGGACATATTCAGGGAGGAGAGGGCTATCCATGGCTACTAGTCAAAATGGATACTAGTCATGATGCATACCTATTCTCTCCAGGATCAGAGGAGCAGGCCTATTATTTTAGGTGCTTGGGAACACGGGCAGGATGGTGCTGTTGCAGTCGTCTTGTTTGGGGGCTTCCTGGAGGCCCCTGGTTGGCCCCTGTGTGAGCAGACTGCTGGACTCGATGGGCCCGGGTCTGATCCAGCAGGGCTTTCCTTATGTTCTCATGATGCATGCCTATTCTTTCCAGGATCAGAGGAGCCTGCCTATTACATGAGGTGCTGTGGATCACAGGCAAAGCTGCTGCGACCCTCTTGCTGGGGGGCTTCCTGGAGGCCCCTGGTTGGCCGCTGTGTGAACAGACTGCCGGACTCGATGGATTTGGGTCTGGTCCAGCAGGGCCTTTCTTGTGTTCTTATTAAATTGTGGAACCCCCTGCCCCAGGATGTGGTGATGGCTGCCAACTTGGAAGGCTTGAAGAGGGGAGTGGACATATTCAGGGAGGAGAGGGCTATCCATGGCTACTAGTCAAAATGGATACTAGTCATGATGCATACCTATTCTCTCCAGGATCAGAGGAGCAGGCCTATTATTTTAGGTGCTTGGGAACACGGGCAGGATGGTGCTGTTGCAGTCGTCTTGTTTGGGGGCTTCCTGGAGGCCCCTGGTTGGCCCCTGTGTGAGCAGACTGCTGGACTCGATGGGCCCGGGTCTGATCCAGCAGGGCTTTCCTTATGTTCTCATGATGCATGCCTATTCTTTCCAGGATCAGAGGAGCCTGCCTATTACATGAGGTGCTGTGGATCACAGGCAAAGCTGCTGCGACCCTCTTGCTGGGGGGCTTCCTGGAGGCCCCTGGTTGGCCGCTGTGTGAACAGACTGCCGGACTCGATGGATTTGGGTCTGGTCCAGCAGGGCCTTTCTTGTGTTCTTATTAAATTGTGGAACCCCCTGCCCCAGGATGTGGTGATGGCTGCCAACTTGGAAGGCTTGAAGAGGGGAGTGGACATATTCAGGGAGGAGAGGGCTATCCATGGCTACTAGTCAAAATGGATACTAGTCATGATGCATACCTATTCTCTCCAGGATCAGAGGAGCAGGCCTATTATTTTAGGTGCTTGGGAACACGGGCAGGATGGTGCTGTTGCAGTCGTCTTGTTTGGGGGCTTCCTGGAGGCCCCTGGTTGGCCCCTGTGTGAGCAGACTGCTGGACTCGATGGGCCCGGGTCCGGTCCAGCAGGGCTTTCCTTATGTTCTCATGATGCATGCCTATATTCTTTCCAGGATCAGAGGAGCATTCCTATTACATGAGGTGCTGTGGATCACAGGCAAAGCTGCTGCGACCCTCTTGCTGGGGGGCTTCCTGGAGGCCCCTGGTTGGCCGCTGTGTGAACAGACTGCCGGACTTGATGGTGGTGGCTCTGGTCCAGCAGGGCTTCCCTCCTGCTCTGCAAGCGCCCGCACACCCCGCGGACCCGGAGGAGCGGGTCTGCTCGCTTGGCTCCGGGCGGCGCCGTCGGCGGCACGGGCACTGGCCAGCAGGTCCCCGCCGCAGCCGCTCCGGAGCCCCAGATCGGAGCCCCCGGCCCAGCTGGGGGGGGGGCGGGACTGCATTTCCCGGCGAGCCGCCTGCTTTGCGGAGGGCGTCCCCCGGCTCAGCCCGGCCCCGACGGGGCGTTTGCAGGAAGCTGCGCGGCGGAGGCGGTGCGGTGCGGAGGGCGCGGCGAGGGTCGGTGCGGGCTGCAGCCCCCGGCCCCTTGGGACGCCCGGGCTGCCAGGCGGAGGCTCTGCAGGTGCAGCTCTCTCTCTCTCTCTCCTCCTCCTCCAGCCCGGCATTTCACAGGCCCGCGGGGGGGGGGGGAGGCGAGGCAGCCCCGCTTCCCCGGACGGAGGGCGGCTTGTCGCGCGCGCCTTGCGGGCGGAGACGGGCCAGGCGCGGTCCCCGGGCGGGCGTCCGGCGTCGGGGGTTGCCAACCTCCAGGGGGGGAACCGCAATCAATGGCACAGCACGTGGCTTCAACGATAATATAAATGTGAAATGCGCCAACTGGAAAAATGAACAATATTATAGAATATCATAATTCTATTTTGGGGATAAATCCAACACGCAACATCTGTTCATAAACACTGCGTTGCAAACTGTGGTTTGCAACGCAGTGTTTGTGAATAGATGTTGTGTGTTGGATTTTTCCCAAAAATAGAATTATGATATTCTATAATATTGTTCATTTTTCCAGTTGGTGCATTTCACAAACAATATTACAGAATATAATAATTCTACGTTGGGGAAAATCCAAAACACAACATCTATTCATAAACACTGCGTTGAACGCAGTGTTTATGAATAGATGTTGTGTTTTGGATTTTCCCAAAAATAGAATTATTATATTCTACAATATTGTTTATTTTTCCAGTTGGTATATTTCACATTTATATTATCTTTGAAGCCACCTGCTGCCATTTATTTTAGTTTCTACTATTTCCAGCATAGGTATTTTCTTCTTCCAGTCCACCAACCTCCAGGGGGTGGCTGGAGATCTCCAGCTGATCTCCAGGAGGCAGAGATCAGGTCACCTGGAGCAAAGGGCACCTTTGGGGTGGGGGGGTGGGGGTGGGGGTCTGTGCGGCATTAGACCCTGGTGAGGTCCATCCCCAAACCCCGCCCTCCTCAGGCTCCACCCACAAAACCTTCATGCCTTTCTGAACCCAGAACTGGCTACGCTGGTCATCGCCTCGTGTCCTCACTCAGTCTTCTGCTGACACCTTGGCTTGGATTGGGAGGGGCAGAGTCGTGGACGGATTGCTGGGCCAGCTCAGTGGAGCCTCCATGGAGAGAGGCAGTGTACCTCCGAATGCCGGATGTCTTCACCAGGCTTTGCTCTGGGCTGGCCTCTGCTAGGACCAAGAGGCCGGAGAGAGTAGACCTTTTGCTCCCGTTGGTTGTGCAGAGAAGGGTAGTGGGACCCATCCCATAATCCCTTCCACAAAGACAGGGGATTTAGGAGAGTGAGGTTGCTTTAGAAAAAGGCACTCTAGCCTAGTATTAATTCCCAGCAGGACTGAAGACTTTGTGCTCCAGGACAGGATAACTGGAGTCAAAAATCCTGATTGAGTGGACGTCCCGGGTTCCCATCTCATCTTGGCTACCAAGTAGCGTAGAGTCCCCCAACTGTGCTACAGAGCCAGTGTGGGGTCATGCTTAGAGGGTTAAGACTAAGATCTGGAACACCCAAGTTACAATCTCCACTCTGCTCTGGATGACCTTCTCACTGGGTGACCTTCGGCCGGTCCCTTTCTCTCAACCTAACCTACCTCACAGGGTTAATGTGAGGATAAAATAGAGGAGAACAATGTAAACCACTTTGGGTGCCCATTTGGGGTGGGGGGAAGTGGGACATAAATTAAGTAAGTAAGTAAATAAATACAGATAAAATGATACAGGCCTACCTTCCACGACTGTTGTTAAGGCACATTTCGATAATTTGTGCTTAGAGTTGAAATGTGCAGTGTCGGTGCTCAGTGCTTTAAAAGTGTAAAAATGGTGCTGTGACCCCTTTGGGGACGCCGGTCTGTGATCCTGAGCCTTCCCCTTTTCTCCCATCCAGCCTCTCGGATCTTTTCACCATGGCTGAGCTGGGAAGACAGAAGCGCATTTTGGTGACCGGCGGCTCAGGGCTGGTGGGAAAAGCCATCGAGAAGGTGGTAGCGGATGGGACAGGACGGCCCGATGAGGAGTGGATCTTCTTGTCCTCTAAAGATGCTGACTTGACGTGAGTGAGTTCTTTCCCCCCCGGGGGCTTGAGCATGAGTGCGTGATGCTGCCGCATGCGGAGTGAGTCCGTTGGCCCATCGAACTCAGTGCTGTCTGCTCTGGTCGGCAGAGGTTCTCTAGGGTCTCGAGCCGAGAAGGCCCTTCTGAACACGCACGCCCTCTGAAACCCTCGAAGGGGAGATGCCAAGAATTGAACAGGGGACGCTTTTGCACGCAGCGCATTTGCTCCACCACTGTGCCACGTCTTGAAAAGCTGTTGTGTTTGTGAGCAGCTGCGACTCTGGGGGAACCCAGCAGGAAAGAGCCAGCGTGGTGTAGTGGTTAAGAGCAGTGGACTCTAACCTGGAGAACTGGGTTTTATTTCCCACTCCTACACATGAAGCCAGCTGGGTAACCTTAGACTAGTAACAGTTCTCTCTGAACACTCTCAGCCCCACCTACCTCACAAGGTGTCTGGGGAGGGGCTGTGGCTCAGTAGTAGAGCATCTGCTTGGCATGCAGACGGTGCCAGGTTCAATCCCCGGCATCTCCAGTTAAAGGGACTAGGCAAGTAGGTGATGTGAAAGACCTCTGCCTGAGACCCTGGAGAGCCGCTGCCGGTCTGAGTAGACAATACTGACTTTGATGGACCGAGGGTCTGATTCAGTAGAAGGCAGCTTCATGTGTTCATGTGTCTGTTGTGGGGAGAGGAAGGGAAGGCAATTTTAAGCCAATTTGATTCTCCTTAAAAGGTGGAGAAAATCGGCATATAAAAACCAACTTTCTTTTTTTATAGTGAGATTGTGGGAGAGGCCCCGGGGGGAGGGTGTCGTCCCCTGTGCCCCACGCTGGCTGTTTGCAGTGCCCGGAAACCCTCCAATCCTGTGGATTTTGTTCTGCCTGCATGCTCCTGTGCATTTGAGACCATAGTGGGATGGACAGGTGAATCTTCCCTGGGGGAATGTGGACCCCGCTCTATTGTTGCTGTTTTCTTCCCTTCAGGGACACGGCGCAGACCAAAGCCCTCTTTGAGAAACACAAGCCCACCCACGTCATTCACCTGGCAGCCATGGTGGGGGGTCTCTTCAGGAACATCAAATACAACCTGGATTTCTGGGTAAGGTCTCTGTCTTGCAAACTCAGCCTGGGCAGGTGTCTTCGTAGCAGCCAAGGGTGGTAGGGAGCCGATCCAAGGTCGCTCCATGTCAGCCCCCCCCCAGTTTATGCAAATCATCGCCAGATGATTTCTGCTGTTTAAGTGTGCTGCAGATGTAAGAAGAATAGTTGGTTTTTATATGCCGACTTTCTCTACCACTTAAGGGAGACTCAAACCGGCTTACAATCACCTTCTCCTCCCCACAACAGGCACCCTGTGAAATAGGTGGGGCTGAGAGAGAGAGCTGTGACTGGCCCAAGGTAACCCAGCTGGCTTCATGCACAGGAGAGGGGAAATCCAACCCAGACTAGCCTCTGCCGCTCATGTGGAGGAGTGGGGGAATCAAACCCTGTTCTCCAGATCAGAGTCCGCTGCTCCAAACCGCTACTCTTAACCACTACACCACGCTGGCCCCATGTGTGGTATGATCCAGCTGGACTCTTCCTGCAAGTGTAGGAGCAGATGGATGAAACTCCTGTTTTCCCCTAACTATTTAATTCAAATTATGGAACTACGAGATCTAAATGCTTCGCCAAGAGAACTCAAATTCTCCACTCCAAATGGAGAGAGCTGAACACGGCTACGTGGCCTCATGTGTTTATGTACGCATTATATTTTAATCCAGATTTTCAGCCCCAAATCTGCTCCCTCAGCCATCACAACATTTGAAATTTAGTATAAGTGACCGTTAAAGGTCAATGCAAATATCCCTTGGGAAGGGGCTTCACAGCTGACTTGGAATCCTGCACGCATTCTTGTTCCTAAACTAAATGTATCATACTGAACTCACAATCTGCATTTTTTGTAGATTTTTTTATTGAATGGTTTTGCGGGGTGGGGGGGGGGTGGAAATAAAAAATTGCTATCCTTGCAGAAGAAGAGAGATGGGAGGAAACAGTTACTTGCTTTTCAAACATACCTGCGATCGTGAGGGCTAGAGACTTGCTTTTTCTAAACAAAGGAAACCTGAGTTTCTAGTAATTCTGCACCAGTTGTTGGACTCGGCTAGGGCTTTTTGTGCAGTTCAGCATGTTGTGAGTGAGGTGTGCCCAGCATGGCCCATGGGAGGAGTCTGTCTGAGTGGGACACAGCCACATTTCAGCTGCCGTGGCTGGCGAGGGCACAAAGCTGCTGGCACCACGTCGAACTGCTTGACTTGCCCGGCTTTGGCCCCTAACTGTGCAGCCTCTGGGAATATAAATGGAAGTTCTTGCCATTTAAGTGGCTGTGAGTGTAGCGGAGAGACTTTTCGGAAGAACGCTGGCAGAAAATACCAGCCTGCCTTAGCCGTGGAAACGGGCAACTGCAGCATCGGGAATTGTTAGTCAAGTGACAGAAAATTAAAAACAAGAGTTGGCATAAAACCACTATAAGAGTCTGTGCTACATTTGCTTCATAACATTGTGGTATGCTGTTGGTGGTTGTTCCTCGATTGGTCAGGTACGGAATAAAGCAATGGAATCGGTGTTTTTGTGGCCATTGCAATTTCCTGTGGCAGGGAGTTCCACAGAGGGACTGTGTGTGGCATGACTTTTCCTGCCTTCGGATGCTCTTTAAATGTGGGTGGCTTATCAATTTTGCTGAATTTTTGCATTTTGAAAGAGGATAACGAGAAGGCTGAGTTGCAGATCTCTGAAGCGAAGGGGGGAAATTGTGCCCCCCACCCCATCTAGTTCCCAGCATGACCTTTGCGCCTTTCCTTGCCCCAGGAGATCGATGCTTCCTGGTTCTGAGTAGGAAGGATTGCCACTCCTTGCACACGCCTCTTTTCTTTCTTTGCTTCTGTCTCTCCCGGATGCAAAAGCAGCTTAAGGACACACAAACGCACACACAACACTGTCCGGTGGTGCTGCCGTGGCACAGGGCTTGTTTGCAGTCAGGCGAGCCACGTGGCTCTGTAATCTGCAGCCCTGACGTCATCCCTGACCCAGAGGTCAAGAGAGGAAACAGCGAGTCCCGGCAATTCCTCCTTCACCTGCGCTCCCTTCCCCAGGACGCTGGAGCGACTCCGGCATGCTGGCGCTTGTTGCTTCGGCCGGCTGTGCTTCCAGGCCCCGAGGCTCACGGGGCGTCTCTTGGCGCAGATCTGCAGCGAGATTGGTGGCTGTCTGCAGCAGCGCATACGTCTCATGCTTCTCTGGCGTAACGTTTTTGAGCACTGCTGTGCCATTCACAGCTGTGCTTGGGGCAAACTGTTGCTTTGACAGGCTGATATTCCCTCAGTGGCTCAGGAGCCAGTGTGGTGTAGTGGTTAAGAGTGGTGGTTTGGAGCAGCGGAATCTAGTCTGGGGAACTGGATTTGTTTCCCCACTCCTCCACATGAAGCCAGCTGGGTGACCTTGGGCTAGTCACACTCTCTCAGCCCCACCCACCTCGCAGGGTGTCTGTTGTGGGGAAGGGAAGGGAAGGCGATTGTAAGCTGGTTTGAGTCTTCCTTAAGTTGTAGATAACGTTGGCATATAAAAACCAACTCTTCTTCTTTGACATGCCGCCCACGGCTCTTCTGTGCGTTCCCCAACGTGACACCCACCCCATGTTTCAGGAAAGTGGTCCAAGGTCCTTGCCCAGTGAGGCTTGTGATTAACAGGTGGTTGTCACCTTAAAACAGCTCTCTCCAGAAGAACAGGCAAGCTGCGAGGTTCCCTGAGGTGCAGGTCCCTCACACCAGGCTCTTTTGGTTGATGGTAATTGCAAATGGAGAGGGAAGGCAGAATGGGATAGAATATAAGAAAAGCCCTGCTGGATCAGACCCAGGTCCATCAAGTCCAGCAGTCTGTCCACACAGTGGCCAACCAGGGGCCTCTAGGAAGCCCACAAACAAGACTGCAGCAGCACCATCCTGCCTGTGTTCCACAGCACCAAATATAATAGGCATGCTCCTCTGATCCTGGAGAGAATAGATATGCATCATGACTAGCATCGATTTTGACTAGTAGCCATGGATAGCCCTCTCCTCCATGAACACGTCCACTCTCCTCTTCAAGCCCTCTAAGTTGGCAGCCATCACTGCATCCTGGGGCAGGAAGTTCCACAATTTAACATGGTCACTACCAGCTTGCCAGAGACCATGATTAGTGGTTTCCACAAAAGGCACCTTTCACAGAAGGAAGAGAAGAGTAGTGGGAGCTTTCAGACTAGATCCTCCAGCAGGCTGTTCCAAAGGATGAATCGGCCGCTTATCAGGACTCAGTGAAGACCCTGGGTCGAAGGATGGCAGTTCATGGTATTCTGTGGCCCAGGATATTTTGTGTGCCTAACTCCCATCTCTCTGTTCCTTCCCAGAGGAGGAACGTCCACATTAATGACAATGTCCTGCATTCGGCATATGAGTCTGGTGTCCAGAAGGTGGTCTCCTGCCTCTCTACTTGCATATTCCCTGACAAGACCACCTACCCAATTGATGAGACCATGGTAAGGGACTCTGTCTGCATCTGTCACTGTGCTTGTCAGAGAGGCAAGCTTTCTGTCTTATTTTTTCTCTTTTATATAATTTAATAAAGTATCTCAAAAATCAGTAAGAAAAGCAGACTATATAGATATCTTCAAGAAACCTGTTATAGTATCTACATTTCTTGAGACAAAAAAAGACAGTGAGAGAGATTCAAGGAAAATTTATCTAAATCTTCACTAAATACTTAATTGCCACCATTTAAAGAAAGGACATACATTCCACAAAAAGAGTTTCAGAGGGTAGACATGCTGGTGTGCAGTAGAACATCTGGATTTGAGTTCAGTAGCATCTTGGAGACCAGCAAGGTTTTTGGGATATAAGTTTCTTCATCAGATACAAGCATCTGATGAAGGGGGCGTTGACTCTTAAAAGCTATACCCCAAAGACCTTGCTGGTCTCCAAGATGCTACTGGACAAAAATCTAGGTATTCCTAAAAATTTTTATAAAACATTCAAATAGAAGCATCTGTATTGGCTCAAAGTAAGCATAAAGTCATACAACCTCCTTGTGTTTGTTCTTCCAAAACATAATGGAAAAAGCCCATTTTTAAAGAAACTTATCATATGCTAAACTATTATTTACTTAGGCAGTAATATCCAAGTCCAATAGCACCCTAGAGATTAACAAGAGTTTTGGATATAACTGTCTATGCCATTCCCAAAACCTGCTCCCTGGAAACCTTGAAATGAACCTACCAAGGACCAAATTCTGATTCTGTGATATTTCTTACCCTCTTACTTAAAATAATTTCTTACCCCCTTACTTAAAATAATTTTTCCAGATCCACAGTGGGCCCCCTCATGACTCCAATTTTGGATATTCTTATGCAAAGAGGATGATAGACGTCCAGAACAGGTAAGCTGTGGTCCATCTTCACTACTGCTTCTTGCTTTGAAAACAATATCCCACCTTGATCTCCAAAGCATCCCTCCATCCAATTTGGTGTCATCTGTGAATTTAATGAGTAGTTCCTCCACACCCTCACCCAGATCATTTATATTGACCTCTGAATGCCAAAGCCAGGAGGCAACATCAGGGGAAGTCCTCGGTCTCTCTGCCCTGCTGCTGGCCCTCCAGAGGAACTGATTGGCCACTGTATGAGACAGGACACTGGACTAGATGGACCACTGGGTCTGATCCAGCAGGGCTCTTCTGATGTTCTTATGACAGCCTTGGCCTCTGTGCCCTGTTGTTGGACCTCCAGAATAACTGTGTGAGACAGGATGCTGGACTAGATGGACCACTGGTCTGAGGAACACACATGAAGCTGCCTTATACTGAACCAGACCCTTGGTCCATCCAAGTCAGTAATGTCTTCTCAGTGCTCTCCAGGGTCTCAGGCAGAGTTCTTTCACATCACCTACCTGCCTAGTCCCTTTAACTAGAGATGCCGGGGACTGAACCTGTGACCCTCTGCATGCCAAGCAGAGGCTCTACCACTGAGCCAGGCTCACCTCCTGATCCAGCAGGGCTCTTCTGACGTTCTTATGGGTGGGTGCTCCAGACTCTGAATTCTGGGTAGGGCAGAACCCGATGCTAGTCTACACTAGCATTGACAATGGCCAACTGCTTCCTGACCCACTTTCTTTCTTTTCCCCAGGGCCTATTTTGCCCAATATGGGTGTCGCTTCACGGCTGTCATCCCCACCAACGTCTTTGGGCCTCATGACAATTTCAACATTGAGGATGGGCATGTTCTGCCAGGCCTCATCCACAAAGTGTACTTGGCAAAAAGTGAGTGTGACAAAGAGGCGTCTGCCTCGTTGCCCAAAGAGAGAAACGAGAGAGAGTAGATCCTTCCATGGATCACGCGCTTGCCTGCATACTCTGTTTTAGGAGTCCGGTTCCTTAATTCTAGATATCATAGAATCACGGAAGGGACCACCAAGGCCACCCAATCCAACCCCCCACACAATGCAGAAAACTCACAACCACCTCCCCCCCCACACACCCACAGAGACCCCCACCACATGACCGGATATGATGGGTTAATTTAATTATGCAATGTAGATCAGGGGTCCCCACCCATTTTGAGCCTGCGGGCATCTTTAGAATTCTGACATAGCGTTGTGGGCGCGGCCACAAAATGGCTGCCGCAGGAGGCGGAGCCAGCCACAGAATGGCCGCCACAGCTTCCCTTCACTCACAGAGTGAAGATCCTTCTGCTATGGTAACAGCTGCTGTCGCGGTTCGGGCCGTTAAGTGCCTACGCTCTTAGAAAGGACCCCTTCCTGAGAAGGAATATGTTATCTTATTCAGCGAGACACCACTAGACCGGAATCAACGGTTCCCAGAAACTTGTTAAGGTCTCTAGGACATCTTTTGAACACGCCAATAAATTTATAATTTTGGATGAAAGTATAATTATTAAAACATTTATTTCACATAAAATATATATATGCATGTGAATATTTACACACTCTCAAAACATGTCATAAAGTACAAACATTTATGATTCTTTTACATGTTCAGTTATGTTAATGTATGCAAGCAGTTTTAAATAATCTTTATAAGCAATTTATGTTTCATAACATTTCTCTCTTTGAGAGTCTAAACCTTTTAACTTGTATTTCTAGATTCATTTAGAATACTACAATAACAGAAACTTGTAAAAACATGGTTAGTGTATAATCGTTGCAGAAAGCCTGTCAAAACATGATTAATATATTAGGAGAGAAAATATGATTAATATAATGGAAAAAGACCTGTTATAGTTAAGAGCATCTTAATCCAGAGTACCTGAAATATAAAATATAAGTTGTATTAAACCAAGCACAGCCTTATACCAATTCCAAACCTCTCCAGCTCATATGCTTAGCTTAGATAGTTTTGTAAAAGTCCCAACTCATGTTTAGGATATTTATATATTTCAGTATGTGTTAACTTATCCAATGCTGTGTGCAGAGGATAAGATATTATAAGCTTTATATTCTATATTTATGTTTATAGACTTCTGATCATTGTTAAGATCAGGAATGCTTCATACATATGCTGGAAGTATCTGTGTATCTTAGCAGTCAGCAATGCAGAGCTTATATATTATATATAATTCATTATGTGTAAGCTTAAGGCTGTATTAGTGTTCCTGTGGAAGACTCAGTTATTCTTTGGCTTTGCCAATCTCAGAGAATATGCTTGCTTGATCAAGAGTCTCCATGAATAAGCCTGATAGGTTTTGTATATGTTTTATGTAAGCATATTATATGTGCCTTATGCTTTTTTACTGAGAACAGAGATTCTCCTTTTTCCCCAGGAACATCTCTGGCCTCTTATTCTGAGTGTAGAAGCTTCCCCTGTTATGTTGGGGAACCTCTGACTCTTTTCCCCCTGTTTCTGGTTCTGGGAACTGGAGAAACCAGTTCTGTAACTTGGGTTTCACAACTTCCATGTTTCTCAAGGAAAGCCAAGTCAGACTATTTAGATCATTCAGTGAGAACTCATCAATCCTTACTTAGGATTAATGAGATGTCAGTGTTTACAAATATGGAACTGATCCAATACTCCTAGACCCCACAGTAAGATTAGTAGGTATTCCAAGAGCCTCCATTATATGGAATAGTCTACAAGCATTCATTCCAGACATCCAGCCTTAGCAGGTCACCTGGCCATGAATCCCTCTCAAAGAGAGTCTTTCCCATTCTCACAAAGAGCTTGTGAAATGATATCACGCAAGATATAAAATAATAGAAGGAGCCATGGCCAGGCATGTGTTCTTACATCTCACGCAAGAGATGAGGAAAGCTAATGACCAGACAACAGTGTTGTCCTTCACTAACAATCCTAGTATTACATCTTTGCAGATGTTTGGGAGAGTGAGGCCAGACGACCAGGTCATCCTCCACCGACTCTCTGCCTTGCTGGCAGTTTGGTTCCCCCTTATATTCTCTCCAGATCAGTGTTATCTGAGCTGACAGGTGGAAAACTTTATGCCTTGAGTGACTGCAATGGTGCACCTAGCTCATAGAAACGGCACCACCATTTTCTTGGCATTAAGTCACAAGTTCACCAGCTGTTACGCTGCCTGTGAGCTAGGTCTGTGTCATCAGAAAAAAGGCATTATTTCTTCTTTACCCTGTAGTTATCAGAAGAACTAAAAACCCAGGCAGAAGTAACCTTCCTGTTACTGTCAAGGAAAACTCCAGCATCTCTGATAAGTGGAGTCTGATTTTATTCCAGACACAACCATGAAGCGGGCAATATTATTTATACATTGCATATCTTGCGGCTTCAGTTTTCTTAGAACAGTTCTAGCAGGCAATTCATGACCTTTACTCTACATTATTCAGGAAAACAGACTTTTATTTCTATATGCTTTACTCTACAGGATTTATAGGAAAACCACATGTACAGGCCATTCGAACGCTCTGGCCGGCGACTTCTGCCGAAGCAACGTTTTAAAAAATCTGCCCAGGCAATCGCATCTCCAGTGGCCAATCAGCAGCCTTGTTGGCCAAAAGCCCCACCCACTTTCTAAAAACATTTGGCGGGCACCAGGAAAGGTGTTGGTGAGCACCACCTTGGGAACCCCGGTGTAGAGGCTGTGCACATTAGATGTGTTCCAGAGACTGCTTGTCTGAATCATTTTTGCATGGAATTCAGACCTGAGTTGTCAATCACAGTAGGTTCTGGGACTGAACAGGACTTCGTAAAGGAAAACGTCACGCTGGTCTGTTGTTATAACTTTGCATGCATAGCACACACTGCTCCAGCACGCCTGTGCATTTTCTTTTGCATGCACAGTTGGCTTTGTTACTTAGCCTTGTTCCATGACATCTAAAAGCCTTCACAGAGTAGGAGATCCAGATTCGAGTCCCAGAAGCATCTTAAAGACCGGCAAGATTTCCAGGGTTTAAGCTTTCGAGAGTCAACGCTTCCCTTCATCAGATATAAAGGCAGCTCTGATTCTTGCAAACCTATACCCTGGAAATGTTGTTGGCCTTTAAGGTGCTGCTGGGACTCAAATCTGGCTGTTCTCCTGCAGAACAACACGGCTACCCACCTGAAACAGAGTGGGAGAAAAGTCTCGGAATTTAGAACTTATGCAGAAGACTTGAATTTCAGAATGGAGTGTTTTGTGTTTGATTACACACTAATTGAAGAGGGGCCGTGGCTCATCGATAGAGCATCTGCTTGACATGCAGAAGTTCCCAGGTTCAATCCCTGCATCTTCAGGTTTTAAACAAAAAAGATCAGATAATAGATCCTGGCAAGCTGCTGCCAGTCTGAGTAGACAATATCAACCTGGATAGGCCAGGGATCTGACTCAGTGTAAGGCAGCTTTTTGAAAAAAAGGCCCTAGGGTTAAAGCTTAACTCAAAGTAAGATTTTGCTGGGTGGCTCCAATAAACTGGTCTCAGAAGGCCCAAAAACCTTTGGTTGCAACCTTGACAGTGAAGCCATTTCCTCTGCCCCTTGCCCAAAATAGAGCATTGCATTGTTACCATAAACAGGTTTGATCCTGGTGCTGTTGAGCCAATAACCATCCCATGGGGGTGAAAGGAAAAAAAAAGTTTATTTCCGTGCATACGAATAAGGTGCCCCCCCCCCTCAGCTCAAGGGGCTGTTGAAGAGAGAAGCACACAGTCACTCCCGATCACAGTGTCTAGCATCTCATTTGCTCCTCCCGTTATACATATTTGGAAAGTATGTTACTAATTGGCACATCTACTCATTATTAATCAAACATGTGTACAGCTTACTATCTTATATAATTAAACTCCCGCTGTGATCGTGCAGCCATCCTTGAAGGAAGACCACTTTCTAACAAGAGGTGTGTTCCAACCAACTTTACGTCGCTGAGTAACTCCCAGTCACTTTCTACAAGGTTGTGTTCTGCCACATCCTAGCAGATGGTTCTTTTGTAAGATCCAGAGGCAATAGCACACCAGTGAGGTTTTAAGCAAGTCAGCCTTTTTATTTTAAACAGACTAATTTACCACCATACATCAAATGCACTCCTCAGCATTAACAAACACACCATAAGCAACACAATGCACATTCTAGCCCCCAGCATTAGGCAAGGAAATATACTTACAAACCCTCCCTCCTTCTTGTAACAGGATGCCAACTGGAACAATAAGGAAGAGGTTTCAGGGCCACAGCCCATCTCTCTCCCCTCCTTCACACCTTGTTCCTAACCTTTTAACTCCTTACTAGTCACAAATTAGCTCCACCTGGTTCTTCCAGCGGATTCAGGGAGCCTGCAGCCTTAGACTTAAAGGCAGATCCCCCGGCTGCCTTGGTTGTGTGGAGGAGGAGTGAGACATGCCACGGACTCCTCGGAATGACGATGTTCTTCCGCCATTTCCCCTACAGGTCGACCTGAGCTTGTTGTAATCTTAGCAGTGTTTACAAAACTCCAGATGTTTGTGCCACCGTGGTGTAGTGGTTAAGAGCAGTGGCTTGGAGTGGTGGAGTCTGATCTAGAGAACCGGGTTTGATTCCCCACTCCTCTACATGAGCGGTGGAAGCTAATCTGGTGAACTGGGTTTGTTTCCCGCTCCTACATATGAATCCAGTTGGGTGACCTTGGGCTAGTCATAGCTCTTAGAGCTCTCTCAGCCCCACCTACCTCACTGGGGGGGTCCGTTGTGGGGAGGGGAAGGGAAGGTGATTGTAAGCTGGTTTGAGTCTCCCTTAAGTGGTAGAGAAAAACTATATCAGCATATAAAAACTAACTCTTCTTCTACCTCATTATCTATGATTCCCCTCCAAAGCTGTGAACGCTAGACATCTGAACTTTACTTCAGTCAGGCCTTTTTGCTATACGCTTTTGAGCCCTAATGAAACCTTCATCCCGTCTGAGGGTCTGGATCTTTATTTAGGGCCTGGGCCTTTCAGGCCTGAGTATCAATATGATGGGATTTTAGTGCTTGGTGTAATATTGGCACAAAAGGGGAAATTCACTGTGGCCTCGTGTTAGATTCAAGTCCAGCAGCGCCTTTGAGTCCAACAAGATTTTTGGGGTAGGAGCTTTCAAGAGTCAAAGCTCCCTTGTCAAGGATCTCCATTCTCACTTGCACCTGACGAAAGGAGCTTCACCCCTTGAAAGCTCCTACCCCCAAAATCTTGTTGGGCTCTTAAGATGCTCCTGGACTCGAATCCAGCTGTTCTACTGCAGACCAGCATGACTTTGGTCTCATGTGTGGGCCCTGCTTTTCTTGAGAAGGTGCAGTTCATAAAGGCGGAGTTTGATGCAAAAAGATCGCCTGCTTCTTGCAGAATTGTGAGAGAAGGGGGGTATTTTCTGACCGCCAATTTTCTACTTTGCCCTACAGAAAACGGCACACCCTTGACCATCTGGGGGACAGGAAAGCCAAGGAGGCAGTTTATATACTCTCTGGTAAGCTTTAAAAAAGAATCCACTGATTTATTAAACTGCCACACCACCAAAGACAAAAGAAACCAAAACCACCAAATAAGTACATTGCCGAAGGATTTACCCCTTATATCCTCTCCAATTGAGTGTAGAAACAAGAATATCAAGTTTGAGTGGTCCTAATTCTACTACTCACACTCTGGTAAGTGGAAGAGCCAGCATAGTGTGGTGGTTAGAGCCTCAGAATAGGACTGGAGAGACCTAACTTCGAATCTCTCCTCAGCCTTGAAGCTCACTGGGTGTCCTTGAGTTCGTCATTCTTAAAGAACGTCTTCTCTGTGGCCCAAATGCTAGTTTACTGGGCTGCAAGAATTGTTGGCCTTGGCCAGGGTCCCCCAAATGTGTGAGCCCGTGGTCACCTTTGGAGTTTTGACACAGGATGGTGGGCACAACCACAAAATGGCCGCCATAGGAGATGGCCCCAACCACAAAACGGCGGCCACAGGAGGCAGAGCAACACACACAGAAACGGAGAAAGCCCTTGTGCAGAATTCCAAAGGTTCCCGCAGACTCAATAATGTTGGTGCCCCATATATTGAAGGCATGGCTTTCCCATCTCATATCCCATGATGTGGAGGGAAAGGAAGGTTTTCACTGAATTGGTGAAGTTTTGGCAACAAGGGGCAAACAGTGAATGGCGACTAGGCATCTGCAGAGGGCCTGAGGCACCAAGGATGCTGAAAAAAGATCGCCACGGCATCCAAGAGGGACGGACCTCTCAACTGGCAATAAGAGAGAGACGGGTGCCTACTCTCTGAGAGCCAGCGGGGTGTAGTGGTTAAGAGTGGCGGACTCTAATCTGGAGAACCGGGTTGGTTTCCCCACTCCTCCACATGAAGCCTGCTGGGTAACCTTGGGCCAGTCACATTTCTCTCCGAACTCTCTCAGCCCCACCTTCCTCCCAAGGTGTCTGTTGTGGGGAGAGGAAGAGAAGGCGATTGTAAGCCAGTTTGATTCTCCTTAAATGGTAGAGAAAGTCGGCATATAAAAACCAACTCTTCTTCTTCTTACCTGTAGGACCTGGCGCGGCTGTTCCTCTGGGTCTTGAGGGAGTACGATGAAGTGGAACCCATCATCCTGTCTGGTAAGATCCACCTTGCCCAACAGCCTGTGTCATCCTCATATCCCTGGGTGTATTTTCTTGGTGCCAAGACACAAACATACAAAGAAACATTGAGACAGCTTTGGATGAATTTAATAATAAGGAAGCAGACCGCTAAGCATGTCTCGAGTGCATCTATCTCACCACTAAGTAATTTCTTCTGCCCCCTGTTTCTGGACTCCAGAAGTTCACTCCAGGCATAAGAACCTAAGAAGAGCCCTGCTGGATCAGAGCAGTGGTCTGTCTAGTCCAGCATCCTGTCTCACACAGTGGCCAACCAGTTCCTCTGGAGATCCAAAAACAGGGCAAAAAGGCCGAGACCTTCCCCTGATAACAACATTAGAAGAGCCGTGCTAGATCAGACCAGTGAGGGTCCACCTAGTTCAGCATCCTGTCTCACTCAGTGGCCAACCAGTTCCTATGGAGATCCAAGGGCAGGGCACAGAGGCCGAGGACTTCCCCTGATGTTGCCTCCAGGCACTGGGATCCAGAGGTTGACTGCATGTCAAGGTGCCAGAAATACGGTGGGCAGAGAGGGAGGCAGAAATGGAACCTACACCAGGCCGTATGTAACATCTATTTCTGGTTGCGTAGCAAAACTTGGCTGTGGTGTTTTCCTTTGGTTAGTTGGAGAAGAGGATGAAGTCTCTATACGGGAAGCTGCGGAGTGCGTCGTGGGAGCCATGAACTTCAAGGGAGAGCTCCGTGTATCCTTGAAAATAATTTTGGAGGCAATGGCACAACTTAGCACAATGGCATTTCCTGAGGTTGATAACTATAACCACATACCAAACGCGTTTCAGCCTATGGTTTCAGCCTGGTTTACTAGGTTGATACCTTCACACATAGTATTTGAGAGACTTATACTAACCAGTATTACAACAAGAACCTATTATACCAGATGTTTGAGTAATTGAGAATAGAATTTACAACATATATACATGCCTGGTTGGGTTTGAACTGTTTGTATTTGTATTCATTAGTGTATTTCTGTAAATGTGTGCAGGTTTACAAAGGATTTTAATTAATCACTGATGAAGGCCGAAACGCATTTGGTATGTGGTTACAGTTATCAACCTCAGGAAATGCCATAGTGCTATTTTAATGCTTTTAAATAATTTTGACTTTTATATAGCGCTTCTAATAAATTATACTTTCAGTATTTATACATTATATATATTTTCCTTTCACCCAACCGTGGGTACCCAGCTTTTGTTTTTAGGTTGGTTTTGATTCCCCTCCTTTTTTCTTCCTCGGCAATGGCACAACCCCAGTGCTTCACAGCTGCCATGCATGTGTGCAAAAACACACACCTAAGGGACATGTTCCTGGCGCTGTTGGTGAAAGGGCAAGCCAAATGATAAAGCAGTCACAGTGTCTTCCCAAAAAGAAAAGGCTTGGTTTTAGAAAATAAAAAGTTACTGGGGGCAGACATAAGGAAGTACTTCTTGGTACAATCAGTGGTAGTTCCATGGTAGAGTATCTGCTTGGAATGCAGAAGGTCCCAAGTTCAATCCCCGGCATCTCTAGCTGGAAGGACCAGGCAGTAGTTGATGTGAAAGACCTCCACCTGGGTCCCTGGAGAGCCACTGCCAGTCTGAGTAGACAAGACTGACCCTGATAGAAAACCTTCTAGCTGGCCACTGTTAGAAACTAGATGGCTCCCCTCCCCACAGACTTTGATCAGAACCAACAGGTCTGTTGTGCTGCTGACGGCATGTTTAAGGTAACCCAGCTGTTCATAAACATTACCACTTACATGTGTGGGCTTAATGGGAAGAATCGATCAGTGAGCTGGGTGGACCCTGATGTTGCAAGCGAAAAGGCGGGTAGGGAGGGAAAGGGGCCTTTAATGGAGGCTTGCCCTGACCTGGAGGATGAAGAAGAGTTGGATTTTATGTGCCAACTTTCTTTTTTAAGGAATTTCAAAGTGGCTTGCAATCATAATCCCTCCCCCACAACAGGCACCTTGTGAGGTAGGAGGGACTGAGAGAGTTCAGAGAGAACTCTGAGTAGCCCAAGTTCACCCAACAGGCTTCATGGGGAGGAGTAGGGAAACCAACCTGGTTCTCCAGATTAGTGTCCACTGCTCTTTAACCACTACACCACACTGGCCCACACAGAACCAGGCTGGCCCGATCTCAGAATCTAAGCAGGGTCAGCCCTGGTTAGTACTTGGATGGAAGCCCACCAAGGAATTCCAGGGTCTACGCAGGCAATGGCAAACCACCACTGTTCACCTCTTGCCTTGAAAACCCAACAGGGTCGCTATAGGTCGGCTGCGCATTGACGGTACTTTACACACACAAGAGAGGCGTGCTTCTCCCCTTCCCACGCTACTCAGGGACTGATGCGTCCATCTTGCAGATAGCTTTGTTGGTTAAATTTGTTCTGCATTAATCTTGGGGGGTACCCTCATGTCCTACAAGAGCTCCTCTGCAGGTTCCGGCCAGGATCGGTGTTTTCCTTTAACTTCGCTTCCTTCCCAGTTTGACACAACTAAGTCAGACGGACAGTTCAAGAAAACGGCCAGCAATTCCAAACTGAGAAAATACCTACCAGATTTTCAGTTCACCCCATTCCATCAAGGTGAGAATTGCTAGGGGCTCCTCTGCGGCCCTCAGCCGAGAGCTGGTTTCCTCTGTAATCTTTCTACAGTCAGAAGAAACAGAAACATAGAGCAGGAAGGGACCTCAAGGAACATCTAGTCCAACCCTCTGCACAGTACAGGAAATTCACAGGTTCTGATCAGCACAGAGTAGGAAGGGGTGACTTCAACCTCTTCTGTCTTTCTCTGCAGATTTCTCAGACCTCAGAATTGTCCTTTTGGGGCTCAGAGAGCTGCCGTAGAAAGATCTGCCAGTGCTTTCCCCGGCACTCTGGGCGATCCGACCCACGGTCTGTCCTCCCCCTGCCCCCCACCCTCTGGTTTGAACAAAGACTTAAGATTTCTAACTCTCTGGAGCTGTTAAGTATCACAGCAGCTGTTATGAGCGGGCAGTCCCAGGTTTTAACTAGCTTAGCAAATGGTCTTTATAATCTAATAGGAGAGAAGAAGACTTGGTTTTTATATACCAACTTTCTCTACCACTTAAGATTCAAACCAGCTTACAATCACCTTCTTTTCCCCTCCCCACAACAGATACCCTATGAGGTTGGTCGGGCTGAGAGAGCTCTAAGAGAGCTGTGGCTAGCCCAAGGTCGCCCCGCTGGCTTTGTGCAGAGGAGTGGGGAACTAAACCCAGTCCTCCAGATTAGCCTCCGCAGCTCATGGGGAGGAGTGGGGATTAAAACCCGGTTCTCCAGATCATAATCCACTGCTCCAAACCACCGCTCTTAACAACTATACCACGCTGGCTCTACTACTACACAGACCCTTCACCAAGCTAGGTCATTTTCGATAACACCGTTTCACCCTGTATTTTCTACTTTTTGTGGCCTCTTTTTCTGTACCCTCCAACATAAAATGTCTCCAAGTGAGGGTCCTCTTAGCGAATGTGAGAAGTGCACTCTAGTCCATAAAAACTTCTGCGGGAATAAAATCCCACTAATCTTTAAGATGGACCAAGGTTCCTATTTTTCTTTTCTTTTTTTTAATAACTTCTCCCGCCTGGGTGTTTTTTGGGGGAGAGGCAGGTTGGGGAGGGGGAGGAAAATTGATATTTTTAAATTCCTCCCTTCGTTAGTAATAACACGGTTTCTTTTTTCCCCCCTTCCCTTCCACAGCCGTGAAGGAAACTTGCGACTGGTTCTGTGCCAATTATGACAGCGCCAGGAAATGAGGAAAGGGATCAGCGGGATCAGAACCGAGGGTTGCTGCTGCTCTCCTCGTTCTTTCAGCAAACTCAGGGCTTCCTTTGCTGTATCAAAGAATTAGAATAAAAATGTGCATTTGGGTCTTTGGAAGGGAGAGAGTATGAAGCCCTTCATTTTCAAGGCAAGTTGGTAGATTTTGAGAACTATAATAGACTGTATACATTTAGGGATCAGTACTTTGTAGCAGGTGTGCTTTCAGGGGTGGTGGTGGTGATTAAGAGTTTAATCAAATGTGCTCAGTCTTTTGAGCTTTGTGTGTACGTGTGTGCAGTCTGTGGAAGCCCAGAAGTCACTACTCCTGACCCTTAGCACAATGTCAGTGTCTTCTTCTTGGCAGAATGTTGCTAGCTGGGCTTCAAAATAGAGTTGTGCTTTTACGGCCCTCCCCATCGCCCTCCAGTTTTAGAAAGAGACCGTTTCCCAGAGAGAAAACTGGGCTGGGTGTGAGAGCCGTTGACTGTATGTGCCGTGCTGGACTCCTCGTCTTTTACACGTGGTAGCTTCAACGCAGGCATGTGGAGCTCATTGCCAGAACACATAATTGCCTGCAGAGAGTCTTCGGCTCAGTCCTCACCATCTCCTGTGGAAAGGATCTCAGGGACAGGTCTGAGAAACTCCTCTTCCTCTCTGAACGTTAAACAGCTCTCGCTTGCAGTCAGGACAGCCGGTGCCAAGCTAAATGGAGCAGAGGCCTAGTTCTGACCAAGGGAGGGTCTCTAGAGACTCAGGTGGCCTGAGGGCACTCGAACATAGGGGACCATGAGGCTGACCCAGGTTTTGGCCCTTTAGAGGGAGCTCAGGTTGATTTAGTGCAAATAAAGAAGAGGAGTTGGTTTTTATACCCCGATTTTCTCTATCAAAAGGAGTCTCAAAGCACCTTACAATCACCTTCCCTTTCCCTCCCCACAGCAGACACCCTGTGAGGTGGGTGGGGCTGAGAGAATTCGGAGAGAACTGTGACTAGCCCATGGTCACTCAGCAGGCTTCATGTGGAGGAGTGCGGAAACCAACCCGGTTCACCAGATTAGAGGCCAGTTCTCTTAACCACTACACCACACTGGTTCTCAAAAGGGGAGTTCTCAAGTGTTTTTCAAGGAGACCAATTGGTTCACAGCTAGTCACAGCTCTCGCAGCCTCACCTACCTCACAGGGTGTCTGCTGTGGGGAGGGGAAGGAGATTGTAAGCCGTTTGATTCTTCCTTAAGTGACAAAGTCAGCATATAAAAATCAATTCTTCTTCTTCAGGAACTATCCATTGTCAATAGCTGTTGAATGTTTTTTTCTTTGGCAGCTTGTCTCAAGAGGCAGCTTCAACAAGCCCTTCAATAAATCGAAGTGACCTCCAGTTCTTGTTTTCTACTTCTAGAAACCAAGTGGCCTGGTTTGTCTTGATGAGGTTTGGTTTTTGGGGAATCAACATATAATTTATCCGGGGCGGGGGAGTGGGTAGTGATCATGACTGTCATCAAAACAGGCAAGCTAATGGCCTGGAAGACCCAGTGCCCACTTCTGAGCATTTGAGAGTCGTTTGCAAGCAATCAAAGGTCATCATAAACATTGTTCAGTCTTTTGTGGGGTGGGTGGAGGCATGACAAAGTTCATGGGAAAAGCAGGATTTGAACCAGGAAGGGACTAGGCCTCAAGGTTCCCTGCTGTGGCCCTAACTAGCAACCTGCAGAGTTTAAACAGGGACAGAGGAAAGGTACACCGTGCAACAACTTTGCTGAAGCGAAGCAGATCTGGTGCTGCACAGAAGAGAAATAGAAAACTTTCAGTATACTTCCGACCGGTTCCACAGCCAAAAAAACATCAGAACATAAGAAAGGTCCTGCTGGATGAGACCCAGGCCCATCAAGTCCAGCAGTCTGTTCACACAGCGGCCAACCAGGTGCCTCCAGGAAGCCCACAAACAAGACGAGTGCAGCAGCACTATCCTGCCTGTGTTCCACAGCACCTCATAGAATAGGCCTGCTCCTCAGATCCTGGAGAGAATAGGTATGCATCATGACTAGTATCCATTTTGACTAGTAGCCATGGAGAGCCCTCTCCTCCATGAACATGTCCACTCCCCTCTTAAAGCCTTCCAAGTTGTCAGCCATCACCACATCCTGGTGCAGGGAGTTCCACAATTTAACTATGCGTTGTGTGAAGAAATACTTTTCATCAGTTTTGAATCTCTCACCCTCCAGCTTCAGCAGATGACCCCGCGTTCTGGCATTATGAGAGAGAGAAAAGCTTCTCCCTGCCCACTCTCTCCATACCATACATAATTTTATAGACATCTATCGTGTCTCCCCTTAACCGCCTTCTTTCCAAGCTAAACAGCTACTGGTGAAGAAGCCGCCAGCTCCCGCACTCCATCGTCTGCCACAAAGCAGCGTCCCCCAGGATGCAGCCAGCCCCACTGTCGGCCATTGCAACTCTGCACCAGCAAACTACAATATACACCCCTCCTGCAAAAGCAGAAACAACCTCCTGGTGCTTGCAGAGCAGGTATAAGCTGATGCCTGGCAGTTCAGATGGAATGCATTTATTGATCTCCTGCTTTTCTCTCCAGTTGGGATTCAAAGTAGCTTGGAACATTGCTCGTCCCTCCTCCATTTCCTCACAACAATCCTGCCGGTTCAGCCAGGCTGAGAGTTTGTGACTGGCCCCAAGTCACCTGATGAGCTCCCTTGGTATACCGACCAAGTGGGGATTTGAACCTGATTCTACCAGGATTCCTGTATCACACTAGTTTGCTACAAAGGGGTATGTGCGTGCATGAGGGAACCGGTGAATCTGAGCATCCTTCACATAGTGCCAAACTAGTAGTGTGGTGGAACGAAACCCTCATCTTCTCTGTAATGCTTGCATAGGGAAAGCAGAGAGCTATCAACCATACCAAGGACAGATTCTTGCTAAGAACACAGAAAGAGCCCTGCTGGATCACACCAGTGGTCCATCTAGTCCAGCAACTTTCCTCTGACATGGCCATCCAGTTCCTATGGGGATTCGAGGGCAGGGCAGAGAGGCCGAGGACTTCCCCTGATGTTGCCTCCAGGCAGGATTCAGAGGTTGACTGCCTCTAAATGTGGAGGTTCCCTACAGTCACCATGGCTAGTAGCCACCGATAGACCTCTCCTCCATGAAGCTGTCTAAGCCCTTTAAAGCCGTCTCTGCCTGTGGCCATCGCTACATCCTTTGGCAGCGAATACCACATTTTAATCACTCATTCTGTAGAGAAATATTCCCTTTTGTCTTTCCTGAATCTACTGCTCATCAGCTTCATTGGATGCCCTTGAGATCTAGTATTTTGGGAGAAGGAGAAAAAGTTATCTCTGCCTACTCTCTCTACCCAGAGCATAATTTTACAAACCTCTATTATGTCCCCTCTAGTGTGTGTAAAGTGCTGCTAAGTCACAGCCAACTTATGCAAGGAGCAAGGAGAGGCATCCCTTCCAAGTACCAACCCTGCTTAGCTTCCAAGATCTGATGAGATTGGGCTGTACCGTGCTAACTTCCATGTCCCCTCTTGTGTGTATGTGTTAAGTACCATCAAGTCACTTCCGACTCATGGCGACCCTATAAATCAATGTCCTCCAAAACATCCTATCTTGAACAGCCTTGCTCAGGTCTTGCCTTGCAAATTGAGGCCGATAGCTTCCTTTATAGAGTCAATCCATCTCTTGTTGAGGGCAGCAGGAAAAGAAGAAGAACCAACTTTTCCTAGCATGATTGTCTTTTCCGGTGACTTGTCTCCTCATAATGTGACCAAACTACGATAGCTAAAATGACTAAACTGAGGCTTCTAGGGTCAGTTCAGGCTTGATTTGATCTATAACCCACTGATATGTTTTGGGGGGAAGTCAACGGGATCTGTAACACTCTCCTCCAACACCCCTCTTAGTGGCCTCTTTGTTCTAAACTGAAAACCCCCAGACTCCAGCCTTTCCTGATAGGGAAGGTGCTCCACACCCCCTAACCATCTTGGATTGCTCTGTTCGGTACTTTTTCCAGCTCTGTGATATCCTTTCTGAGATACGGCGACCGGTGGCTACACGTAGAATGATAGAGACAGACATTCCCCATCATAACAAATGTTTATTAATCTATAGCACGTTCCACATTTTAAAAATCAGCCAGTGTAAAACCTGTTCGGAAAGTAGAATCTGCTTTTCTGGGTGGTGGATAAGCGCTCGCCCCCATTCCTGAGAACAGGACATCCGAAAGAGAGAAAGCAGGTCAGTCAGTTTCGGCTTGTTGAGCTCACCAAGAACAGAAACATTCAGACGCTGGTCCAAGAGACCACCGTGAATGGAAACTCCATGTCGGAGGAAAAGGCAAAGCTGTCTCCAGCAAACAGAAACACTTCCCCTTCTTCCACAGTCCTTTCTCAAATTATACCCAAGCCCAAAGGAGTCAGAAGAGTTTTTATACCGTCCATTTCATTATGCCGTTTTCCTCAAAGGCGGCAGGACCTTGCACGGCTGAGCTAACGGAAAAAATGCATTCCAAATCTGTTCAATGAAGACAGAACGCCCCAAGTGAGTGCTGACTGCATTTCCAGAGAGGTCTTTATGTTTTAAGAACAGCATATAAGCTCAAGGTCTGTAGCCCAGCCAGACAGAACATGCAACAATAAACTGAACTTGTGCATAGAGAGATGCAACCCCCAAAATGAACTTTGGTATGTTCTTGGCATAGGTGTGGCCTCCGTAGTCCTTGGTAAAACATCCTTGCCAGCTCTACAGGATCCTGAAGAACTCTCTGTCCTGGAGCTGACACTAAACAAGCAATAAGACCAAAATCTTCGGCTTCTTTGGCCTTATACCTTGGAGTTCTCAGTTCTTTGGTCAGAAGCACACATCGTAAAATCAAGTCTTAAAAGAGGCCTCTCCTCAAAAGAGGATTGTCAGGAACGGTACCCCAGCCTCGACCACACCTTTGCCTAACAGACTCCAGGTCTTTCCCTCGGGAACAGAGAAAGCAGTCTTAAAAGTCCAATCTCCTCAGGAGATGTAAGAGGCTTGGCCAGAGGCGTGCACCCGGCAGAAGACGTGGCCAAGGATGGCCTTTTTCCTGCACTGCTGCCCAGTCTTGGTAACTCCCTGGCAATGCATCCGTGGAGATGTGGAACAGCTGGATCTGAAAGGAGAAAGAAGGGATGGGTATGATTGGTGGTATATTGACCTTTACAGCCTTACACGGCCCGGGATTCTCGTATCTGCGGGACCGCCTCTCCTGGTATGTTCCTCAGAGAAGACTAAAGAGAGTCTGATACTAATTTACTGGTGGTCCCTGGCCCAAGGAGTGTCCGGCTGGCCTCGACCAGGGCTTTTTCAGCCCTTGCCCCATCCTGGCGGAACAGTCTTTCTGATGAGACCAGGGCTCTGCGGGACCTTATGGAATTCCACAAGGCCTGTAAAACGGAACTGTTTTCCCAGGCATACAGCTGAGGCCAGCTACGGTTGTACTATAAAAGCTGGCCTCCCTATCCTTTCCGTTGCTGCCGAACAACAAATACCTGCGGGGCATACTGTGGGCCGTATGTTGCAATTCCATGCACCATTAGGAATTAGAATTTGTGATTTTAATCCGTTTAGGGCTGTTTTAGGAGCCCCGTGGCGCAGAGTGTTAAGCTGCAGTACTGCAGTCAAAAGCTCTGCTCACGACCTGAGTTCGATCCTGACGGAAGTTGGTTTCAGGTAGCCGACTCAAGGTTGACTCAGCCTTCCGAGGTCGGTCAAATGAGTACCCAGCTTGCTGGGGGTAAAGGGAAGATGACTGGGGAAGGCATTGGCAAACCACCCTAAAACAAAGTCTGCCTTGGAAACGTCAGGATGTGACGTCACCCCATGGGTCAGGAATGACCCGGTGCTTGCACAGGGGACCTTTACCTTTAGGGCTGTTTTAATGTATTGTTTTCTCTTATTTTATTATTGCATATTTTGTAGATTATGTGAACTGCTCTGAGCCTGGTATGCCGGGGTAGAGCGGGTTATAAGTTTGACAAAATAAAATAAATAGGGGGGATGGGGCACTATAAGAACAGCCCTGCTGGATCAGACTGTCTGGGAATGGAGTCCAATGCTACACTCTCTGCCGAGGCAGCAGAGTCCATCCTGGCCTTCCAAGCTGACTGCCCAGGTGCAGAGGCCTTACTGGCTTCCTCTGCCACCCCCTACCAGGAACCCCCAGCCCCACTTCCCTGCAAGGGGGCAAGAGCAGGAGCCCATAGACCCCACAGTCGGGGAGGGCACTGGCCCTGTCTGCTCGCTGCCTCAATGGGAGGTGCAGCAGCAGAACTCTCCTTCCCAAGGCCAGCAGGGAGGGAATACTGTTGAAGGCCTACACCTGGGAGGCAAGATCCCAGGTGGAGGGAGCGAGGGAAGGCCAGCAGAGCTGCGGAAGACCGCTCACAAGTAGCCCTGGGAGGACAGGCAGAGCCAGACCAAGGCCCAGGCAACCATGGGTTAACAGAGGCACAGGGGGAAAGGGAAGCACCTGGGAGAAAGGGGTGGGGGCTGGGATTGAAGGGGGAGAGAGGGATAGCCATGCCGGGGAGGAGAGTGGACTGAAGCCTGACCCAGAGAGAGCGAGAGGCAGAAGTCCTGGGCTGTAAGACTGGGGAAACATTATCTCCAAGGTCTATGCCCATTCTGAGGCCGGCTCAAGTCAGGGATTCCAAGGCTGTCCAGAAAGGGACGAGAGAGAGAAGGATCCTGAGGGCGACGCCCAGACGTACAGACCCAGGCCCATCAAGTCCAGCAGTCTGTTCACACAGGGGCCACACTCAGAACCTGACGTAATGTGAAAAACAGCCACGCTGGATCAGACCAATAGTTCATCTGGTCACTGAGACACCATACTTACATGTCACTCATCAGAGACTCGTTCGGAGCACAAGCCCTCGGACTGGCAAAGGGGCTGAAGTCCAAGTTCAGGCGCTGTTGGGGGGCTCTTTCCGAGGTAGCCTGGCAGGAGAGGAAAGCCGACAGGGCGTTAAAGAGGGCAGGGGCTTTCTCCCATGAAGGGGAGCCCGCTGCATTCGGGAGATTTCTGAAGCGCAGCTTTGCCAGGCAGTGTGCACCCCCTATCCTGCTGGTGCAACACTCCCTTCTTCTCCCGAGGATTGTTCTTTCCCAACATCTCAGGAGAGAAAAAATGTTTTTAGCTTACCCAGAAAACTGATTTACAATAGGGTATGAAGAAGAGTTGGCTTTTTATACCCCGCTTTTTCTCTGCCTTTAAGGAGTCTCAAGCTTACAATTGCCTTCCCTCCCCCGCCCCACAACAGGCACCTTGTGAGATGGGTGGGGCTGAGAGAGTTCAGAGAGAACTGTGACTAGCCCAAGGTTACCCAGCAGGCTTCACACGGAGGAGTGGGGAATTGAACCTGGTTCTCCAGATCAGAGTCCACCGCCATGTGGAGGAGTGGGGAAATCAGATCTGGTTCACCAAATTAGAGTCCGCCGCTCATGTGGAGGAGTGGGGAATCAAACCCGGTTCTCCAGATTGGAGTCCGCTGCTCTTAACCACTATACCACACCTAATTCATTGGGTTGCCATAAGTCAGACACAACTTGCCAGCACATGACACACACACACTGATCGTGAAGAATCAGTCACATTAAAAGCATTGCTATCAAAAACGCCACAAGAACAGTGTAAGAGCAGCAGTTTCAAAATGGCTAGAAGACATTTCCAAAGAGGCCTTCCAACTTCTGGCTTTTTATGATCTGGCTTGCAAAGAGGATACCTGGAACTGGAGTTGCAAATGAGGTGTGCCAAGTCCAGAGTTCTTCTCCCACCCCCACGCATCCCCGATACCTCAGGCCTTGAGGAACGGATCAAGCTGACCCGCCGCAGACACATGGAGTGGAAGGAGCGACCCTGATGAGAAGTCCACCCTGTGGGATGCAGCACTGAGCCCTTGTCTGGAAGGAAGTCTTCTCCCTGAGCTGAGTATTCTCTCCCCACGTGGTCCTGACCTGCAAGATGAAGCACTGGTAATGGGAAGGGTGGGAGGCCGGGGGAGACCCTACAACCTAGGCTTCCTAGAAGCACAGAGAAGAGAGACTCTAGCCAACAGTGAGAAACACACAGGAAGAATTCAACATTTACACATGAAGTCCCTATGTACTAAATTAGACCTCTGGCATCTAGGCCCACAGTAGCCTGCTCAGACAGGAAGCAGCTCTCAGGGCAGAGAAGGGTCTTCCCCAAAAGCCAAGATCCTTTAACCGGAGATGGCTGGGATTGAACCCACAGTCTCAGCAGGTACCACTGTGCCAAGACCTCTCTCCAGCCTACACAGTAGCATTTAAAAACCTGAAGTTTTGAAAGCCAGGACACAACTGTGATTTATCATGCCTGGTTTTTGAGTGAGAGTGGGAGATGCTGGCTAAGACTCTCCTTACACAGCCTAGGCTGGAGCATTAGTCTAATCCACATCACAGGAGGAGGAGGAAGCAGAAAGAAAGGGACATGAGCCCCCCACCCCTTGACCATGGAGGTAAATCAAGCAAGGCAGGAGCCTGCATCCTCTCGCTCTGCTCATCAAAGTCTGATGCCTTCTTCCAGCTTCGGCTCTTCTCACAGAACAGTCACTTCGAGGGATTCTCCTTTGGCTGAAGGAAGGTTTCAGGTGCAGATCGAGAGGATGCAGTGCCTTCCCGTCAAGCCAGACTTTCTGCAAAACTCTGCTTTCTGCTCTGCATGGACCAAAGGAGAGCCAGCTTTCTGTATGGTACCCAAATCCAAGCCACCAACAGGTCACTCTCCCCCTCCTTTGCTCACCTGACAGGCAGCTCATCTCTTCCAGCTTATCCAGCTCTTCTTTCAAGAGGCCAACATCACAGTCTCTGCAGAGAGGAGAAAGAAAGCAGATGATGAAGAAGAGTTGGTTTTTATATGCTGACTTTCTCTACCATTTAAGGAAGACTCAAACCGGCTTACAGTCCCCTTTCCTTCCTTTCCCCACAACAAACATATTGTGAGGTAGGTGGGGCTGAGAGAGCTCTAAGAGAACTATGACGAGCCCAAGGTCACCCAGCAGGCTTCATGTGGAGGAGTGGGGAAACCAACCCAGTTCTCCAGATTAGAGTCCACTGCTCTTAACCACTGGACCATGCTGGCTCTTTGCCCCAGGCAAAGGTAGCAGCTGTGCCCACAGAGTATGCCCGATCCAAGAGTTGTGCTGTATTGTACGGTGTTCACCATGCTACAAGAGCCAAGGCGCTCCCTTTAGTCGGAGCCCCTCAAAATATTGGACCTGGTTTTCTGACACAGACCGGCCTCAGCTTTGTGGCATAGGCAGCGGACTGGGAACACATGAAGCTGCCTTACAACGAATCAGACCACTGGCCCACCAAGTTCCATAGAGGGCTGGGTTTGGTCTCCACATTCAGAGGCAGTCAATCGCTGAATCCAAGGCCAGGAAGCAACATCAGGCGAAGGCCTCAGCCCCTAAGGTTGCTGGTGGACCTCCAGAGAAACTGGTTGGCCACTGTGTGAGACAGGAGACTGGACTAGATGGACCCTCACTTGTCTGCTCCTGCAGGGCTCTTCTGCTGTTCTACTCCCCTGGCAGTCCTACAAGAGTAGTATAAAAAGAACACCTCTATGCTAAATTAGTACAATCACACAAAAATCAGCATAGGAAGCCAAAAATATAATGAAATCTCCTATTTCTAATAGTATTTAAAACATACGACGAAGAATGTTTTGTGAGTCCCACAAGAGTAAGTAGGAGAAAGTGTCAGTCAATCCCTTGCCAGCAAACTCCCACAATGAACAGGATACCCGCATTCCTGCACTGAAATGGGGTTGCTTCCGGAAGATTTGCCAATCCAGGGTTTCACATCTTCACTTGTTAGGCAACCTAACTTATTTGTGTGCATGTTCTGAGGGAGGCCCCAAAACTGCACACGCCAAAAAGATCTCCTTACCTGTCTGGAGTAGAGGTGACGCGGCTCCTGCTGGCACCCTTCAGCTCCACGTGTGCCGTGAGGCATTCGAGCGCTCTCTGGGGTAAAAACGCCAGCCCGGTTTTCTGCAGCCTGCACCGCAGGGCACAGCGGCAGACCCTTTCCAGGATCCAGTTGCCTGCAGGGAGGAGGGAAGGGGAAGAGGGGAGGATTATTTACAACCCTTGCTTTTCTAGCCAGCCTCCTCCATACAGCTCCATACTACAGTTTATTGGCGGGACAGTGAAAGCTTTGGTCACATCGTGAAAAGAAAATACAATAATGCTAGGAAAAGTTGAAGGCAGCAAAGCAAGAAGAAGACACAACATGAGACGGAAGAATTTTGTAACAGAGCAGTTCCTCAGTGGAACAGGCTTCTTTGGGAGATGGTGAGCTCTCCTTCCCCGGAGGTTCTTAAGCAGAGGCTAGATGGCCATCTGTCAGCAATGCCGATTCTATGAACTTAGGCAGATGAGGGCACCTTGGTCATCTTCTGGACATGGAGTAGGGGTCACTGGGGGTGTTAGGGGGGGAGGTAGTTTGGAATTGCCTGCATTGTTCAGGGGGTTGGACTAGATGACCCTGGTGGTCCCTTCCAACTCTATGTTTCTACTACAGCTTATTGGCTGGACAGTAAAAATGTTGGTCACATTGTGAGAAGACAAGAGTCACTGGAAAAGACAATAATGCCAGAGAAAGTTAGAGGCAGCAGGAAAAGAGGAAGACCCAACATGAGACTGATTGACTCAATCAAGGAAGCCGCAGCCCTCAGTTTGCAAGACCTGAGCAAAGCTGTTAACTACAGGACATTTTGGAGTGCATGAATTCACAGGGTCGCCATAAATCGGAAGCGACTGGATGGCACAGAGCACCCACGCACAGTAAAAACAGGTATTTTTAGTGAAGGGTCAAATCTCAGGTAATAATGAGGCCCACTTTGGCCTCATTAATGTGGCAGACATGGTCTCGTTATCATCCGTTATAAATCAATATGGAATTAATTACCCAGAGTTCCTTGAGTTTCACTTAGCAAAGCGGGCAAGGGGCACCCCAAAATTGACAGCTCTGAACACCCTGCGTATTTTTTACCTTATGAACAATTATGCAAAATGTTTGTTTGATTAAGCCTGGACGTTCGGCCTCACTGTAGCCTGCATGTGCAGCTATGGTTCAGCCAAGTGGGATAAGCATGTTGTAGGAAGGGCCCCTCCCAGTGTGCTGATCACAGGCTTACGCCATGTCTACAGAGACCAGGATCGAGCTTATTGGCTTCTGGCAGGATCTGAAGGTATCTGATACAGGCCCCTCCCTTACTGAGACACAGTGTGGTGAAGTGGTTAAGAGCAGTGGTTTGGAATGGTGAACTCTGATCTGGAGAACCGGGTTTGATTCCCCACTCCTCCATATGAAGCCAACTGGGTGACCTTGGGCTAGTCACAGTTCTCTTAGAGCTCTCTCAGCTTCACTGACCTCACAAGGTGTCTGTTGTGGGGAGAGGAAGGGAAGGAGATTGTAAGCTGGTTTGATTCTCCTTAAAAGGTACAGAAAGTTGGCATATTAAAACCAACTTTTCTTCTTCCAAGTCTTGGGATCTGGCCAGTGACTGAACAGAGCATGTCCTGAGAATTGTATATAGCTGTCAAGTTGTAGCTGACTTATAAGACACCACAGGGTTTTCAAGGCAAGAGAGGAGCAGAGGTGGTTTGCCATTGCATGCCTCTGTATCACAACCCTGGACTTCCTTGGTGGTCTCCCATCCAAGTACTAACCAGAGCCGACTTTGCTTAGCTTCCGAGATCTGGCAAGATCGGGGTATCCTGGGCCATCCTATAGAAGCCACCCTGGATTTCATTCATGGGAGGAGAAAGGCAGGATATGATGTAATATTCATCATCAAAGGAACGATGAAGCTTCAGATCTTCTAGGAACAACACCTCCAACACCAAAAGTGCCAGCCAGAACGTTACTGTCACCTCACCACAAAATGTTGGTGGTGGAAGGCATCAAAGGCATGATCCACGGACTTGGGAGAGGAAAGCCAACAATATACTTGCCTGTAACCGCCAACACCAAAAGGCTAGTGAGTGACTTAAATCCCAAGGAGACTGCATGGTTGAGCTCCGAGAGGGCATTGGCAATGACCAGGACTAGAAGCACGGCCCGCGGGAGGCCAGGAATCTGCAGGAAGGTCATGATGAGTGCCGCCAGCAAGAAATAGCTGCCGTGTAAGACGCAGGTGTAGATGGAGCTGAGGCTGAACCCTGCAAGGCAGAAGGGTGAATGGCAAAGGCAGAGAGGAAGAAGATGCTGGGAGGAGAGTCATCTACTTCCACCCATCATCATGGTGTCACCAGATTCAGTCCAGGACAGTGAGAGAAGATCGCAGCCATTGGGGACACAAGAGATTGTGGGCATCGTCCCCTGGACTCATGGTGCCAGAGGCTGGATACCAGCCAAGCCCCCGATGCATCCCCACAGTGGCTAAGCTCAGATGTCGCTACAGGCGGAGCAGGAGAAAGCATTGAGTGTGACAAAATACTTTGAACATGCCACACAGCCAAGCTGAACCCTCATGAATATAGGGGAAGGGCTGTGTCTCAGTGGTAGAGCATCTGCTTGGCATGCAGAAGGTCCCAGAGGTTCAACCCCTAGTGTGTGGGGCTGCTCCTGCAGTCACAAGCAGTGGGTGGGGGGCTTCCATGCCTGGCAGTCTCCTTGCCTGGTTCCCAGCTACAAATCACCTTCTCTCGCCCTCTCACCTCAATCCCTCTGGACTCTTTCCTCCTCCCATATATAGTTGTGAAGTTTAAAAAACCAACTGTTTAAGCAATTGGAAAACCTGGATCTCGTTCAGAAAACAGGAAACATCCATGATTTATCCGGGTCATAGATATTAGAGTTACCTTCATGGTCAGTTCAGAATTTGTTCACCAGGGAAAATGGCAATGTGAATAGGATCTGGAGCACTTGTGAAATGCTCCGGGGGGCTTTTCCTCACTGGGGGTGTTGGAAGTAGAAAGCCGGGTGAGAAGGAGTATTTATCATCCTCTCACCTCTGGGGGTGGGGGAGAAATTTGATAGGTGAACCTTCACAGTCCTTTGTCAGTAACCTGCAGACTCTGAAACCATTGAGGACAGAGAGGTGAAAGCAGGCAAAGGCCTTTAAGGTCAACCTTCCCCCTTTTATTAAGCTGTTAGAATAGGGCTGCCAGGTCCCTCTTCACCACCAGCGGGAGGTTTTTGGGACGGAGCCTGAGGAGGGCGGGGAGGGACTCCAATGCCATAGAGTCAAATTGCCAAAGCAGCCATTTTCTCCAGGTGTACTGATTTATATCGGCTGGAGATCAGTTGTAATAGCAGGAGATCTCCAGCTAGTACCTGGAGGTTAGACGTTTCCTGGGAAGACAGAGGGAGACTCGTTCTCCCACCCCCCAAAGGCGACTAACCTGCCCAGTTGATGAACCTCTGGAGGTGCTGGAGCCGCCCCTCCACACTGCTCTGCATCCGCTCCATGGCGGAGAGGACCAGCCCCAGGCTCTGGTTCATCTTCTGCAGCTTCCCCATCAGCTCCTCATAGTAGAGAGCCGTTTGGTTCTGATAGGCCAGGAACAGGCCCAGATTGGTCTCTGGGAAGCAGCAGCAAATGGAAGGAGAGAGTCAGGACTTGAGAAAGAGATGGGAAGATGGGATTTCTCCTCAGGGGCCCCCAGCCTTTTGGGGAGGGGCCATGGCTCAGTGGTAGAGCACCTGCTTGGCATGCAGAAGGTCCCAGGTTCAATCCCTGGCAGCATCTCGAGTAAAAGGGACTAGGCAAGCATGTGATATGAAAGACCTCTGCCTGAGACCCTGGAGAGCTGCTGCCAGTCTGAGCAGACAATACTGACTTTGATGGACTAAGAGTCTGATTCAGTATAAGACAGCTTCCTGTGATCATGTGTGGAGCCTGCAGGCATCTTTGGTATTCTGACACAGGGCCCTGGCTACAGCAACAAAATGGCTACTGTAAGAGGTGAAGCCAACCAAAAAATGGTGATGGGTGACCTTGGGTTGTTGTGAGTAGGGTTGCCAGATCCAGGATGGGAAATAACTGGAGATTTTGGGGGTGGAGCCTGAGGAGGGCAGAGTTTGGAGAGGGGAGGGACTTCAATGCCATGAAGTCCAGTTGACAAAGCGGCCATTTTCTCCAGGCAGGTACCAGGAAAGGTGTCAGTGGACATCATGGTACCCACAGGCACCATGATGGGGACCCCAAGGGTAGGGCAAGGGCTTAAGACGCGGGCGACCAAAACTCAACCACCCCACCCCCACCAACCTTCTTCTACCTAGTTTGGAGTAGACCTCCTGGGCTCGCTCTTGGACTTGAGTCAAGTCCTTCAGGATGGCTTTGTGGCCTTCTTGCAGATCCACATCTTGGTTGTCCAGATGCTTGCTTACATTTTCTGAGGAAAGAGGTCAGACTGGGTTGTTTCCATGTTTTGTCTGCAAACCAGGGGGGTCCCTAAAGTTCGCAGAACTATCTATTTACAGTCAGTGTGGCCCCAATCAGTGGATTTAGATATTCTCAGATTGGGCCACACTTGACTATTACAACATAAGACAGCAGGTGACAGAAGGGTGAGATCTCGTTTCCATCAGCTTCAATGCAGAGTCATGCAATTGGGCATCGCTACATTTGGGTGCACATGTGCACACATGTTCTGCAAAGCATCGAGGCCCTCTCAGGACCCCCCGTGGAAACTCCCCGTTGCCTTGCCCCATGCTTCAGAGCCTCTCTCACCCATCCTCTTGGTGATGCCCTCGATGAGTTGCGCCACCTGCTGGTGCCCACTGGCAATCAGAGCCTTCTCCTGAGCCAGCCGGTCCAGGTTGCTGTGGATGGCGTCCTCCATCTGGTCTTGGCTGCCTTGAAGCTTGGCTTGCTGGGCCAGCAGCTCCTGCTGGCTGCTCACCACGTTCTGGAGGGAATCGGAAGTCAGCTCCTTCAGCTCCTCTTGGCCGTTCTGTTGGGGTCGGAAACACGGGAGATGCAGGCTCTGCTCCACATGGTGGCAGGGAGACAAGGAAGCGAAGAGGGAAAGGGCCAGAGGAGGTGGCAGAAAACAAAGTGAAGGGAGTTCCAAGACGTGAGCAGAGTACCAAGGAAGACAGAGGCTAGAGAGAGCAGAAAAGCAACGATTGGGGCACAGGAAAGGAAGGTGTGCAGACCAAGAGGGAAGTAGGAAATGGCCAAGAGCCAACCACCACTTCCAGAAGAAGAAGAAGAGCTGGTTTTTATACCCTGCTTTTTACTACCTTTAAGGAGTTTCAAAGCAGCTTGCAATCACCTTCCCTTCCTCTCCCCACAACAGACACCTTGTGAGGTAGGTGGGGCTGAGAGAGTTCAGAAAGAACTGTGACTAGCCCAAGGTCACTCAGCAGGCTTCATGTGGAGGAGTGGGGAATCAAACCCGGTTCTCCAGATTAAAGTCCGCCACTCTTAACCACTACACCACGTTGGCTGTAAAATGCAGAAGCTTATAAACCAGCGTGGTGTAGAGAGCCAGCATGGTGTAGTGGTTAAGAGCAGTGGGCTCTAATCTGGTGAACCGGGTTTGTTTCCCCACTCCTCCACATGAAGCCAGCTGCGTGACCTTGGGTTAGTTACAGTTCTCTTAGAGCTCTCTCAGCCCCACCTACCCCACAAAGGTGTTGGTTGTGACTTTTTATGGGTTTTATGCAGGCTCAGAGGGAATGTCTCCTGGGCTCCCCTTAAGCAGAGGGGCAAAACATCAAGATTGGCTCTTAGCTTTAGGGGGAAAAACCAATAAAAATTATTGTTTTTATTGTGTTTTTGTAATGTTTTATTTATAGTGTAACCCGTCTTGAGTTCCGCAAGCGAGAAAGGTAGCTAATAAATATTTTAAATAAACAAAGATAACAAATACAAACCTTGAGCATTTTCATCGCTTCTAGTTGGCCGACTGCAGTGGAGACCAGGGAGTTCACCGTGAGCTCCGTCTGGCGCTTGAACTGCATCTGGCGAGTGGTGTAGCAGACGGCGCGGGCTCGGTTGCTCACAATGTGGTAGGCGTTCCAGGTGTCCGGGTCCATCTCTGCTGTGCATTCGGCCAGGGTCTGTTAGAGGGGGAAACAAGCCAGGGAGTCGAACGTGCGCGTCCATCATCACAACGGAGATGCTTAGATGCATGTATCTTCTGTTGAGATTGCTATGTCCCCCCCCCCCACGCTAGCCCTGGAAGTTCAGGATGCTATTTGGCATGGGTCCACACCCTAGGTAAACCACTGGGCATTTCTGGAGTTTTGAGAACAGATACTGCATGCCACAACAAAACGGCCGCCACAGAGAGCTTGGCCCAATCACAAAATGTTGAGAAGTTCCCCAATGGAGGCAGCTGTTTCCAGACTGGTGTTCCCTGCAGGCTCAGATGGAATGCCTCCTGCCCCCCCCCCAGAAGCACCTCCTACTCCAGTGAAGGGGAAAAAACATAAAGATTGACTTTTAGTGTTAGGGAAGAAGTAAGTAGGCACCTGGAAACACATCAGCAGGCTCCATAGTTCTCATGGGCACCACATGAACACATGAAGCTGCCTCATACCGAATCAGTCCATAGAAGTCAGCATTGTCTACTCTGACCGGCAGCGGTTCTCCAGGGTCTCAGGCAGGGGTCTTTCGCATCACCTACTTGCCTAGTCCCTTTAACTGGAGATGCCGGGGATTGAACCTAGGACCTTCTGCATGCCAAGCAGATGCTCTACCACTGAGCCACAGCTCCTTTGGGACCAAGTGCTATACGAGAAGCTCAGCTGCCTCACTACACGAAACATTTAAAAATTCCTTGATATTAGGGTTGCCAACCCCCAGGTGGTGGCTGGAGATCCCCTGCTATTACAAATGATCTCCAGCCGATAGAGATCAGTTCCCCTGGAGAAAATGGCAATTGGACTCTATGGAACTGAAGTCCCTCCCCTCTCCAAACCCCGCCATCCTCAGGCTCCACCCCCAAAATCTCCAGATATTTCCCAACCTGGAGCTGGCAACCCTGCTTGACATGTAAGATACACTTGAAAGGTTACAATATTTAATGTTTTGCAGGCGCGTGTCCCTGCTTACTTATCTACTGGTCCTCTTCTGCTTAACCCACTGTAGCTCTTGCAGGGGTCCCCAACGTGGTGCCCATGGTACCCAACAAGTATTTTCAGAACGTGGTGGAGCTACTGGTCAGTATAGCTTCTGATATTTTGTCAAGATCATTTGAGGTGGTTGTGTTTGTTTCATGCGCTTTATTAGATTAATATCTTGTCCTCCCCGGCACAGCCAGGCTCAAAATTATGTTTTTATTAAACTTTTATTGTGTTTATAAAATAATATAAGTAAAACATAACGTTTTGCTTGTATTGCTTTTATTGGCATGTTTGTAATTATTTATTTTGTATTGACTTTGCTGCTCTACTGATTATTATTTTTAAATCGGCACAACTCATTTCTTCCTGACAAGGTGTGTCAAACAATGCAGAAAATGAAATTGCAAAAGTAGAAAACAATTCAGTAAGTGTATGACAACACATACAATAAACATTTTGTACACAGCGGCGTAGGCTACACCCTTGTCCTCTTTACAGAACACTTTCCTAGACCATTCTGATGCCATCGCCAGCCAGATAGATACCCTTCCCACCCCACTAAAAGTGGGCCATAAATAAATAAAGGAGAGATGGCCAGATTACAGCCTGCCTCTCGCACCTGGCTTGCATTTCATCTGACCCTCCTGCTTCTTAATTTGTAGGACTCTTCAGCCGGCTTAAACGGCAGCGTCAGCTAAGGGACCAACGTGCCTGGAAGGCTGGCAAAGAACCACTCAGAGCAGCAAAGTGGGGAAAAGGGTCACATCGAGGCTCCACGTTGGGACCTGGCCTGGCACCTTCAAAGCAGACAGAGACCCAGGTCTGGTCCTCAGAAAGATCTACCCATGCACAATGACAAAGAGCTTTCTCAGGCCAAGACCCTGGAGAGCAATTGCCAGCCAGGTGAGACAACGCTGGGATGGTGGTTTGACCTGGCACGAAGCAACTTCATGTAACAGGGCTGTGGCTCAGTGGAAGAGCCTCTGCTTTGCATGCAGAAGGTCCCAGGTTCAATCCCCGGCATCTCCGGTTAAAAGGACCAGGCAGTAGGCGATGTGAAAGACCTCAGCCTGAGATTCTGGAGAGCCGCTGCCAGTCTAAGGAGACAATACTAACCCAGATGGGCCAAAGATCTGACTCAATAGAAAGCAGCTTCATATATGCATACAGATTTGGGCATCCTTCATCTAGCACACTACTCACCATGCCTGGCGTGCAACGGTAAGTCCGGCGGCCTTCGACGCTGGCCTGACAGTTGAACAGGGACACGCCCAATTTGGCCAGCTCCTCTTCGGACAGGTCTGTGCAGGAGGATTGAAGCTGTGAAATAACCTGGCAGTGAAAAAAAGGACAAGTGTTTGGAGCAGAAGTCTCTTGATTTCCCACAATACATCTGGAGTGTAAAAGAAAGCTTTAAAGTGGTTATGGAGGCAACCCAAAGCCTTTTGCCTCATGCTTCTTCCTTAGCAAGGGGCAACTAAAGAGTCTGAAAGATCAGACTTGTATTCTGAGTTTATTGACGATCCCTTATCCAAATTCATTCATGATCCCTTAGAGCAGGGGTCCCCAATGTGGTAACTGTGGGCGCCCACCAACACTGTTTCTGGCACCCGCTGGGTGCTTTTAAAAAGTGGGTGGGATCAGGTAGGGCTTTTGCCCAGCAAGGCTTCTGATCGACTATTGGAGATTTAATTGACTGTACACATTTTTTTTTAATGTTGAACAAGGATCTACACTGTGTTACTGAAGTTAAGTTGGGACACTCATTTTGTGGATGGCTTCTCCTCTTGCGGCAACCATTTTGCAGCAGCCATTTCATTGCTGCACCCATCATGCCGTGTCAGAATTCCAAATGTATCCACAGAATCAAAAAGGTGGGGACCCCTGCCTTAGAGAAGGGGGGGTAAACAGTAGGGTCGCCAACCTCCAGGTACTAGCTGAAGATCTCGTGCTATTACAACTGATCTCTAGCCAATACAGATCAGTTCACCTGGAGAAAATGGCTGCTTTGGCAATTGGATTCTATTGCATTGAAGTCCCTCCCCTCCCCAAACCCCGCCCTCAGGCTCCACCCCCAAAACCTCCCGCTGGTTGCAAAGAGGGAACTGGCAACCCTAGTGAAGAGGGATAGCCATCCGCATGGAGCAGAGATTTAAATGCATGCTCAGTTTCCCTTCATATGAAGTAGTTACTATATTTATTTCAAACATTTATTTAAATAATTTATTAGCTGCCTTTCTACCTGACGGAACTCAAGACAGTTTACAATGTAAACAGCACATAAAAAACAAAAATACATAAGACGCATTAAAACCCGTGAGTAAAAATCACAATTTTAAACTACTGATAGGATGGCATGTAGTCGTTTCACCTGACTAAAAATGACTTGCAAAGTAATCTTAGCATGTTTAAGATTTTGGCAAAATTCTCGTGGATGAAGGAGAATTAAGGTTTCCATTCCATCTCACAGTGTCTCTATCCACACGCACACAAAAGAATGCTGCTCTAGAAATCAGAGCAGGAAAGGATTTTGGGAGAGCCACCCATCCTCCCTTCGTGTAGGGACCGTGTGCCCCTTTTATCAAGAACAGGCGAACCTGGTGGTGACAGGAGTCCAGGGGCGTCAGCTCCAAGTGCTGAGTCTCTGCCAAGAACCTCTCGTCCCCTGTGGTCATCTCAAAAGGAACAGGCGGGCGCTTTCCTGGGTCTGAGGCAGCTGTTGGGGGAACAGGGTGATTCTCTGGGGTTGCTCTTTGGACCAGCCAGCTGAAAAACCCAGCGGAGGGCTCAGGGATGAAGAGCAGGAGAAGGAAGCAGGCCCAGCGAAGGAGGAACATTTTCAGAGGGTTTCCTGTGAGAGGGAACCGAAGGGACTTTAGAGGTCTGGCTGGCACCTGGTATCCCTCCATCCAGCCCCTAATGTCTCCAGCGTTCTACAATCTGGCTCTCAACTCATTGCCTCTGATACCTTGCTCACTAGGAAAACGGTCGCAGATGAAGAAGAAGAGTTGGTTTTTATATGCCGACTTTCTCTATTGCTTAAGGGTTAGTTGCGTTTATACTGCAAACACCCTGAGCCCACCTTTAGAGGAAAATTAAACAGGACTCCAGGGGCACCGTAAAGGGTAACTAAGGGACTCCAGCAAGAGCGTGCATGCCAGGGTTCACTTCAGCAAATGCATCCCAAGGCAGCTAAATTTATGCAGAAGTAACAGAAAAGCGTGGGGAGATGCTGAGAAAATGCTAGCGTAAGACAAGGACTTAGGAGCTATATTTTATTTATTTATTATTTCAATTTAATACCCCACTCTCCCCGGCCGAGACCGGGCTCAGAGTGGTTTACAGGAGAATAATAACCCATTTAACCAATAAAACCATTAAAACAGCATTTAAAATAGCCCTAAAGTTATAGGGAGATCTCCTGCTTATAAAAACCAAATATCCTAAAACTATTTAGGCGCCTCTAAGCGTAAAAAGTTATAACTAGGCCTGCAGATGGACTAAGATACCACCTGTATACAGGCTTCTCCCTGGATCTTATCCCCAGAGACCCTGCCTTTCTGCTGCTTGAACGACAATGATAAATGGGGGCGTTTTAAATGGATGCGCCAATGCACCTGATGAAGTGAGCTCTGACTCACTGCAAAAAAAATTACGCTGGAATAAAAACGGGCTAATGTTCAAAGCGCCACTAAACCCCTGTTTAATCCAGCGTCCGTTGGGGAAAGGCACGAAACGCCCAGGCGGCTCCCCTCACCCCTATTTGCACGGCCAACCTCCTCCACGAATTTACGCGCCCGCCCTCCAAAGCTCCCGCACCACTCTCGTTTCGCGGCAAAGAGCTCGGGAAACCCCCGCATTAAAGCCTCTGACGGTGTGGGGACGTCAAGGAGGGCTCCGCCAATCCGGAGCGGAGACGGCGTCCCGGCCCGCGAGAGGCCGGCCAATCGGGGCCCTCGCGCCGGGATTGGCTCCTTCCCGCTCGGCCTGATTGGGTCCTGCTTTCCCGGGCGGGGCGAAGGGCATGAATGGAGGCGGGCGAAGGGCATGAATGGAGGCGGACGAAGGGCATGAATGGAGGCGGACGAAGGGCATGAATGGAGCCGGGCGATGGAGGCGCTGCGGGAGCTGCGCGTGGGCTTTGTGGGCGCGGGGCGCATGGCTGGCGCGCTAGTCCAAGGGATGCTGCTGACAGGTAAGCCGGGCAGGGTGGGGGGGGGGCTCCTGGCTGCTGCGGATGCTCGGAAGGCCGGAGCTGGGTGGCCGCTGGAGGTTTTGCAAAGCGCGGAGCCTCGTTAGTTCTTGGGTGCTGGAAACGGCCCAGGACCCATCAGGGGGGTTTCAATGCAAGGGATGTTCAGAGGCGGTTTGCTGTTGCCTGCCTCTGCATAGCAATCCTGGACTGCCTGCCGGGGGGGGGGGTCTCCCATTGTGAGCTCCAGCCCTGCGGCAAACCCATAAACAGATTCCAGCAGAGGGCAAGTCCACGAAAGCAGTTTTATGGATTAGACTCGACAGGTTACAGAAGCCATATTCAGAATGACACTAGTAAGGGGCTAAGGCAAGGCACATGGCATATAAGGAAAAGCAAAAGGAGATAACCGCTAACCCAGGCAACCCCCCTCTCAGAGGCAGGAAGGAGTACTTGGCAATTCCCACACTAAAGGAATCTATGAAGTCTAAACACAGGGCATGGACTGGCCTTGGAGAGAACTGCGAAACAACACCTGGGAGCACAACCATAAACTGTCTTCATGGCCAGCTCCTGACACCCATCCACGTACCAACCAGGGCCAACTCCACTTAGCTTGAACACATGAAGCCGCCTTCTACTGAATCAGACCCTCAGTCCATCAAAGTAGTAGAAAAGTCCAGTAGCACCTTAAAGACTAACAAAAATATTTTCTGGCAGTCTTTAATATTTTTGTTAGTCTTTAAGGTGCTACTGGACTCTTGCTCTTTTCTACTACTGCAGACAGACTAACACGGCTACCCACTGTGAATTATCTTCGGTCCATCAAAGTCAGTATTGTCTACTCAGACCAGCAGTGGCTCTCCAGGGTCTCAGGCAGGGGTCTTTCACATCACCTACTTGCCTAGTCCCTTTAACTGGAGATGCCGGGGATTGAACCTGGGATCTTCTGCATGCTAAGCAGATGCTCTACCACTGAGCCAGTATGAGACTCCTTAAAGGTAGAGAAAAGCGGACTAACTCTTCTTCTTCAGACCCAGCAAGGTACATGATGCAGGGCCTGTCTTAGGTGTAAGGTAGTGAAGCACCACAAAAATGTTAAGAATGCAGGTAGGATTTGAGTTTAAAATGCCAGGGGAAACCTGTATTTGCCAGTCTTGGGGAGGGGGGAGTCCCAAATAAAGAGGTTCCCACCTGGATTCTTCTTCCTGATGGTAATGAACTTTGCCACTCCTTCAGAGAGGACAAAATTCCAGTAATAATCTTATGTTTGGTCAAAAGGAACAGAGCGAGAGATTGCAGGTATGATTGTCAATGATTTCACATTTTATTTCATTATTATTGGGGAAATTTGCTGATGTCAAAATATCAGTGTTTTCCCAAATTTTTTGACATAGACAATGAAATTTGAAATAGATGATGAAATTGATATTCTTAATGTCTCATAATGATTTTGGGCCGCTAAAGGTCTCCCGTGTAAAGCCAAACAGGAGATCTGAATATATATATATATATATATATAAAAGAGTTGACAAGAGGCCACAGTTAGAACAGAATATGGAGAAACAGCATGGTTTCCAATTGGCAAAGGTGTCAGACAAGGATGTATTTTATCTCTCTATCTCTTCAATCTATATGCAGAACATATAATTAGGAAAGCTGGATTAGATTTAGATGAAGGTGGAGTGAAAATTGGAGGGAGGAACATTAATAATTTGAGATGCTGATGACCCTACATTATTGGCAGAAAATAATGAAGATTTGAAACGACTACTGATAAAAGTAAAAAGAGAAAGTGCCAAAGCAGGACTACAGGTGAACATCAAGAAAACAAAAGTAATGAGGAAATTGAAATGGTTCAAGACTTTCTATTCCTTGGCTCCACCATCAACCAAAAGGGAGACTGCAGCCAAGAAATCAGAAGGAGATTGAGACTGGGAAGGGCAGCCATGAAGGAGCTAGAAAAGATTTGGAAGTGTAAGGATGTGTCACTGGCCACCAAGACTAGATTAATTCATGCAATCGTATTCCCTATCACTATGTATGGGTGTGAAAGCTGGACAGTGAAGAAAGCTGATAGGAAGAAAATAGATTCCTTTGAAATGTGGTGTTGGAGGAGAGTGTTACGGATTCCGTGGACTGCCAAAAAAACAAATCAGTGGGTTCTAGATCAAATCAAGCCTGAACTGACCCTAGAAGCTAAAATGACTAAACTGAGGCTGTCGTATTTTGGTCACGTCATGAGACGACAAGAGTCACTGGAAAAGACAGTCATGCTAGGAAAAGTTGAGGGCAGCAGGAAAAGAGGAAGACCCAACAAGAGATGGATTGACTCAGTAAAGGAACCCACAGCCTTCAATTTGCAAGATCTGAGCAAGGCTGTCAAATATAGGACATTTCGGAGGACTTTCATTCATAAGGTCGCCATGAGTCAGAAGCGGCTTGACGGCACTTAACACACACACACACACATATATGTGTTGTTGACCACTTACCTTTTTATTGTAAATCACTTGAAAGTTTAGTAGTCAAACAGTATAAACATTTAAGTGTGTTTAATTTGATGAGTGATGTTGGAAGTTTCTGATATTTCTTGGTATGTGTTTGGACGCATGTGAAATGTGTGCTAGGTTAAATACTTGATTCCCCATCCCCTTCTCCTTATTTGCTTAACAGGAGAAGTTCAGCCGAAAAACATCTTTGCCAGTGCCCCATCCAACACCAATCTGGACAAGTTCCAGGTAAATGAGGACGCAAGAGTGATTGTTTGGCAGAAGACTTGAAGTGAAAGGAATGCTAGAGATCATCTGTTCTGCCCTCTTGATCCCCATGCTCAAAATACCTGCATGAGAACTGTAGTCAATCACACCAAGAGGTGATTGCCGTCCTATTCCTTCCAAAAAAATCCCAGTAAGGCACGGATGTGTCTCTGTGTTATTCTTGGTCCATTTCCTTTCCCAAATATCGTTTAAAGGATTTGCCCTTACTTAACCCTAGCTTTCAAATAAGCAGACAGGAGTTGATGCAATATTATCCATAAATTATATTGGTTTTCATGAAACGAAAGACAGCCAGTGCAGTGTTTATGAGCTATGAATGGAAAGTGTGCGGTTCAGTTCTCAGCTAAGCCTTGAACTTTCTGGGTAGATTCTGGCAACTCCCAACACACACACACCCGCGCTGGATCAGACCAGTGGTCCGTCTGGTGCAGCGTCCAGTCTCACACAGTGACCAACCAGTTTCTGTGGAGGTCCAGTAGCAGGGCGCCGAGGCCGAGGCCTTCCCCTGATGTTACCTCCTGGCACTGTGATTCAGAGGTTCTGGAGGCTCCCTTCAGTCATCATAGCTAGTAGCCACTGATAGACCTCTCCTCAGTGAATCTGTCTACTCCCCTTTTAGTGCCTGTGGCCATTACTACATCCTCTGGAGCAAATTGTGTAAAGAAGTATTTCCTTTTGTCCTTCCTGAAACTACTGCCCATCAGCTTCATTGGATGCCCTAAGTTCTAATATTTTGGGAAAGGGAGAAAAAATATTTCTCTCAACTCTCTCCATCCTGTGCATAACGTTATAAACCTCTATCATGTCCCCCCACCTTAGTTGTCTCTTTTGTGAACTGAAAACTCCCAGATTCGTTAGCCTTTCATCAGCTATTTTATTTTCAGTCTCTTTCCCCCTGGATTAAGCAGGGATGTAGACCAAATGCTGTTGAGTTCCAACCTGAGAATTGCTCACCTCTCGCTCCTCTTTCTCTCTCTTTTGGATGAAAGGGCTTCGGCTGCAGAACAACACACTGTAACCTGGAGGTGCTGAAGAACAGTACCGTGGTGTTCTTGGCTACCAAGCCCCACATTATCCCCATGGTCCTCCGCGAAATCGCTCCTGCTGTCACTCAAGATCACATTGTCATTTCCATGGCAGCCGGAGTCACGCTCGGGACCCTGGAAGAGGTGAGTTGATGCGAGGTCCTTCTCTTTATTTATTTAATTAATTTATATTTGCATTTTATAGCCCACCCTCATTCCCGGTCCAACCAGACTCAGGGCAGGTTACAACCTTTAAAATCAACAGGACTATAAGACATTAAAATCAATAACTAAAACACAGCAAGCAGAGCAATTTAAAATGTGGGAGGGGCTGTGGCTCAGTGGTAGAGCATCTGCTTGGCATGCAGAAGGTCCCAGGTTCAATCCCCGCCATCTCCAGTTAAAGGGACTAGGCAGGTAGGTGATGTGAATAGACCTCAGCCTGAGACCCTGGAGAGCTGCTACCGGTCTGAGTAGACAAATCTGACTTAGATGGACCAAGGGCCTGATTCAGTAGAAGGCAGCTTCATGTGTAAAATAATAGTACCTGCCATAGACTGGACCGCAGAATCTCCCCCACAGATGACAAGTGTAGGGGGAAAAAATGGGGAGGCCAGTATGATGGATAGCTTAGAGTAGCTAGCGGCTGCCCTTGTAGGCCTGGCAGAATAGCTCCGTTTTGCAGACCCTGCGGAAACTCTTTCAAGTCCCCCAGGGCCCTGATGTTACTGGGGAGACTATTCCACCAGGCCGGGTCCAAAAACGCCCTGGCCCTCGTTCAGGACAGCCGCACATGCTTTGGGCCTCTTCACTGCCAGGTGCTCAGAATCCATCCCTCTGACCCACAGAGGGGCCCATATCTGGTGTGGGGAGGGCTGGAACACAGTCTCTGTCAGAGCACCTGCTTTGCCCGCAGAAGGCTCTGGGTTCAGTGCTCGGCAACTCCAGTTTAAAGGATCTCGGCTAGCAGGCTTGGGACAGACCCTTCTCAGCTGGGAAACTGGAGGACCAGTTTTGTTTTGATTAGATTTTTAGCCTTCCCAGTCTGGACAGAATAATGTACCTCTGAAAGCATCTAAAATACCTTGATTTATATTATTATCGGTATTGTCTATTCAGACTGGCAGCAGCACTCCAGGGTCTCATGTAGAGGGCTCAGTTGAAAAATGCATCTACACTGTAGGAAGAGACGCCATATAAGGCCTGAAGATAAAGCAATCCAAGGGGCAGGCGTGGTGTAGTGGTTAAAAGTGGTGGTTTGGAGCGGTGGACTCTGATCTGGAGAACCGGGTTTGATTCCCCACTCCTCCACATGAGCGGTGGAGGCTAATCTGGTGAACCGGGTTGGTTCCCCCACTCCTACACATGAAGCCAGCTAGGTGAGCTTGGGCTAGTCACTCTCTCTCAGCCCCAACCACCTCACAGGGTGTCTGTTGTGGGGAGGTGATTGTAAGCCTTTAAAAGTGGTACAATAACTTTTTGCGTGGGCCGTTCACTTCCGGTCCTTACTGAGACCCAGAATGATAAGTGTCAAATCTGCATATAAATTGAGAGCCGGTTAGATTGTCAAGACTAGGATCTGGGAGGCACTTGGTTTGAGTCCTCTCTCTGCCATGGAAGCTTTCTGAGTGACTTTGGGCCAGTCACACAAACTCAGCCTAACCTACTTCACAGGATTGTTGTTAGGATGAAAGGGAAGAGAGGAGAATTATGTAGGCCGACTTTGTCTACCGTTTTAAAGAGAATCAAAGCAGCTTACAATCTCCTTCCCTTTCTCTCCCCACAACAGACACCTTGTGAGGTAGGTGGGGCTGAGACAGTGTGACTAGCCCAAGGTCACCCAACTGGCTTCATGTGGAGGAGTGGGGAATCCAACCCGGTCCTCCAGACTAGAGTCCACTGCTCCCAACCACTACACCATGCTGGCTCTCCTCAAGCCAGATACTTGTGGATTGTCCTGAAAAGTTTCCAAAGCATGTATTTGTATCTACTCTATATCTTCTCGTTCTGCCTCCGCAGCTGCTTCCTGCCAGGACCAAGGTGTTGCGGATGATGCCCAACCTTCCCTGCGTGGTCCAGTCAGGCGCTATTGTTCTGGCCCCGGGGACCTGCACACGTGATCTGGATGTGGCCTTGCTGAAGAAGTTGCTGACCCCTTGTGGGCTTTGCGAAGTGGGGCCTGAGCCCTACATTGACATTCACACTGGACTGAGTGGCAGTGGAGTGGCCTACGTGAGTGCCATTTGCGTTGGGTCCCAGTGGGCTGGTTGCACCCCTTGTAAAAATCCATGCAGTTAGTCCTGGTGGCAAGTCAACTTGGTAGTGGCCCCATATGATTTCCTTCCCTCCTTTCCCTCTGTCCTAGTCATATCGCAGGGGTCCCTACCGTGGTACCCATGGGAGTAATTGCACCCACTAAGTGTCTTCAGAAAGCTGGTGGGGCTTTTGCCCAGCAAAGCTTCTGGCTGGCTATTGAAGAAAAAGAAGAGTTGGTTTTAATACACCAGTGTTCTCTGCCTTTTAAGGAAAATCAAACCAGCTTACAATCACCTTCCCCTCCCCACAACAGACACCCTGGGAGGTAGGTGGGGCTGACACAGTTCGGAGAGAACTGTGACTAACCCAAGGGCACCCAGCAGGTGTCATGTGTAGGAGTGGGGAATCCAACCCAGTTCTCCAGATTAGAGTCCACCGCTCTTAACCACTGCAATACACCAGAGAACTGACTGGCAGTGGATATTTTTTAAACCTCTGCTTTGGCAGCCGCTGCTATCGCAGCACAAGAGTCTTTGCAGTGTGGCTGAAGGTAAGCTGCAGCAGCCATTTGTGGCTGGCTCCACCTCCCGCGGTAGTCATCTTGTGGCAGCCATTTTGTGGCTGCACCCACCACACTGTGTCAGAATTCGAAAGGTGTCTGCAGGCTCAAAAAGATTGGGGGTCTTGTCACATCCCATGGGTAAAAAACCCCACCAAAATACTTGAATTATTTGTTGCTTCAGAAGCAGGGCACGTTATACATTATTAAACGGTATTTTCAATTTGTATAGCTTATTCTCATTGCAGAGTTTGACTCTGCCGGGGGAAGGCTCACCCCTGGTAACTGGGATGGTTTAAAAAATATATCTGAATCTCTGGAGCATTACTAGGCTCTGTGAGCTTTGGATATTTAAGAGTCAGTAAAAGAGGAAGGAGGAGGATCCGTATTTCAGTGATAAAAGCACCTGCCTTTCATGCGCCCAAGTACAGACCCCACCACCTCCAGATAAAGGAGCTGGGGCCGCAGGGTAGAGGAAGGGGCTTCTTCCTGCTCGTGACCTTTGGAAATCAGATGTCCATGTTTCTCCATGCGCTGAACATCACAAGGATTCATAGAATCTTAAGAGTTGGAAGGAACCACCAGGGTCATCTAGTCCAAACCCCTGCACAATGCAGGAAATTCACAACCACCTCCCCTCCCACACCCCTAGTGACCCCTGCTCCATGCCCAGAAGATGGCCAAGATGCCCTCCCTCTCATGAACTGCCTAAGGTCATAGAATCAGCATTGCTGACAGATGGCCATCTAGCCTCTGCTTAACAACCTCCAGGGAAAGAGAGCTCACCACCTCCCAAGGAAGCCTGTTCCACCGAGGAACCGCTCTAACTATTAGAAAGTTCACATGGAGCTGCCTTATACTGGATCAGACCCTTGGTCCATCATCTACTCAGTATTGTCTACTCAGGCTGGCAGCTCTCCAGGGTCTCAGGCAATGGCATAGGTCTTTCACATCACCTACTGCCCAGTCATTTTTAGCTGGAGACGCCGGGGATTGAACCTGGGACCTTCTGCATGCCAAGCGGATGCTCTACCACTGAGCCACTGCCCCTCCCTTCAGCACAGATGGTGCTAAGCTAAAAACATCAGTGGTGTGGCTTGGGATCTTCATCTACACCATCCAAAGCTGAGCTTTCCTGAAAGGTTCCTCTGCAAGATGATGCTGAGAAGTAGAGGGGTGGGCACAGATGGCACCAGCATAGCTTGAGACCACCCTCATTAGATGTATTCTGGACCACATCCCTAACCGCCACCCTGGCTGACTTAGGGTCTCCTCTGTGGCCTCCTTTTTGTCCTGAGAATTCCCATTGATTTCTTCCCCATGTCACCCCACAGGTGTACACGTTTGCTGAAGCGCTGGCTGAAGGTGCAGTGAAGATGGGGATGCCGTGGGCCGTGGCCAACAAGATCGCTGCCCAGACCCTCTTGGTAAGGAGATTGGAGAATTACTTCCTGGTTTGATCATTTCTCTTTCATTCTAAGCCGAGGGTCCCCAACATGGTGGCCATGGGTGCCATGGCACCCACCAACACCTTCCCTGGTGCCAAGTATTTTTAGAAAGTAGATGGGGCTAAGGGGGGCTGCTAGCTAGTAGTGCTTCTGATTGGCTATCGGAGAACTAATCGGCGGTGCAGATTAAAATAATATTGTTCCAGCAAAAGCTGCCACCAGTTTTGGTTTTATTTTCTCGGATTTCACAGCCACCACGCCTCCCGCTACCCCCCAATATATGTATCTCCATTTCTTCTAGGGAGCAGGCAAGATGATCCTAGAAACAGGCGAGCACCCGGCGGTCCTAAGGAGTGCCGTCTGCACCCCGGGCGGCACAACCATCCATGCTTTGCACGAGCTAGAGAAGGGGGCCCTGCGATCGACGGTCATGAATGCTGTGGAGGCTGGCACTAGCCGGGCCCAGGAGCTGGGCAAGAGATAGAAGCCGGGGATGCGGTGGCGTCGCTTGAGTGGACGTAGGTCCTTTCCTGACCAATAAAGAAAGCGTTTGGGAGGTGGAATTACCTTCCTGGAAAGTATGGCTTATGTGTGAACAATGTTGAGAAAAGACTGGGAGGGAGCCAGAGATGGGAGCGCTGGTTCCAGGGCTGTGGTGAACGGGGCTGGTCATTCCCAGCTCCTTCACTGGAGAGTTGATGCCTAATAAACATCATCTGCAGCCACTGCAGCTGCTGTTGCTCACACAATTACGTCTGCCTTCTTTTCTTCCGAGTTCTCCAGACTTGTGGAAGAAGCTGTCTGCTGTGGTTCACTTTTTATTTAATTTATACCCCATCTTTCCTCCCCAAAGTGGCTTACAGCATTCTGCTCTGTTTATCCTCACAGCAACCCCATGAGGTAGGTTAGACTTGAGACCCAGTGTGCGGCTGCTGTGAAAAAGGCAAATTCCATGCTGGGCATAATTAGACGAGGAATAGAGAATAAAACTGCTGCTATCATACTGCCTTTGTACAAATCTATGGTGAGACCACATTTGGAATACTGTGCGCAGTTCTGGTCACCATACCTAAAAAAGGAGATTGGAGAGCTTGAGAAGGTGCAGAAAAGAGCAACCAAAATGATTGGGGGACTAGAGTAACTGCCCTATGAGGAGCGGTTAAAACGCTTAGGGCTGTTTAGCTTGGAAAGAAGGCGGATAAGAGGAGACATGATAAGAGGTCTATAAAATTATGCATGGTATGGAGAAAGTGGACAGGGGGAGGCTAGAATGTGGGGTCATCTGCTGAAGCTAGAGGGTGAGATTCAAAACAGATAAAATGAAATATTTCTTCACACGACGCATAGTTAAATGGTGGAACTCCCTGCCCCAAGGTGATGGCTGCCAACTTGAAAGGCTTTAAGAAGGAAGCGGACATGTTCATGGAGGAGAGGGGTACTCTTGGCTACTAGTAAAAATGGATACTAGTCATGATGCATACCTGTTCTCTCCAGGATCAGAAAAGCAGGCCTATTAGGTGCTGTGGAACACAGGCAGGCTAATGCTGCTGCATCTTACTTGTGGGCTTCCTAGAGGCACCTGGTTGATCACTGTGTGAACAGACTGCTGGACTTGATGGACCTTGGTCTGATCCAGCAGGGCCTTTCTTATGCTCTTATGAGGGTGTGACTGGCCCAAGGTCACCCGGCAAGCTTCCATTGCATGAGTGGGGATTCAGAGCTGGGTTTCCCAGATCCTAGTGGGACATTCGAACCACTACATCACACCGGCTTTCCATCTGTCCTTTTTTAAAACTGACATGTAGCCTGTTCTGTTTTTACAGCCATGAGCAGACTGTGGGCCCTGGGCAAAGTGTCTTTGAAGACAGGCCTCCCTTCTCATCACCCTCACCTTTGTTGGAATGGTACCACCTAATATTTTTCTCTTTTCAGCCCTTAAAATTGCAGCAGCTTTTCTAAAACTGGCTCACACACGGGTAGTTTTGGTCTACCTGCAGGAGCCGTTTCCTCTCAACCCAACTCTAGGTGGGTTTAGTTGATATTTGGGGGGGGGGGCACCTGTTTAGCACAGCCCCTCCAGAGCAATGAAGAATTACCCCCCTGAAATGACAAACAGCCCTCAAGCTCTGGTGCTTGCTAGAACGAAGTTCCCTCAGCCTCTGCAGTTGCATCAGGGAGAGGGTTTTCCCTGCGAGCAGGAAGCAGATACCCTGTTCTGCTCATGTCACTGGGCGCAAGCAGAGAAGCTCCTGCCAGCAGTTATGGGTTCAGGGTACAGACCTTTGCTGCATAGAGAGGCGACGTTCTTCAGTCTGGCAAGCAAGTGCAGGGCTGGCTCACCTGCTTTGGCCCTTGCTGAGGCATGGAATAGGTGGCTGGCGCAGCCGCCGAGCCATGCTGATGAAGGAACGCAGCTGTACCAGCTTGTGGGGGCCCACTCGCTGGCGGTCCTGGCACTCCAGCCAGCGCAAGGCCTTCTGCAGGCCCTGGATAGCTTCCTGGGATGTGGGAACCGGAAGATCATCTCCTTCCTCAACCTCCTGATCCCCTCTCATCTCATCCTCCTCATCTTCCCAACCCAAAGATCCCTCCTCCCCTTCCCTGATGTCTATGACCACGTCATCTGCATGGAGCCAATCCCCCACCTCCTCTGGAGCCAGGCGCCTGCCCAGAAGGGCAGCCAGGTAAGCGAGGTCGCCAAAGGACGAGTTGTTTGTGCTACCTGGGGCCTCCCCTTGTTCTTCTTCCTCTCCAGGGTTGGGCTCAAAGGCTGCCCGTAAGCCGAGGAGCCAGCATTTCTCAATGGTGCCCGCAGGGATGAGGTCCCAAGAGAAAGCAGCGAGGTTTAGCAGGTCCTTGAGAAGGAAGGACTGGGCGAAGTCCAGAAGCCCACCCATGCCAAGTTGGTCGGGCTCTTCCGAATTCCCTTCTCCCACCGCGCATGATGCAGCCATCCGAAGTAGCTCCCGTTTGTACACCTGCTTGAAGGTGGACACCACACCTTGCCCCAGCGGGGCAGAGATGTGCCTGCCTCCTCCCGACAAGCCCCCGACTGTCTTGGAGAGGAAGAGGGCTCGGATGGAACCGTCCGGGGTCTGCACCTGGGGCGGATCCTCAGCACCGCCCCAAAAAGATGGAGGGCAGCTGAGCAGTAACACAGCTCTCTGTTGGAGGCAGTGACGGTGTAAGAAACTTTTCACGGCGGGGACAAAGTCTTCAAAGAACCAGAGACGGAGAAGGGCAGGACCAAGGCGGGCCCCGACACTGTAGCGATAGCAAGCTGGGAGATCATGGCGACAGAGCCAGGGAGAGTCCTGCAGGTCTCCAACCACTAGTGGCTTCAGCTTGTGCAAGCCAGTGAGGTTGGCAGCTAGCAGCACCGTGACACGGTCTTTCCCCCGTGACTGGGAACGTGCAGGAGTTTGTGGGCTACCACATGCCCCCTGTGTTTGGAGTTGGCCCGGCAGCAGCTTCCAGTAGAGCCCGGTAACACTGGTGTTGTAGATCTGTTCATCAGTGTAGCCTCCCCCGTCGGAGGGAGTCATGTCCGGGGATGGGGGGAGCGATGGAAGAGGGTCAGAGGAGGCTAAAGAGGGCCGACCAGGCTGCACTTTGGCTTTGAGGGCAGGGCTATCGCCCGCCACGCCAATGCCACCCCCTGCCTCGCCATAAATGCGCTGGCTGGAGATGCCATGTCTCTTCTGCCATCGCCAAAACCACCCGTGGCTGGCCTTAAAGGTACACTCGGGGCCGTAGATCTGCCGGGCAAAGGCTTCCGCCTGGGCCTGGATGACAGGGCCCGAGAGGGGCACACCGTGCTGGCGCAGGGCGAGGAACCAGGAGTAGACGGCCCGGTCGATCTCCTCCTCGTTGGCCAGGCGCATCTTCTTGCGGTGGGTGCCCACCTCCCCGCCCAGCTGGTCCAAGAACCAGCGCAGCTTCCGCTCGTCTTTCAGCCAGCAGCGCAGGGTGCCGCCGGGCACCCCGAAGTCTCGGCACACGGAGGCCTGCCGCTCGCCTTTCTTGATGCGTCCGATGGCCTGCAGCTTGTCCTTGATGGAGTAGGCGCGGCGGAAAGCCATCTTGGACAGCGGTAAGGGGGCAGCGATCCCACTGCTGACACCATCGAGGCCAGCACAGCTGGGTCGGCGCAGGGACCGAGGAGCCGGCGACTCCTCCAGGGGCTCGCCTGGCACCGCCGGGGCTACCAGTCCTGCAGGCAAAGCTGGCTCACCCTCCAAGCTGTTTTGCTCTGGGGGGAGCAAAGCCCCCTGCCCCCCAGCCATGCCAGGCCCCTCCTATGCTGCCCCCAGCGACCCTCCAAATACAGCAAGCAGAGAGGAGGGTCTTTGCAAGCCCCAGCACCATAAATCCCGGCTCAGAAAAAGGGGGGCGCGTTATAAGCGGGGGGGGGGCGGAAAAGAGGAGGGGGGGGAGGAGGGAGCGGCCGCCTTTGTCTTCCGCCTGGCTTCAGATGGAGCAGGGCGCATGCGCTCTCCAGTCGCTTTCCCCCCCCTTCTCTCCGTGCGACGTTCCAAGCCTCTCCCCCTTCCCTTTGCGTTCCCTTGGATTCTTCCATCCTCTCTCCGTCGCCCTCCCTTGGACCGTTCCAATTGACACACGCGAGAGGGGGAGAAGGGAAGAACACATTAGTATTTCGGCTTTCCTCTTCTCCCCCCGTTCCATTACAGGTTCCTTCTTTCGGGCATCCCCATTATTCTGAACGGGGAAAGATACAGCCATCGCCGCCGGGGGTTGTTCCATTCCGCAGAAACGCCTCACACTTCTTCTCCGCCCCCCAGTCGCTTGCAGTGCGCTTTACGGTTGCTATTCCAAGCCCGAGGTCGGGCTGCTCCATTCTTACAGACACGGGGGGGGCGAAGAGGAGGAGCGATTAAATTAGCCTTTTTATTAAACGAGTCTTTATATCGCTTTGATCCTGACGGCTGTCCAAATGTTAGACCTTGGACAGCCGTCAGGATCAAGATAAATTTTACACTTTCCTCACAAAGGCTTGCCGGCCTTTTTATCCCACCCATACACACCCCTCTTCGGGCCGGAGTTGGTTTGCCCCAGGAGGCTGCTCTCTCCCAGAATGCCGCGCGCGGCGCGTGCCCGCCCTCTTTCCTCAGGCTGAGGCCGGGCGGAGCGGAAGCGCCTCGTGGGTCTCTCTTCGCCGGGGTCCGGCCTTCGCTCGCCCTGCTTTGCCGGCGCTGTGTGAGTCGCTCCCGCCTCGCCGCTGGGCCCAGGCCTCCGGGAGGGACGTGGCTAAGCCACGCTGGGAAGGGGGAGGACGAGGGCCAAGTAGGGGCGACGAGAAGGCCTCGGTTCCCATCATGCACCGCGGGAGGGGGGCTTGACCTGCCTTTGACGCTTTGCATTATGGGCTCTGGAGTCTTTCTGGCAACACTTTTTGGGGGGGAGGAGAATTAGAGCCCCTTAGTTTTTTATTATTATTATTCATATATCTCGCCTTCCCCTGCGAAAGTTTTCTCTTTTCTTGATTGGAAAAAGCGTGCTTATGAGCGCCCCCCCCATCAAAGTGTGTGGGGCTCTGTAGGGTTGCCAACCTCCAGGTGGGGCCTGGAGATCTCCCAGAATTGCAGCTGATCTCTAAACCACAGAGATCAGTTCCCCCGGAGAAAAGGGGTTCTATGGAGGGTGGACTCTATGGCGTTATACCCCCTTGAACACATGAAACGGCCTTATACTGAATCAAACCATCAAGGTCCATCCAAGTCAGTATTGTCTACTCAGACCGGCAGCAGCTCTCCAGGGTTTCAGGCTGAGGTCTCTCACATCACCTACTTGCCTGGTCCCTTTAACTGGAGATGCCGGGGATTGAACCTGGGACCTTCTGCATGCCAGGCAGAGGCTCTGCCACTGAGCCACAGCCCCTCTCTGTGAATCTCCAGGGTCTCAGGCAGAGGTCTTTCACATCACCTACTTGCCTGGTCCCTTTAACTGGAGATGCCAGGGATTGAACCTGGGACCTTCTGCATGCCAGGCAGAGGCTCTGCCACTGAGCCACAGCCCCTCTCTGTGAATCTCCAGGGTTTCAGGCTGAGGTCTCTCATATCACCTACTTGCCTGGTCCCTTTAACTGGAGATGCCAGGGATTGAACCTGGGACCTTCTGCATGCCAGGCAGAGGCTCTGCCACTGAGCCACGGCCTCTCCCCACTGAAGTCCCTCCCCTCCCCAAACCCCGCTCTCCTCAGGTTCCACCCCCAAAATCTCCAGGTGTTGCCTACCCCGGAGTTGGCAGCTGTACAGAATGCAATAGTCCAGACTTCTATTTCTCTCCCGGAGAATAAAATTATTGTTGTTATTCTCATTGCGAAGTATTGATACAGGATTTTCAGGGTTGAAAATGTTTCAGGTGCATTAGCCGGTCCAGTTGCAGGCAAGGGGGATTGGCTGTGAGGGTGAGAAAAGGCTGACAGGAGAGAGGGCTGCTAAATGGGTGCCACAAGAAAGTGGGTGGGAAAACTCTTCTGCAAAAGTAGCTCTTGGTGGAAACTGGTTGGCAGTGGCTCCACTTAGGCAGTTGCCTGGGGAGGGGCCATGGCTCAGTGGTAGAGCATCTGCTTGGCATGCAGAAGGTCCCAGGTTCAGTCCCTGGCATCTCTGGTTAAAAAGGACCAGGCTGTAGGTGATGTGAAAGACCCGTCTGAGACCCTGGAGAGCTGCTGCCGGTCTGAATAGACAATACTGACCTCAATGGACCAAGGGTCTGATTCAGTACAGCAGCTTTATTTGTGGGGAGGGGGCCATGGCTCAGTGGCAGAGCATCTGCTTGGCATACAGAAGATCCCAGGTCCAATCTCTGGTTACACGGACCAGGCAAGTAGGTGATGCGAATAGACCTCTGCCTGAGACCCTGCAGAGCCGCTGTTGGTCTGAGTAGACAATACTGACTTAGATGGACCAAGAGTCTGATTCAGTATAAGGCAGATTCATGTGTTCATGGAATTTACTGCCACAAGATGAGGCAGAGGCCATTGGCTTATATAGTTTTAGCAGGGGGTTGGACCGACTTATGGAGGAGAGGTGTATTGCTGCCTGTTAACCAAGTTCACTAAACGGAGTCTACAGGTTCAGAGGCAGCATGCCCCGATAGTTGTGTGCTGGGGAGCAGTTAGTTAGGGGTAGTGTTTCCTGCGGGTTCCGCTTGTGGTTTTTCTCTTTGGTATCTGCGGCCAGAAATAGGTTGCCGGACCGGATGAACTTTTAGTCTGCTCTGACTTGGCTCTTCTTACATTCTCGCAGTTTACCTGCTGTCATTCTTTTCTGTCCCCCCCCCCTTTTTGTTCTTATGAAAAGCCCTGTGAGGTAAGATACCCCAGTTCAACCATGATGTAGCATAGTTAAGAGATGAGCTGCGATCTGGAAGGCTGCCAGTTCAGTTCTCAGCCTCCCTGCATTATTTATTCACAGTGCAGGTAGTAGGGGAGGGACTGTGGCTCAGTCGTAGAGCCTCTGCTTGGCATGCAGAAGGTCCCGGGTCGTAGTCGGACGCCTTAACCACTTCAACACGCTGGAGAGACACACAGAGAGATATACCCCATTAGACTGCAATGTCTTCATCTGTGTAATCTGCTTTAAGTCCCAGTGAGAAAGATGGACTATAAATAGCGCAGATAAGTGCCCTGGCAGATGAATCAGTCTTGTAGCACTCCCTAAAAATTTCTAACGGCAGTTCCCTCCCCCACCTTCTCCGTGAGCCCTTTCCACAAAGCAGGAGCTGCAGTAGAGAAACTGTGGGCTCGGCTTTATGCCAGTTGGGTTACCTTAAGTGGGGGAAACCAATGGCAACCTTAGAAGTGTAAGTGGCGCAAGGGGATATGTGAGAGGAGACGGTTATTATGATGGCGGGCCAGCGGAAGGGATCCTTGGTCTTTGGCCTAGGTGGTGCTTCTGCTGTGCGTGCACACACACACACGTTTTCCACATGCATTTGCAAGCAATCCCTATTTCTAAACGTGGCTGAGGAAATTATCAGTGCCGAGTACACAAAAGGTTTTAGGGGCAGTTGCAGATTGGAAGTTAACAATATCCATTTCTAAATATTTCTGTCATTCTTGCTGGCCTTGTTGGGGTACTGTCTTGGTCTGTGATTCTTGGGGGATTTCATGAGAGAGGTGTCCCCAAGGGGGACCTCTCTGCTTAAGCCATCATTAAACAAAATAGCCTGGGGGTTCCGTTGTCTTAAGAAACAAAGCTTAATATATTACAGCCTTTCCAGTCAAGACAAAAGTATTTGGGAGTTGTGTGACCGCAGGAAGAAATTAAATCTGTGAAAGTCTACAAGTGCAGTCTATCCAGACTCCATTCCTTTAGTAATGCAATACCAAATTTGCGACATAAATAACAGGCAGATGTGTTGATGGACTAGAAAACAGCAATGTATTTTTATTTTTATGAGGGGCCAATCAAATTAGCACTGAATAGTGAGTGCCAACTTTCAAGTTCCCTAGAACTCTACATAGAGAGCGCCCCATGGCGCAGAGTAGTAAACTGCAGTACTGCAGTCAAAAGCTCTGCTCACATCCTGAGTTCGATCCTGACAGAAGTTGGTTTCAGGTAGCTGACTCAGGGTCGACTCAGCCTTCTGAGGTCGGTAAAATGAGTACCCGGCTTGCTGGGGGTAACGTGTAGATAACTGGGGAAGGCAACAGTAAACCACCCTGTAAACACAGTCTTGCCTTGTAAACATTGGGATGTGATGTCACCCCATGGGTCAGTAATGACCCGGTGCTTGCACTGGGGACTACCTTTCCCTCTAGAACTCTACGTAAGGTTGGACATTGGGGGTGGGAGTTGGCTTGCATGTTGGCAGAGCCCAGAAGTTTGTGGCTGGTACATGTTCTTAAAATGGAGCCCAGGAGGTGTTGTAGAGTTAATTGGAGTCCCTGGTGCTGGGTGCAAGCTGAACTACTTCCAGAAAATGTTTTTCAGAAGTGTGTGGTTCAGCTAACTGGTGCATAACTTAGAATCATTGATTTGGAAAGGACCTCCGGGTCATCTAGTCCTACCCCCTGCACAATACAAGAAATTTACAACTACCTCCCCCCACCCCACACACACACCCAGTGACCCTTGCTTCATGCTCAGAAGGTGGCAAACAGGATCCCTGGGCCAATCTGGCCCGGAGTAAAATTGCTTCCTGACCCCAATGTCGCGATCAGCACCACCCTGGGCATGTAAAAAGGGGCCATGAGAGCCAAATACTGATGCAACCCTTCCCGCCTGCCCTCTCATGATCTGCCTAAGTTCACAGAATCCGCATTGCTGTCAGATGGCATTACTTGCGACTGTCAAACCTTGTGATGTGCTTTTTGCTACTTGAAGCCTGAGTCCTGTGAAACAGAATTTGAGAAGTTCTACTCAGTTCCTGTAGTGGTGCTGTCTGCTTCCAGATGTTGATACTGCTGGGTGGAATCATCTTATACTGTGGGTAGAGCTGCGCTTCTGGAGTTAAAACACATTTTTCTTGAAGTAGTAAAAACTTCCAGTGCTATGATTGGCAATTAAACCTGGGGCCTTTGCCAGTATCTCCAGTTGAAGTATCTCAAGTATTGTGAAAGGCCCTTTCCTGCCTGAGACCTTGGAGAGTCACTGCCGGTCAGAGTTGGAAACACTAACAGATGGCCCAGTGACTCTGCTTCAGAGTAAGGCAGCTTCATGTGTTCAGTTCCTCTTGCTTCACACTCCTAATGTGTAGATTCTGCCATTACAGAGTGGAATTTCTTGTCTGTCGGGGTGTGTGTGCGTGTCTTACCTGCTTTTCTGATTTCTTGACAGTTTTACACTTTGGTTGATGCATCTTTAAAAACAAAAAAAATGTTCTTACTGTTCCCTACTTCTCTTCTTACTTAACGCTGTCATAGGAACTAAAAAGGTAAGTACTTATTAGCAGTTTCTTTTCTTTTTCAACCTGCTGGACTAAATGTGATTCTTCACTAAGCCAGGTCTGCTGCATCTTTAAAAAAAGAACTGTAACATCTCTGCTGAGTCAGCCGGCCTCCTCCTAGTTGATAAATTTCTTTGGCCGCTGCCCTAGTTCACCGTTGACGCTAGTCTGGACAGGAAAGCTGTGTGCTTTTAGAAGGCATTCAGTCTCAGTCTGGTGGAATAGTTCCTCTGCTGACAATGGTTATGCGTTGCTGCCTGAATTTGGACTCAGAGGACAGGGTGTTCTTTGAAGTTTGGCCCTAGCCATGGGTCATTGAAAGCAATTTGGACCATTTCACGGCTGCTGCCTCTTTGATATGGTGATGTCGCCTGGCTGGCTTGTGTTTTGTACAATAATTTGTTTTACAATTTTCTGAATAAGTCACAGCACTTATTTCCCCCCCCCTCCCCCAATGGGCATTGTGCGTTATACCACAGCACAACTTTGCAAACCCCCAGGAAAGGAGGCGGAGCAGGAGAGCCAAACCCTACCTCTCTGCTTGGCAAAGTGCGGGACCTTCTTCCTGTCTGAGGAACATCTTGCCTCAAAGGGCAACTCACCTGCTAGAGGAAGGCTTCAGGCTTAGCTGAGCAAAGCAGAAAAAATCCATCCCCCGGTGCTTCATTTTTGTGATTTTGTCTGTCAAATGAGTTGTCTCTGCCGTTGTCCTGCTGGTAAATCTAGGCCTACTTCTTTTTTTCGATTTGTTTGTGATTAACAAGCCTTGCGTAACAGGGGGGTGGCTTCCCCCCAAAAAAACCATATTCGCTATTGATGAATCCCTTTTTTCATTCGTGTCATTTGGTAACTTGGCCATAGTTGTATGAGGATGCTTCGCATCTCCTGCATTTTGTACCCTTGAAACATCATACGAACCGGTAAACAGAATAAACGTGGAATCTTTTTCTTCCTGCTCTGCGCTCCTTCACCAGTTATTGCTGACGTTTCCCCATGGTCAGCGGCTGTAAAAGGACACCCCCCCCCCAATTCACTAGCTGTTTTCTGCACCAGCCTTTGTTTTGAAATACCCTGGTCCCTTCACTTCTCTCGCCCTTCCTGTATTCCAACTGTGGCTTCCGTTCTCTACCTTAAATGCTGCTTCCTTTACCTGGAGGTAAACCCGAGCGTCCCAAACTCCCTTTGAGCTCAGTTAAGTGTCTCTCCTGTGGCTTTTGTCCTGTATGGGACAAACCACTTCTCTTTTATTTCACAAGCACGTCACTGAAAGTATTTTGGAAGTGGAAATCGGAGTCTAGAGTAGGTGTGGGACTTGCATTAGGCCGTTTGCTGGGAACGCCCAGGTCACACTTCTTGCTGCATTTTTGGTGTGCGCTGGGGGGGGGGGGCTCTTCAGGACAACTGAGAGCTGACTCCCACAGTCCCGCTCCTGGCATTGTGATGTCACTTCCTTTCGCTAGTCACAATCCCCTGTCCCAGCCCACACAGCTCCCAGCTTTTTAACATCTTGCACATGAGTTTGAAAGATGTCAGTTTCCACCTGGGGTCAGGCTAGCACTTAAAACCAATAAAATTTTCCAGATTTGTGGAGCAAGTGTTCTATTTCACGACATCAATAGTAAGTAGTGAATACTTTACTAAAATAATGGCAGAACATATAAAGTTCATTTTTTTCATTTAAAAATATATGTTAAATTGGAGGGTGCCTTATTTGGATGTCTCTTGTTCAGGTTAGGAGCCTTGTGGCGCAGAGTGGTAAGCTGCAGTACTGCAGTCCAAGCTCTGCTCACGACCTGAGTTCGATCCTGATGGAAGTTGGGTTCAGGTAGCCGGCTCAAGGTTGACTCAGCCTTCCATCCTTCCGAGGTTGGTAAAATGAGTACCCAGCTTGCTGGGGGTAAAGGGAAGATGACTGGGGAAGGCACTGGCAAACCACCCCGTAAACAAAGTCTGCCTAGTAAATGTCGGGATGTGATGTCACCCCATGGGTCAGGAATGACCCGGTTCTTGCACAGGGGACCTTTACCTTTTTTACCTGTCCAGGTTAATTTCTAAAAGAAGTTCAGTTCTCTAGAACAGCTAGGTGCAGATCTGACACAGGGAGATTTGACTCTCAAAAGCTCATACCCTGAAAATCTTGTTGGTCTCTCCAGTGCTACTGGACTTGAACCTAGCTGTTCTACTCCAGACCAACGTGGCTACTCTCTGAAACTCAGTTCTAGAAGTAGCATACATTTGCTTTATAAAATACCTTTACTATGAGTACAAAGTCTTAGTAATAGCCCAAGAATGTAAAGCTATGCTGGGAACATACCCTCTAAAAAAAGAGACTATATTGTAGATGTTATAACTTGACCAGAAGTTATAACTTGACTAGACAGGGGCACAGAAAATGAGTCCCTCCACTTTCTGTGTGCCAGTGGTCAGTGCAGTATGGATGATAGTGCAAATTAGATTTCTTACTTGCTTTAAAATCGTATTATCCTGCACAAATCTGCCAGGCCAGAGGTCTCAATGCAGCTTCCTTAAACACAACAAAGATAATTCACAGTGGGTAGCCGTGTTAGTCTGTCTGCAGTAGTAGAAAAGGGCAAGAGTCCAGTAGCACCTTAAAGACTAACAAAAATATTTTCTGGTAGGGTATGAGCTTTCTGGAGAAGTGAGCTGTGGCTCACGAAAGCTCATACCCTACCAGAAAATATTTTTGTTAGTCTATAAGGTGCTACTTCCCTGACCTGGGTCGCCCAGGCTAGCCTGATCTCGTCAGATCTCAGAAGCTAAGCAGGGTCAGCCCTGGTTAGTATTTAAATGGGAGACCACCAAGGAATACCAGGGTTGCAATGCAGAGGAAGGCACTGGCAAACCACCTCTGTTAGTCTCTTGCCATGAAAACCTCAAAAGGGGTCCCCATAAGTCGGCTGCGACTTGATGGCACTTTACACACACACAAGATGCTACTGGACTCTTGCCCTTTTCTACTTAAACACAACAAAGACATTTTAAAAGATTTGGCCCTGGCACGCTTCTTGGGCATCACAAATGAATTCTAATTATCCGTGGTAAATTTGTACTGGATCCCTCTTACAGAAGGGGCATATCATTCTAAAATGTTTGACTGGCAAAGACTGTTTGCCCTCTCCTTCGTTCAAGTTGAGATGTGCCTGAACCCTGCTTGTGGCCTGGTTGGTATGCCGCACCTCCTTCCCTTCTTGCACAGGATCTTGGTTAGAAACTAGCTGCCCGTTGTGTCCAAATGCAGGCATGCAGAAAGGACCTGTGGTTCTCCCCCTGCCCCTAACCAGGATTCTAACCTGGAGTCCAGTTTAGGTTGAGGATCTGAGTTAGCAGGGGAGATGACCTACCTCCACTTAGCCTGCGTTCATGCGTCATGGGTGAGTTTCTAACTGGGGTTCCTCCATTTTGCTCTCTGCATGAATGGAGGGGAGAGGAACATGGTGAGCCCAGCAATGAACCGGGTTCATACGCTTTTCAACCGAACCATGATCCAGTTTACTGTCGGAATGTAGCTGTGGTGTCTGTCATTATTCCTATTTTCTCCCACTATGCTTCAGTGAACAAGGCTTTCCTAAGGACAGACTGCTGGCTTTGAGTCCAGTAGTGCCTTTAGATACTAACAAGTTTTTTAGGCTACGAGCTTTCGAGAGTCAAAGCTCCCTTCATCAGATCTGATTAAAGAAGAAGACAAGTTGGTTTTTATATGCCGACTTTCTCTACCACTTAAGGAAGAATCAAACTGGCTTACAATTCCTTCCCCTCCCACAACAAACACCCTGAGAGGTAGGTGGGGCTGAGAGAACTGTGACTAGCCCAAGGTCACCCAGCTGGCTTCACGTGGAGGAGTGGGGAAACCAATCTGGTTCACCAGATTAGCCTCCACCGCTCATGTGGAGGAGTGGAGAATCGGACCCGGTTCTCCAGATCAGAGTCCAGCACTCCAAACCACCGCTCTTAACCACTACACAACACTGGCTCTTGCGCTAAAGGAGCTTTGGCTCTTGAAAGCTCATACCCCAATAATCTTGTTGGTATCTTAGGTGTCTTTTGACTCAAATCTAGCTGTTCTACTGCAGACCAACAGGGCTACCCTCTGAAACTGAGGACAGACACTGCCCCCACCCTTGTGCTTACTGGTTGTGGTCCTTTTCTCAAAGCACAGTGCCAATTTTTTTATTGTGTATGCTGTAGTGTGTGTGTGTGTTTTCAACACGCAACAATAACAAAACAACATTAGAACATACAGCTGTATCCAGTGCGTACTGTACAAATCCCACTGCATGCGGAGTCCCATCGAACGGGCTCTTGGAATGGCTAGAACCTCTTGCATGCCGTTAGCAACTGTCTTAGTTATTCTTGCAACTATATTATTGTGCTTGTCTCTTAATGCTGCCGCCTTTGGGAAGATGAGGACCAGGAAGCTGCTGTATCCGGCAGAAAAAGTCTGGGTGGACAAGCACAGGTACGATGAGGCGGAGAGGCTCCACTATGAACGGGAAGCAACTCTGGCCGCCTCTGCCGCCGGGCCCTGCCACGAGCTGGTGGCCGTCAACGGCTTCTGTCATGATGAACCCGGCGAGGAAGAGCCGGAAGGAGACCCATGCAGAGCTGGAAGCAACAAGAAGCACAAGAAGAGGAAGTGTTCGGCCAGAGCCAGCCCTTTCGAGCCCAGAGTGGACCTCGTCCTGACGGGGCTGTTAGCTGACCGTGTGTGGTTTGACAAGCCTCTCTTTGACCAGGCGGAAGCCGCCTACCGGAAGAGGCTTGCGGACGCTCTTTCGCAGGCGGTGTCTGAGACGCCACCATCTGCCGAGCCCTCTGCCTTGGTGCCCTGGTCTGAAGTCGAGTCTCCGGGGAGCGTCCAGTCGAGAAGTAACCTGGAGGTCTTGCAGTGCTCCCACGACAGCCTGATCGCCTGTCATCACCTGATCCAGGACATTTGGGTCAACAAGGTCGACTTTGACGACGCCGAGAAGACATTTGTCGAAAAATGCCAGTCGATGGCTCTGGCACAGGCCCTCCACCTTCCCACGGTTCCCTGGCACGGCAGCGAGGACTATGCTGAACAGCCAACACCGGACGAAGGCTACGGGACTGCCCTGCCTACTCCTTCGACACCGGCCCAGTCCGCGGAGGCTACGGTTTGCACCGGCGCATCATTAGCCTCTCCCGATCTGCCTGCTGCTTTGGACCAGACTGTGAATGGCAAACCTCAGCTGGCCGGCTTACAGTCCCTGGTTTCAGAGGTCTGGCTGGAGAAGCCCGTTTACGACGATGCAGAGAGGAGCTTCTATGCAAACATGTTTGACGGGCACCCGCCTGGGAAGGTGAGGTTGCAGGAGCGCGAGCGGCCAGAGTCCCTGAAGAGGAGCCGCAAAGACAAGAAGAGCCGAAGCACAGCGAAGAGGGGGAATTCCACTGCCTCTGTCGGCGTACCTCAAGATGTTTCTCACACACCGTATACCTGGTATTTCATGCACAAGGATAGCGAATCTCTGTGGCTCAATAAGCCCGTGTACGATAGCGCTGAAGCACACTACTATGCGGCCAAGGCCTTGAAACTGGCCAGCGAGCAAGAGAACGCCAGGATGTCCGGGGCTGTGCCCCAAAAGCCCCTGCCGCCTGCAGCCCAGCCTTCCGGCACACCAGAGTCTAATGCTAAGTAGGAAAAGCTTGTTCTGGGGTAATTTGTTCTAAACTGGGCCCAGATAGAGAAGGGTTTCTGTATGTAAATAGCATGCGTATATGGAGTAGGGGTGGGGGGGCCTCTGCAGGTTGAAATAGAAATCTGCCTTCATTTGAGAGCTTGCCCTGTTTAGAGGTGGAAGGGTGGCTTCAGTAATTTGCCCTTCTGGATGGCAATCAGTAGCTCTCAATAATCACTTAGAGCACTTAAATGGGATTATTCCCATTGCTTTTTCCCCACAGCCACTGAATTTCATAGCAGCATAACTAACAATCCTGTGCATCTCAATGACTTGACTGCTTTACATCCAAAAGAGGCTTTTCTTGATACGTGTGAAGCACAAAGCATCGGTGCCCTTCCTTTTTATAGTATGTCAGATCCCTAGCACTCCCTAGCCTTAGAAAAGAGTAGGGGTCCAGTCGCACCTTAAAGACTAACACAATTTCTGGCAGGGTATGAGCTTTCGTGAGCCACAGCTCACAAAAGCTCATACCCTGCCAGAAATTGTGTTAGTCTTTAAGGTGCGACTGGACCCCTACTCTTTTCTAAGGCTAGTGACAGACTAACACGGCTACTCATCGTGATCTAACTCCCTAGCCTTGTTTGAGCGAATGTGATGGAAATTTGTTTGGGGGGCAGCTGTCTGTGCTTGGCCAGAGGGAACCCTAAGAATACTAGGGAAGGTTTTTATACTCCGCTGATCCTGCGTGCCCCTTTCTGGCCATTATTTCTAGAAATCCAGCACCAAAGGAGGCCTTTTTGGGTGGTGTTTCTTGGGCTTCTTTGGTGTGATCTGGAAAGGCATTGGGCTTTGTGCAAGTGGAATAAACCAGAACGGTGGCTGTCTCAGGAATAACGTTCTTTACTTTGGCCTTAAGCCGTTTGTCCCCAGCTCAAGAGCTTCACAACAGTAACTGATGAGGCTTCATGTTGTGTTCTCCCCCTCTTCCCCCCTCCATCTTTTTCTCCTGTGGTCCCTCATTGTATCCTCCTGCCAAGAACTACCCCTGTAGCCTCCAGCTGTGAGCAGTATCCACCCCCCACTCCCACACCTGTGAAGGTAGAACATTAGTTGACTAGACCTGCGCTGTTAATCCCTTCAACAGTAGATTCCCCTGCCACACCCACACTTCTCACCTCTGGGGCGGCACATCGGTGCTCCCCTGCTTAGAAGAAAATGCAGTGTTTGGGAGAGCATCCAGTGATTCCCCTTCTGCAGGTTGCTTTTGGAAAGGTGGGTTCGTTTGGCCACCACGTCCAAACGTGCAGCCTGGCTGGCGACTGCCACAAACACATCTTAGAAGTGCTGCTTGGTTCTGAATTAAATTCTGAGCAAGCCAAATCTCCAGCTCTGTGGGCAGAGGCTGATTGAGGCACATGCTCCTTCTTGCATACAAGAGTAGAAGATTTACCTCCCCCACACAAGCCATTTATACAGAGGGAGGGGCTGTGGCTCAGTGGTAGAGCCTCTGCTTGGCATGCAGAAGGTCCCAGGTTCAATCCCCAGCATCTCCAGTTAAAGGAACTAGGAAGGCAGGTGATGTGAAAGACCTCTGCCTGAGACCCTGGAGAGCTGCTGCCTGTTTGAGTAGACAATACTGACTTTGATGGACCTTGATGGTCTGATTCAGTATAAGGCAGTTTCATGTGTTCAACCCTTTGGAAGGGATGTGGTTAGGTGGGCCGCGTCTGCCATCCCGTCTCCACACAGTGTGTTTTGCCTTTCTGTGAACGGCTCAGCGGTGTCAGGAAAGGGTCATTTCTCAGGATGCTGTGGCCTTTCTGAGGCAGGCCCCTTTGCCGTGTTGACTGATCTGTGCGGATTTTCGGGTGTTTATCGGACTGGTTAAGCTGGATTTAGAAGAGGTGCCGAGGAAGGGGGCTCTGACTTAGCTTTACTGTGTCCCATAAAAAGCAGACCAGAGCAGTCAGCCTGGAATGTGAGTCATAAGGCTTGTGTAAATTGGATGAACTGAGAACTGTTTTGGGGGTGGGGGGGTTGAGGGTTCCTGTGTGTATTATGAAGGGGGAGGAGCCCGTGCCATATATTTTTTTTAACCAACGTGGGCCCCGGGGGCTCTGCTGAATTATTCCCAGGCGTTCATTGGGTCTCTTCCTCTTTGCAGAAACATGGCCACCAGCTTCCTCATGCACGAGAAGATCTGGTTTGATAAGTTCAAGTACGACGATGCCGAGAGGAGGTACTACGAACAGATAAACGGTCCGGTCTGCAGCCCTTCGTGCCCGCAGGTAAGGCACCCGCCCACGTCCTCCTGGGGCAGAGGCATCAGTCTTGTGGGGATGCCCGAGGGCTTCTGGTACAGGTGGAAGGGCAGCAGAGGTTCTGTTCTTGCCTGCATGTTGAAGTTTTCCCAGACACACTCTTAGCCCAGCTTCTGCTGAACACGGGGAGCCCCTGAATCAGACCAGAAGTCCCTCTAGCGCAGAATCCTACAGTGGCCGGCCAGACACTTCCAAGAAGCCAGCGAGCCAGGCGTGAAGGCAGCAGTGCTTGCCTCTCCAACAACTGGTATGCAGAGGCATGCTGCTTCTGAACTGGTTGGTGGTCGCAGAATGTGGGTACCCAAGGTTGGGTGGAAAAGATAAAATTATATAATAGAGAAATATTTTATTTTAAGATACCATATCTGGGTTAAAAACATTCAATATGATAAAACATGGCACAGTGGCATCTCATAACGTTGATAGACTTGAAGCACATGCCATACGCGTTTCGGCTAACAGACCTTCCTCAGTGGTCAAATAAAACCCATATAATGAGAGCCAGCATAGTGTAGTGGTTAACAGCGGTGGTTTGGAGTAGTGGACTCTGATCTGGAGAACCGGGTTTGATCTCCCACTCCGCCACATGAGCGGCGGATGCTAATCTGGTGAACTGGATTTGTTTCCCCACTCCTACACATGAAGCCAGCTGGGTGACCTTGGGCTAGTCTCAACTCTCTCAGCCCCACCTACCTCACAGGGTGTCTGTTGTGGGGAGGAGAAGGGAAGGTGATTGTAAGCCAGTTTGATTCTCCCTTAAGTAGTAGAGAAAGTCGGCATATAAAAACCAACTCTTCTTCTAATGCACACACAAATATTTACAAATATATCAACATATACAGACAACTATATACCAGCCGAGGCATGTGTGTAAGGTGTATAATAAATTTCAAATTATAAAGCCCTCTAGTTGGAGTGCCTGCAATTCTACACTGGGCTGAATTGGTCTCCCATTCAGAATGTGTGCAAGTATCAACCTGATCAAACGTTTGACCAGGTTGATACTTGTGCACAGATTCTGAATGGGAGAGCTGTGGCTCAGTGGTAGAGCATCTGCTTGGCATGCAGAAGGTTCCAGGTTCAATCCCCGACACCTCCAGTTAAAGGGACTAGGCAAGTAAGTGATGTGAAAGACCTCTGCCGGAGACCCTGGAGAGCCGCTGCCAGTCTGAGTAGACCATACTGACTTTGATGGACCAAGGGTCTGATTCAGAATAAGGCAGCTTCATGTGTTCTCTATTATATAATTTTATCTTTTCCACCTAACTTTGGGTACCCAGCTTTTGATTTTTTAAGTTGGGTTTCTTTCCCCCTTCTTCCCCCCTCATTTTTTTTAAGGTTGCAGAGTGTGCTCAAGTAATACTCAGTGTAGAGTGCTCATCAAATCATTTATGTATAGTATCGGAGATTCTCAAGACAGTGACTTACCGCCATTCTCTTGCCGGGTGGTGGGCTCTTGCCTTGGATTAGAGAGCGGGGGGTCCTCTCATCCCATCTCACAGTAAAAGGAGGATGGGTCTCTTGCTTGAAGCAGCCTCTTTCCCCAAAGCTCTGAGTCTCTGACCTGGCATGCCAGAGTGTGGGAGGTGTGTTGCGTTGCAAGATACTTTCTATCACAGCACATTTGGTATGTGGGGAATGAAGAGCTCCTGAAGTGACATAGTGCAATTTGTATGTGGTCTCCTCTTCCCCTACCTGCTTCCTCCTGTCCTGTCCAGTCCAGTTTATGTAAACTGGGCAGGCCAGGTTGACTTGTAAATTCTACATATCACTTACAAGTTTGCTAGGTTAATTTGGGAGGGTGTGCAATAACAACCTGACTTTGTGTGGCTCCAAAGTTGTCACCTTTCCCTAAGGTGTTCCTGGCTGTGTCCCTTCCCAAATTCACTTTCACATTTTTTTGCGGGGGGGGCAGGTTTCTAAATCGTCTTGGGAGATTTAATACTCTATAGAGCAGCACAGAATTAATGTGCATGTAAAGCTCTGCAAGCTAGTGAGGAGGAAAATAACAGCCCCCCCCCCAAAAAAAAAACTTGCTGCCAGCGTGGTGTAGTGGTTAAGAGCAGTGGTTTGGAGCGGTGGAGTCTGATCTGGAGAACCAGGTTTGATTCCCCACTCCACATGAGCGGCTGAGGCTAATCTGGTGAACTGGATTTGTTTTCCTGCTCCTACACATGAAGCCAGCTGAGTGACCTTGGGCTAGTCACACTGTCTTAGCCCCATCTGCCTCACAGGGTGTCTGTTGTGGGGAGAGGAAGGGAAGGTGATTGTAAACCGGTTTGATTCTCCCTTAGTGGTAAAGAAAGTCGGCATATAAAAACCAACTCTTCTTCTTGATTGTCAACTTACCATGTAAAGGCCGGAGAAAAGATCTGGAATTACAATGTGTAGTCCATAGTTCTCCGCATCAGGCCCGGAAGCTTTTTCAGACTGCTCAGATAAGAGAGCTGCCCAGTTGGAAGTAAAAGCTGTCTTCACTTCCATCTTTCTGAGCATCAGCCTTGGGCCCGAGAGACTGCTCTTGATCTTACTACAGAATATCTATTAGGAGGAAAGAAGCTAAATCTGACCACATGTTCTTTTGATCTTTTGCTGGCCACAATGAGCTGTGTTGAATATGTTTGTGACCCCTTCTGGATTGGCCAGGCGTCTCCCAGAACGTGTATCATTCTCCAAATGTTCGCTGAAAGCAGTGCAGGACGTTTTAGAGAACCCCTTCCCTTCATGTTTGCAGGTGTTTTCAAAGGCCGCCTAGCCAGCTATTACACCTAACAGGGTTTCTTGAATTCTCGCATCTTGTGGAAATTTGGGCACCCCTGTTGGGTATGTGTCTTTAAAGGTGCTTGGGAAGCCACATTGGAAGCTCCAGCTGTGAAGGGAGGAAGGAAGGAGGCCCGGCAGTGGGAACGGAGGGAAGAAAATTTCTCAAACTGGCTTCACCCAGAGTCAGCAACCCTCGTGCTGAACAGACAGCACTCTTTAAGCATCAGCACATGCTCCTTTCAGCTCGAAGCTGTATGTTCCTTATTTCCCAGTTACATTAAAAGTTGCACAGTAAGGGGTGTACTCTTCAGAATCCTGGCGAACTTAGCCAAGCATAAGAGAGGCTCTGGAAAAGGTTTTAACGCTGCCCTGGTGAAGCCTGGGGGGCCAAACAGCAGCGGGGAAGGAAGTTGCAGCAGCAGGCCCAATTTCCTGCATGAAGCATGCTTCTGTGCCTATGGAACTCCCATGCATTCGCCGGCTTCCTTTCTTTTCCTCAGGCTAGAAAGGGCATATATTGTGATGAAATTCTGAACACATAAAGCGCAAGAGGTTGTTACTTGGATGGTTGTTGAAATTTGCAAGAGCTAGGGCAGGGTGGCCGAACAAGAACTTTCTGTTGCCTGGATAACCACTTATTCTGGAACATTTCTGCTGGATTCCCTTGTCATACTGCAGGAACAGGGAGGATCTTGGAGAGAGGCAGGCAGCAGGGGGCGGAGGGCACTCCGCCCCAAGGTGGCAAAGAGGGAGGGCTGAGCATTATACAACACTTAGAAAAACAGCTTTCGAGCGTTCTGTTTCCATGGCTCATTCTTAAAGGTTCCTGATAATGCCTTTTCGTAAGGAACCTGGAGCCAGTGAAATCATCTTTCATTGGGCCTGGCAAGTTTATAAAGGGCAGTCTTCCATAAGCTGGTCCCGACCCGTAGAAGGGCTGGCATTTTGTCTGAACTGGCTGTCACCGATGTGAATTGGACTGATGGTTTCCAGGGCACGATTTTTAAAGAAATTGGTGGCTATACTATGACAGTGATTCCCAAACTGTATGCCATGAGCAAGGCTGAAGCATGCCTTGCAAGCCAGCCCGCTGTGAGTAGGAAGATGGCCATGTAGCATTCATCCCCTGTCTCTCCTCAATATATGCAGTGACATCCTCCAGAGTGAGAGCATGGAGGGATTCAATGAATGAGGCTTATCCTACTGCTGACAGTCACCAGCACCCATAGAATAGAATCATAGAATTGGAAGAGACCACCAGAGTCATCTAGTCCAACACCCTGCACAATGCAGGAAATTCACACCTACCTCCCCCTCACATACACCCAGTGACCCCTACTCCATGGCCAGAAGATGGGCCAAGATGCCCTCCCTGTCATCATCTACCCAAGGTCATAGAATCAGCATTGCTGACAGATGGCCATCTAGCCTCTTCTTAAAAACCTCCAGGGAAGGAGAGCTTACCATCTCCCAAGGAAGCCTGTTCCACTGAGGAACCGCTCTGACTGCCCAGAAAATATGCTCCCATCCCTGAGCTTGGGCAAGTAGAGAGTGGGATTGCTGAGAAGCAGCGTTGAGTGGGTTATCCTGTCGTTGCAACGAGAACACTTGTTCACACTAGTGGTGTTCAGAGGAATTATCTTAATTCCTCACTGCCCAGTTTCTTTCATTCTTCTTTTCCGGAAATTGAAGTCAATGTCTAATCAACTCTGTTTTTATTAAAGTCAAGAGGGGCAGGACGGGCGGTTCAGCAAAATGTCAGAATTCCACTGTGTAGATGCTCAGAGGCAGGCCGTGTGTTCCCAGACTTCCCGTCGTCCTGCTAGAGCACCACCTGTGGGGTGTTAGATAAAACAGCCGCAAGGGCTGAAGTTACAAAAGGGTGTGTCAATTTCTCTTCAAAGAGAAATGAAAGAGAAATTCCTCTTTTAAATGAGCAATAAGAAGAATCAGTAGCCTTATCTTTTAAAAGTGAATTTCAGAAAAAGAAATCCCCATGCCCATAGCACTAAACATAACACACATTTTTTGGTGGGGGGGAGTACCTCCAATTTTAAACTGGGGTGGTATCATGTGCCCCCAAGTATCCAAGGTTAGGACAATGTTGCTGCAGACGCTGATGCTGTCTACTAATTTTGGATTTGTTTGCATAAGATAAAGGTCTGGAATGTATGCCCTAGGCCAGGGGTGTCGAACTCATTTGTTACGAGGGCCGGATATGACATAAATGGCACTTGGTCGGGCCATGCCTCGCCAGCCCAGATTGGAGTGGGGGGGGGTGGCGGCTGGCTTGCGGGTTGGATAAGAGCTCTCAAGGGGCCGGATCTGGCCCTCCGGCCTTATGTTTGACACCCCTGCCCTCAGTTGTACCCCTTATCACCACTGAGGCTCTGAGACCAAGGACGTAGTTTGATTTTCCAAGCTTAACCTTTATGCCAATTTAATGAATCAAGTTTTATTTCGATACAATATCAGCTCTGAATAAAAATCAAAGTTAAGTTAAAATAATAAAATAAAATAATAAAAGTTGATGATTCTGGGAGGGATGGCTTGAAGAAGAGGAGGAAAGATCTTCTATGGGGAAAGGTTTTCAATTAGTCGTTTACGAATCCCACTAGACAGGAGGCAAAATTTTGCTACTTGAATGGTTATCTTCCGAGAGGAGTCTGCTAAGGGAAGAGAAACTTTAGCTTCTTTCGATCTCCCAGGAAAGGATGACTCTATGGGGAGAATGTACTGCGATCTTATGTCGTTGTAGAAGGGACATTGCAGCAGAACATGTTCTCTTTATGCAAATTTATACAACCCAGATCGAGATTTAGCAGTTTATGGGCATGTGATGGTTTACCTTCAGGGTTCTGAAGGGAGAAATGTGAAATCTACTAGAGGGTGTGGCATCCTGAAAAAAATCTCACATTACAAAGGCTGGAGAAGTGCGTGGAAACGTGGCTGGAGAGGGGCAGCAGTGGGGCCAGAGGGTGTAGTGTTAGTGATTGGCAGCTCTGTCCCCTCTCGTGGCTCTCGTATCCCCCAAGCCTTTTAACCCTCGAACTCCCAGTCTGCTTCCCTCGCCATCGCAATCCTGTTTTTTTATTTTTTAAAAAGATGGGTAGCAGAACGTTCTTTGAAATCGGCCAGATGTGCTTGCTTAGAAGTTTGGGGCCTCCTTAGTGCAGAATGTTCTTGATGCTGGTACCACTTGCTCCCCCCAGTTCTGTCTGATAGACTATAACTCACCTGATTTCCTAGGCTCACGGCATGTGGCAACGGGCTCCGGAAATGGTTTTGCCAGCGCAAAGCTAGCATGCAGCCGTGCTACGAAAAATAGCTTATCTGGTTATGTCATGAACAGCTACATCCGCCTGTCTGATAGGGGGGTGGGGTGGGGTGTCCCAGTTCTCGATGCCTGGGCATGTGCCAGAGAGCAGTCTGGATCGAGCGGCTGAGCGCATCCAGCAGGTGGATTTGGGGGCTGACCTTTTCGTGGCGTTCACTTTACACATTCCCCCTTCCTTTTGTGCGATCCACCCTCCGTAATTTCTGCTGTATCTGTGTGTACCTTTTAAAAAAACAAAACAAAAACAACACTTGGTTCTTTCTGCGCTGTTTGCAGGAGAACGGAGCCAGCACGATCCTCCGCGACATTGCCAGAGCCAGGGAGAATATCCAGAAGTCGCTGGCCGGAGTGAGTACCCGGGCGCTCTCTCACCAGCTGGCTACACTGCGTCCATTTTTCCTAGCTATGGCATATCTCACAGATACATTCCCCCACTGTGATTGATTTCCATAGACTGCGTGTTGTGGCTTTTCTTACCATAACTTAAGAGGGGAAGGGCAAGGCAGGATGAGCTCTCTTCCCAGAGACACCCTCCCCATAAGAGGCATGCGCTGAGTTCTTGCTTGCTCTTGTTAAGTTGCACTGAATAGACTAATCCTTGGGGCTCTCGGTCCGACTTCAGCTCTTGAGCTCATTGTGCGGAGCCGGGACACCATGTGGTTTTTGCTGTGTTTTACCATTTGAGGCTGCAGGTGAGCTATTCTGTGTTTCAGTGTATTAAAAAATGTCCTGGAGGTACAACACTGCATATGTCAGAGAGAAACTAATGTGGGAAGTTAGATTCAAGTCCAGAGCACCTTAGACAAACAAGAATTTCGGGGTGTAAACTTTCGAGGGTCAAAGCTGCCTTCATCAGATACTTTGACTCGTGCAAGCTTATAACCTGAAAATCTCGTTGATCTCTAAGCTACTCCTGGACTCAAATCTGGCTGTTCTACTATTTTGTCCCTCCTGGCATGCTACCAAGTTTGTTCTGTCCTAGAAATTTAATAGTCCCTTGTTACCACAGAGCATTCATGCTTGCTCACTTGAATGCCGCCCCTTCAGCAGTGTTAAATGGAAGATATGGCAACTTACCATATTCAGATTGGCTTTGTCCATGTGATTTGAAGAGAGTGGATTCATTATCCCATATGATGTTGGAATGCCCCCAATATAATTCCTGTTGCAATCAATGGATTACCCCTATCTTAATCAAATTACCCGCCACCATAACAAAAGATAAAACAATCCCCTTTTTGCTGGCGGAAAAAGACCCAAGAACAACATTGGCGGTAGCCAAGTATCTATCCACCATATTTTCCTTAAAGAAATAAAGGCTCCCCTTTTACTGCTCAAGACCTTTTTGTCAAGAGAGCTTGAAAGAAGGAAATAAATAAAATATTATATATATATCTTCATGTACCTGAAGGACTGTCATATGGAGGATGGTGCTAAGTTGTTTTCTGTTGCCCCAGAAGGTTGGACCAGAACCAATGGGTTGAAATTAGATCAAAAGACTTTCCGTCTAGACATCAGGAAGAACTTTCTAACAGTCAGAGCGGTTCCTCAGTGGAACAGGCTTCCTCGGGAGGTGGTGAGCTCTCCTTCCCTGGAGGATTTGAAGCAGAGGCCAGATGGCCATCTGTCAGCAATGCTGATCCTATGACCTTAGGCTGATCATGAGAGGGAGGGCATCTTGGCCATTTTCTGGGCAGGGAGCAGTGGTCGCTGGGGGTGTGGTGGTGGGGAGGTAGTTGTGGATTTCCTGCATTGTGCAGGGGGTTGGACTAGGTCCCTTCCAACTCTATCATTCTATATATTTTAAAAGCTTACAGCGTCTTTCCCTGCGTCTTCCAGTAGATGCACAAGCCATTCCTCAGAGTTCCTGAGCTACTGGTACCTGACAGGCTATTTGCTGGGGACCCCTGAGTTAAAGGGTCAAGGCAGTAGGTGATGGAAAGGCTTATGACTCAGGATAAGGCAGCTGCATGTGTCAACACGGTCCTTTTCCTGCAGTCAGAAAAGCCCAGCAAAGTGAAAGGCATGCCTCATGATTTCTTGCACTGTTCATTTGTTCTTAGCAAACATCTCCGAAAACCACAGGAGAGATAAGAGGCCGGTCGCCAGTGGGGTGATTGCCTGTGAGCTGCAGGCTGCTGGCCAGTCAGCTGCCTCGCCTGCTTCCTTTCCCACTAAGGCTCTTGCAGAGGAGGGGCTGGTTCCCTGTGGCACCGCCTCTGGATGCTGGGCTTGGATTTTGGTGACTTTTAGGTCTGTTACTGCAGTAACTTAGGCTGCATTCTTATATAGGCTGGCAGACAACTGTATCTCTTACCTGCAGAATGGTGTGCCTTTAGGTTGTCCTTTGGGTATGTTTAGTAGTGCTTTAAATGGTCACTGAGGAATGGAGACCCCATTTCAGTGCTAACCCCTGCTTATGCGCTGTAGTATGGTGTAGTGGTTAAGAGCGGTGGTTTGGAGTGGTGGACTCTGATCTGGAGAACTGGGTTTGATTCCCCACTCCTCCACATGAGCGACAGACGCTAATCTGGTGAACCGGGTTGGTTTCCCCACTCCTCCACATGAGGCCATCTGGGTGACCTTGGGTTAGTCACAGCTCTCTCCGCCCCACCTACCTCACAGGGTGTCTGTTGGGGGGATGGAAGGTGATTGTAATCCAGTTTGATTCTCCCCTAAGTGGTAGAGAAAATTAGCATATAAAAACCAACTCGTCTTCTTCTTTGCTTTTCCCCCATAAGCTGAACCTTGTGCAGTGGAGCATCGGAAGACCATCCCAGATTTTGCCTTGAGCTGTGCTTATTTTCTAGGGAGAAAAGTTGCTCCGTGCCAAAAAGTTTGGTTTTAAGAGTCCATACTAGTGCTCCCCTCTTGTTGTGAGGACAAGAGTTAACGCCTGTTAAAGGGTTGAGGAAACTGGATAAAAACAGTCCTGTGTCTCTGGCCTTGGTGGCATAGTTGAGGCATAGGGGCTGTGGATCCGTGGTAGAGAGCATCTGCTTTGCCTGCAGAAGGTCCCTGGTTCAATCTCTGGCAGTAGCTGATGCATGAGACCTGTGCCTGAGACCCCGGAAAGCCGCTGCGAGTTTGAGTAGACAACACTGATGTTGATGGACTAAGGATCTGATTCAGTAGAAGGCAGCTGCATGTGTTCATGTTTTGTTGTGAGAGTGCATAGAAATACTACTTGAGATAAGTTTTTTGTGCAGAGTGGTAAGCTGCAGTACTTCGGTCCAAGCTCTGCTCATGAACTGAGTCCTGTCCCAACGAAAGTTGGTTTCAGGTAGCCGGCTCAAGGTTGACTCAGCCTTCCATCCTTCCGAGGTCAGTAAAATGAGTACCCAGCTTGCTGGGAGTAAAGTGTAGATGACTGGGGAAGGCACTGGCAACCCATAAACATAGTCTGCCTAGGAAACATCGGGATGTGACGTCACCCCATGGGTCAGTCATGATCCGGTTCTTGCACAGGGGGACTACCTTTACCTTTAACTACCGCAAACATTGAAAAACAGCTTGTTTTGGAAGAAATGCTGGACACTCTTACATGGGGACAGATGGAATGGCACCAGTGTAGGAAATTTACCAAGGAGCTCTCCCAAGTCTATGATGTGTCATGCCCCTCTCAGCCAAAACAGGTATGTGATCTGGAGAATGCAGGCTTATGGTGGTGGTCGTCTTGTATCTTCTTCCAGTTTCTGCTCTCTGGACGAGGGCAGGAGACAGAGCCAAACTTCCAGTAGAAAGGGGGAATTAACCTTTTCCAGCAAAACGTTTTTGGAATGCTCAGTCAGTGTTGACCATCTGCTTGACAAACCAGAAGAAGAGGGCTGTTAGCATCCCAAATAAACCATTCTTAAATATTTGAAGCTAGGGAGCTTACTGATTGGCTGCAAAGTTTTTTTTTTTATCATACTTGTAATCTGCTTTGAGTTCCAAGAAAGGTGACCTAGATATGAAAAGAATAATAAATTGTTAATTGGAATTGTCTCTTTATAAAGCGAAGGGCATCTTCCTTGCTTGTTTTCGTGCTGGCTTTCTGTCTTTGTGGTATTGGGCAATACGTAAGGCTGAAGTTAGTCTTGGATTATGAAAACCCTCAAGCTTGTTCAGGACTTCAACACTGAATTATTGCCTTGAATCTCTGGGTGGGCTTTGGACACCCCTGTCAATTAGCAAAGAAGAGAGGAATCAAAAGCCACTGGTGGCAAAATGCACTTGCCTTTCCGCTGTTCTTTTGCATGGTCCCTTTGCTTCATATAATTGCTCGTTTCTCACTTTCATTGCTTTGAACATCTTTAAAAGTTCAGTGTGTATTTGTGGTGCTTAAAGTGAATGTGTTTGTCTTGGTGTTAAGCTGCCAAACTGGTTGGAGGTCTGTGAATTCAGGGGGCCACCAGCCCCCCAATGGATTTGATTTGAAACTGATCCTACTTGCAGCTTCTGAAATGGGGAAAGTTGGAAATTTACTTGCATGGACTTTTGCCGTTCACTGCTTCTTTGCGATGGCTTGAACCGTCTCTGAAAATGATGGCTTGAAGGGGCTGGATTTAATTTAATGGAATGTGTGATACTTTCATAAGCAAGAAGCGGAGGTCCTTATCCACCCTCGTCCTGCCTCCCCAGCATAAGTCAGGGATCCTTAACGTGATGCCTGTGGGCAGAATTGTGCCCACTGTCACCTTTTCTGGTGCCCGCCAAGTGTTTTTAGGAAGTGGGTGGGGCCAGGAAGGGATTTTGCCCAGCAAGGCTTCTGATTGACTATTGAAGATTTGATTGGCTGCGCAGATTTTTTAAAATACTGCTTTGGCAGATATTTAAAAAAATACTGTTTTGGCAGCAGCCAACACCACAACGCTGTGTACCGAAACTAAACTGTGGCAATCATTTTGTGGCTGGCTCCGCCTACCGTGGCAGCCATTTTGATGCTGCGCCCACCATGCTGTATCAGAATTCCAGATGTGCCCTCAAGCTCCAAGGGGATCCCTGGCCATAACCCTACGAGAGAGCAGTCCTGCGTCATACAGAAAGTGAAGTTGAAAGTGGTCTAGAGGCCAATTTTTCTGTGTTGGTGGGGGGTGAGAAATGGGGTCAGATAAAGTTTTCACCGTTAATACAAAAATTGAATTGAGAGGGTTCTGGAATGCAGCCCCGTTTGACATCATTGTAAGTAGGAAACAGGCTTCTTGTAATGTGTAATGTGTAATTTTACCTTCTGCTAGAATAGGCTAGAATAACCAGCCTGGCAATGATTTTAGTCACCTTTAGTTTTACTTTTTTAATAGTTATCTTTCCATCCTTCTAAGTTATCTTTCTTTTTCTTTCTCTGATAATCGTAGATTGTTTAGTTGTCTTAAGGCTTCTTGAGCAACAGAATCCTCAACAGGCTTTGCTGTCTCTTCTTTTGCATTTGCCCCTCTCTGGCCGCCTCTGCACAGCTCTGCTGCAGCCATACAGATTTACCCCGGCATGCCTTTGGGTGTATCTGCCCCACTTGTTTTCCACGAGCCCCTCATGACCAGCCGGGCTGCTCCGTGGTTACCTGGGATCAATGGGCCACTAGCAGGAGGCACCGGAGAATGCTGCTTGTCTGGGCAGGTGTTGGGGTGGTTGTGCATTACCCTTTTGGGGGGCAAGGCGGTAGTGTATTTTCTGTGAATTCTGCATTCGGGGCCTCTGTTTTATTGCACTTTTCCAGCAGTCAAAAGTCTGCCCTGCTTGTTAGATGAAAGGCACTTTTATCCCGAAAGGTTTCCAGTAGTTTTTTGTTATCAAAATGAAGTGTTGTTTATTCTGTTCCAAATGTTCTAGCCATGCTGTTCTAAATGTTTAAACTTGCAAAAAAAAAGAGAGAGAGAGAGTACTCGAACTTTGACCTCGTGGCAAGCGTAATGGGAATTCCCTCTGATCAGGAAACTCTGTTGGAGCATATGTAACTGAAAATTGCACCCGCTGACAAATGGAGTTGGTGATCTTAAAAGTTATTAACAGTGATAGCTATGAAAATTGGGGGGGGGGCGGAATACCAAGAGATGAAGGTATAGGTGGCATATAATAGAGGTACAGAGTGAAGTGTTAAGGAAAAACTGGAAAATCACAGCATAGATGCCGGTAGAAAGAGATGCCTCGTGCAAGGTCAGAGAAAAGCAAGGGGGGGCAGGCGGGCTTCCCTGTGGAGGTTGTTCCATAATCGTGGAGCTGCCACCGAAAAGACCCTCTCTTGTGTACCCACCAAACGGGTTTCTTTGATTGATGGGACAGTCAGGAGGGCCCTCTCCCTGGGCAGAATCTTAATTCCTGGGAAAGAACAAATGGGAGAAGACGTTAGCCAGTCTTTATGGAGACCCTGCCTGTCATCCAACAGCTGCTAAAGTTACTTTGGGGGACCTTGGTATGGGACTTTTGTCAAAAGGTTTTTGGAAGTCCAAGGTATATTGTGTCCACCAGATCATCCCTTGATACAGGTTTGCGGACACTCTGCAAGAACGCAGCCTGTTCTGCACGTACCCACTTGCTGTTCCAAGATAATAGTTTCAGTATATCCGTGGGGGCTTCTAGCAAGGTATGCTTATGGTTGACTGTAAAACCTCCTAGCTCTGCCTTTCACGTTCAGTGGTGTGAAGGGTCAGGGCAAGCTGACAGGGTGGCTCGTATATTCCCAGGGTCAGATTTAGCGTGCCCGTTTAAGCGACAACCTGGGGCAGAGTGTCTAAACCGCTTTGCCTAAACCTGCTGCCTTATCAGAAAAATCTCCTTTTTATTCTTTCCTGGCTTCAGCATGCTTTGTTGCACGTGCATCTCACTCCTTGAGCTTGCCTGTCCCACAGCTGTATAAACAGATCTCAGTCCAAGGGAGTTTTCACCCAAAACCAAAAATGCTCTCACCCTTTCCAGCTCAAGACAGTTTTGCAAAACCCCCAGGAAGCCCCTCCTGCTCGTCGCAAGAAGCAGTCAGGTCGTGCGACTGTAAGTCGCTGGGTGGGGCGGGGTGGGGAGGCAAGCACAGCCTGACCTGTTGTCTGCCTGTCTCTGTCTTGGTGCATGAGGGGAGGGGCTTTTCCTGATCCTTTCTGTTTCCTGTCCTGCCTTCATACTGCATTGTAATTCCTGTCTTGGCAGGTAGCCGGTTAACACTTTTCGGTTTGCCAGGTACCCGCACAACAGTGTTCAGTTGCCATCCAGGATTTTTCCTGAAGTGGGGAAAGAGAACTTCAGCTCATAAAGCTTATTCATCCCAATTTCTCACTCCGTGTTTAGCTTTTTAGAAACCTCCAAACCACTTCACTGTCAGAATTATTTAAGAAGATAGTTTCATAAGGTAGCTGTTTTGGTCTGCAATAGAGCGGCTAAATTTGAGTCCTATAGCACCTTAGAGACCAATAAGATTTCTGGGGTATAAGTTTCCAAGAGTCAAAACTCCCTTGATATCTGATGAAGGGAGCTCTGACTCTCGAAAGCTCATACATACCTGGAAATCTTGTTTGAGTCCAGTAGCGCCTCAGAGACAAATCTAGAATGATTTAAAACTATCTTCTCTCGCATGCATTGCTAGATCCTGATCCTAGCAAAGAGCTGTATTGGCTTGTACGAGGGTGGTGTGCTAGGCTGGTAGAATTTTTAAGCTTTTGCACCTTCTGAACAGCTGACACCCCCCCACCCAATACAATACCACAAACTGCTTTTTGAGAATTACCCCAGTATGGTCTGCCACACAGTATGGAGGCTGAGGGGCCGCAGTTGTAGAAGTCTGACCATGAGGCTCACAGAACTAGCCAATCTTCTCCTTCGATTCTGGCTGAGTTCTCTACAGAAGAATTGCAGCCGTCTGTGCCGTCTCATAAAAAAGTGAACCCCAGTTCCTGAGCCAGAGAGTTATTCTGGTCACCCACCTTAAGTGCTGCAGTCTCATAGCGGAATTGGGGTCACGCCTGGCTCCCCCCCAAAAAAGGGTGTTAGGGCATAGAATGCCCCCTTTTCTGTGACGCACACTTTTGAAGCTGCTGGATGCAAAGTCAAACAGTTGGGCCCTTTCCCTCAGAATCTCCCGTTCTGACCGGCAGTGGCTCTCCCTGCCTCTCGTCACCTGCCGTGTGGAATCTTTGCTGGGGACTGAACCTGGAGCCGCGCGTAGCACATGCCCTGCCTCCATGGGCCTTCCCCGCACCCTGCTCCTGTGCCACAAAGACATAGGTCGGTGAGGAACTGTAGCTTCCGTTTAAGATTTAGGGCGGCGCTACCCATGAACACATGAAGCGGGTTTATACTGACGCAGACCCTTGGTCCATCAAGGTCAGTATTGTCTACTCAGACTGGCAGCAGCTCTCCAAGGTCTCAGGCTAGAGGTCTTTCACATCACCTACTTGCCTAAGACCCTTTAACTGGAGATGCCGGGGATTGAACCTGGGACCTTCTGCATGCCAAGCAGAGGTTCTGCCACTGAGCCACGGCCCCTCCCATGAACAGAGGGCATAGTTCCACACGTACAGAATGCTTTCATAGGATGAGGCCACAGAGACACTGCCTTAAAGAGGTCAAGGCCGCTGCTCCCATGCACACCAGTTTGTCGTCAGGTTCAAGGCGAGTGAGGTGTGGCAGGCTTTGTGCTTTCTTCTGACCTTTCTTAGTCCCACCTGTGCTGACAGTTTCCCCTGTGTTGCGTCTCTCCTCCTCCTGTCCCCCACTTCCCCAGTGTTGTAGCACAGTTGGGGTGGTGCATTTTTTTTTGTATCCTGTTTGATTAAACGCCAGCCATCGACTCCCACCCCCCCCTTTCATTCTGTCCTGTCTTTGTTGCAGAGTGGGAGTAGCACCTCTTCAGCGGGGCCCTCCGGGGACCAGAATGAGCTGGTGGCCAGGATTGCATGTCTGGAGACGGAGAACCTGAACCTTCGTAGCGGTGAGTAGCCAGACCTGCGGGCTGGGTCTGTTGGATTTTGCTCTGGGGGAACTTGACAGTCCTCCTGCCAATGTCAACACTGCCTGACAGCATGGTGTAGTGGTTAAGAGCTGTGGTTTGGAGGGGTGGACTCTGATCTGGAGAACCAGGTTTGATTCCCCACTCCTCCACAAGAGCGGCGGAGGCTAATTGGTCAACCGCGTTGGTTTCCCAAGTCCTCCATGTGAAGCCAGCTGGATGACCCTGGGCTAGTCACACTCTCTCAGCCTCACCTACCTCACAGGGTGTCTGTTGTGGGGAGGGGAAGGGAAGGTGATTGTAAGCTGGTTTGAGTCTCCCTTAAGTGGTAGAGAAAGTAGGCATAAAAAAACCAACTCTTCTTCTGACTGGATGGAATGGAAGCTAATAGATCCTTCCCAGGCCAGGTCTCTTTGTGGCTCATGCTGTGGTTTGTGTGTGTCTGTGGTCTTCTCTCCCACGCCTGCAGTGGTTACGGACCTCCAGCTAGCCATCTCCAGACTGGAAACTCGCCTGAGTATGCTGGAAAAGACATCTACCTCTCATCACCCATCCCAGATGCCCCCCACACAGGTAAAGCAAACCCCTCCCAACTCCCCATTGCTCCATCATTTGTAGGCAGGGCACGCAAACATCTGTAGAAGCCACACACACACACGGGAAGCAGGTATTTTCTATCACCCCAAGCAGGTGCAACCTGATCACAGCATGTTTCTGTTGAGCCCCATTGATCACTCTACACTCTACAAACATCTTGTTTGTGGCTTCCTAGAGGCACTTGGTTGGCCGCTGTGTGAACAGACTGCTGGACTTGATGGGCCCTGGTCTGATCCAGTAGGGCCTTTCTTATGTTCTTATGTCCTGGCTATGTCCTTAATGCAGTGTGAATCTGAGCAAAGTCGGCAGTCTTGGAGCTTTTTCTTGGCTAGCTCTGCCCCCCCTTCTACTCTGATGGCCTCTGCCACATTTCAAAGTGGGGAACATCAAAACTTTTGAGGAGAGGGAATGGATGGACAACATGTCCAAAATTCATGTCTCCAAGTTCAACACGACCAGTTACTCCTGTAACTGCCCTTACAAGATACTTTTAAGGGCAGAAAGGCAAAATACAAATTTTTCGAATAAATAAACAGGCTGGCCCGAGATGTTTTGCAGTCCAAAGCCTTCAGATTGCTTCCGAGCACAGTCTACTGTAGGAAGTTATCCAGTGCAAGCCCTGCTGAAATAATGGAGGCAGCTGTGCCTGTGTGCGCTTAGAACATAAGAAAGGCCATGCTGGTTCAGACTAAGGCCCATCAAGTCCAGCAGTCTGTTCTCACAGCAGCCAACCAGGTGCTTCTAGGAAGCCCCCAAACAAGACGACAGCAGCAGCACCGTCCTGCCTGTGTTCCACCGCACCTAATATATTCAGCATGCTCCTCTGATCCTGGAGAGAATAGGTATGCATCATGACTAGTATCCATTTTTACTAGTAGCCATGGATAGCCCTCTTTTCCATGAACATGTCCACTTCCCTCTTCAAGCCTTCCAAGTTGGCAGCCATCACCACATCCTGGGGCAGGGAGTTCCACAATTTAGCTATGCATTCAGTTTTGAATCTCTCACTCTCCAGCTTCAGCAGATGACCCCGCGTACTGGTATTATGAGAGAGGGAGAAAAGCTTCTCCCTGTCCACTCTCCATACCATGCATAATTTTATAGACCTCTATCGTGTCTCCCCTTTACCGCCTTCTTTCTAGGCTAAACAGCCCTAAGAGTTTTAACCACTCCTCATAGGGCAGTTGCTCTAGTCCCCTGATCATTTTGGTTGCTCTTTTCTGCACTTTCTCAAGCTCTGCAATATCCTTTTTAGGTGTTCGCTTCCTGTCTGCTTCAGTTTGCAGAGGCAAACTTCCTCTGTTGGGATGTGTCCCATGAGACGGATTTGTCTGCCGTCCGCAGCAGCTTACCCAATCCCTCTTTCCCAGTGCCTCTTTGCCGTCGGCCTGCCTCTGCTCATGGGACTTGCCGCCTTGTCCCTCTTGGTAGTTTAGAAGGGGGTCTCTCTTTCGCTTCACGGTGGGGCTCACTGTCTCCTTTTGCCTCCTCGAAGCATGTCACCCCCATGAAGAAATTCGAGCCGCTCCCCGCCCCTTCAAGGAAAACGGAGCTGCCCGGGTCTTCGCTTGCAAAGCAGGCCGAGTCAGCCGCTGCCGAGGAGGAGGAGGATGAAGACGACATCGATCTATTCGGCAGTGATGATGAGGAGGAAGACCAGGAGTCTGCCAGAGTTCGGGAAGAGCGGCTCCGGCAGTACTCGGAGAAGAAGTCCAAGAAGCCCGGCTTGATTGCCAAGTCCTCCATCCTCCTGGACGTCAAGCCCGTAAGCCCCTCTCACCTAGCCAGGGGAACTAGACCAGGGCTGGAGTGATACTACAGCTAGGTTTTTTGTCTTCCAAAATTTATCTTTGTGGACCTGTTGGGGAAAAGCTCAAAGTGCCAGGCAGTTCTTGGTATCTCAGGATCGGGAGTGGGGTAGGCGGTGTGCCTGTGTTTGTGTTTTCCAGTTCATGAATATTCAGTGCCCAGCTGAAAGCAAGCTTGCTTGGTCCTTTTCTAACTGAAGCATAGTTGCATTGCAAAGCTGATAATTCTTTTTTTTTTCCTTCTTGTTAAGGCCTTTCAAGTACCTGGTGTAGCAACTGGTATTTGGTTTTTTATCCTTGCATCGTTTCTGTTTAGGCAGCAACCATGCCACATTTTCTAACAGTTCGAACGGTTCCTCAATGGAACAGGCTTCCTCGGGAGGTGGTGAGCTCTCCTTCCCTGGAGGTACTTAAGCAGAGGCTAGATGGCCATCTGTCAGCGATGCTGATTCTATAACCTTAGGCATCTTGGCTATCTTCTGGGCATGGAGTCAGGGTCACTGGGTGTGTGTCGGGGGAGAGGTATTTGGAAATTTCTTGCATTGTGCAGGGGGTTGGACTAGATGACCCTGGTGATCCCTTCCAACTTTATGATTCTATGATTCTCTCCCACCCCCAGCTGAAGCTTAGAGAGTCCTAGGGGGTCATGCATGAACGTTGCTTGGCCGACCTTGGACCTTTGTTCTCCTCTGAGGCTCGGGCATCTTGTAGCTGTGGGTTATTGTCCACGCCCCATCTGGAGAGGCAGGACTAAAATGATTTCCTGCTGCCCCCTACCGGGACACTAACCCTCTGTTCCTCAGTCTTTTGTCCTGCCTAGTGGAGAGAGCAGTGATCTTCACAGCTCTGGGATTAGGCTTAGGTTTTAGAGGCTTTTAGAGTGTTTTTTCCCTCAATCCTTTCCTCTTTTTCTCCCATTTACCTCCCCACCCTACCCTACCTACCCGGTGTCTTTTTCCCGACCTTCCTGGTGTCGTCCTCAGTCTTGTGTCGGGAAGAAGAGGGGGGGGGGGGAGAAAATGGCGGACGCCATTTTGAATAGAGAAGACGATCTTCTCTCGGAAAAAGATTACTCTCTGGGGCTGGTCCAATTCGCCCCTGGCAACAGCGCGCAGTCTAAGGACGGCGGGAGCGGACCCGCGCTGACTGCAGAGGAGAGCGGAGAGCTGATGGAGACCCGGGAAGTCACCACACAGCCCAGGAATAAAAAGGCGCGAAAAACAGCCTCGACCCTTGC